>NC_134411.1:44369615-45069615 GCF_038048845.1 Mixophyes fleayi | reverse complement strand
CTGTACTGCACACAAGTAGAGAGGCAGCAAGATCACTTCCCATGTTACTATTAGTGTGGTCGGATGAGAAGTGTGCACACAGCCAGATAGTGGTCGTCTGACCACATTTATCAACATGCTTTTGATTTCTGTAGGATAAATGTGGAGATAACAGACCATTTATTTGTGATAATCAATATTGTGTGTTCCAAATATCAGAACATTTATAAAGTGCAACAATTTCATTATGTAAAACATTAATTATTCATAATGTAAAACATATAGATCGACTTGAGACTGATAGATATAAGACAGATATGAGCTAGATTGGTACGTGGTAGGCTAGATAGGTATAAGCAAGTCGATAGATTGTGGCATGCAGTCTACAGTTGCAGATGGCAGCACTTTAGATCAGCTCGGTGCTTTCCCATTCGCATTATCATCTTCCCACAAATAAAAATCATCTACATTTTGTAGATGATTTATATTTGTGATAGATGATTGTGATGGTGTCAAGGAGAGTCATCACACCAAGGAGAAGCTGCCACTGAACATGGGGAACAAGTGTCCTGGCTCTATTTCCAGCAGTGAGCATGAGGCTAAAGAAGAACACTGGGCTACACACAGCTACTCCAAACTGACAGGTAACCACAAGAGTGCCTGTCTAGCATTAAAGCCAAATCCTTCTCTAGAACCAGCAGAGGAAGGACGCTCCGTTATGATAAATGGTAAAGGACAGTTATGGCGGCCAGCAGCTTCTTATTTTAAAATTTCTACAGTGACTGATTAATTTTTCATGCCTCCACTTTCTGCTGTTTTTCCTGGTTCCAACCGTACTACACCAGCGGTAGCTGCACATAAATGCTATATTGGAGGCTGATAATGCTGTTATCTATCACTAGCCACTAGCATTTCTCTCACCAGCAAATAAAATATTTACTGCTATCTTATGTATCATGTGTTCCCCACACTTCTTAAACGGTTATCTAGCTTGGACAGGACCATATATACCTTCTGTTCCAGGTCATTGTATGTAATATGTTTGTTATGTTATGTCATTATCCCCTCAATGTACAGCACTGCATAGAACGTCTGTGCTTTATAAATAAATAGATAATATGAGATCGATAATAAGATTATGGTATTAGTTTGGATGAAAAAAAGAATGGTGTCCTTACTGAAATGAAGACTAACTGACAAGGATGTCTGACTCGGAACAACCATGCAATATGCTATTATAATCTTTACATTAATGGCAGCAGATTATTAAGTTCCAATGGCAGCCCAGATTTCAGAACTGTGCCCCCTAAACCAGTTTTGCTATGCTGCATGCACCCAATCCACTAATACGCAGAAAGTCATTGAAGCACTCTCCCAAACGTCCCAAAGAACACTAGTAATTAAATTAATATATGTTTTTAATCCTAGCAGGCTTACATAAAATAAGTGATAAACATATGGGCAGCTTGAGGCCCTTGTAATTCTGCCACCCTAATCCGAAGATCCCTCTCCTGCAATGCCCTCCAAAGTGTAGCATGGCTAACGTCATCTTCAGATGGCGTCAAGCTCTGAAAAAGCTAGGCTTTTTGCAGCTTGTTAAATTGGCCTAGAATCGCAGTCTCTATTGAAAATTATGGGAACTGCAGTTTAAAGCAATACTTAGCCTAATGCAGAAGATATCTGTGATATATCCCACGTTTTGTTAGATAGGAGATTTCATCATCATCATCATCATTTATGTATAAAGCGCCAACATATTCCGTAGTGCTTTACAATTGGGGACAAACACAGTAAACTAATAAACAAACTGGGTAAAACAGACAAAGAGGTGAGAAGGCCCTGCTCGCAAGCTTACAATCTATGGGAAAATGGGAGTTTAATACATGATGCTAAGGGCTAGATTTACTAAGCTGCGGGTTTGAAAAAGTGGAGATGTTGCCTATAGCAACCAATCAGATTCTAGCTGTCATTTTGTGGAAAGTACTAAATAAATGAAAGCTAGAATCTGATTGGTTGCTATAGGCAACATCCCCACTTTTTCAAACCCGCAGTTTAGTAAATCTAGCCCTAAGTCTACATTTTGCATTTCGGTCCAGCCAGACTGCAAAGGTAAAAGTGACTCATAAGCTAAATGATTCTGTCACACAACAATGTTGGTCAGGGGGCAGTTACTTTGAATTGAATAAACCATGCGGAAAAAGTCATTTTTCGCATTGATTTATGGCTTAATAAATAGGACCCCAAAACTGATATCAGTAAAGTTTGCCAACGCAGACAGAGTGATCCCCAAAGAACTGGATCAAGTAGCCCCAGCCCTGCATAGTGTGCTCAGCTAATGACTGCACACAAATGAATCTCCCACATCATTAGCGTGGGAGTTGTCATATTGCTTTATAGAAACAGAACATCAATGCAGTGTACAGTGCAATGTGTACATCATTACAAACAGTATCGTTGATGTTCTGGTAGTACATTGTACTACATTCATTTCAGTATCTAGAAACTGGGCATCCTCACTCGCTAGTCACACTTTCTCAGAAAAGGAAACTTAATTTCAAAGCTGCTAGGAAGAAACATTGAATGAGTCTGGAATTCATCTACAGTGATCTCACCAGTTCCTTCCTTTTATGTGACACAGTGCAAGTAAATCTTGAGTGAGAGATGCATTTAATCGAAACATACATGTTATATTATAAAATTGGACATATAAAATAATTTTAACTAGTTTTATGAATGTGGCGATGTCCTTTAAACTGAGGAGGTAAAATTAAAGTGTGCCTACCACAGGTAGACATGTAGATAGACTTTAATATTCCAGGACTGCTCCCCTCTCCTAGAAATGGCAGCAAAATATGTTGCCCTCTGCTTACTACAGTGACTAAATTGTAAAATAAAACATATATCTGCCCCCGGCCCTGACATAATTTGGCCAGCGTTAGATCTAGAACTACTGACTTAATGAGGGAATTCCAGAGTTAAGACTGAGCAAGTGTACACAGGGGTGAGGAATTATTGCTGGTTAAATTCTTCCAAATTTCTTCTTGTTGGGTGTGAGAAGATGTTGACTAAAAATGACAAGTTGTACTTGCACATCTAACTGTTCATAAATATTTAATATGTATATGAGTACAATAACAACTCTATGAGCAATATATTGTTGGTCGGGCAGCTGTTGGCATGCCAGCAGACCAACATAGGAAATGTAGCCCATTAGCAACATTTGGTATTCTTTCATAATTTTAGCAAACTCTCTATGTGTATATACTTGTTTAGTGACTCTTTTACATTATGCATTACACACATTTAGGACATTCTGTACCAAATGTTATTATCATCATCAGTAATGAGTCAGATACCTTCTAGCACATGAAGCTGTAAGTAATGACCCTTGTCATAACTACTTTTTCACAGGAAAATTAGAAGTGGTGAATAACTGACTTGCTTGAGAGAACAAAATGAGGATTTACATATAAAATTACCAAAACAGCTTTGTTATTTGTGTAAAAAAAATAAGAGTTTCCCTATTCCTTTCAGATTACAGAAGGTGAACAATCATTTTTCTATGGTGGTTTATGGAAAGCAGGATATATAATAGATTATAATTGGTGTTCCAATAAATTACAGCTTCAGTTATCAGATGGGTCTGTGTCAATTGTTTCCATAACACAATCTCTAGAAGTAGCTTTCAATGCTACCTCCTCCAACAAAATCATCCTCTTGACTAATGGCATGAGACCCCCCATGTGGTAAATGTATGAAGCTGAGAGTTTCTGGCAACTTTGAAAAGTATAGATATTGTCTCTAGCAGCCAATCAGATTGGGTGTAGTACGAGTTATCGGTGCTGCAAACACTGACACTTCCAAATGACGTCAGTTGCATGCGCGACTGTTTTTTTGTTTTTTTTTAAAGTGGCCTAACCCTAACCCCTAACATAAAAGTAATACTTACCTGGGTCCCTGCGTTGCCGCTTTAAAAGCCGAAATTTCCAAGTAATGCACACAACTGACGTCATTTGGAAGTGTTGCGATGTCCTGTCATCGGATTTCCTCTGTGTTTCTTTACTGGTAAGTAGTTATTTTTTCTATGTCCCTCTGCTCATTATCGGAATAATTATGTAGGAGTAAACAGTGTCTGTGTTTACAGCACCAATAACTCGATTACCACCAATCAGATTATAGTTATCATTTATTTTAGTACATTCTACAAAATGATAGTTAGAATCTAATTGGTTGCTATAGGCAACATCTCCACTTTTCAAACCCACTGGAAACTCCCAGCTTGATACATTTACCTCCATATCTGATGTATATTAGTATCTGTCAACACATCGCTAGAAATCAGGATCCATTGATCACTGATGACTACCAAGTCTTCTGTCTGACCTGTAGGTCTATAGGAGGTGGGTAGACCTCTTAGGTCCTTGTTACAATACAAGCACTGTAACCTACAGTATTACATTATATGGTATACAGATAAGCCTAAATAATCATCATATTAATATTATATTATTATTATTTATTGCAGTGTATACTTAGTATTGTTAGGGTGCATTCAGATTAACACCCGTATGTTCATACTCAGCATCATTGTGCAGTTCAGCATATCATCATCATCATCATCATCTATCTCCAACATAATAATTACATAGTGCAAGGTTTACAGTATCAGGAGATGGCTATACAGTATCATTTTATAATATGATATGTTATCATACTTTTATTAATACAATAATTATACAGTACAATAGCCAGCGAATTGATACTAGGAATAGTTCACTGACACTAGGAATCATAAAGTTGTGTTCATCAATGTTTTGATACTATAAATCACTATAACATGCCACTCATTATTTATCAATATATAATCAGAATGATTACACAGTGCTCATTATAAAAATGCTCTCTTATAACAGTATAGACTAATATATAGGTAATAGACTAGCATGTTTTAAACTATGAACATAGTTTATCATGATCAAATTACTAATGTGCACATTTCACTTTTATACCTACATTATACTATATTTGGGCTTAGCATACATTTGTTTACGTATATGTGACACACAGGTATATTTGTGTTTATGTACTTTAAATACTCTAGCAAGCATTTAGATTAAGATACATATCCATGAAACAAACACATAAAAGAACATGTCACATTTAATTTAAAGAGCTGATGCCTTATCCTTTATCAATAAAATGTAATTCTATATTAATATTAAGGAACTCACTTGTTGATTATCCTCAGGAGGTATCGATCTAACGCTGTGACCCATTCCGATGGCTCCAAACACTTGCGTAGTTCCCGGATTACTAGGGCTGTGACTGCCTCTGCTGCACCCTGTATCTTGATGAGGGTAAGTCCCAGAAAAGTCTCTGTACATGGTCTGGAAGCTTATTCCTCCTCTGTCTCAATCACACTGACTCACAAATCTATGCTGCCTCATTTTTATCAATGGGGACTCATTTCAAAAGTAAGAGGTGAAAGTCAATTTATCATACGTTGTAATATTTGTGTTATACTTCAGTAAATAGCCTTTTTGTATGAAGCACAATGATAACAAATAAATTACTTTGAAAGTTAGTCTATATATAAAATCTAAATTGTAATTTTAATTCAACAAAAAGTTAAAACAAATTTGTTTCCCCTCTGCTTGAACGTTGAGTTGGTACGGTCTCGGGATTACCCAACGTGATGACGTACATGCCCTTTTATGGCATACTTCCTCAGTGAAAGGAAAGCCCTCGGCTAGAAGCGACTGTTGTTTTAAATCTGCTATTTCCAGAGTGGAACGGAAACTATAGGTAAAATTATATAACTACGGAGACACCTAGACAAAAATACTGCTGGGAAATGATGCTTGTTTATCTATTAAAGGTTCCTATTTATTTTCTGAAATACATTTTACTATTCCAGTGACCTTTTTTTCTCAGAGTTTATGGGAAATAGTTCATAATCTTTTCATGAGTATAAATGGATATTCAGTTTATCTGAAACATTTAATTTCCCGTAATAAGCATTAATGCCCGTAGTCTAATATTGATATTTATTTATTCTTTAATTTTATCTATATTTATTAAGTTAATATTCTAATTAGTAAATGTATCTATCTATCTATCTATCTATCTATCTATCTATCTATCTATCTATCTATCTATCTCTATCTATCAAACTGAAAATCACATTATTCTACATAACTCAGGGAAATAGAGTTAAAATATAGTGTTATTCACCATTAAGTTATTCTCATTTTTATATATGCAGCCCTGATAACTGCATGTCTTGTAGATACTTGCACTTGATCATAGCTTCTAGCAAAAACTGACATACTCAATATACAACACAGGTGATAGCTAGCAAAGAATGTACTTTTCTTTGTTGAACTGATTTGTTAATTCCTAATAGTCAGTAGCAGGTACAGCCAGTGACACACGTTAAGCCCAATAAGTGCGGCAGGAGTTCACTACACATACTGGTGTGCACCCCCAGCCCGTCTGTGCCCAAAAAATATTTTTTTAGACAGAGGCGCCTTCTCCCTTAACCTGAGAATCTCCACTCTGAAGAAGAGCAGGGATCAGAATAGGCGTCAAGGAGCATGCGCAGTTTGGCAGGGGGCAGCAAAGGGAGGGGCAGCAGGGGGCGCTGCTACCAGATGACATTGTACAATGTTTGTTTTATATTTGTTTTATTCTTAATTGACAGGTACAAGGATGATGAAGCCTGTTTCTAGCTGAGCAGCAGTAGGGCAATACCCAGATTAGATTGAAAGGCCACTAAGGTAGACAGAATGCTCCTATCCCAGACATCTGAAGACACTCAAGGGGTCATGTAGAGTCGCACGCAAAGTACGGTATACTGCATGTAATACGCTTTTTTATTTCTGCGCCTGCGCACAAAGCACTAGTTGCTGCTTTATGAAGAATGAGTCGCTTCTTGCACTTACTCCAATAATACCTCAAGTGCTGAGTGTTCTAGGCAATAATTAAGCCGTATCTAGTGAATGTGTTTGAATAGAAATTCAAAATAAGAAATTTGACTGGCTTCTAATTGTTTCCTTCAGCTGTGAATGAGACTGTTAGCGTCTCTAAACCTGGTATTGGTACGAGTATAGTTACACTCACATTGCTGGAGACATCTCAGGTGCCAGACAGAGTAGGTAAACTTGCACTTACGGAGGCTTGTGGCATCCTGTGATTGAAGAGGCAGAATTGTGGAAGGAAAGGGCATGTAATCATAGCCTGAATACAATATGGGCATGTTTGGGCACATGTGACTTATGTAGACTGAAACTCAGGCGCACTTGCACCTGTCAGGAGATGGGAAACTTATGGGTGCTCGACCACTGGTGTAAATTACCAAGTGATAATGATGGCGATCAGTTGAGATGCATCTGGATCAACAAACAGATGCAATTCATGTCTGTGTTTTAGACAGAAATTGAGCCCAACTCTACCTGAAGCCCTCAGTTATTTATTTTTGCAGTTGTCCAAGATAACCACTCCGGATTTGGGACATAAACAACCCCTTAATATTAAAGCAACTCTGTTACCAATGAACCTTCCAGTATGTGCTTGAAATACCAAACCTTCCTCGTGAACAGGTAGAGTGATATATACTCTTCTTCTTGGCGGGAAGCCCGACCAGGCAGAGGGCAACTTCACTGTACAACTCAGTTCTCAGCTCCCACACTTCCCTCTTACTAACTGCTTTTCAATACTTTGTTCCACTTTCATACTCAGCAGAGCTCTCACCAGGGAATTGACTGAACCCGGGACTTCTGTTCTGAACCATATACAGCTTTGTCCATTGGATTTCAACAAATGAATCAAGGAAGGGTCAGGTAAATTCACTGTGTTTTTCAGAGTGTGTGTTCACATGATATGTATAGCATGCATATATAAAATATATTCATCTGTTTCTGAAATGGAGAAGTGAAACCTCTTTATATATATATATATAGTGAAAGCAGGCCGGCAGGTAGTGGGCATGTTAAATTGTCACTTTTCCTACTGCTTTGACTGTAAAGCTATCAAACTCCCTTCATTTGCATTCCCAACATATTTTCCATACCACCACTTCGAATACTATTGACCTCCGTTTTAGGCGCATCCAACAAAAAAGCACTACCACGCATGTGCAGAAATCCGCCTGCATCTTGGACGCAATTAACACTTGCGACTCACTACGAGAGAATGGGAGGAACGCGGAATTTTGAAGGCGTGACCATGTAAATGCATCCTAGTCGCAGTGAGGTACAGATGCAACACATGTCAAAGCTGTGCGGCATGAATTTGGTGGCGCGAGCGTTAGCTGGCTGCAGGAACTGCTCGCAGCTCGATAGAGTATTAAGAGTGGGACGCAACTGGGGTTGCTTGACACTCGTAATACCCTACCAAGCTGCGGCACACTCCCACTCCAACACTTCTTAAACGTACTTTGTGTCCGACTCTAAGTGAGGTCCTATATATATATATATATATATATATATATCTACATCTACGCAGTGAGCCCTACGACACACAGCTGCACATACATTAATCTTTTAAATGAGTGATTGCTCAAACAAATTACTGATTATTATCACCTGTTCAAAGTTACGTCACTTTCAAGTTCCTTGATTTGTGTTTCAGTATGGCATTTTCTTAACAAAATGTTTTTGCTAAGACAATGAAATAAATGGATTCCTATCAAAGTGTCATCCACACTGCCTCCTGCATCTGTAGTGATTAAATCTCTAAAAAAAAAAGGTTGCCCAGTTGAAATCAGTGTTACACAGAACACAAAATGCTCTCATGCCCTGTTTTTTTCCAGGGAATATTAATTTTCTACTATGTGCCAAAGCTTGAACATTTCTGTAATGCGATTTTTAAGCAGCAAATGATATGCTTTGAAAATCAAGATCCAATGTTTCTCCTTACAAAAGCCGCACTTACAGAAAATCACTGGTGTGACACAAACATTATTGTGTGGTGGTTTCTCAACCCAGTGCAATTAATACCTGAATAATGTTACAATATCTTTATTATTTAACGTTAGCATACTCATCTGCAATATATTGGGTCCATTCATCATCTGTTATAATAGTGATCATCAGTGATTTTAGTAAGGCCTTCTCTTCGTTTAGTTAATGTAATGCAGATGTGCAAATTTTAATGATTTCTCATATTATGTAGCTTTATGCAGCTAAAACGCAATTGATTATATCCAGGATTATGTATTGTATTGTGCAGATTATAACGGGGATCTTGTATCTTGTAGTGTGCTTTATAGGTATATTAGAAGTCAACAAGGATTACCATGGCCATTTGAAGGCAAAAGATCACATACTAAGTACCTTTTTATTGGTCTTGGAACTCCTTGGTGACTTATATTATTCTTACAACACGAACACTAGAGAATATGTCATCTCATATAATACTATATAATATTGTATTTTGAAAATACATGAAATATACATTTGTGTAAAAGTAAGAGGAAGTGATGTGGGCAGAAGGAGGAGGACACAGTATGGAGTATTTAATTTGCCAACTATTAAGGTGCATATTGCCAGAGACATGACCACTTTGGGCTTCTTTCATTCTGTCTGTAGCTCTGTCCCCTATTTGTTGTAAAATAGTCTATTTAATTAAGAACAGACAATTTCACCATGGACATAGAAGAAGGGGTTCTTTATTGGTTAAGTGGTTAACTTGGGGAATTCTTTACCACTTGAGCTGATCATGGCTAATTCACAAACAGAATAAAAGTTGTATTAAATGCCTTTTTAACTAGAAATTGTACCTGGAACTATAGTGTGTAGAGGACATTATGGGGATGCTTCACTAAAAATTAAATGTACAGTTGTCAGTGAAGAAAAAATACATCCAGATATCAAGAGCATGCCATCAGTATGCAGTGCTGGAGTTAAAATTCAATATAAACTTATGATTTATATTATTGTCTAATATGTAATAAAAGGATGTTGATATTCACTTATGAGTTCTACGATCATGCAAAGACACAATGCCTCAGGTCAAATGCATGAATATAGTGATGTTATGGAAGGGGAAGGAAGTAGATGGTGACTTCTACTATCCTTATTATGTAGAGTAGGTGACATTTTATTCCAGACAATATCTACGTTTACCTTATGGCAGGCTTGGCTAACCTGTGGCACTCCAGGTGTTGTGAAACTACAAGCCCCAGCATGCTTTGCCAATATATAGCAGCTTATTGCTGGAAAGGGTATGCTGGGACTTGTAGTTTCACAACACCTGGAGTGCCACAGGTTAGCCAAGCCTGCCTTAAGGCATAGGTGCGGGTAAGAACCCTATATGGATCCCAAAATCTATTTTGGGATGCTCTTATTGTCAGATATGCAATACATTAAATTATGAACTGCCTCTTTTGGGGTCCCAGAACAACTGAATACGAACATGTTGGGCCCCACCTAAAAAATGGTTTAAGCGATATCACCTTAAAAAAAGATTACAGCTTGAGATCCGTCCTCCCACTCACACTGCCTGCTCCTCTGCCATTTTAGGGGGAAGGGACTGCTGCACTACCAACTTTTACTATGTAGTAATATTATGCAACAAACTGCTGACCCACTTGTAGTGTGACTGCCGCAGAAGAGTTGTAAATGTTGTAGAGAGCTGTCTGCATGTTGATAGTTTGTTTAAAATGACAAGTCCTCAATGGGTGGTTGAGGCACTTATCAAAGCAGCTGACTTTTTGTTCTCTTGTACGTTCAAAATAATTTAGTAACACACAAATAGCAGGACAGATACAGGGAGACCAGGGACAGAAATACCACAAAGCCCACCCCCGCACACACAGGGAGACCTAGCCATTCATCAATGAGGTCTGGCCAGTGAATCAGAATGAACGACCTGCACTCTGATTTGCTGCCAGACTATCACTAGTACTACTGTAGAGCTGAGTCCCATGAGTGAGACATAATCAACGTCTCATTCCACTAAATTTCACTGTGCTCACCACAAGGTAGGTAAGTAATGTGCAGGAAATGTGTGTTACAGGGCGCGGTGTGTGGAAGAGATGTGTTGCTACAGGGGTGAGGGGGGGGGGGGGCAATGTGTTACTATATGAGTGTGGGGGATGGGGAGCAGAAATGTTACTTTAGGGGGTATGTGTCGTGGCCATGCCATCTATGGAGGGCTGCCAAAAGGAATCTCGGTCACCAGTGTAGCTCTAAGGCACGTGTGACCACGTAGACCAGTAGGAAGCTACTGGTTCTTGCAGTCATTTTACCCTGGCTATGGTCTGGCAAGGTTGGGTCTGAAGCTCCATTTGCCTTCACAACAAACCCCGAGGGATGCTCCAAGGACATGGAACTGCTCCCAAAAAATACTGCAGCCTATGGTGAAATAGTTAAAAATTCATACTATGAAAAATAAGGTAATAATTATAGTGTAGTATCAGTATTAAAATCTAACAAAGTCACATAATTGGTCCGTTTAGAGCTAAAATCTAAATTTTCTTCCTCACACCTTGTTCCTAGAACTGTCCCCTACAGTTGTCCCTGCAGGTGGCCCCAAGCCTAAAATTAAACCACAACATTTGTTGCATGCAATCATTTTAGTTTCAGGCTACATTCACAGCACATTTTATACACACTTTTATTAACGTCTATGGTAATTTAAATAACCTACTGTAGTGCATTTTCCATCCTCCTAGACGTGGCTAAAAATAAAGAAAATTAAGTTTTGTTTACACATAGTTCTGTAGACTTTGCTGGTTGTTCAGGGATCTCTAAGTAGAATTACTTATGAAGAAATGTTAACACAACAGCACTACTACAGACTAATCAGTTTTGTCCTCTGCTCTTTACAAAAAATGGGTTAATTAAAGTGAAGGGTTAATTATTACTGTAGATTTCAGGCATATGAGGGGTTAATAAAGCAATGTTTTGGTGATTTGATCGTTTTTTTTTAACAAGAGTGGTTATTGTCTGTAGATCTTAACCAGATCACTGTATTCAAACCCATTCTCTCAGCCTTTCTCTCTTTTCCCCCTACTTTCCCTGCTGACAAATTCTTCTTTGAGGCCACACTTAAGAGACTCCCTCCTCTTAGTATTCCTAAACCAATCCCCTATTCTCTGTGTCTGTGATACTCTCACACTAGCCCCACCGCTCCCAGCTGTCTTATTTCTGCTGTCTCACCATCACGTGTGTCTATCTAATTTCCCGTAATTGTGACTCAGCTCACTGTCACCTAACAGGGCTCTTTGTCTTAAAGGGGCAGAGGCGAGACTGGTATTTTTGGGAAAGGCAGAGCTTGCCTGTAATTGCCAGCTGTTACAGGGAATGAAAGGGAAAGTATTCGGGAATTGTTATATGGGGAAATATGAATGTGAATCGGGTGTGCTATATAGAACTGTTGTAGAATACAGGAAGTTATGAAACAATTTTATGGATGATTAGGTTGAATTACGTTCTCGAGGCAAAATGACATATAGGAGCCTATATGTATGTATATGGGGATTTGTGTATGGTGATGACACATAATTTACTATTAAAGCATAAATCAGAATTGATTACAGATCAGGATATATCCCATACAATGTTGCACCTTAATACTAATATTAACTAATACTGTACTAATAATAGGTGTAGTAGTAATTTCATCAGCCTATCTAGCCTACCTTTTACCTAGTGACTCAGGAGGAAATGTATTAAAGTGTGATATTGTGTGCAGGTTTCAGGTCCAAACTGCTGTGTGTTATCTGCATTTTTTAGAGGCTGCACACTTGAACCTCATGCGATGTGCTTTGGGTTTGAAAGTCCAAAAACTATTTATAGTAAACTAGCAGTTTTCAATCCCACACTCTCCTATAAGCAGATCAAGTCATTACTGTACGGTTTCTATTAGCTCTGATTTTGAGCTAACAGTATCTATAAAAAGACAAACACTTCCTCATTATCTTTGATAGGGTGCTGAGGAGAGTGGTGATAAGAGAGAAGAAAATGTTTGTGCATTTTCTAAGATAGAGAGTTATTAGTTTATTAATTTTGTAAGAGTTGTCTTGTTTGTTTTGTAGGAGTGGACATACCAGGGGAGGGCACATTACTGGACAACAACCACCTTACAAACACCAAAATCAAGTTATGATTTAACCAAATAGTGCCTTTTACAAACTTAAAAATAAAAAAAATAATGATGTTTCCAAGTTTTTTATTCTGGTTAGCTCACCTGCCTCTCCTCATGTTTATTATTGACATCACCAGTAGGGCTGGGAGGCAGTAGTATACCCAGCTATGTAGTGTACATCACACTTGCCAACTCTCCCTGAATGTCAGGGAGACTTCCTAAAATAGGGGTGATCTCCCTCACTCCCTGAAGAGTCTGGCATTCTCCCTGATCCTGAGCCAGTACAAGATGTGGTTGGCTTCGCCATCTGTGGCATAATGACACAGTTCAAAAATTGTGTCCTATGTCCATGTATTGATGCCTATGGAGGTGGCCATTTTCATGGAGACCAAGATTTAATCAGACTGACAGGTAAGACAACATGACTTCAGTAATGGAGACAGAAATGTAAAAGTCACTTCGGTCTCTAGAGATTCATTAGCTGCTTTTTTTTTTTAACACGTAGTTGCCTACTCTCCCGGAATGTCTGGGATACTCCCGCATTTCTGGGAGACCTCCCGGGCGAGCAGGGCACCCTCCCCGATTCTCATCCCCCCAATAGATAAGGGAGGGGATGCTTAATAATACAAATATTGCGTCATCTTAGCCCTGTCCCCCTTCTGTAATTGGCCAAAATTGTGACAATCGTTTAGGGGGCAGGGCCAAAATGATGCAATTCATCAAGTAGTGCCCCTGCACGCCCACCTTCCCTGGGATCTCCCTGAAGTCAACGAGGAAAAGTTGGCAAGTATGGTGTACATGTCATGGTCTACGACCACCTAGATGAGCTTTTAGAACAGTTTAGGGTACAGATCTTTACCTATAACAGCCGCCCTTCCTGTAGAGCTTTATGTGCTCACAGGTACTCAGATGCCCCCAGGTCTTAGGCTCAGAGTAGTAAAAGCTCATCAAAGATGGCCGCAGCGCAGGTGGTATTGGTGGCGCTAGCCCAGCTGGAGCGGATGGTCAGAGGCAGGCCGAGGTCCAAAGTCCGTAACAAAACAGCTTTATTTGGTTATGCTTACTGTTTGGCTTTTTTCCCCCTATTCCATGCACTATGATTGGCCTGATTTGTGCAGTTATTTATTTGGCACAATTTTAATGAATAAAGATTGATTCATAAATTAATTCATAAATTGATTAGTGATCAATATATCTCTGAAATTCTTCTGAATTTCAGAATTGGCTAATCAGTTGGCCAGAAAAATGTGCCTCTCTCTTCTCAAGGCTTGTGTTCAAAATCTCAGGATCATTTATGCTATGCTATATAACTAAACAACTAGAACCTTCATATTGGTGATTTTCATACTTGATGCCCAATTGGTCTTATGTAAAGCTGACCACACACAGATTATTTTTAATTTTCAAACAGTGTTATTTCAGGGCCTTACAAATACATTGTTAGGTTTATCCCAGATATAAATTGACGTTAGCTTCACATTTTACAGGCATATATACAGGGCTGTTGTAGGCAGGGCCGGTGCTAGGGTCCATGGCGCCCTAGGCATTTTTACAAAATCAGCGCCCTCCTCCCCCCTCACCCCGTCTTTCCTTACCTTGTCTCACCACCGCCGCCTCTCTGCTCCATCTCCTCCCCTCCACTCACTGACACTAGTGAGTGGAGGGCAGGAGACGGAGCAGAGAGGCGGCGGTGGTGAGCAATAGCCTCTTCCCCCTCCCCGTGCATCTGAATGCTGTGCGGCGGCCGTGACAGGTATGGTCAGCGGTCGCCGCACAGTTTTAAAGTAATTTACCATTCTGTGGCGCCCTCCAGAGCCCGGCGCCCTAGGCAAGTGCCTAACCTTGCCTAATGGGAGCGCCGGGCCTGGTTGTAGGTCTGTTAGTACAAATAGTCAATACTGATAAAGGAATGCAGCACATAGAGTATACAATAAAACAGTGCAGCAAAAACAGGACAATACAGGAAAGACAGTGAAACAGTGCACAACAGCATAGGCAAAACAGTAGAATACACAGCAAATGAATGTCCAAACCAACAGGAAATGAAGTGCTCAGCGGGGAATAGTCCCTTACAATGACTAGAGATGGGGGAGCAAATTAGCTCAATCTAAGACTGTACTCAGAAGTGTGGGTGCAGCAAACAGGGTCAGAGCCACCGGTTGAGTATAGAAGGGAAGACACAGGTGAGCTGGTGGCTTAGGTAGGAGGAGGACACAAGGAAAGAGGGCTCTGATCAGGACAGCTTTTAATCTAAGGGGAGAGGTAGACAAACAGGGTGACACAGAAGGTATAGGACAGTTTGAAGAGGGGATTAAGGATGAGTTAGGAGACGAACTGGTAGGCTTAGATCAAGAAATGGGTTTTCAGAGCATGCTTGAAGCTTTTGAGGGAGGTGGAAAGTCTGATTGGGAGAAGAAGTGAGTTATAAAGGATCGAAGCAGCACAAGCGAAATCTAGAAGGCCGGAGTGACAGGAGTGAAGCGCGAGGGAGAGAAAGGAAAGGAAAATAAGACTGGCAGAGAGGGTAGGCAGATGCAGAGTGGTAGGAATGGAAAATAAGCAGCAGTGTTAAGAATGGATTGGAGTTGGGAGAGGTGGGATGAAGGAAGACCAGAGAGAAGCAGGTTACAGTAGTTCAGACGAGAGATGACAAGGGAATGGATGAGGGTCGTTGTTGCCTTCTGGGTGAGAAAGGGTCTGATCCTAGAGATGTTTCGAAGGTGGAATCGGAATGCTTGGGAGAGAGATTAAATGGGGGGAGTAAAAGAAAGGG
Organism: Mixophyes fleayi; assembly: GCF_038048845.1. Taxonomy (NCBI): domain Eukaryota; kingdom Metazoa; phylum Chordata; class Amphibia; order Anura; family Limnodynastidae; genus Mixophyes; species Mixophyes fleayi. Next base: position 45,053,771 of record NC_134411.1, on the reverse strand, counting down.
AGGAGTCAAAGTTAACTCCTAGGCAGTGAAATTGTGAGACCGAGAAAGTGTAATCTTGTCAATGGAGAGTGAGAGATGTGTGGAGGGGAGGGGACACTGGAGGGCAGGAAGATGATGAGTTCAGTTTTAGACAAATTAAGTTTAAAAAAGTACTGGGACATCGAAGAGGAAATAGCAGAAAGACAGATGGAGACGCGAGAGTGGAGAGAGGGGTAAAGATCAGGGGAGAAATGTAGATCTGGGCCTCATCAGCATATAGATGGTATTAGAGGCCGAAAGAGCTTGTGAGATCACCAAGGGAAGAAGTGTACAGGGAGTAAAGGAGAAGGCCAATAAGTGAACCTTGAGAGATGCTGATAGGTAGAAGAAATGGGGGGTGGAGATGGAGTCAGAAGTAGAGAAATGTATGAGGACAGCCAAGAGAGGACAGTGTTATGTAGACGAAAGGAGTAAAGGATTTGCAGGAGAAGAAGGTGGTCTATTATGTCAAAGGCAGTGGAGAGGATGAGTAATGAAAAATGACCCTTACATTTAGCAGCAAGAAGGTCATTAGTGACCTTGGTAATAGCAGTTCCTATGCACTGGAGGGGTCTAAGCCAGATTGCAGTGGGTCAAGGAGGGAGTGGGAGTAGAGGAAGCTGGTAGGGCGGTTGTAAACAATCCGCTCTATGAGTTTGGAAGCGAAGGGGAGAAGAGTAATGGAGCGGCAGCTGTAAAGAGAACCTGGTTCTAGGGAGGATTATTTGAGGCTAGGAAGGATGAGGGCATGCTCGAGCGGCAAGTAGCAATAGAAATTAAAAAGGGCTAACATGGGTAAAGGTTCAAAGTAGAAAAAGGAAGGGCAAGGGTGGGTTATTATGAGCAGCATCCTTTGGCGGTTACATACAGATTTGAGTTGTAATATAAACATTGTCAAAATATTGCTGAAAATATGAATTTTCAGCTAGCTAGGCATTTAGAGCTTTATTCTAAATCTGGTTTAACTGAAGGTGTGGTGGGACTCATTGACAGCACCCAGGGGCACCATATCTAGCAAGCTATTGAACTGTTCCAATAGGCGGTTTGTCCCAAAGTCGTATAATAACGTGGGAGGGAGAGGGTGGACCACTTACAATAGAAAGCAATAAGCATATAGGCAGGGGTGTCAGTCAGTAATGAGATCACAATTGCACAAGGGCAATGGAGTTAATAACAAATAAAGACTCAGCTGTGCCTGCTTCAGTGATGCTACCCTTTCATTCAGCTTCCCGTAGCCTACGCTATCCCAACCCCTCCACTCCTCCTCCGCCTCCCCTACCTGGGAAAACTGACCTATCACCACTCAGGAGCATCATTTAAATTAATATAAACAAATTTACTTATGGACACCACAACGCAACTTCTTGGGGCCGCCTCCGTAGTTGCCTATGATAGATATTTGTGTGCCGCCAAAGGGGGTGTGGTCACAGCATGTTGGGGGCATGGCTGTGCCTCATTGGTGAGTGCATAGAGCATGGAGCACAGCTGGGAGGCATGTATGATTGGTCATGGTCAGTCATGAAATGAAAAATGAAGTGACCAGCAAAGAAAGTCAATAATAGATTAACTCGATACTTGGATAATGTGAATAGGTTACTGTGATGCCCTGTTGGCATCTGTAGATATGCAAATTTGACTGCAAGATCCAACATTTCTTAGGACATTTGCAGTAATAGTTTATAAAATCAAGGTGTTGCCTACGATAATAGGTTACAATATCTGCCTTTTCTGGTAACTGCCAAATTACTTGTGTGATGTAGTGTAATGGTTATTGTCAAATTATGTAGTCCATTAGTAGAACATTAGGTTCTTTATGTAAAGTGAAATAGGTAATGTATAGCTTTATGTTAATAGAGCTGGGATGGCCATAAAAGAAGAGCAAGAGGCTGATTAGGGCCCCCAGTTAGTCCATGGGAGCTCAAGCAGCTGCCACCGTTAATCATTCTCGCCTGGCTCCTGGCATGTTTCTACTAGGGAGGCCTGGTGTAAAGATATGTGACAATGAAGATCTTCACTGTTGTCCAAAAATGTAATATAGAAGTAAAAAGTATTTTTCTTATACCCTGGGCTGTTTCTAATGCAGGGGGATAAAAAATGTGGGGTTCCCTCTCAAAAGCGGCAACTAGTACCAGAGTTTGTCAGGCTAGTCATAATGTGTTGTCAGCCATAGCCTGGTTAGCATGGGGTGGAATTACCTAGGGAATTCAGGCTTACATAAAACATAACAGCCACCCCATGGCAAACCAACCCTATACTGAATAGTCCTGGTGCTCCTTCTGGGACGTCCATGGGTGGTTGGTAATAGGTTAGATATTTTTAACATTATGTTTGTCTAGCGTCAAGTCCCAGCAAGCCCTAGTAGTCATTACGTGCTAGAGGTTGTAGATCTGCAAGCACCATCATGTCTTGGCAGCTACAGCCCACTGGAACAGGTGCTTACAAAACGCTAATAGTGAAAATAAACACAGAATGCTAGTTTTTTTATTTGAAATAAATACTCACCCAAATCCTTTGTTTTCCACTTTAATAGTGTTATAAACATACATATGGAAGCAACAAGAATTTGCACCCGATGAAGCCACAATGCAGATGAATAAAAAGGGGCCTGTACATGAATAGCCAATTAAATCAGTTCTATAAGCGTCAGCATGCTCTGGCAGCCATGGGCATGCTGGCACTTCTAGTTCTACACAAGCCAGCATGCGTAAGCAGTTAATAGGGCTTATAGTTCTACAATCCCCAGTACTATTAAGCTGGCGTATCCTAGAACAGGGTGCCTACACATTGTAATCAGGCCAAGTTCCTGTAGGTTGTTCTATCCCGTACTGACCGGGCTAGAGCTGGCATCACATTATTACAGGGGAACCCCACTCTGTGGGTCTCCCTGTAACAGTGTAAGCAGCTCACCCTGGCATAGCATGGTTGTTGATTTTGCGAGGGGGGCACACTCTGCATTAGTGGTATTCAACCCAGGCTATATAGCTAAGCATGCTTTTTAAAATGTATTTATTAATTATATTTCAATGTAATTCATCTGTATCAAGTTGACTGCCGTATCTTTACTCCAGCTGCATCGAGATACACTTAGTGCATATCTATACAGTGGCGCACGCAGGGGGGGTTTCTGGGTCTCCAGAAACCCCTCCCCTCCGCTAACAAAGTGCCCCACATAGCGGCACTGTACTATACAGCAGCCGCGGCGCTGTCAAAGAAGCATCCGCGGCGGTGCTGTATTGTATACAGCACCGCCGCGGACGCTTCTTTGACAGCGCAGCGGCTGCTGTATAGTACAGTGCTGCCGAAACGGAGCTGCTGCGCCCCTGCTATATGACGCATCTAAACCCTGCATTCAAAGTTGCACGTTCTTTGTAAGAAACATGCAACGGAAAATACACACATTAGACCATAATTTTGATTACGTTTGAGATGCAAAAATGTGACCTATTCTACCTTTTTAGTAAATTAAACAAAGTATTAAACAAATGTGCATATAAAATCATGATATATGGAGCTATTACATACAGTGAGGGATTTTTTCCTTTCCTGAGCAACAAGGGGCAGTGATGTTATTTGGAGATTGTTTTACACCACATATCTATAAAATAAAAAAAGTAGTGAAGGCTGTAACTACAAGGCAGACCTGATGTATGAAAGTCACATTTAATAAATATTATAATGACACCCCTTGATCCAGTGTTCATAAATACCACACACAAGGGGGTATTCAATTGTTAGCGAGATCCCCGGAAAAACGAGCGCTCGAAAAATATTACCGTTAGTACGGTAATATGCGCGTAAATACCGTTAATACGGTAGCTTACTCGCTGAATTTCATCTCGCAGCTCCTGAGCTGCGAGATGAAATTCAGCGAGTAATTACCGTATTAACGCTAATATTTTTCGAGCGCTCGTTTTCCGGGGATCTCGCTAACAATTGAATACCCCCCACAGTGTTACTTTAATGAACCTTTTTTTTATTTGAGGCATTGAGCTTCAGGTGTGCATGATGTACTCATATTAGAGCCGTCTCTATTGATAAAGCAAATTATGGTATTGCACAGAGCAATACCTAGAAATGCAGGTGCTATGGTTCTGCACAGTTCTAAGAAAGAGTTAGTTATAAAAGAACCAAAAAGCATGCGTCACTGTTTGATCCACCTATATTTCACCACAGATATCCTTTCCTTACGATCTGTTGGTTGGTAAATTAGGCAGATTTGAATGCCACTGTTTTTATATATAGTTGTATTATAGTTAAGGTTTATTTTATATAAATCAATCTGTAGGAATATTAAACATGTAGAAGGAGATATATGTGTAATATGCAATTACTGAAATTTAATGTGCTAGTTTTAAATAATATTTTTTTTTCTTTTCCAGCCTAATTATTTAGCAAAATGAGATAAAGTTAACCAACTTTTAATTTTACAACTGTACACTTTTCTTCTGGTTTCTATATTAGCCTCACGTTGTGGTCTGTCACAAATCTCAGTGGTGTTTTTATAGATCACAGTAAAAATCCCCTTTGCACTCCTGGATGAGGAACACATTCCAGTATGATGAGGATCCCTCTTCCCTCACAGTAGAGGAATCCTCTGTATCCTGTTGATTTTTTAATCCCGTGCCAAGGTAGATGAGTAAACAGAAAGGGAACCAGGGAAAGGAAAGGAGATCTGACAACAAGACCACAAGTGAATGAGTTATATGTTCAACAGTTTATTTTACTACAATCTGTCACAGTAAACCTTCATCTTAATGAGATTTAAGGGTGTTGGGACCAATCTTCAGATTTCCTTTGAAGATATAAATACTTAGCATCAGAGTTTAAAACGAAAATTAAAATTCAGAGGTGTCTGTCAAACAAGCTATACTGAGATCATCTATGCCATCTCATGTAATAATGTATACTATCTACTGTGTATACAAAACATTCTAAACTGAATATATAAGTACTTGCAAATAGAGCCTTTAATTTATTTTCCAATATCTCGGACCTGCTATATTAATTGTCAATGCTATCAATGCATTTAATAACATATATATATATAGTGACAGACACACTGAGAAGGTGATAAATTGCAGATATATATGTCCTGAATTGCGGTCATAATTGTTTTAAAACCCCAGGGAGATTGTGTTTGGAAAGAAGCTTCCAAAATGGTGGTTTTGGCTGCAGCAAAATCCGGTATAAGGGCCCCTGGGGTTATGAACAGAGAAAGAAGGGTGGGCTCCATACATAAGGCTCATTTTGGGTCTTCCATACTGCTAGCACGTTGCTAGCTAATTAATTAGGAGTTACTTCTGATAAGATGCCGATAAAAAGCATATAGGCAGTTCTCTAAGTCTTTCATCACCTAAGGAACGGGCAGACACTGCAATTTTGTTACCAGTAAGTGCTGTTATTTTGTATGTGCAGAGCATCAGGTCCTTCAATGTAGACAGGGTATTTTTCTGTATTAGTTAGAAGCCAGACAGGTTAGGAGGTTAGGATTTTTTAGGATTTTGTTTACATTTTGTTTACTTGGATGCTAGTGAGTCTATTTGAGCCAAGATATATATATATATATATATATATATATATATATATATATATATATGTGTGTGTGTGTGTGTATGTATATGTATACACACACATATATATATCACGTATATATATATATATATATATATATATATATACACACACACACACACACACACACACACACGCACACACACATACTATATGGACAAAAGTATTTGGACGCTTGACCATTACGCCAACAGGGACTGTAGTGACATTGTATTCAAGTACATATACTTTAATATGGAGTTGGTCCTCCTTTTGCAGCAATAACAGCTCCCACTCTTCTTGGAAGGCTTTCCACAAGATGTTGGAGTGTTTCTGTTGTAATTTGTGCCCATTCATTTTATAGAACATTTATGAGGTCAGGCACTGATGTAGGACGAGAAGGCCTGGATTGCAATCTCCATTCCAGTTCATCCCAAAGGTGTTCAGTGGGGTTGAGGTCAGGGCTCTGTGCGGGCCAGTCCAGTTCTTCCACACCAAGCTCATCAAACCATGTCTTTGTAGTCCTTGCTTTGTGCACTGTGGCACAGTCACGTTGGAATAGAAAAGGGCCTTCCCCAAACTGTTGCCACAAAGTTGGAAGCATAGTATTGTCCAAAATGACTTGGTATGCTGAAGCATTAAGATTGCCCTTCATTGAAGATAAGGGGCCTAGTCCATACCATGAAAAACAGCCCCATACTATTATCCCTCCTCCACAAAAACTTCACAGTTGACATAATACAGTCAGGCAGGTAACGTTCTCCCGGCATCCACGAAACCGAGACTCACCCATCTGACTGCCAAACAAAGAAGCGTGATTCATCACTCCACAGAACACGTTTCCAATGCTCCACAGTTCAGTGTCGATGTGCTTTACACCACTCCATCTGCCGCTTGGCATTGGTCTTGGTGATGTGAGACTTGCATGCAGCTGCTTATCCATGGAAACCCATTCCATTAAGCTTCCACCGCACAGTTTTGTGCTTACATTAAAGTTCAAAACTTTTCAGCTATAAAATCAACAGAGCATTAGCGACTTTTACGCACCATGCACCGTAGCGGTTGTTGACCCCGCTCTGTGATTTTGCGTGGTTTTCCACTTCGTGGCTGAGTTGCTGTTATTGCTAAATGCTTCTACCTTCTAATAATATCACTCACAGTTGTCTGTGGAATATCCTTCAGGGATGAAATTTCACGAACCGTCTTATTGCAATGTTGATATCCTATCACAAGAGCACACTTGAAGTCACTGAGTTCTTCAGAACAACCCATTTTGTATCACAAATGTTTGCAAATGAAGACTGCATGGCTAGGTGCATGATTTTATACACCTCTGACAACGCGTCTAATTGAAACACCTCAATTCAATAATTAACAGGTGTGGCCAAATACTTTTGTCCATATAATGTATATAATGCATATATGTGTGACAGGAAGTCATATATACCCTATAACCATATGTTGCAACAGTTGTATACAGAGGAGAATTTTTAAAGACACAGCACGTAGAACCTTGAAGTGGATGGGCTACAGCAGCAGAAAACCACACCAAGTTCCACTCCTGTCAGTTAAGAGGTTACATTGGCTCTCCAAAATTGGACAGTTGAAGATGTTTTCTTCAACTGCACAAATTAGCCCTCTTAATATCAATTAATCATATTTTAAATGCCACAGCCTACCTCAGTATTGTTGCATGTGCATCCCTTCATGGTCACAGTCTATTCATCTTCTAATGGCTACTTCCAGCAGCATAACACTCTATGTCAACATGGACCAGCATCTCTTACAAATTTTGAATGCCACAAGGTATTCAGGTATTTTGTGGCAAGGAGGGGGGGGACGGGGGTTCATACTCAGTACTAAAAAGGTGTACCAAATAACATGGCCACTGAGTGTATTTTTTTGGAGGCAAAAGTTTTAGGTTTTGAGAACATTTACACCTAGTACAACAATCTAATTTGAATGCCTCCACCCAATTTGTTCTATTCGGTAAGAAATCATCCAGCACTTGCTGCCTACATCACTTGTAGGGTTTGCAACCAGAGGTAGTTGTCTCAGACAGAGCCGTCTACAGATGAGGCTAAAACATAATACAATTATTATTGATTTAATCTTAATTTTATTAATAAGACATTAATAACATTTTATCAAACTTACCTCTCAAGGGGAAGTGTCTTGGGATGAAAAATTATCAGGGGCATCATAAAATTATTATGGGCTGCCCTTGTCTCAGGCAGCAAGTTTTGGGGCACAGAAAACAAAGAGAATTAATTGAAGAAATATCAATATTTTTAGTGCAAAATGTAAGGATTAGTATTTGTATTTGATAGATGTAACAATACTAAAAAGATGTAATATATGTATTGTAGTGAACCAGGGCCAGACTGGGACTAAAAATCAGCCCTGGCATTTAAAGTACATAGGCCCACCTCAGTTCCAGCAGGAAAGAAATTATTTGCTGCCGCGCAGCGGCGGTGCCGAAAAAGGGCGTGGCCACATTGTGTTGTGGGTGTGGCCAACATGGGGCATTGATACATACATTGTAATAAAACATTACATTTATCACGCCCTCCCAGACACATCACGCCATCCCCCCAGGCACATTATGACACCCCCCAGCCCACTGTACTTATCTATGCTTCTGGTGCTGCTGACATCCATGAGGGTAGGAACTTCCTGTAGAGTGAGCAGGGAAGCTCCTCGGCTTGTTCTGCAGGCTGTGTCCTGTCCAGGACTGGGAGCAACTATCAGATTCCTCCTGCTGACCAGAACTGGATTAAGGCTTGATGGGCCCAGGGCACTTAAGACAGGGGGCTCCTATGATGTAGTATGGTTATTAGACACATTTTCGACAAATACACTGGCAGTACTGTGAGCACTACTGTTAGGTGCATGCCGTTCTGCCTTCACAAGCAATACAGTGTGAAGCAGGACATATCTGTCAACTGTCCTTGAAGTCAGACCAAATCCTGACTAAGTGAGACAGTCACCCTCCAAATTCAGGACAGTTGGCAGACTGTCCTGGGCTCTTCTACCTGTCTTGTCACTTTCACCACTTGTGGCTGCTGGTGTCTTTAGATCAGTTGCCTCTTGTCCTGGAATGTTGGGGGGCCCTATTTGGAAAAAAAATTAGTACATGAAATTTAGAAAACTCCAACCAGCCCTGGTGTTAAATCAATATAGTACCCATGTTTTAAAATTAGGCCTCCCTCCAGCCCCAACATTAAAATAATAGTATTCACATTTGATAAATACATGTATTTCCCTCCAAACAACCCCAGCAAGAAATTAAACATACATTGGCTCCCACACACATACTATAGTCATACACTGGCCCCCACACACATACTATAGTCATACACAGGCCCCCACACACATACTATAGTTACACTGTCACACACACACTATATTCATACCCTGTCACACACACACACATACTATATTTACACTGTCACACACATACACACACTATATTCATACCCTGTCACACACACATGCATACTATAGTTACACTGTCACACACACTATATTCTTACCCTGTCACACAAACTACTCCCCTACTCTCCGCCTTTTACCTTGTTCGATCTAAGGCGCACTCTGCAGACTCTCTTCACAAATGGGACGGCACCTATCACATGGTGCATGTCCCTTGTGAATCTGATCGCCGGAGACCCATTCATAGAGGAGGCAGGGAGGGAGGGGGGATGCTCGGCCACCAGGATGTCAGTGTAGGGCCGGCCCCATTACTCGGCGCACAGACTGTCATGCCGGGTTCCAGCATGACAGTCTGTGCGCCGAGTAATGGGGCCGACCCATCTAGCCATCGGCCATCCTGGCATTTTCCAGAACTGCCAGATGGCCAGTCCGGCCCTGTAGTGAACACAACTCATACAGAAATGTTGGACATTTGTGCAAGGGATGAGAAGATCAAATTTTCTGTCACCAAATCAGACACCAGGGGGTAAATGTATCAAGCCGAGAGTTTCCAGCGGGTTTGAAAAATGGAGATGTTGCCTATAGCAACCATCAGATTCTAGTTATCATTTCTTTAGTACATTCTACAAAATGACAGCTAGGATCTGACTGGTTGCTATAGGAAACATCCCCTCTTTTTCAAACCCACCAGAAACTCTCAGGTTGATACATTTACTTCAAGAAGTGCCCCAACAGTGTTTTGGACTTGCCTTCTTCAGTTATGTGCCGCTGCTTTGAAGCAGCTTTTAAGATCACTCCCACCAAAAGAGCATTTCATTGGCTGCATCAGAGACCAGAATGGCTCTGCACACTCCTGTTTATAGCCTGTTTATAGACGCTACAGTTGGTTGCTGTGTGGCATAGTGTACAGCAGCCAATCTGAAAAATCCATACTATAGGTATTACATCAACTGCAGCATTCAGTTATGGCCACAATAAATACAACATTGCAAAAGTAAATGCTAGAACGAGTAACATGGAATAAGTCAAATAAAAATTTTGAGTGGTGATCCCCTTTCTAAAAACGTTTCTCTTACATATCAGGCAGTATAATATAATTGTGCAATGTCAGTATTGACCTCGCCACACAAGTTATAATCCAATCATTCAACCCAGTCATTTTTTTTATTAAATTTGTGTTGGTGACGATGTATCTAATCCAGTGATATGTAAATAAGCAAACCAATTGATAATCTTTGATGGTCAAAAGCAATCAGAAACCTGATTGAAGCGTGTGTAAGATAATTTTGAAAATAAATTATAACAATTCCACAACTGCAAGTACTGTAAATACCTTTCTGTTCTGTCAAATCAAAACTCTAATGTGAGTGAAGCAATTAGTGATTTGTTTGACAAACAAACAATGTTTATATATACTGTAGATGACAGTTCAGAATTGCAGTAGTTTGGAAACAAAAAACTGAGGAGTGCTTGGCCATCAACACTGTGCAAGGAGCATGTGACATTAGTTGGTATCTGTAGAAGAGGAAAACGTAAGAAGGAGGGGAGTAGAAAAATGTAGTTTGGAATTATGCAAAATATGTAGTTGTTTTCTATTGTTTTGGTACAAAGCATCCGTACTGTGTATTAATATACCTAACACAAGCCAGTATTTGTCCATAGCACATTTGTATCTGTCTATAGTTTATATTAAATGTTTGCAATACTCATAGTTGCCTACTCTCCCAGAATGTCCAGGAGACTCCCGGTTACTGGCCAGTTCTGTTAGTTAATTGGATGGGGCGGGGCTTAGCAACGTGATTCACGAGTCATGGCTGCCCGCTCCCTGCTGTGATAGGCTAAAAGGGTAGTGTCAGTTTAGGGGGTGGGGCCCTGCTTGGCCACTCCACCAGCATTGCCAGCAAAATCTCCCCTCCCAGAAGGGAGATCTCACAAGTTGGCAAGTATGGCAATACTTTTTAAACTCTTTCAAAGAATATCTCCTCATCTGGAATTTGGCTACAAAATCTTGCACATTTGTCCGGCAGAATTTGACCTTGTGTTCTGTCCAGAATTCCCCCTATTATTTTTTTTCACCTATCATTTTTGTTCTTCCCGGAATTCCCATATTATTTGTGGTCCCCCTGGACATCTCCTTATTATACGCCAACCACACCACAGAGCAGATTTTTTTGACACTGCTGTCTTATTAACTCTATTTATTGTGGAAGTCGAATAATTAGATGTAGCCGTTTCAAATGAATAACCATCAATTTAATTATCTTTATCAGAAAATATGTGAATAGCACGCTATGGTGTGGAAGTGCCTATTTATCAGTAACACATGCAAACACTTTTACATACATTTACACTCACACACAGGGCCATCTTTTCCATTGGGCATGATGGGCAGCTGCCCAGGGGCCCCACGGGCAAGGGGGCCCCATAGGCACGGCTCTTAATGAGAATAAATAATGCTCCAAAAGAAAAAAACCTGCAAAAAAAACCTTCAAGGGTCACTGAGCAAGTACATCTATCTATCTCTATCTCTATATATCTATATTTATATCTGTATCTGTATACATCTATATATCTATATCTATGTCTAGGGGCCCCAGTGCACTGCTTTACCCGGGGGCCCATAATGTTGTTAAGATGGCCTTGCTCACACATTCACTTGTAAATAGTTCACCTTAATAAAGTTCCAACACACAGGGCTAGATTTACTAAGCTGTGGGTTTGAAAAAGTGGGGATGTTGCCTATAGCAACCAATCAGATTCTAGCTTTCATTTATTTAGTACCTTCTACAAAATGACAGCTAGAATCTGATTGGTTGCCATAGGCAACATCCCCACTTTTTCAAACCCGCAGCTTAGTAAATCTAGCCCACAGTGTTTAGTGATAAAATGTTTTAAGAGTTTAATATAATAATGTTAAAACCACTTTATTAATATCTAAGATTCAGGATATAGGAAACGTTTAGCGTCATTTTAATCCACCTTTCACCATCAGACATCCGCTACTATAGGCTAAGCGATCGCTCCTTGCGTACGCAAGTTATGGATCATAAAGGGTAAATGGTCAAAATGATACTGTGTTTGTAATGCTAATAGACCAGTTTGAACCAGCTTTTCTTGGGGGAAAACACGTAGGCAGCTGTTGGAGAGCTGACCCCCACCCTTGGAGGGCATTGTTTGAAGCAACCTATGACCTTCATTGTACTGGACTGTCCTGAATCCTGAACCTTTGGAAACATGCCATGACATCACTACTGTGTTTTATGTACCACAAACTGTATATAAACCAGGCACTGAGACCATCATACAGTCTACTTTGACCACAGACTTCAGGATTGAATGACTGTACGTTTATTTAATTGAATTGTTATTTGTTGCATCTTGCTATTAAATCTCTTTGTGCATTGATCGCAGTGGACAATTTTTATTGATAGCGACTAGACGAACATAACATTATAAATTATAAATTGTGCAAAATTCTGAATGCAGAATTTACAATTACAGCATGGAATTCCATTCTGCGGAATGGCGGAGCAAAAGCATAACTCCCAGATTTGCATCACCAAAATGTCTAGTTCTGCTGTTAAATTTCATTGCAACTCATCCCAAGCGTATACAATAGAACAAAGCAGATATTCATATGTGTATTACACTTGTTTCAAAAGTCAGTGCAATATCTTAGCCTCTGAATAAGAAACTCTTAGTTTTGATTAACACCTTTTTTAATAACTGAAAAGGGAAGAAACTGCCATAAAGGCGACCACCTGTTATGCTGTGTGTAATGTAATTTCATACTGAAGAGGACACTTCTCTTTTGAATTTCTTGCTTTTGAATTTTTCTCTTTTGAATTTTTTAGCTCTGAGCAATCCTTTTCCTTCATGCATATGTTATGAGTCACTTCACGTTTGTAACTAGTAACAGTCAAGTGTGAGATAATTAATTGTCTTCAATCATTCACTGAATTCCACATATATTCAGATGAAAGATCATAGTTGCCAACATTTCCAAACATTTTGAAAAAATATTTTGTTGCTGTGCAAATCAACGAATGTCCATTACAGTCATTCAGTATAGGTGGACATAGGGCTCCCCAGTACATAGGACATACAGTAAAATGGCAAAAAACATAAGTGGAAAAGTGACAGTATTAGCTAACTACAAATTTACACAATTACAAAATGACAACCTACAAAATTATATAATTTTTAAAAGAAAATGATAGGAGAGAAGTCCCTAGAGCTTAAATTGTAGAGGGCATGGCTGAACACAGAGCAGGTGAAACAGAGCGGGGGAGTAGAGGTAGGGGTTTTAGAGTTGGGAGAGTTAGGAGGAGGGCTGGTAGGCTTAAATTTAAATATGAGTTTTAAGGGCACATTTGAAGCCTTGGAGACTGATGAATAGTCTAATTGGGCATGGGAATGCATTCCTGACAGTGGGAACGGCAAGCAAGAAATCCAGAGAGATACTGAATTTGGGGGTGAAGGAGAGGGAGGAGTCGAGGATGACACCCAGGCAGCAGATTTGAGGTACAGGGGAGAGGGTGGTATGGAGAGGGTGGTGAGAGGACCTTGGAGGGGGATGGGGGGGGGGGGTCGGGAAACATTGATTTATGTGTACAGCTTTAGAAAGTGCTGGCCATCCAAGAGGAGGTGGGTAACAGGAAAGGAGGGACAAGGAATGGTTGGTGGAGGAAAGGTAGATTTGGGTTTAGTCAGTATAGAGCTAATATTGGAGGCCAAAAGAGCTGACGAGAAGATGTATAGGGGTTAAAAAGAAGGGAGCCAAGAACGGGAAAGTAGACCACCCTACTAGATCCTGACTCTCTTTTTTGTAAAGAGGGTAGGGTCTTGAAGTCTCTCCAGATGGGTCCTGTTTACTTGATTTGGGTCATCATGACCCTGACCCCTGCTGTGCAATCACATCATTATGCAGCAGGTCAGGGATTTGATGGCATGTATCATGTACCTCCTGCATTTGCCCAATCCACCCCCCTCCATGACCTCCAATGATAGGCAGGCTCTGAGCCACTTCTAGCTCATCATCAATTCCTGCTGGAATACAGCAAGACGCTCTCACTATGGTTGTCGAATCATTTTTTCCCTTTGTTTTATTTTTACTGCCATTGCTGTGCTTTCTGGTGGCTGGCTCCAGTCAGTCTATGTTCTCAGTCTAACTAATCTCTGTAACAGGTGAATGGTAGCTATTCACATAACTGATTTATGTTATATTGACAAGAAGATAGGACTGTGTCAGAAGATGAGCAAACTTGAGTACAGGGTTTCCAGAGAAAAGCAATTACATTGTGAATATAAAGTTGTATGCGGCTCGCAGGATGCATTGCCATACATGAGCATGATCGCAATGGGGAGCTTATCATTTAGGATGACAGGTGCCTCATTATGTCTCCATTCATTTCTCTTATGTGAACATTGAGCACCAATTCCAGGCTATGTGTAAAAATACACTTTTGGACAAGGTGAGGAGTATTATCATCTGTAGCATCAATCCAAGAGTATTCCTGGGGTCCATATTCCTTCCAGTTAATCATATATTGCAGTTGTCCTTTAGAGATAAGTAAGATTTGCTATAATAAATTTGATTGACAACAACACATTTTTACCAGGAAACATGAAAAAATACATTTGGGTGTTTGGAAGGCAACTAAAGGCAGAATGCTACTAGGTTCACCCATTTGGAAAAGTGGAACTGTTAACTTGATGTTTCTGCCTGGTAAATAGCCAGACATGACCACCAAAGCCAGGGCCGGATTTACCGCTAGGCAACCTAGGCACCTGAAAAAAAAATTGGGGCCCCTCCCCCGGCTCGCAGCACCGCGAGTCGCGGGAAAGGCTGGTGTTATGGTAGCAGGGTCATGTGACCGCAGCGGCCACATGGTACACAGTGTTAGGCGGGCTGCTGGAACTCTATGGCTGTCAGTGTGCAGGACTGTTCCTGGAGTCACAAGAGGTAGAAAAAGGTAAGAGGAAGGGGTACTGTGACGGAGAGCTAGTATGTGTGTGATTGAAGCTGCAGTGTAAGAGGGGGGCACGTGTGAAGGTGCTGGGTAGAGAGGGGTCATGTGTGAAGGTGCTGGGCAGAGAGGGGGCATGTGTGAAGGTGCTGGGTAGAGAGGGGTCATGTGTGAAGGTGCTGGGCAGAGAGGGGGCATGTGTGAAGGTGCTGAGCAGAGAGGGGACATGTGTGAAGGTGCTGGGCAGAGAGGGGACATGTGTGAAGGTGCTGAACAGAGAGGGGGTATGTGTGAAGGTGCTGACCAGAGAGGGGCATGTGTGAAGGTGCTGAGCAAAGAGGGGGTAAAGGTGCTGGGCAGAGAGGGGGCATGTGTGAAGGTGCTGAACAGAGAGGGGGTATGTGTGAAGGTGCTGACCAGAGAGGGGCATGTGTGAAGGTGCTGGGCAGAGAGGGGGCATGTGTAAAGGTGCTGGGCAGAGAGGGGGTGAAGGTGCTGGGCAGAGATGGGGCATGTGTGAAGGTGCTGAGCAGAGAGGGGGGCATGTGTGAAGGTGCTGGCCAGAGAGGGGCATGTGTGAAGGTGCTGGCCAGAGAGGGGCATGTGTGAAGGTGCTGGGCAGAGAGGGGGCATGTGTGAAGGTGCCGAGCAGAGAGGGGGCGAAGGTGCTGGGCAGAGAGGGGGCATGTGTGAAGGTGCTGAGCAGAGAGAGGGCATGTGTGAAGGTGCTGGGCAGAGAAGGGCATGTGTGAAGGTGCTGGGCAGAGAAGGGCATGTGTGAAGGTGCTGGCCAGAGAGGGGGCAAAGGTGCTGGGCAGAGAGGGCACAGTGTGATATGAGGGACAATAATGAGGGGCCGCATGGTGATGCAGGAGGAGCAGTGTGATGTGCAGTGGCACGTAGCTTACCCTACTACTTAACTATAGGAGTATATGCTAAGCTAAAAAATATAGTGCTATGGATTGTTTCAGGGGGGGGGGGGGACCAATATCTTGCCTAGGGCTCCATGAGGTCTAAATCTGGCTCTGCCCACAGCCAAGGGTGACTACAAAGAGCCCCAGTGCTTTGCAGCTCTGAGCTGGTGGTCAAATGTTGCTTTTTGCCCCATCCCTTCCCATAGAGGCATGCTCATAGTTTTTATGGATTTTCACGTGTGGTTTGCACATGTACCAGTGGTAGAGGGACCATATCTACTCTCTATCTTTCTCAATCTATTTTTTTTAAAAATTCTCCCTCTTTATCACTCTTTTTACAAACTTTGTGTGTCTCTCTAATCTTACTGTACAAGACTGTCTTCTCAGTACAGCTCAATCTTCTCATTGCAGCCTTTTATAGTGTTTTCTGTGGAATGGAACTAGTAAGGGAGAACAAAAATGATTTGGAAAATTCTGTGCAAAAGATTTAAGTGCAAATTCCTGTGGAGAAACTTGCAAAACTACAGGCAAATAGAGTATTTGGTGAATGTTCCACAGAACAGTTTTCAAAATTTCTCTCATCTCTGTTTGGGAGTAAACCACCCCGAGATAAAAAGGGGTGACCCTGCAAGCAAATTATCTGTCTATACACCCTTAACTTCTTTCCTGTATCAACAACTTGTGTTCTTTCACTAATGTCCCCAATATTTAATTAATCCTGTGATAGAGCTACAATTAGTTGAGGATGACTTAGCAAATATACTTGGCATTTTCTAAGGGGAAACCCCACCCAGCTATGTATTGTTAGATATTAACCTTGAGTCATAGTTAATGATGTAAGAATACAGCAAGAACTCATTTGCACTCTTGAAATGTATCTTCATCTAAAATGTGCCATTTACAGAGTCCTCTTTATATGTCTGCAGCTCACAACAAATCAATTGCCCTGTACAGTTGTTGGAGGGGGATTGGGCATTTGTTTTATTTTCTAAACACCAAACTGACACCCTGAATCGTCTCTAGTATATTAGTTTTGTAATCCTAATCTCCCCCACTTATTTAAAATTTACAATAGCCAGGAATGGCAGTGAATAATGTATTTTTAACAAAGAATGACTTGTGTATCTTTGTAATGGGAAAAAAAGGGTGTGGATTTAAATAAAATAACCTAAACTATCAGACTAAGGTGCTATACCTGCTGGATGTTCTGCAGGGCTGAGCCTCTTTTAAGGGAGAAAGTAAGACTAATTACTAATTTTGGTGACTCCTCCCAAAGTGGGGAGGGGGGGGCTGGAGTTTCAACATATCCTCCCCATTGAAGAAATACTTTAATACCCAAATTCAAATGTAAATCCCCTATCCCCTATCACTTGTATGTGTGACACCATTTAGAGGAGAGAAAGAGGAAGGTGGGAAGTTGTGTGTTATGGTTCAGTCATGCTTGTCAACTCTCCCTGAATGTCACTGAGACTCCCTGAAATAGGGTTGATCTCCCTCACTCCCTGAAGAGTCTGAAATTCTCCCTGATGCTGAGCCAGTACAAGACGTGCTTGGCTTCGCCATCTGTGGCATGATGATACAGTTCATAAATTGTGTCCCATGTCTATGTATTGATGCCTATGGAGGTGGCCATTTTCATGGAGACCAAGATTTAATCAAAGACTGACAGGTAAGACAACATGACTTCAGTAATGGAGACAGAAATGTAAAAGACACTTCAGTCTCTAGAGATTCATTAGCTGCTTTTTTTTAACGCATAGTTGCCTACTCTCCCGGAATGTCCAGGAGCCTCCTGCATTTCTGGGAGACCTCCCGGGAGAGCAGGGCAACCTCCCGGTTATCGCCCCTGCAATAAATAAGTCGCGGGGGGAGGGGGGAGGCTTAATGATGCAAATATTGCATCATTTTAGCCCCCGCCTCCTGCTGTTTTTGTCCAAAATGGTGACAATCGTTTAGGGGCGGGGCTAAAAAGATTTAATAGCAAGATGCAACAAATAACAATTCAATTAAATAAACGTACAGTCATTCAATCCTGAAGTCTGTGGACAAAGTAGACTGTATGATGTTCTCAGTGCCTGGTTTATATACAGTTAGTGGTACATAAAACACAGTAGTGATGTCATGGCATGTTTCCATAGGTTCAGGATTCGTCAAGCCCCACCATTGCACGCCCACCTCCCCCAGGATCTCCCTGAAGCCAACGTGGAAAAGTTGGCAAGTATGGGTTCAGTATCTGTCGACTTCTAGAGAATGAGAGTGCAGAGTGCAGTTGAACCTGACCAATGTGACAGTCGGATGTTGGGTGCATCCACTGATCATCCAGTAAAGATACATTGTTTTGGGGAGTTCTGTAAGTTGGCGTTTGGTGAAACATTATTTAATTACCCAAAAGGTCAGCAGGATGACAGGAGCGAAGTAGGGAATACTATGCAAGGCGAGGGTCAGCTCCTGGGAATGTGACATAATATCTCTTGTTAAGCACAAGGAAGGAACACAACAACCTGAGGTCACCAGCAAAGGTGCAAGAGATTACCTCAGAGGGAATTGCAACGGACTCTATCTGCCATCATGGTGCTTACCTACCATCACACTGTGGGTGGCTTGATAAAGAAAGACTACTCTGTGAAAGTTAAATGTGTTTCAATAACTTATCTTCAGCCAAAATTACTCATTATTTATTCACCTCAGAAGATCTGGAGCAATTTATTTTCATTACCAGTGTTTGTGCACCCTGTTTACTTACCATATCAGTCAGGGAAAGACTGAGCTACAATATGTTTGTCGACCTTCGGCCATCAATGAGAATGTGTCATTCACTCTACCTCAACACAACCACACAAACATGCATTACAAAAATATACACAATAATGCATAAAGTGTTTAATACACAGCAATGATAAAATGACAGAGGGAGTGTAAAATAACTTTAGCTGTAATAAAGAAACACAATGAGCACACAAACTCATTTTACACATTATCCTGACCCCCACCACTCAGGAGGTTGGGAAGAGCCGCAGTACTTTTCAGCACAGGGGTCCTTTTTTGTAGGTGGCATTGTGCTGGATACCACTTTGTCAGGGGAATCCCATGTGTTTTTACCCCATGCATTAGTATTAACCAGTCCAGGGTATTGAGGTTTATGGCTGAGTCATTAAGGAGAGAAAAGCATAAAAAAGTAGTAACTTCGCACCTGGACAAAACCATGTTGCATTGGAGGGGGGGGTAAATTTAAAATGTGCAGACATATTTATAGTTGGGGTAGGGCATGTCCTAGATCAGCTTTAAATTTCAGTGTAAAAATAAAGCTATCAAGTATTTGTATGCTACGCGAAAAAGCAGCCAGTATTTTCCATATGTGCAAAATAATAATCTAATTTACACCCCTTAAATTGTTTGTCCAGGAGTAAACTTATTCCTTATTTTTTCTTTGCTCTCCTTAATGACTCAGGTCCTCAGTGTTTTGCAGGTGGGGGGGGGGGGGGGGTTGCAGTCGTAATCTTATGTGTACATTTGGGGTACAAAACTTCAGCCTGTCCTTAGGAGCACATATTGTGCAGAGTAATCAGCCGACATCCGACTGTTTGGTCAGATAGCATGTGAGTGTGTATAGCAGTGGTGGGCAAACCTGTCCTCAAGGGCCATATCCAGTTCATGTTTTTAGGATTTTTGTCTGTAGAAACAGGTGGGATAATTACTGACCCAGCCAAATAGATTAACTCAGCTGTACATGATTAAAGAAATCCTAAAAACATGAACTGGATATGGCCCTTGAGGACAGGTTTGCCCACCCCTGGTGTATAGTGACACAAAGTGCCGATCATCCTTGCATTTGGTTGGTCGTACCGTTTAATAATTTCCGATCAATCACCTAGCGATCATGTAGTATGAATGCACTCATGCTGACAATCTCCATAGAGTTTACAGAATGGGGCTCTTTTTAGCCGATGTTAGTACTGTAGAAGGAATGATTCATTTGTTCGTTCTGAGATAGAATATTTTGTTTCAGAGTCACAGATGCTAACGAAATTCGTTAGGACATGTGGATAGCTATAAAAAGGCATTTTAATCAGTGTGACAATGTAACAGTAGTGAATGAATGAATATTGTGCTGTCATTCTCCGGACTAGAGGACCAGATAAAGGACCAGATGAAGAGCACAGATCCGAAGGTAAATCGTGTCAGTGTGTATGCATGAATCGCCAGACTGATCGGACCTTCAGTCGTAGGTATAATCATTTGAGATAATACTTCGGTCGGGAAAATTCTTCAGTGTGTACCCAGCTTAAGGAATCTTTAGTATCTGAAAGCTTATCCTACCACAAAGCCTAGTTTCTTCCAAGGCCCCTATTCTATCCACTAACTCTGGGTTCATATACTTTTACATTATAAATTCTAAATAGGGATAACATATATGACTAAGTCTCATTATGTCAGGAGCCTCAAATCACTACTCTGTGCTGGCAGGAGACCCTGCTCCTTCAACTATCTAAAACAGTCTATGGATTATCATTGCCTCATTCCTCTCCTCTCCTCACACCATTACACAGTCCCTTTCACATGCAGCCCTGTCCTCGTTAACACAATCACACAAGTGTGCAGCTCGCTGCATCATACAAGATTAGCACATATCTGAAATAATTTGTGCTGCTGTGATCATTCTGATTAGCTTTTTTTTTTGTACAGGTTGTTCTATTCCCAGTTGCATTTTGATTATCTTGTTCAGTACAGGTTGTTCCACTTGAAAACTGGGTACACACAGATAAACTAAAAATAAAGAATGATAACAATAGATCCTCTGATTCTAGTCAAATTCATTTAAAAATATGCCTTATAACAATGACGTCTGTTTATCAAGAGCAGAGGCTGTTTAACTCTGTTGCTTCTGTTTTCTGGAAAATTTTTACTTGTCATTTTACCTTTAAAACAACTAGTACATTTTCTCATCAAGCTGAACTGATTAATCTTGATGCTGTTAGCAAGCTGCTGTTTAGGTAGCTTCTTTATTGCTTCTGGGTTCCTATGTTCTAGAAGTCATTGATACATATGGACTCATTTCATATGTTGGTAATGCTTGGCATGTTGACCACTTCTTTACATTTCAGCTAATATATTATTGATTTTTCCTTCTGCGACTGTGTGACTGCCCTTTGTGATGATGCAGCAGTCATCCTGGAATGCCACAACATAACCTTGCATTGTGAGTTTATTCACTGGCAACAGGTTGCTTACAAGACTAGATACATTGGACCTGATTCATTAATGAAAGTAAGGCAAACAAGAAGTACAGAAGCACCTCACTAACCGTTCCTTCTCCATATCCACATCTGGTTCTTCATCCACCCTCTCCCTCTGTTCTCAGCCCTCTACTCTTCCCGCTCTGTGCTAGCTCCCTGGGTGCTCTCATCTCTTCCTTTGGTCTTCAGTATCACCTTTATGCTGATGACATTCAACTCTACATCTCTTCTCCTGATCTTTCCTCCACCCTCCTCTCTCGCGTATCCGACTGCCTCTTGGCCATTTCCTCCTGGATGTCCTCACGCTTTCTCAAAATTAAGGTTTCTAAAACTAAACTCATTGTCTTCACTGCTTCTAGATTCTCCTCCTATCATGATCTCTCATCACTGTTGACAACACCACCATCTTCTCTGCCCCACAACTTCGCTGCCTGGGCATCATCCTTGACTCCTCCCTCTTTTTTTGCCCCCCACATTCAATCCCTTGCCCAATCCTGTCACTTTCAACTAAATAACATGGTCCGCATCCGGCTCTTCCTCTCTCAGGATGCTACCAAATCTATCATCCATGCACTCATCATCTCCCGTCTTGTTTATTGCAATCTTCACCTTACCGGCCTCCCTAGCTCCCACCTAGCCCCCCTCCGTTCTATACGCACGCGGCTGCAAGACTTATCTTCCTTTCAAGCTGCTCTTCTTCTGCCTTCCTGTTCTGCCTTGCCTTACACTGGCTCCCTTTCCCCTACAGAATCCTGTTCAAGCTCCTCACCATCACCTACAAAGCTCTCTCCCATTCAACTACCCCCTTTATCTCTAACCTCTTCTCCATTCACACTCCCTCCCACTGCCTGCACTCGGCCAAGGATCGTCACCTCTCCTGCACTCCTCCACTCTGATCCCCTCATCCCACTCCGGAATCCAAGATTTTTCCTGTGCTGCCCCCCTTCACTGGAACGGCTTCCTTCGCTCCATCTGTTTATCCCCTAACTTGTGCTCCTTCAAATGCACACTTAAAACTCACCTGTTCCTTAAAGCCTATCAGCCATCCACCAAACCCTGCCTCGATCTCCTCCGCTCGCTCTTATCTCCCTTCTCCTCCCGCCCCCTTTGTTCTTTCCTCCTTTACTGACTCCCTTCTGTGCCTGATGTCTGTTTACCCTCCCTTAGGATGTAAGCTCTTATGAGCAGGGCCCTCTTGCCTCATGTGTTTATACCTACTCTTCTGCTCCAAATGCCACTACAATAGCCATGCCTGCTGTGTCGGACTGGGGCATAAAGGGCCCACCGGGGGACTGCAACACTAGGGGCCCACCAGAGGGGGTGTGGCCAGCATCATAGAGGCAAGACCAGACACTAGAGGGGGAGTGGTCAGCCCACAAAGGACAGCTAGCACCATAGTGTTGTATATAAAGAATGCAGTGTGTATATAAAGAGTACACAGTCTTGACCTGCCCCTTATATTGGGCAAAACAGTTACCAAAAATTGGCATTGTTCCACTAGACTCAGAACATTTGACAGACTGTCCTACCTGTTCTTGTCACTTTCACCACCTGTGGCTGCTGGTTTCTTTAATTGCGGCTTGACTGGATCCTGGAATGTTGGGGGACCTATTTGGAAAACAAAATGGGTAAATTTAGAAAATTACAACCAGCCCTGGTGTTAAATCAATAGGACCCACAATTAATACTGAGGCCTTCCTGCAGCCCCAACATTAAAGTAATAGTATTCCCATTTAATAAACCAATTTCCCTCTCTCCAAACAGCCCCAGCAATAAATTAATAGCATTTACGTATAATAAATATACCTATTTCCCGCAACCGTCACTGCCATTGAATAATTCATATTCCCATTTAATAAATAGACCCCATGCTCCTCAAACTCAGCCCCACATCCAATTAATTGTCCCCAAACCACCCCTCTTAAATTAATAGTCCCCACTATAAAATTAAATTGCCCCACCATCACCCCACAAACAAAATAGCACCCATTAGTTAGCCACCACCTACCACACACACATTACATTGACACAAGCCCACTATGCCATCACACACACATTACTGTGCCCCTTCTTAGCCATGCTGTGCCCCCTTATGATCACACTGCGTCTTCCATGCTGCTTTCCCCCTTCACACTCTGCCATGCTGCTTTGGCCCCCCTTCACACTCTACCATGCTGCTTTGGCCCCCCTTCATACTCTGCCATGCTGCTTTGGCCCCTCTTCACACTCTGCCATGCTGCCTTTGCCCCTTTTCACTCTCTGCCATGCTGTTTTTCCTCCCCCTTCACTCTCTGCCATGTTTGTGCTCCCTCTTCACTCTCTGCCATGTTTGTGCTCCCCCTTCACTCTCTGTCATGCTGTCTGTGTTCCCCCTTCACTCTCTGTCATGTTTGTGCTCCCCCTTCACACTTTGTCATGCTGTCTGTGCTCCCCCTTCACACTATGTCATGCTGTCTCTGTTCCCCCTTCACTCTCTGTCATGCTGTCTGTGCTCCCCATTCACTCTCTGCCATGCTGCCTTTACTCCCACTTGCTTCTGTTCCTTGACTTACCTTTTCTATTGGCTTCTTTCTTCTTTTCTTCTCTTCTGTATTCTTGCCGACTCCTCTCTGCGCCGTTCCTCACTAAACGTCGGGCATGATGACGTCACGCCCGACATTCAGTGCAAACGGAGCAGAGAGGAGGGGCGCTGGCGCCGCGGTCACATGAGTATATATATATATTTTTTTTTAAGTTACCCGCTCCCACCACCAATGAAGAGGGGAGCGATCAGGGTTGGGGCCTACCGGGGGATGCCCTGGACCCCCGGTGGCCCAGTCTGACCCTGCATGCCTGGAGTTTCCGAAGTCTTGGTATTATTCGTTTATTGTTCTGTATTGTTTCACCCTGTATTGTATACTGTTCTGTATATGTACTGTGCTGCGGAAATCTTGTGGCGCCTAATAAATGAAGGATAATAATAATAATTTTCTCCTGGACAAACCATGTTACATTGCAAGGGATGCAAATAAGTTTAATATTTTGCACATAAGGAAAAATACTGGCTGTTTTTTCATGTAGCACACAAATACTTGATAGCTTATTTGTACACTGAAATTTAAGGTTGGTCTAGGATATGCCCTATCCAAACTATAAATCTGTCCCCGCATTTTAAATTTACCACCAGGACGCTGCGCTAGCTGCAACAGCTTGCCTGTTGCTTGTTCATTGCTGTATCCCGACTGTTGCCCTGGCAGTGGTTTCGTCACTTCTGGTCTCAGCATCCTGGCATTTGCCAGGGCAACCGGAAAACACTCTTTACACTGCTACCGCGTCCTAGCAAGTAGTTTGACAGCCGGGCGCGTGTGCGCAGTGTAGTCTAATTAATTAACAGCCCTCTTAGGCTGACTTCTGCAGACTGGTGCTCTGCGTTGTGATTGGCCCCTTTCTGTATTTAAGGCAGGGAGGGCTTAGCCTCCCTGCCGGTAATAGCTTTGTGCCACACTTTAGCTGGCTTGCTCTAGTTTCCTGTAGATACTCTGTCCGAATTCTGATTGATTCTTATTGTGACCCCTGGCTTATTTCTGGACCCTGCTTGTAATCTGATTTCCCCTGACCTTTGTCTGTTGGACTCTCCCTGCTTGCAACCTGCCCTCGTCTTTTGTCCTGTCCCAAACTAACCTGCTTGCTACTGACCCACAACCTTTGGTCTGTAGCTGGTATCTGTCTGCTGTGTTCCGGTTATCTGCCTCTTACCTCTGCGCTATGGTAGCTGTACATAAACTTTTACTACGTTGAGCCAGTCATATGGGTGAGTATTAGTGGGTCATAAGTTTGGGAGACCACTGAGTACCAATGCTGCTATATGGAAGTCTTTTATGTCTTCACCAATACCATGTAGGGCCTCTACCATTTCTAAGGTACTCCTTATGTAGTCCTGCATATGCCAGACCTAACTCAACTCAGTTTGATATAGTTTTAATACAAATTATTGCTGAGAATTGCTCTTGAACCCACATTTTAAAATTCCATAGATTGGCCACTGTGAACTTCACAAGTAACAGCCATTTTTCTTAAGCTCCTGAACTTCACTATTGTCATGAACCCATAAGCTGGAGATAATTCAGGACATTGTCCATGTTGACATTAAGAAGATATTTTCATTATAGACCTAAACTTGCTAGCTGCTTCTTACATTGCAGCAACACACATCTCACCATCTCTCAGTTTCTAATTTTCTTGATTTCTTTTTAAACTTTAACATGTTAGCAATACTAAATAATATATATATTACAGTGTTTTGATTAAACATTTTTCTAAAAATTTTGAATATACATTTTACACTAACTTTACCATTTGCACCCATGCCAACCAGCTTCTGCAATTCATGAAGACATAAACTGTTAAGTTCAACAAAGTTCAAAATGTAGAGTAAAACACACCTTAATATAACTGCCAACAAAATAAGCTTATGCCAAGCTGTCATATCCACCCACTCGGTTAATTACAAAAGAAGTTAATGTGACGCACATTTTTAAGATGCAAATTGAGTAATAGAAACTTTCATGACCTATATGGCACATGAGAATACCACCACCCTGTACTGTGAGTCACAGAATAATAATGCTGGGTTCCCTATATGATAATAATGGTTGTACTTTAATGAGGTTGTATGTACATCATACATATGACGTGATGCACTTTTATATAATAAGAATTACACAACATCTCAATTGATATAAGGTGTACTGTAAAGGTCTGAGTGAAGTGTGTAAGGGCTGAATGAGAGTTAAGAAACCCCTAGTGATCGTATATTCAGAAATTATTTAACAGGAATACTAGATGTTGAGGATATGACACAAGTCCAAACAGTAAGACAGTCTTTGACAGTGTAAGGCAACTTGCTAGTTCTGGGGATCCTCACATGCGGCTCACACATCCTCTGAAGGGCTGCACAATGAAAAATATTTTTCTTAATTTCTTTATTTTGATTTAAAAAATAAGTAAATAAAGATGTCAAAGAATACATTTTATATATATAAATAATGCACCTGCACTTGATAGTAAATCTCCACGAGGGTGAAATAGGATTGTAATATTGTAACTATGAGTCACTGACACAAAGGGGGGAATTCAGTTCCTCCCAGATTAACGCAGCGTTAATCCTACTACCGTTATTATGGTAAATTAAACTCGGCTTCTGTGGGCAAAAAGTAGTCGTTGAGATTACCGTAATAACTGTATTTAAGCACACTATTACCGTAATAACGTTACCGTAATAACGATAATAGTGCGCAGGCTGCAGTACTTTTTACAGTAACGCGGACAATTTAATCCCCCCTGAGGACCTTCACGAGAGTCATTGGGAATGATTCATTAAGGAAAGTTAAGTAAAAAATTGAGTAAGTAGTCTCTGGGAAACCATGTTACAATGCAAGGGGTGCAAATTGGATTTCAATTTTGCACGTAATTTAAATACTTTCTGTTTTTTTATGTAGCACACAAACATCAACTGAAAATTTCAGTGTATAAATAAGCTATCAAGTATTTGTGTGCTACATGAAAAAACACTCAGTATTTCACTTAAATACTGACTGTTTTTTAAGGATTAGTCCAGTTTTAGACGTAGGATACTCATTGGTTTTAGAAGTGCGTAGCTGTCAATTGTCTTTCATTTCCAAGAACAACGCCAATATTTGAATATACTGTATGTGTCTGAAACTTTTTAATTACTATAAATGTTCTAAACATATTAGTTCTTCCCTTTTTCTATATACTTGATGAAAATATGAATACATATGCTTATGATATGCTGTATAAATTGAATATTATTCTAAAGCTGTCACATGCCAGACTCACATCGGAGCGGCCTGGTTTTTTCTCTTCTTTCTGTCTCACCCGAGTCTCCTTCTGCTCTCAGTCCTGGTTTCCTGCATGCAAGCTGAACACCCCTGCCACTCCCCCCTCATCATCATCATCAGCTATTTATATAGCGCCACTAATTCCACAGTGCTGTACAGAGAACTCCCTCACAACCTTCCCTGCCCCTTTGGAGCTTACAGTCTAAATTCCCTAACATACACATACAGAGAGAGAGAAGAAAGACTAGGGTCAATTTGATACTAGTATGTTTTTGGAATGTGGGAGCACCCAGAGGAAACCTATGCAAACAGGGGAGAACATAAACTCCACACAGATAAGGCCATGGTCAGGAATTGAACTTGTGACTCCAGTGCTGTGAGACAGAAGTGCCAGCTACTAAGCCATTGTGCTGCCTCCTCCTCTTTATGATATATATATATATATATATATATATATATATATATATACCTGCTCTGAATACCAATCAGGTGCAGAGCATTTGTCTTAGAACCCTATCTAGGAGTTCTTGACTCCCTTGAATTTTCTGTACCCTTTATCTTCTGTATCGCTGGTATTCTGGTGCAGTTCAATATCTCTGGAATCCTGGTGCAGTTCTTTACCGCTGGCGTTATCCTAGTGCAGTTCCGTATTGTTGGTGTAGTTCATATACCTATGGTATCCTGCCGGAGTTCCTACATCACTAACCTCCAGCTAGTTTATCCTGGTGTTGAACACTGCTGGTGCTGTAAGTTACTGTCTATTACCACTGCAGCACCTTATTTGGCCAGTGTCTACCCTATATCTAATTCAGTACTCCTTAGTTTATTCAACTACTCTGTGGCTCTATTTTTGAAGACAGACATCTCAGTGCCGAGACTAACATTGCGCACGCAACAAATTCTATCATGCATTATGGTGGGCTCTGGTGAAGACCGGCATCACATTAGACCCTGTGCCCTGGGAATAGGTAGCGAAAATTTGAGCTGGTTGTAGGATTGCACTTTCTCACTAAAGCATATAAAATATGATAAAACTCCACTATGAGTATGTCCAGTGATTTGTTTAGTGGTGCTGTTTCCATAACTCTACAACTATATTATGGATTTTTTTTAAAAAAATGTTAGCAATTATCTAAAGAGAATATTTATGTCTACATGAAACAAATAAAATATGGGCCAGCTCTGGAGTTTGTGATCTGATTTTGAAAAGCTGTCACGGGCAGCAGTATTGGACCCACTTTGCCACTAGCAGTTTGTGCTGGCTCATCTGGACGTGGAATCTAATAAATACACCTGTGTTCACCAAGGTCCCCCCAAAAAAGGGAATAGGTTTCAACATGGAATACCCACAGATCATGGCCTAAGGAACCTGATAAGCTGATAATGCAATCCAAGCAAAGAATATAGCCATGGTCATCACATAAGAAGGTACAATACTTATCTGCAAATTATTTATGATGAACAGGAGCTTTCAGAACAATTTATCGAGTTTCAGTTCATAGGCAATGAAAATATGTGATATTGATATCAAAAACAGGAACTCTGGACCCTGTCGCCATAAAGAATCGCACTAGGGAAGTCTGCTTTCTATCCCCTCTAATATTTGCCTTAGTGATATCATCATCATCAACATTTATTTACATAGCGCCAGCAGATTCCGTAGCGCTTTACAATTGAGAACAAACAGTAATAAAATAATACTGGGTAATACATACATGCATAGAGGTAAGAAGACCCTGCCCGCAAGCTTACAATCTATGGGACAATGGTTTGATACACAGGGGTAAGTGCTACATCATATTGAATATTTGTCCAGCTAGAATGCAAAGGTTACAAAGTATTTAGTGGGCTGTATGCTCAGTCACACAACTATGTTGGTCAGAGGGTTGTTGTCTTGTGTTAGTTGTGTAGAGGGTGGTAATAGGGTAACCTAAGGAGATTGAGAGGGCGGTAGAGAAAAACTATAAGCTTGTCTGAAGTGGTGGGTTTTCAGAGAGCGCTTGAAGGTTTGAAGACTAGAGGAAAGTCTTGTGGTGCGATGGAGTGAATTCCATTAAGCGGGTGCAGACCAAAAAAAGTCCTGTAACCGAGACTGGGAGGAAGTGATGAGAGTGGATGAGAGACACAGATCTTCTGCAGAACAGAGGTGTTGAGTTGGGAGATATTTTGAGACAAGTGAGGAGATGTATGTTGGTGCAATTTTTTTGATGCCCTTGTATGTTAGCAGAAGAATTTTATATTGGATTAGTTGAAAAACAGGCAACCAATGTAGAGACTGACAAAGTGACTCAAAAGATGTAAAACGATTTGCAAGGAAAATCAATCTAGTTGCTGTGTGCAAAATTGATTGTAGGGTCTCGAGTTTGATTTTGGGAAGACCAGTAAGGAGGGAATTACAGTAGTCGATGCGGGAGATGATGAGTGCATGAATTAAAGTTTTTGCAGTGACTTGTGTGGGATATGTGAGATATGTACGTATTTTGGAAATGGTCAGTGCAGTCTCTGTGGCAAAAGCCTAATTGATGAGGATCCAATAGGTAGTTTGCAGAAAAGAAACGTATGAGGGGAGTGTAGGCAATTCGCTCGAGAAGTTTGGAGGGGCATGGGAGCTGAGAGATTGGGCGGTAATTTGAGAGCGAGTTTGGGTCAGAATTTAGTTTTTTCAGAACAGGAGTAATTACTGCGTGATTGAATAGTGATGGAAAGATACCAGTAGAGAGAGAAAGATTACAGATTTTAGCTAGAGGTGGAATGAGCACAGGAGACAGGGATCTACCAATTTGTGTGGGTATGAGATCAAGAGGACAGGGGGTAGAGTAGGAAGATAAGAAGAGAGTGGAAACTTCCTCTTCATTTGTGGGATCAAATGAAGAGAGGGTGTCAGAGGATGCTGGGAAGGAATTTAGCTGATTGCTATTTGAGGGAGATGATACCATTTCAAGTCTGATTTTATCAATCTTGTCCTTGAAATAGGAAGCAAGATCCTGGGCACTGATGGTAGTCAGAGGGTTTGAGGTGGGATGATTGAGAAGAGATTTAAATGTGTTAAAATGGCGTTTGGCGTGAGAAGTCTGAGCGTAGATGAGAGATTTGAAGTATGCTTGTTTAGCAGTATCCAGAGCACTTCAATAGGAGTGGTAGATAGCAGTGTCCAGAGCACTTCGATAGGAGTGGTAGATAGCAGTATATGTCCTGAAATCGTTAGATGTACAAGATTTATGCCAATGACGTTCAACGTTACGAGAACATTTTTGTAGATTACGTGTTGACAACAAAGTCTATATGGAGTATGAAGAGTCGCTGGAGCCACTTGATCAAGGGCAGTTGCTAGGGTTTGGGGAAAATGAGGAACTACCATATCAGGAGAGAAGAATTTTCTGGAAGAAATTCTGGAGAGAAAGTTTTGGAGAAAGGTGGAAAACTGTTGAAAATCAATAGAGTTAAAATTCTTGCGGTTATGAGGAGACTTGGAAGAGTTTGACAGCAGGGAGGTTAAAGAACTGGGAGTGAGTGAGTAACTAATAAGGTTATGATCCGAGAACGGGAAAGGAGTGTTAAAGAAATTAGAAAATGAACATAGTCTAGAGAAAACAAGATCAAGACAGTGGCCATCCTGATGAGTAGTGGATTCAAACAACTGGGAGAGATCAAGTGAGGAGGTTAGAGAGAGCAGTTTTGAATCAGCATTGGAATGTGGATTAGCAATATGGTTGTTAAAATCACCAATGATGATGGTGGGGATGTTAAAGGATAAGAAGTGAAGAAGCCATGCAGAGAAGTGTTCAAGAAATTGTTGGTGGGGTCCAGGGGGGCGATAGATAACAGCAACACACATAGAGAATGGGTTAAAAATCCTAACAGTATGTACTTCAAAAGATGTGAACGTGAGTGATGGGACATTTGGTAGAACTGTGAATGTGCACTGTGGGGAGAGAAGTAGTCCAACCCCACCTCCTTGTCTGCCTCCTGGTCTGGGGGTGTGGGTGAAATGGAGACCACCATGTGATAGGGCTGCAGGTGAGGCAGTGTCTGAATGCGTGAGCCATGTTTCTGTTATTGCTAGAAGGTTGAAGTTGTTTGAGAGGAAGAGGTCGTGTATGGAGGTATGTTTGTTGTAAACAGAGTGTGCATTCCAAAGGGCACATTTAATGGACTTTGGAAGAGATGGGAGACAGCTGATGCATTTAAGGTTTGCTGGATTTCGGTAGAGTTCAGATATATGCATGTGGGAGAAGTATGGGGGACCTGGATTAGGTGATATATCACCAGATAATAAAAGCAGGGAGGAAAGGTAAGAAAGATGATTGTATGATGTGTGTCCTTTTAGTTTCTGGAGACAGGGTGAGGCTGTTATAACTATTGAATTTAAATAGGAAAACAGTTCATGAGTGTTAACTAGAGGTGAGTAAGGTAATGAAGGGGCAATGTGGACAGAGGTGTGTGTTGCAAGAAGGGTGAAGGAGGATACCGTTCTAAAGATCATGCCATGAAGGGAAAGAAAGAAAAATAATTTGGCAAACATTGGTATTTTGTCAAGAAAATGTGATAGAGACTTTCACAGCAACCATTAGAGCTTCCTTGGACATGCAGGTGTGTGTGGGATGCCTGGAAAGTAAGATATCACTTTTTTGCGGTCAATGTTCTACTAACCCTACAGCCACCTATCATTCTCCAATCTTTTCAAAATATTGAACTGAAAACATTTTTGTCTGGAAATAAAATGAATTATTCAAAGTTAGAAGCGGTGTTACTGAATGTACCCTTCCATGAATAATGGCATAACCTAGACTTTTCTCCAGGCCTCTCAGACCTCTACTCACAACCCTGGACCAAGGTGGGAATACGCTTAAAATCTGAACTTTCAGACAAGATATCCTGGCTAACATTTGACAAATTTTAAAACCTCACTCAGATTAGACACCTGTTGTGGTCCCTTTCAACATACAAAGTTTTCATAAGTCCTACTGACTAAATTATGTATATCTTGGCTCTTACTAAAATGCACAATTTCACCCTTTTATGGAATCTTTATTGATTCAGTCTTGGAATCTCAAAACAGACACAAGAAGAAGAGAGATCTAGATACCCGTAAGGAAGACTACTGTTAAATAATTAGGGAAATAATTGTGGCTATTACAATCTCAACTTTGATTAAAGAAAACACTCATAAAGTCTATTAGAGGTGGTAATATACCCCTGACAAACTGTTGGAGGGCATGCAGACAGATAGAAACATTTCAGCACATTTGGTGGACCGTCCCAAAAATATCTACCTATTCATGAGGTCTGGAAGCCCTTAGGGCTAGATTTACTAAGCTGCGGGTTTGAAAAAGTGGGGATATTGCCTATAGCAACCAATCTGATTGGTTGCTATAGGCAACATCCCCACTTTTTCAAACCCGCAGCTTAGTAAATCTAACCCTTAGCCTCACGGTCCTGTAATTAAAGCTCTCTGGACCTTTATTAAACACTCTGCTAAACTAGCTTCCCATATTCTGTCAGTAAGTTGCTAATTCCTAATGACCTCCCTCGCTCCATCCGCCTCTCTCCTACTCTGTGCTCCTTCAAACGTGCACTCAAAACTCACCTCTTTCTCAAAGCCTACCAACCATCCACTTAACCCCCATCTCCTCCACTCATTCTCCCCTCTCTCCCATTCCCTCAACTGGCTCCTCTTTTGCCTGGTCTGTTTAACCCTCCCTTAGGATGTAAGCTCGCTTGAGCAGGGCCCTCTTCCCTCCTGTCTCCTTACCTGCTCTTCTGCTCCGTGTCTATTGCATCTGCCTGCCTAGATTTTCTGAAGTATTGGTACTTTTGTTTATTGGTCTGTACTGTTATACCCTGTATAGTCTACTGTTTGTACTATGTGCGGCGCTGCGGAAACCTTGTGGCGCCTAACAAATAAATGATAATAATAATAATAATTCCTGGAAGAGCTGAACCATCGTTGTTTCTTCTCTTCAGTCTTATATATGGTTCCTGCCTTCATGGAAAAAGACACGTACCATCTACAAGATTAATAAAACAACTTCAACCAGTAATTCCACAAGATTCTTGCAAGATAAGCATTAGGTTCTTCTTTATATGTTCTATTGTTGTTCCTACATAAATTTAGTTAAACCTTGGACCCTTGTTGAATACACTCTTGTTGTCTCTCATGATTGAAATTTGTATCCGATATCTGTGAAATAAAAAGTAAAAACAAAAAAAGCAAAATAGGAACCCTACAGAAAATAAACTGGCACAGGAACTTTAGGATGAATGCTGAACCAAAAATATTCTATTTAATAATTATCAAATATTTCTGCAAAAGATCTCAAGAATTTAGAAACAAACTGACCTCCTTGGCCAGAAATTATGAGCTGAGGAACGCCGTGGACCTGAAAGATTGCGCAGCACGGTGGCTTAATGGTTAGCATTTCTGCCTCACAGCACTGGGGTCATAAGATTGATTCCTAACCATTGCCTTATCTGTGTGGAGTTTGTATGTTCTCCCTGTGTTTATGTCAGAGTGCTCCGATTTCCTCCCACGCTCTAAAAACATTCTAGTAGGTTAATTTGTTGCCATTAAAAAAATGGTCTGAGTGTTTATGTTAGGGAATTTAAACTGTAAGCTCCAATGGGGCAGGGACTTATGTAAGTTCTCTGTACAGTGCTGCAGAATTACTGATGATGTTATGAAGTGATGCTTGAGAGGATTCAAATGAGATATTTTGGAGAATTGGTCAAATGACAGCCCAAATCACGGTACGGCCTTTAAAAGATGGAAGGCGCTAAAGTCTATTGCAATATCAGCCCATATGTTTTCTGTAATAGAACTATATTCTTCACTTCATTATGCCTGTGCTTGATTAGTACTGATTTTGGCTTGTTTATCTATGCTTCATTTCTGTCTGCACTGCCTTGCTTGTTTCTGATTCCTGGCAACTGGACTCCATCTCTGATACCAGATCCATTACATAAACGCATATGAGCCACCCTTACAAGACAGTTTCAAAGCAGGTGGGACACCAAACAAGGTTTAATCCAGATTTACGGTATATGGGGGGAATATGTTACTCAAACAATGGATGGCCGAGAAGCACAGAAGTTAAGGTCTTAAAAATTACAGAGAGAGATATTTGAAGCAGAACATTTATGTGCAAGGTGAGAAGAATTGTTTACATGAAATGCAACAGTTGTTTAAATGAAATTACCAGCAGCTCCTGAAACTCATATAGGTATGAATTTTGCCTGGCGTGGCGTTTGTATTACCAGATATCAGATGTGCACTTAGGGGCGTTTCCAAGGACCTGTCCCAAACTCTGGTCTTGGGAAACTCCCCTTAGTGCTTGCAATTTTAGTTAATTTTTTTAGATCAGAACTTGTGCTTTTAACAATAGGATTCAACGATTTTTATATATTGAGGCCAATTGTTGATGTAGTTGAAGTATTTTTGGGAGGCACTCTATTTTTTTTATTATTATTATTATTTGCATCTGTTTATACGATTGTGTATTGTATTCATGAATTAGTGATGGTACATTCCGCTATAGCAATATTATACTGTATATATTATGTACCAATATGCTTTATAAACACAAGAAATTTACCATAGGTATGATTATATTTATGTGCAGATTTATTCACCACCACTAGCGCTGATTAAATATCTTGTTTCATTTGTCATATTGATATTGTTGTGTGTTTGGCAAATCCCCAAATGCTTAATCTAGCAGCTTGATTGGTTATGATTAGAGATGCTCACTGACCCCTGTGTTTTGGTTTTGGTTTTGGATCTGGATTACCGTCGTGTTTTGGTTTTGGTTTTGCCAAACCGCCCTTGCGTGTTTTGGTTTTGGTTTTGTTTGGTTTTGTTTTGCAATTTTGTTTAAAATTCAATGTTTTTGGCCATAAAATAACCTAATTTAGTGCTCCACCTGTTTCTTGGATAAGTAAGGTAATTCTAAAGCTAATAAATTAGGAAGAAAACAGTTTTATCCCTGGTAGGCCGTCCTTAATTCTGCACACAAACCTGCTTGTCTTCCTCTTCATCTTAGCCTATTGGCAATGCAGCCATCGTCTTTGGGTGTATATTACACCCTCCACTTGTAGTTGAATAGAAAAAAAGCAGCCTGCATAGACTGTAGAATTAGAATGTAAAAATAAATGGACCAAGGTAGTTTGGTATCTGTCTGCATCAGACCCCCTCTCCACTAGGGGTAAAATAGAAAACTATTCAGCCGTTATAGAGTCTAGAATATAAATAGAAATTGAGAAAGGCTATTTGGTATCTGTCTGCATCATAATCATCAACATCATCATTAGTGCCCTCGTCGCCTACACAAATCTCCCCCTCATCCTCTTCTATTTCCAAAGTGGCATCCTCAATTTGTGTATCACCGGCTACACACGGGCTGTTCAGGCACACATCAGGAGAACTGCTGAAAGGGCCCTTCTTTATGGGTACACTAACAGAATGCTCACGATTAGACATCCCACTGTTGGATTGACTCTCCACAGAGATTGGTGTCATTTGTGATTCAGAGCAAACATTATCCTCTACTGCCTTACTGTTATCTTGCAGCTCAGCTTTGACGCGTAACAGTAGTTGTGCACCACTTGTAGGCTCGGTAACATTTTTTGATCTGACACTAATAGACAAAGGTGAAGGCCTCATTCTCTCTTTGCCACTGCGTGTGTAGAATGGCATGTTGGCATTTTTTTTTTATCGGCACTTAACTTTTGCTCAGTAGCACTTCTTTTTCGCTTCAATACAGTAAATTTTTTGGGGTTTTTGTTTTTTGCACTGATTTGGAAACAATCTGTTGTTTGACATCGCCTTGGCCAGATGACGTACTGGGAACACTAACATCAGGACTGGTGACAGAACCTGGTTGCTCATTCTGATCATATGTAGACTGCTTTGAATCCATTATGAGCCCAAAGCACTTGTAGTGCTACAAATTGTTTTAGATACTGCTGACAAATATGACTTTTGACAGCCAGAAATATTATTGCAAAAGAATGGGGGACACCCTAAAAGCACTTGGGAGTGCTAAAAATTATTTTTCAGACTGCTGACAAATAGGACTTTTGACAGCCAGAAATATTAATGCAAAAGAATGGGGGACACCCCAAAAGCACTTGGGAGTGCTAAAAATTATTTTTCAGACTGCTGACAAATAGGATTTTGACAGCCAGAAATATTAATGCAAAAGAATGGGGGATACCCCAAAAGCACTTGGGAGTGCTAAATATTATTTTTTTAGACTGCTGACAAACAGGACTTTTGACAGCCAGAAATATTAATGCAAAAGAATGGGAGACACCCCAAAAGCACTTGGGAGTGCTAAAAATTATTAACTTATTTCTTAACAGTCAAACAATAATCCAACATCATGTAAATGTTAAATTGTTCTGCACATTGAAAGCATTTGTCTGAAATTGGTTTTATAATGTACTAATGACATTTGTTGTATTTGTTTCTATTTATAGGGTTTATTTTAACCATCAAAATATATAATTACATGTCATATTACATGTCCAATTTTCTAACTCCGAGTCCTCTCAAACACAGCCACCAGCATCAGTCGTCATGACGGGGAATGATGACTCCTTGAAAGGTAAATCCACCTATGTTGTCATTGTATAATGTCTAACTACTGTTTTTCTCATTTTCAGGTTTACGTAAAATCTGGTAAATGCATTTCTCCTGTTAATGATTAGTAATTTAGTTTTATTTTTGTTATATTTTCAAAGGAACATCACAAGCTCATGGATCAAGGCCACCAATTGGGGACACTGAACATATCGAGGCATCAGACATCCAAAGTGATGTTTGTATTACCCTTGAAACTGTGTCGGATGTTCCTTATGTGCAGGAGTGTGCTCATCCTGCACCACCAGCCTCTCTACCAAATTCCCCACCAAGCCAAGCACAACAGCCATCTGTCCCTACTTTGGCACAAGCCATACATCAATTCAGTGAGGTGCAGGCTAATTTGGTTATCTTTCACCAAGACTCTATGAAGGGGATGCAACGGTAGCTTTCCAGAGGGTTTCGCTATTTGAGAAACATGGCCTACAGAATTAAATTTATACTCCTCACCCTCACTGTTAAAGCTCTTAATCAATCCTCCCCTCCCTACATCTCCAATTTCATCTCTACCTACACTCCTAGCCGCCCCTTCTGCTCTGCCTGTGACCGCCGCCTCACTGCTTCATTGATCACCTCTTCTCACTCCATTCTCCAGGACTTTGCCTGGGCTGCTCCCCAGCTGTGGAAGGATCTTCCACGTTTCATCAGGTTAGCATCTACTCTCAAAGGCTTGAAGTGTGCCCTTAAGACTCATTTCTTTATTCAAGTCTATCAGTCCTCCTCCTAACTCTCCGCCCTAAGTTAGTACCACCCTATTTGTGTCTCCCCCTTTCCTTTAGGATGTAAGCTCTCAGGAGCAGGGCCCTCTTTCCTTGTGTGCTCCTTCTACTATTCCATCACCCTCTGTGCCTCTTGGCCTGCTTCCCTAGCCCTATTTTCTTAAGCTTCGGCCTACTTCCCGCTGATATCTACCATCACTTTCACTCATTGTCCCAGTAATAATTTGATTTGCATTACCATGTTACCTGTGTCTGTGTATATATTTTTGTTCATTTTTTGTTCTTTCTGTATTATGTTGTGTCATGGCTCACTCTTTTTTGTATGTCATGTACGGCGTTGCGGACCCTTTGTGGTGCCTTGTAAATTAAAGATAATAATAATAATAATAATAATAATAATAATAATAATAATAATCCAGGACAATCAACAGCAAATGTGTATGTCAATGGAAAGGATTGACAACTCTTTGGTACAAATACAAAATACTGAACTTAACAGTCTTACTGGGACTGTCCACGAGTTGTCTTCAATTTAGTGGCTATTCAGGAGGTGGTAGCAACCAAAGCACACTACTCCAGTGTGTAGCATTGGGAGAATCAGGAGTGCCTGCAGCCAAAAAAAACCAAAACAAAACTGTGAAAATGTTGATTTTGAATTGCAATGCCAAATATGTTTCATATTATATTTTCAATTTGGAAAAGTTTACACTATGCCTTGCACGCTAGTAATGTTTGTTGACTTTTTTTAAAAAACATTTGTGTGAAAAAAATAAAATGTAATTTATGCACACTGGTACCCCTCTCAAAATGACAGTGGTGATTGAGCCAAATATGTTTATCAATCATGTGTAATATATGTTTTAGAAATATTTTAGTAATTTTTTTATTTTTACATATTCCAACACACATACACAAACCCTTTAATTGTTGATTGTGGTTTTGGCCACATAGTCCAGTACTTCTGAAGCAGAATGTCCAAGAATAATAATTCATTTTTAAAATGTTAACCCTTGTTCTGCCAGCCTCATGCTGATAGTAGTAAAACGGCCATGAGGTATATTTGTAGGATAGGGGTTTTCCCACGCTGTCAGTGCTGAAACCCCTGAAAGTGGGAAAACCCCTAGCTTATAAATATACCTCGCGGCTGTCAGATTTTCATTCCGCGGCACTTCCTTTTAATAGAAAGCAGTTTTTGCGATGCTGTTTATAAAAAAAAATTAATGGTGTTTTTCATAACAAAACATATTGGAGTAAAAGCTTACAAGACTGGATCCCACACATGTGAAGGTTTACATGTATGGTTTGTTATTTTTAATAAAATTTGTGGTGACAACGAGCCATATCTTCTATTTACATTTTGACTTGGTGCACTACAGGGACAAGCGAGCCCTGGGTGGCATGGCATGTTGGAACTTGTGGTTGACCAAGTGCCAGCATGCCTTGGCAGCCATGGGTATAGTGGTGCTTGTAATAATACAAGCACCAGCATGCCCAGACTGTTAATGGCAGCTTGAGCTTGCTGGGACCTGTAGTGCAACCAGTTAAAATTTTGTCTAACATTAACCAATTTATTACCCTAGACCCACACACAGAGGTGTGGGAAGAGCCCTAGTGTTGTCAGCATGGGGCTGGGTACCACAAAGGAGGGAGCTTTTTGCATTTCTTTTGTAGGTACCCTCCCTAGGAAATCCAGCCCCATGCTGTCCATCCTGGGGTGGTTGGCATCATGGCAGGGGGACCTCCTGCTGTGGGTTCCCCTGCTATAGTGCCATCAGCCCTGGCTGACTAAGCCTAGTGCTGGTTGTTGCAAAATTGGGGGGACCCCACGCTTTTTGACCTCCCGGTTTTACAACTACCAGTACCAGGCTGGCAGCCCAAGGTTTAATATGATTGGGGAAGAGGGATACACACTTTTTTTTAAAAAAAAAAATACAAATTAATTATTCACTTTTTAACATATATGGTTCTATCGACATAGACGCTGGATCCACAGGCTAATCACGCGTATACAAGGCAGCGTGTTGATTCTGGTGATTTTTAATCCAAAATAGCTGCAATTTTGGAAATAACAGCTTCATACATATGGTAAACTGCGTTGTTAGAATGGTAAAATGTTGGGACGCCAATTTTTAGCGAATTCAATCATGGCGATTTTTAGAAACTCACTTTACTGGTGATTTACTAGCAAATCACACTTTCATACATTGGCAAGTTCAAACTTGCCTGAGAAAATCACTGAAAAAGCCAAATCGCAGCTTGATACATTTACCCGCAGATGTTGTTACCTCAACATCAGGCCTAAATAAGCAGCTTCCAGGGAACAACTTATTGCCAGTTTGTTTAACTAGTCTCTGTGAACCAGTGTCTCTGAACTAGTGCTCCTGTTACTCTTGAATCATTTATCTGTGTTTTGACCTTTTGACTGTATTGTATGCTGCTTCTTGACCTTTACTATCCTGTGGGCTCTTCTATGGGGTAATTTCCACAATCCACTACAGAAAACACCCTTTCACTGTTTATATTATACTTCAAATTAGAGCTATGCACCACCACAAGGTTTTTCTGACCTAACACAGGGTTATAAATAAAGAAAAAGTTTATAATAATTGTTTACTCACAAATTTAAAATTGTAAATAACCTCTTGGTATGATTGGTGATCAGTTTAGTGCAAATATAGCTTCAGGCTGCTATTTTCAACCATGTTTTGACAAGTCTTAAAATTTAAGTCCTTTTGCGGAGTGGATGGCTGCAGACATGGAGAAGAAACTGCTGGCAGCTACTTACCTGTAAAGATGACAAATGCTGCTCCTCCATATCCGTAATGGGCTGAGGGTGTGGCGTTTGGCTATGATGATGCCGCCCCTACCTCCCACCTGCTAAGGTATGAAGTATTGGAGGTGCAACTTCCAAGAGGAGAACAATTTCCAGGTGGGTAGGGAACCCCCAGAGATAACGTTGACACCATGCACCCCTATGCACAGCAAAAGATGTGTCCCAAAAACTTTGCCCCCTCACTCCAGAAAAGGAAATCTTGTTTCTGCACTGCTCAACAAAACTAGGCACAGCAGTGTACCAACTCCAAAGTCCGAACTCCTCCCCTAAGTCTGAACAAACATCTGCTCCCCTGCAAAAGCAGACATCTTTCTGCACAAATCAATGTGCCCTGGTGGAAATCTTGGTAAACTTGAGAAAACTGAGGGGCATGGCGAGACCAGAAATTTTCTGCTCCGTAAATGAACTCAAGTGTGTACTTACTTAAAAAACTTTTACTAATAAATCTATTATTAATCATGTTTGTAATGTTATTATTTTGAACATGGTCAACATTTCTAATTCAGTGTATCTTAACAATAACACATTTAATTAGTACACAAGTGATCAGCAGTCTGTGACGCTGGCTAAGTTTGTCTCCAGCCACTATACTATAGTATATATATTGATGCTATATTGTTTTATTTCGGAGTGGATGCTTAGCAGTATGTTAAGTAGATGTACACTATAAATGTTAGGGGGACGTCTAGTAAAAATATTTCCCATTAGTTTTAAATCAAAGGTGCCATAGAAACATCCTTACTTCATTGTCCAAACTTGCTAATCTGCCAGTGATTTTCTTTCAAAATTAAGCTAATTGTAGTCATTTTGATTGATCTTGTGTTATTTTAAAGAACTAATAATTTCAAAGACCTATTAATTTCCACTGGGTTTCCAACATATGCACTACACCCTCTTGAAATGAATGAAGCTCCACAGGATTGGTATTTGATTCCCCCCCCCCCACATCAAAAATCAATCTGTATTGATTTAGGATCAAAGCGGGGAGTCCCCAGGGCAACTGGTGTTGCTGAAATGACACTTCAGGGGTTCCAGTCTTGTTCAGTACTGTCCACCACAGCCTAGGAATAGCCCCAGAACCTTTCAGAGTAAGGTGGTATTCTCTGGGGCAAAAGACACTTATGTTGCAGCCTCTTCTTATAGAACCACCAAACTGACACTTGTATCTCTGTATTTTAATGGAAAGCAACCCAGGCTGACTGGTGCTTTGGCTAGAAGAGGATTTGAAAGTGAAAATGCACACTGCTCGCTTTAATTATTTATTAGAATTTTAACAATTTTCCATTCATTCCAATGACAGACTCATTTCAATGGCATTTCCAGCAGATGTGCTACAATGTAGACACCCCATTAAAATGAATGGGTCATTAAAATGGGGCTATTGAAGGGGAAAAGTTACGTATATGCCTATGTTTCTTTTTCTTCCACTCTTCTCACTGGTTTTGAGATAAAATCAAATGTCTGAAACCAGCAAGTTTATTTTTATTTACTGAATTGATCTTTCACAAATTGCCTTCTATACTGCAATAGTTTCAGTGCACTGTCTGGATTTTATCTCAGTTATTTGAAAATTGCAATGTAAATTTAAATTTAAATGATTATTTCTTAAAATATTTCTTTAGAAGGCTTTTTCCAAAATGTCTAAGTTATTTCATTTGGATAATGTCTAGCTTATGCGTGTAAATAGAATCCTAGCTTTTTTATTTATTACACAAGTCATTATGAAATAAATGCAATGAGTAATTTAGTTGAAATTCATCAATAAACAACCAGACTAGTCTGAACTTGTTCAGTATTCATATTGTTTTCCCCCTAGTGGTGAAAAGTGCAAATTACTGGTTGTTCACTTTTGAAAGTACATTAGTATTTTATCTGGAAACCTGAATCAGTTAAGAAAAGCACATTTCAGTGTCTCTATCATGACAACTTGTCATTATTGTCATTTGTTTGGCCAAGTTGGTCATAGATCAAGCTGCTCAGCAGCTCAGTTTCAATGGCTGGTTCTGAGCCAGTGTGGGCAGCAGTGTAAGGCTCTCTAAGTCATTTTGTACATTATTCTTTTTTATACAGTCTCTTACTGCAAGGCTGAAGGAAGCAAGAAGGGATGGGTAAAATAAGTTATTCAGTACCCCAGAATGTTGTACTTTAAGTGGCTATCTATCTTTGAAGAATGTTTAAACAACTATCTTCACCCTGACTATAGATCAGGGGTGGCCAACCAGCCGGAGCCTAAGGGGCATATTCAATTGTCCGCGGTAATTTACTCGCTGGATTTCAGGTCGCAGCACAGGGAGCTGCGAGCTGAAATCCAGCGAGAGATTACGGTATTAACGGTATTAGTTTTTCCGCGCTCGAACCCGCGGACAATTGAATACCCCCCTAAGAGCCAAAAATAACCATAGATATGGCAAAGAGCCAACTTTACCTTTTATATATATGTGCATTAAATATACACAGTATAAACATGTGCATACATAACGCACACACATACATTGAAAATATAACATAATTTACAATATTTTGCTAAGTGAAAAATAAGATATCCAACATTGCCAAAATCTTCATAATAATAATAATAATAATAATAATAATAATAATAATGATAATAATTAATAATAATCAACTCAGTTCTTACCTTGCTGCTGTGTCCAGCGGCCGAGGGTTCAAAGGGTACTTACAGTCTCTCCAACGTAGCTCACACTGCTTCTGTATTCACAATTGCTCTGGAGGGAACTGTTGAAGTGGGGATAAAAAAATACATAAATAGGCAACATACCCCTCAGAGCTCTTCACATTTCCACCAGACCTGACCACATGCCCTTTACACATCAGACTCTC
Source organism: Mixophyes fleayi (assembly GCF_038048845.1). NCBI lineage: Eukaryota > Metazoa > Chordata > Amphibia > Anura > Limnodynastidae > Mixophyes > Mixophyes fleayi. Next base: position 45,010,781 of record NC_134411.1, on the reverse strand, counting down.
CACATGCCATGAGATCTACTCACATTCTCCACACATGCCTTTTAGCTTCCCAATATGCCCCATACATGTAACTCAACCTTCTCACATGCCCCATACAGGCCACTCAGCCTCCCCACATAACCCAAAGCCTCCCCAATTGCCCCATACATGCCCCATAGCCTTCCCACAAGCCCCATACAAGCCACTCAGCCTTCACACATGCCCCATACAAGCCACTCAGCCTCCCCACATGCTCCATACATGCCACTCAGCCTCCCCACATTGCTCATACAGGTCACTCAGTCTCCCCACATGCTATTCAGCCTCCCCTTGTGCCCCATACATGCCACTCAGCCTCCCCACGTGCCCCATACATGCCAATCAGCCTCCCCACGTGCCCCATACATGCCATTCAGCGTCACCACATGCCCATACATGCCACTCAGAATCACCACGTGCCCCATACTTGCCATTCAGCCTCTCACATGCCCCTTACTTACCTATCACACAGACACTGGATACCGCGCAGAGGAAGGAGGGAGAGCAGACTGCACACTATCCTCCTCCTTTCCTGATTGGATAACAGTGACAACATGACCTCTCTGCGTTATGCAGAGGAGGTCACATGACGCGGCTGCTGTCAGTGACTCAAGCTATCGGATCTGTGGCTGTCGGCACCCGGAGCATTGCTAACAGCCACAGAGAATCACAGAGCCGGCCAGTAGCCTCAATTTTACATTCAAAGAGCCAAATGTGGCTTGAGAGCCGCGGGTTGGCCACCCCTTCTATAGATGGTTGAGGTACCCATATGTGTGATAAAGCAACCACACTCTGCCTTCAGTGAGAGCATCCAGATCTGATGCATTGTGTGGACCAAATCGGATGGCTTCGAAAACCCAGAAAAGCAGGCACCACTTTAATCTGCTGCTATATTTTTCTTAAGCTTTGCATGTTAAATATATTAAAATGATTATTTAAAATTAAAAAGAATTGTACATATTGATAATGTCCAGTGTCTATGTCATGTTGTGTAGGTGTAGTGTTCTATGCTCGGCTCGGTAATCGGATATTCGAAATTCGGATGGATTCGGATCTTGGGGAACCAAGCCCGCCCATCTCTAACTAAAACACAATCCCAGGTGAAGAGCAGGCAACACTGGTTCACAATAGATAAGGCCACAGATCAGGGTCAGAAGCAAATATACTCAAACAAGCTGGGTTGGTAAGCAGTAATTCAGTAGAATAGCAGAAAAGTTCAGACTACTAAGGTACAGAACATGGTTAGGCACTAGTTAAAGAGAGGTTTCATTTGGGGCGTGGCTTGAGCTGGCATGGAGTGAGTCGCATGGCAATCGCTCTCCCACACTAATCCTCCTGTAATATCCGGCTTCACGTCCTGTACTGTTACAAAAGTTGCTCTAAGGATACCTAAGTGCTAAGAGAGAGGGTCCCCTGTTAGCGTTGCTGCTAAGGCTGCAGAGATCCGAACAGCTGCCTATAGGGGTTCCTACTGCATCCACATCGGCTTAGGACTTGGCTCCTGGTGAATCCTGCAGTTAAGGATCCCCATTCTTCTGCTGGATCTGGCTCTGGAAATGGCGGGAGGCAGCTATTTTACTCGAAGGGAGGGGAGGACGGCTCACACTGTCTGGTAGGCAAATTTGTTGATCCCCATACCTAATCAACGATCGCACTTCCTCTGGCGCAATTCATCTGTGGCTTGCTTGTCTGGACTCTTTCCACCCTCTCTGCCTGCCTGTCGGCATCTGTGACTGAAGAGAGACAGAAACTGGTGCTCCCTTCTCACCCCCCCTCCCCCCCCGCCACCACCACCACCATCATCTGGGCACTGAGCTATACGCCTATGTTGATGCTCAAGGCAGTACTGCTGGTAATAAATCCTGTAATACTAAAGGGACACATTCTGGAATTGAACCCTTTGGTTTTTTTTTCTTCTGTTTCCTATATCTGTAAGATCATGTGGGTTTGGGGTGAGGAGCTGTGCTGCCACCTAGTGGTGCTGCTCCTGATGTGCTGAATTATTTGCTCTATCTCCTCTCACCACTGGCCTGCCAGTTCTGAGGTGGCATTCTCTGCAGTACTACTGGACGTAAGTCTGGCTACATCAAAGTATTAGACTTTGAAAATAAACCGGAACCTTTGCTCTTGCATACATTTGTAAGCTTCCATGGGCCTGGGGTGAGGAGCTGTCCTACCATCTAGTGACACCGCTGCAGTGGCTGACACGCTGAAATATCTGTTTTACCATCTCTCATTACTGAACTGATTGCTCTGTATTGGCACCCTGTGCAGTATTGCTGACCATAAGCCCTGATACATTAAAGAGATACATACTGGAACTGCAGATACATACTGGAACTGAATCAAAACTTTTCCTTTATCATCAACATTTATTTATATAGTGCCAGCAGATTCCGTAGCGCTTTACAATTGGGAACAAACAGTAATAAAACAATACTGGATAATACATACATATGTATAGGTAAGAAGGCCCTGCTTGCAAGCTTACAATCTATCAATCTATCATACATCTGTAAGCTCCTAAGGGCTCGGGGGGAGGAGCTGTGCTGCTATATAGTAGTGCTACTGAGGCAAATGGGATATCTCTGATTTATTTTCCCTCCTCTGCGCGTTGTTGCCCCTTGCTTTGCATCAGTGGCCTCACTCTTCACACTCTACCCTCCTCTCCATATCTGCCACCATGGGGAAGCTCAATTCTGCTGCTGCAGCATCCAAGCTTGTAAAATATGCCCGTGGCTCTTCTGGGACCAGTTCTGCAGAACCTGCCGATGTTGAGAAATTGTCTCCATCCCCCCCCTTCCAGGTTCGCCGTCGCCCCCTGCAGAAGATTCTTCTTCCATTCAGCAAGTTCTTCTGGCTATTAGCTCCTCAGAAAAAAAACTGCTGACCGTATTGGTGAGGTGCAGGTGGACCTGTCTCTTATTCAGCAAGAACAATGCATATCTCTGTTGGAGGATGCTAATGCACCCGTTTGGGGAGATAGCACAGAGCTGAGTACTCAAGTTAATCTCTGCAAGCAAAAAATGTCAGACCTTGAAGGGGGCCTACGCTGCAACAATTTACATTTTATGGGCTTGCCTGAGAGAGCAGAGGACTCTAGCCCAGAGGTTTTCCTGGAATCCTGGCTGATAACGGCCTTTGGTCGGACCTTCATCACACAATTTGCAGTTGAACTGGCTCATCGCTTTCCTCCACTGCCTCCACAGCCTGGGGCTCTGGCCTGCACATTCATAGCCAAGATGCTACAATTTTGAGACAGAGATACTGTGCTTTGCTTGGCCCTTGACCAAGGGCCCTCTGAAATTCGACAACCACATTGTTTCGGTCTTCCATAATTTTGCCGTTGAAGTTCAAAAGAGCAGAACCCAATTTGCCCAGGTAAAGCATAGACTCCGGGACCTTCAGTTGCAGTATGTGATGCTGTTTCCTGCATGGCTGAGAGTGGTGGCGGACGGTCGCATACACTTCTCTACTCCGCAAGAGGTCTCGGACTGGCCGGATGCAGACCTCGTGTGGCTCACAGGCGAAATAATGACGAACTCTAGTTAGCCCCAATGTTGCTGCAATATAGTGGAGGCTTTATGTCTTAGGTTAAGGGACTGACTGTTACATATCTATGCAACAATAGATTTATGTAAATGTTTGCTTATATTGTGTGGAGATAATATGTTCAGAGTTTTGTACACACTACAGAAATTTCAACCAACTTTTAATGCCAAGCGATTTTACATGCGATCGATGGTCCGATCGCTCGGTCCATGGACTGCATACACACTAGCCTTGTTTAGGACGATAAAGGGAAGAGCGGACGTCCCTTTAGCAACTTTTACAGCCATGTTGTCGGAACAATGACTGTAATTTCGTACTCACTGTTGTGGATCGGTCGGAAGTTTATACACACTACACAACGGAAACGAGATTGGAACGAAAATATTAAACGGTACGACCAACCAAATGAGTCGACAATCGTCCATTTGTACAGACTTTCGACCATCGTGTCACTGCACACACTAACCCGACTTTTGAACGAGCGGTCGTATGTCGGCTGATTAAGCCGATTATTGGACGAAAACCGTGTAGTGTGTACCCAGCTTTAGAAGTAGACTAGCTCTTGGTTAGTTAGGTAGATTAAGTAAGGGTCAGTTATGGGATTAAGTATACCACTGTTTTGTGTTAAGTATATGGGGTGGGGGAGGGAGGGGTTAGATTGTCAGATGCAGTTCCAATGTTCTTATCTGTTCTTATGCTGCATTCTATCTTGTTTTCAAATACACAAATGCTGTTGACATGTTTTGTATTTGTGCAATGTACAGTTTTTGAGTATCTTATATCTTTAATATGCATTTGCTTGAGATGTATTGGTTATAACAAGTTCTCTTTTACTATAAGTACTCAATTTGGATCTACATAGGTTGTCCCCTACTCACGGTTACATCATGGGTCATGGCTTCAAGCGGAGTAAGGGTTGAGGGACTGAGATTTCTCTCATGGAATGTAAGGGGTCTTATGACCGCATAAAAAGGTCCTTGGTCCTTGCGCAGTTGAATAAATATAATCTTGATATAGTGTGCTTGGTGGAGACTCACCTGGTGGGGGACCGAGTTCTGGCCTTTAAGAAATCTTGGGTTGGCTGGGATTACCATTCAGTTTACTCGACACACTCAAGGGGGGTTTTAGTAATAATTAGACGTAATTTGTGATTTGTATTGGAGCAGGTACAACTGGACCCCTGTGGTCGTTATGTATTTCTTCGAGCCCTAATAGATAATTTCCCGGTTACATTCTTGGCCATCTATGTCCATTCTCCTTTCAGTTCTGAAGTACTTAAGCAGGCTTACAAGTCTATTGCAATCTCCCCTCATGCTCCATTGATGTTTATGGGGGACTTTAACGCAGTTATGGACAGGGGAGGGCTGGCAAATTTTAGCCCGGGGGGCAAGCACATAGCACTGGCCCATAAGTAGCGGCCCATATATCTATATATATATCTATATATATATCTATATATATATATATATATTTATATATATATATCCACAAACACTTTGCACAGGGGCCCAGAGGGAAAGTCCAGTGTGTCTAGGCAGGGGCAAACTCAGAATTTTTAAGGGGGGGAGCAAATGTTTGAATTCAGGACTACTCCAAAACAAACAAACAAACAAACAACAACAATAAGCCTTCAACATACACTTTTTTAGTCTAGTCAAATTGTTTTTCAAAATATCATTGATACCGCACATTAAAACTACCATTAATACTGCACATTAAAACTAGCACTGATACTGCAAATTAAAACTAGCAACGATACCGCACATCAAAATAGCATTGATAATGCACATTAATGGGATGAGGTGCTGTACAACAGGTTTAGCATGCTTTTGCCTGCTCGTCCGTGAAGGTGGGAGGGGGGGTTTAGGAATAGATTATATAATAATGTTCTATTACATTACTGAACCCATGGGCTGATTTATCAAAGTACAAGAAGCCATTTTGCTTTAAAAAACTGATGTTTTTGCCAGCAAAATGACTTGGTTTTGCTGCGTAAAATACTAATGGGGTTATTGCTGGCGATAACCCCTGTTAGGGGAACCTATTTATCAAGCACTATTTAGAGATCATCATACAAATAGCACCAGAGCCGGATTTAGACCTCTTAGGGCCCTAGGCAAGATACTGGTGTGGGTCCCAACCCCACCCCCCGCCCGCCCCCAGTGAAACAATCCATAGCAATGCATTTTTATTTTATTTATTTTTTTAAAGCATAGATTATATTAACTGTTAATACCTACTAGAAAAGATAGTGCAGACAATGATATACCAATAAATATTAACTTTTAATTAAATCCTTACATAAAACAGAGCACAAATAATGTTATACATAGGTTTAATTAATTACATTTAAATAATAGGAGCTTTTTCAATAATCTGTTATAATGATTACTTTTCATTACTCACGTTTGATGATGAAAAGAAAGGTTATTTCACTCTCTGACGGTTGGTATTATTGGCCCAACTCTGCACAGTCTACCTCGTTCTCCGTATGATGTCACTTCATTCCCTGCTCGCCCAGTCCAAGCACACTGAGCCTGCGCAAACTCTCACAGCTCCCTATTACAAAAAAATGTTTGACAAATAAGTTGCAGAACTATAGAAGAGAAAAAAATGTCCCCAACTTCATCACTTTTGCTCCTCCAACACACTGATCCCCTTTAGTACACTGTACTCGTTTCATCACCACATAGTGCCCTCCATCATTGTTTATTACCCCTCACACTGCCCTCCATAATTGTTCCACCTTGCTCTTATGCCCCTCTGTGCCCTCCATAAATGTTCACCTTTCTCTCATGCCCCTCTGTGCCCTCCATAAATGTTCACCTTTCTCTCATGCCCCTCTGTGCCCTTATTGCACCTTTCTCTCATGCCCCTCTGTGCCCTTATTGCTTATTGCACCTTTCTCTTGCCCCTCACCCTATGTGCCACTGCCTCCGTTAGCTTACCTGTCAATTGTCTTCTTTTCTGTCTTGTATGTCGCGCTGTCGCAGCTCCTCCTCTCTTCTCCGGCAGTGCTCCTCACAGAATTCTCCCTGACACTGACGTCGGGCATGATGACGTCACGCCCGACATTCAGTGGGAGAGAGGAGACTGCCGGGAGCTGACGCGCAGTCAGGTGACTATGATTTTTTTTTTTTTCTTTTTAATTTTCGGCCGCGGTTCTTCTTATTATGCCGGCGGACAGAGGGGGATGGCGGGCGGAGGGGAGCGCCCCTCTACCTTGCCTTTCCCGCTCACCGTCGGCTCTGGCAGGGCCCTCTAGGACCGCTAGGCCCTAGGCAGTTGCCTAGGTTGCCTAGCGGTAAATCTGGCCCTGAATAGCACTACACTATTTGTAGGATTATCTAATCGCACACATGCACAAAAAAAATGAATTTCTTTTACAATAAAGAGTAAAAAGATTATATTAAAAAACTGAACATACACTTATCTGAATAAAAGTGATTGTAATTCCTCTCTTTCTTTCTTCTTGCTGTGACTTGCTCTTGTCTTCAATAATGGCTGCAGGGGTGGGTGTATTTCATGCCCTGCCTAAATGGGAGGCTCCTACTGTATTGGAAGCTCCCATTGTATTGGTGGGCAAGCCATCAGTATATCAAAAAATATATATATATATATATTTATTATTTTTTAATTTTTATTAATGATTTATCTATTTATTTAAATAAATAAATATATATATATATATATATATATATATATATATATATATTGTCAAAGTCAGCAAATTGGATAAAGTAATTTCAATTAATATCGAGCAAACTTGATTGTCTTTGTCTGAAATTATGCGTAGAGCACGCTACGGCGTGGAAGGGCGTATCCAGCCCGCAACACGTGGCAATAACAGTTTTTACACTTTTGTATACATTCGCACCAACACACACATTTGTAAATAGTACACATTAATCGTAGTTGCAACACATAGTTATTTATGTCGAAATATAGTAGTGTTTATGTGTAATATTATAAGTTATATGCATATGGTTCAGGTTAAAGGAAATGTGTCATGTCTGATATCATATTAATCCCCTTTACATCAGCAGCTGTTCGGTGCATTCGGCAAAGAGATCACACATTGCATACTCTAGTTATTGATGTTAGGGAATAAACCTTTAATATGATGTTGACTGTAAAATGCTAATGGACTGATTGTAATTGGAGTTTTGGCAGGAAGAACAGAGCTCATCCCCTGGAGAGATGACCACCACCTTTGGATTCCTTAGATTGAATCAGCCTATGATCTGTAACCCCCTGGACCTTCCTGAAGCCTGGACCAATAGAAGCAAACCATACCATCTGCATTGTTTCACTGTATCTCTGTTTGCATATAAGCAGTAGCTCTCATGTAGTGTTCAGTCACATTGACCACAGACTTCAGACCTGAATGACTGTTCACTGGATCCAGAGCGCCTGCGATAAGTAACGGCTGTACTTATTATTATTTCACTTGAATTATTCTGCTACTTTTTGAGAATAAACATTTGTGCGTTGGAAGCACAAATCAAGATTCGACAATCGTTATTGGATAGCGATAAAACGTGCATAACAATATATATATATATATATATATATATATTCCTTTATATATTTATTAATTCATTACCTATTAACTTCATGGGAGCCTCCTAGTGAGATTGAGGGATTGAGGCTCCCATGTATTTGATTTCACATGCAGAGTGGGCTGGTATTGGGGAGGAGGAGAGGGAGGTCGCAGGGTGTCAATCTGACACCCTGGCCCTCTGTGATTTGTTGCTACAGGGCTCCTGTAGGCTATGGGAGGAGCCCTGTAGCACTTGTATGGTAGTTAACGTCTTGCCCTGTATATGCGGTGCCGTCCGCATATACAGGGCATGTGTCATGCGGCCGTCCCCGCATGACACATGGGCGCTGGTTAATACTCAGTGTATGCGGAAGGCAACGCATGCATCTACGGGCGGGGGGCGGCCCGAACTAGTGTCAGACAGAGCGGCCTGGGGGCCAGATGCCCCCCTGCCCCCCGGGCCAGCCCGCCCCTGGTTATGGATGTCGGGGCTGATAGGTGCTTGGAGACGTCACAGGTGGTAGGTGGTGGTCCATCCCTCTTTACTAAGTTGATAGTGGATATGGGTTTGGTAGATATATGGAGGGCCCGCTTCCCCACAAGTCAGACTTTTCTCGTTATTCCTCCTCTCATAACGCATTCTCCTGTTTAGACTTTACTTTTATTTATAATAGACTGGCCTTCTTGGTCACAGAGGTCGGCTATCTAGGGGGATATCCGACCATTTCCCTGTGCTGTTGGTCGCTGCCCTTGTCCCATGCGTTGGCACTCATTTCTGTAAGTTAAACCATTTTGGCTTACTTTGATGGGGACGGGTAGTGACCTGGTGGCAGAATGGGAGGGGTTTCTTTCTGTGAATGCCCTGACGGCGAGACCACCGATACTTTGTGATGCTTTAAAATCCTTTTTTCAAGGCACCCTGATCAACCGGGTGGAGAACCGCAAGCGATTTTCCAGAGAGGAGGAGCTGAGGTTGGAACGGGAATGTCGTTATTTAGAGCAGGTTTACGTATATCTGAAGACCGACTGGTCTGGCTCCATGCACAGAAGGCATGGACTGATCACTTGGTAGACAAGTCCTCCCGCTGGCTCCTCTTCTCCAGGCACACTATATAAGTGCAGGGGGATAAAAATGGCATTCTTTTGGCTTATCTGGCCAGGACTGAGCTACAAAACAATACAATTACATGTAATTGATAAGGCCTGACTATAGACAGGCCTTATCAATTGCAGGTGTCTGAGGGCGGGTGCAAATGCACGTTGATAGTGATAATGTTCGCCAGCACTAGCTAACTAGTGTCTGATTGGCTGATAGCAAATTTAACTTTGAAACTGCAAGGTGCTTTCTACATTGATCATACATATATTATATGATTTTGTGGGAAAATTTTACAATTATTATATTTATTTGCTACTTTCATCTATATGTGAGAAGGAAAATTATATCTGCTTTATCATAGAATCCCCCCCATTATGACAAAAGAGTCCCATATGGACGAAAGCACTTTAACGCATGCATGTGGACGTAAGGGAAATTAACCTTACCTGCAGGAGTTAAAATGCCACATTCCAGGCCAACCAATGAGGAAACAAAGGGGAGTGCCTGGAGATCTGTTTATTTAAGTCCTAGCATGTCACATGACCTTTCTCATTCACAGCTCAGAGATCCCAGGAGAAGAGCTGCTGAAAAAGGATTTGTATTCAAATACAGTTTGCCTTACCCTGGTTTTTGCTCTTTGGATTCGCTGTTGCCTTATTCATTTTCCCCACTCCTTTTGTCATTGTTTACATTTTCTACTTTCTCTGCCATTTCTCTGTTTTTAAACTAAACCTTTACTAAACTAAACTTTTTTTCTCACCCCATTTTCAAAACTTATAATTCCCCCTTCCTTTTCTTTTTTCTTTGCATATTTTCATTTCCCCCTCGTTAGCACCATACCCTGGCCGAAGCATGCAGTCACTCGCCCCATTAGACTTTGTGACTCCAGCCCCTCCTCTTCCAGTGGCCATCTTGCAGCAGTTAACAGTGAAATGGACAGTGGTGGGAGCCCCATGTCCGTTCACTCCTACACCCCTTGTCTCAGTCCCCCCAGGGGCGCAAGCAGCGGGTTGTTCCTAGTCTCTGGAAACCACTGTCCTGCCTGATGTGAGGAAGCTTTTATTTATTTTTCCCCACCCAGTACGAGTAGGGAGGATGTTTAGGGGGTGCCACGCGCGTGCGCGCGCGGGGGGGGGGGGATGGGTTGGTCGGGGGTGGCACGAGCTGGGAGGGCCAAATCATTGGTGGTCAGTGGCAGCAACAGGCAGCCAATGGTGAGGCTGCCTGTTGCTGATTAACCTCAGACAGGAAGTGCTCACTTCACTTCTTGTCTCAGCAGCGAGGAGCGATGCAGCAGAGGAGCACCTAAAGGTAAGTGAGTGGTCCTGAGTCAGTGTGTGTGTGATAGCACGGGGCTTGTGGCAATGTAGTGTGTGTGTGATGGCACAGGAGGCTTGTGGCAATGTAGTGTGTGTGTGATGGCACGGGGCTTGTGGCAATGTAGTGTGTTTGTGTGATGGCACAGGGGGCTTGTGGCAATGTAGTGTGTGTGTGATGGCATGGGGCTTGTGGCAATGTAGTGTGTGTGTGATGGCATGGGGCTTGTGGCAATATATTGTGTTTGTGATGGCACAGCGCTTGTGGCAATGTAGTGTGTGTGTGTGTGTGTGATGGCACAAGGGGCTTGTGGAAATTTAGTGTGCGTGATGGAACAGGGGGCTTGTGGCAACGTAATGTGTGAGGTAGGTAGTGGCTAATTAATGGGTGTTATTTTTGTTTGTGGAGTGATGGTGGGGCAATTTAATTTAATAGTGGGGTTGGTGCAGACTTATCAATATAGGGTGGGATGATTAATTTAATGTTGGGGTGGTTAAATTAAATGTGTGGCAGAGTTTTGGAAAAAGGATTGCTATTTCTTAAAAGTGAATGAAAGTTATTTAATGTATGGTAGGACATAGGTGTATTTAATAAACTATTTAATGTTGGGGTTGTTTGGGGTAAATAGGTCTTTTTTTATTAAAGGTGAATAAAACTATTTTACAGTCAGGCTGGTTACAAGAAAGGGGCGCTAATAGTAAAACATGAGTTGTTTTGATTTAATTTCCTAACAGGGAACCAACATTCCAGGATCCAGACAAGCACAACTTAGGATCCAAGCAGCAGCAACAAGTATTGAAAGCGGGAAGAACAGGTAAGAGAGAGCAGGACAGTCTGCCAACTGTCCTGATTCTGATGGGGCAGTCCTGAGTTTGGGGACTGACCCACTCAGTCAAGACTTTGTCCCCACTACAGGGACAGTTGGGAGGTATGTCCCACTTTACACTGCTCTGTTCATGAAGCACCTAACAGTAGTGCACGCAGCATTGCTCGTGTAGTTAAAGGGGAATTGGAAGAGTTGGAGAGCTACCTAGCACTGTCTAAAATTATAGCCACGCCCCCATGCATGCTGGTCATGCCCACTGGGGGTGTGCCGTGGAAACCCCCCTCCTCAAATCCTGCATTTGCCCCTGCCCTCCCATAACACCACAAAGTACAAAACGACAACAGGCCACCCCAAAAGCAGGGTCATAGACTATCATCATTCTAGCACTGCTAGCATGTCAGATTTACTGTCTCGCCCGGCCATATTCAGGAATGACGCACAATGAGTAGAGCGTGAAGCACTGTTAGGCAGTTCCTGCTCTAATTACCTACCAAGCCAGAGATTTCAATTTAGGGACTGCAGAAGCCCATATCCTCGTTCCCCATGCGGTTACGCACAATGCCAACTCAGCCCCCCTACAGGGATTATTGGTCTGACACTTAACCGTGATACATATGGGCATCATGATGGGCCACCTAGGCCACGAACTCCTGAGCGCCATACCCCCCAACGGACAGAGTACAGAATTTCAGACCCAGTGATCCCAGCCACCCCCCGTGGGGTAAATTAAATTAGTGTGGTGGATACTAACATTTTTTTGGTTGCAGATTCCCAGAGCCAGAATACCATAGTGGCAGACATAAGTGCCTCCAGATCAACCGAGGAAATCAACCAGGCATCTGGCAACACAGTCATACCTGCACCAATAATTCCGCTGACAGGGGATACAGACGAGGCAGAAGTCGCCTCCACCTCCGGTGAAATTCTTGTGGCTACTATACATAATGCTGGTAACACTAGTTCCCCCTTAGCTAGCAGCAGCAAGGACTCCTCTGACACTGAGCAGCACCCGCACAAGTTTTTGAAGCTATTACAGTCTTCATTAGCCAAACCACCTTTAAAATCAGGGCCGGTTTTAGGTCCCCAAGCAGGCGGGCGCACAGTAGACTCTGGACAGTGTGATCATAGGTCCCTTACATTTGGAGTCAGGTCTAGTGTCAGGGACAGGATTAAAAAAGGGATATTCGTCAATATGTTCACGATAACAGATATGAGCAAAAAGGGTTTGGCCGAAGCTAAGGATAAGAATGGTATAGGAGAAGACGCGTACAAGTCCTTCGCAAACTGGTTAAATGGTTACTGCCTTTTTGCTGCCATATACATTGGCCAGATGAAAAACAGACATCAGGCGGTATTTACACATGATTAACGATATGTATGAGATGGATGACCCCTTATTTTGGCGCTTGTAAGATGACATCTTTAGAAGGAAAACGAGTGGATGGGCTAGCATTTCTTTAGGTAGCAAGGACATTGATATCTAGTTGGACTTGATACTTCCTAGCAAAGAGGGGTCAAACATCTCAGGCCATAAGCGATTTCATTCAGCGGGGAGGGGTACAGCAATCCTCCCTCCCAAAAATAAAAGTTTTTCCTTCAACACAGGATCCTGTTCCCGCGGCACTGCGTGCAAATATTGCCACGTGTGCTCAAATTGCAGAGGATCACATCCCGCCATGGAATGTTCTAGGCCCATATCCACCGCATGCCAGGGAAGAGGAGCTCAGGTGGCAACTACGCATTAAAGCCCATTCACCAAGTAACCTGTTAGCCCTAGAAAAATGGCTTACCCTGTACCCCAAGAAAGAGAATGGCTCCTTTTTATGGCAAGGTTTTAGTTTTGATTTTAGACTCCCAATCCAAGGTACCATATGTCCACCCATTCCCCGAAAAATTAGCAAAAGAAGCTAGCTTGGGCCGTATGCTGGGCCCATTTACAACCCCCCGCCCCCACACACGATCTGATAGTGTCTCCAGTTGGTGTAGTTCCAAAGAAAACCCCTAGAAAATTTAGGCTCATTCAACACGTATCTTACCTTTTTTGGCAACTCAGTAACTGATGCCATAAACCCAGCCCACAGTACAGTTAATTATCAATCATTCAAATCAGCTTTAGGGCAGGAATTTGGCAATGGTTCATTGCTAGCCAAACTAGATATAGAATCACCATTTAGATTATTACCTCTGTACCCTGAATCATTTAGATTCATGGGTTTTAGACACGAAGATGTATTTTATATTGATCGCTGCCTGCCCATGGGGTGCTCCATTTCCTGCGCTTACTTTGAGAGCTTCAGCTCTTTTCTACACTGGGGCTTGCAAGCAGAAACGGGTCACCATGGAATAGCGCAGTATCTGGACAATTTCCTCATAATCGGCCCCTCGGGTTCCTCTCAATTAGGTAGCATATATGCATGCAGCCCCAGCCTGTTTAACGGTGCTGGGTACCCATAGCTCACAACAAAAACGAGGGTCCAGTCTCCCGCCTGTCTTTCTTAGGAATATAAATTGATACAGCAGCAGGTTTCTGTCGTCTCCCACAGGACAAAATTCAGTGAATGATCCAAGCCATTGCAGACATTCAAAGCTCACAGTCCAGCCAGCTAAAAAAGTACAATCCATTTTGGGCCTTTTTAATTTTGCATGCAGGGTCATCCCCATGGGCATGGTTTTCTGTAGGAAGCTCCAAAGAGCTATAGTTGGGAAGACCAGACCTCATTCCATAATCCGTTTGCCAGCAGAAATCAAAGAAGTTCTAAAGGTATAGGTTAGATTTCGTTAGAATTTTAATGGCACTCATATCTGGATCACCCCCTGGTCTCCAACAAGCAACTTGACCTGTATACGGACGCATCGGGTTCCCTGGGTTTTGGCGTTTACCTGAATGGAGATTGGTGCGCAGCCCGCTGGACGGAAGCTTGGCATCAGTGTGGCATCACCTCCAACCTTTTAGTTTTGGAACTTTTCCCGATTAATGTAGCAGTAGAACTGTGGGCCCCTATCCTGCGGAATAAACATATAGTATTTTGGTGTGATAATCTGGCAGTTGTACAGGCTATAAACAAGCAGAGTGCTTCGTCCCCACATGCCATTAGTCTCCTCCGCCATCTCATTCTCTGTTGTCTGGAATATGACATCACATTTAAATCGCAACATGTTCCAGAGGTGAAGAACAGTATTACCGACTCTCTATCACGTTTCCAATGGTGTTGTATTCAGGCATTAGCACGGTACGCTAAACTTATGGGAACAACGTGTTCCCCTTATTTTTGGCAGATTTTCAGGCTGGCATAACAAGACTAACATAGCGAGCCATGGCCCCTTTCACGAGATGTGCATACCAGGCGGAGTGGACTCAGTGATCCAATTTCCTGAAATCGAGGGAGACCCAGGAGTCAGGTCAGACGGATTCCATTATGGCATTTATGTGGGAACGATATAGTAGAGGCGCGTCCAAGGCAGCCATGGTGACTACTTTATCGAGTATATCATTCATGTGTCGCCTTCATAATGTCCCGGACGTGACAAAAAGTTTTATAGTGGTAAAAGCCCTAAAAGGTTGGGTGCGAGAGAGACCAGTCCCGGAAGACCTGGGTCGACCAGTTGATATTCAGCTATTACGACAACTAATGCTGTCCCTTCAATCGGTAACCGAGAACACTTATGAATGCTTGTTATTTCAGACAGCCTTTGCACAAGCATTTTTTGGTGCATTTAGAATTTCCGAGCTAGTAGCACAGTCCAAGCTTCACCCCCTCTCAGGCCTATTGAACCAACATGTAGTTATTCAAGACTAAAGTATTATGTAAGATCATAAGGTCCAAAACAGACCAGGCTGGTACAGGTTCATGGATACACATATACCCACACACTTACACTGAGATTTGTCCAGTGAAGTTGACAAAACAATTTTCTAATAATAAGAAGAAAATAAGGACTATGCGCTCATCTCCTAATGGTTGCAGGAGCTGCAGCAGGACTAGGGATCCCTCCCTAGATATACAGTAGAACGATAGAAGATTTCTCTGCGCTCACTGACTAAATGTTCAATAATATGTACAATCTAGAGTGGTACAATACCTGACCTAATAAATTAAATGGCATAAACTGATAAAACATATACATTTATTGATAGGCCTCTAATACAAGAAAAAAGCAATAAAATCATAAACTAGATGAGAATAAAAACATAGGGATGTCTTGAATCAATGTAAATATATATACATATATAAATAAATATAAAACAATGCGCATATGATGAATCCTAGCCAACATAAATTATCCCATACTCATATTAAGTGTATTTGGATGACCTGATACAATATTTATAGCTCAAATCCAACCAAGTATATAAGATGATCTGACCAACCAAGCAGAAGTGCTTGTTAGGGATTGTGAGAGGCAAATGTCAAATGAATAAATGTCTGGAGATGAAGCATAGGTGGTAAGATGGTGACCACTATATATCACAATGACCTTAGCTGAAATTATACAACAGTCGCGGGTAAAGAAGCCTACTAACTGTATATATTGCAGTCCATATGTCCATGTAAGTTATTCCATATAAGTAATTCCGCACCAGAATGGAACCAATACTTGCGTTTTGCTGTCGGGGAGTAATAGTGGTGTTATTCGGTCTCGGCAGGTATCTCTAATATGATATGCGGCAAGCACGTCTTTGAAGTGTGCAGGTAAAACAGATTGTAGCGGGTGATCAATTCCGCTACTGTAGGAGGTAGAAGTTGCATTCCACAGACAGTGTGCAACGTGTTTCCGGTCCTGACTTCCGGGTATGACGTCACTTCCAGTAGATGCTATTGGCCAATAGAGATATGTTAGGGTGGAGTCCAAACGGATTTCGTCTGGTTGCGCCATAAAAATCACTCCATACAACACATTGCTTTTGTATATACAATTATTTATAGACATGGTTACAAGCATGGACATTTGGATATACATGTCACGCGCCGGTCCCGTAGATAGGTGCCGGTATTGTGACTTTTTCCCTATGAACTATGTTTTAGACTTGTTCCCACTCAGAGACACTACTTTCATACAGGTGCTGCTGGTTGTGTGATCAGGACCTCTTCCCTGATTCTCATTGGTCCTGAATACTATTGAAACTACCCATGACCTTTGGGTCATTGCCTGTTCTTCGTGTTACCATAGCGAGCTTGCTATTAAGTTTACTACTATTGAACTTCTTCTCGTGAACTTTGCTATATTTTAAGATATCTGTGTGTTGGATTGTTGCTGGAAGATATTAGCCTTATGGGGCGGCACGCGGCTGGGATTCTTTGCTTTTCTAATTATTTCTAAGTAACGGACTGTTTAAGGGCTCTCTGCTCTATTTGATCATATTGGGATTGATATATATATTGTCCAAGAATTATCGTGATACCTGTGACCACCCGCTATGTGGAATATACCATCTTCATGTCTGGACTATTTGCTATTTCATCCCATTACAGTTGCTCAGAGTTACCAACAAACTGAAGTATATATTGTGAATTGCATTCTGTTTGTATTCCATTGCCGTGTGTGCTTTCTATGTTATATATATTCTTCCATTGCCATTATACCATCAGCATGTATACCTGTTGTGTCATCAAGCAATATATCCTTCAATTTTATCATCTCTCCAGTGTCTTATTGCTACTGATATTTAGCCTGAGTGTTGCCTCCACTACCCTCTGTCACTTTTGAGGTAGATCATTATAGACAGAGGCAAGGGATCATTAAAAAACTACTCAAATCGTGACAATACAATTATTTATGAACATGGTTACAAGCATGGACATTTGGATATATACATATTTATGGACATGGATTTTAAACACATTTGGATTAAAAACTGCTGACAAAATAAGAAGAATTCAGATTGGTGAGTATATTGGGTTTTATTATTTTTATTAAATCTATGTAGTTAAAAAGAGGCTGTGTTATGTTTTTATTGTTTTTTTTTAATTTTTATTAAATGTATGTGGTTTTAATGAAGGGGTTGTGGTTTTTAAACATATTATTTTGTGGAACTACAGGTCTCAGCCAGCCATGGGTGTCAGGCCATGTTGGCACTTGTGGTTCTCCAAGTGTCAGCATGACCTGGCTGCCATGTGTATGCTGGTGCTTATAGATATAGAAGCATCAGTATGTCCACACTCTTTATGGCACCCTGGCATTGCTGGGACTTGTAGTTCTACAAAACAAAATGGTGTCTGTTGTTTTTTGTTACATTATAATCGCCGATATTATCCTACACCCACAGCCCAGGGGTGTAGGAAGAGCCCTAGTGCTTTCAGCACTGGCCTGGGTATTCCTAGAGGGGGGACCTTCTCTTTTTTTTCAGTGGATCCAGACTAGCGCTGAACAGCCTGGGTTTGGTTTGTCATTATGGTAGGGGGACATCTGCTGCGTGTCCCCCTGCTATAGTGCCAACCACCCCGGCTGGTTTGCCTAGTGCTGTTTATGTGAAAATCGGGGGGACCCCACACAACTTTTTCCCATTTTTTCACATAACCAGCAGTAGGCTGGCAGCACTACGGTTAATAGTGGTCGGATGGGGGGACCCCACGCTTTTTTTTTGGGACATTTATCTGTTTTTACACTTTCGACAGCCGCCGGACCTCCAGCTCTATAGACAGACAGTGTAACAGTGATGTGTTTACTAATCACGTAGCTAGGACACACAGGAGAGTTTGGTAAACACGGGAGAGTTAGCTAAACACAGGAGTGTTTCAAATCCCAGCAAATCGCTAGAGATGACCAGCGATTTTGAAGACCACAGTAAAAATTGCAGCTTAATACATCTGCAGACTTGGGAACTAAAATCGTGGGTCGTCACCCGCAATTTGCTGCGAGTTTTAAACAATGAAAAAAATCGGACCTTGATACATTTACCCCTGTTTGATGAGGATCCCTTGGCCCGCTTTTGAGGGCGTGCCATTGTGTAGTTGGGAGGGGGTGTAGTCACTCTGTTGTGAGATTTAGGCAGTTAAGGATTTGTTCCGTTAAATGGAGTAGGCCGTTAGCCATATACTCTTGGTTCCAAATATCAGTTTGATTTAGCTGCCTCACAGTTCACTTTCACCGCCGCTTATTCATTTAATTAATTAATAAACTGTGACCTTCTTTAGCCACTTTCATAAGTCTCAGTGTCGTTATTAGTTAGATAAATTAAGTAAGTGGAATATGTCTTAGGAGGTTATGGTTAAGAGAGTGAATCACATGCAGGTTATGTAGTTTAAATAAAACCTAATCGCTAATGTGTTTTTCACAACAAATGTTAAAAACGTTTCTTTTTCTTATGACATGGTTGGGTGTAGGTGTATCTGTGTGTAGGTATGCCTTGCGTAAACCTGGAGCATATGCCACCAGTGCAGAGCTGGATGCATCTTGGGATGCCTCCCACTCAGCATATGGCGTAATTACCATACTTGTCAACTCTCCCGATATGTCCGGGAGACTCCCGAAATTCAGGTCAGTCTCCCGGACTCCCAGGAGAGCTGGCAAATCTTCTGCATCCCGCTGCAGCCACTACTAAATTACGCGATTCGCGGTGAATCGCGTCATTTTGGCCCCGCCCCGTGACAAAACGGCATTTTTGCCCTCCAGTCACGCCCATCTCCCGGAAACAGATTAGAGAAAGTAGGTAAGTATGGTAATTACTCACATTTTATGTGCGGCTTTTTACAACTTTTTTAAGTGGATATGTATCAGCCCTACTATGGTTCTTCAAATATTCCTGAATATGCTCTCTCAGTTGTTAAATGCAGAACTGATAAGAATTGTTTTACTCATGAGTTAAGTACTTATTGCTTACAGGCTAATAGTATGAGCTTCAGTACATTCCTAATATCATGTCATTAATCTTATAAAGTAAATGTGCATTAGATAATATTTGCAGAGACTCAGCTTCCTGTTTTTGCATGCAATGATATGTACACACTCATGTGTAATAAATACCCCCCAAGCATTTTTTTGTTTAAATTTTCCCATAAAATAATTCATACACCTCTGTGCACTTTAGTATACATAAGCAGTAAAACATGGCGCTCAACCCAATATTATTTTTCAAAGAGTAAATATATAGAGTCCATATACAAAAGGTGATATAAATCTGTGTACTGGATATATGAATCAAAAAGGCACATATGTATACGAGTCCTGAATTCCTCAGGACAGGTCGTGATCTTACACCCCAGTCCAAAGAGCCAATAAGGAAACAAAAGAATACCAAAGATAGTGTAGTACATTTTATTTATGCGTACCAGATATAGAAGAACAAATGCTTGTAACACACTTGATCCACTCTGTTATTCTCCAAAACATAGAGCTATAGAGACCATATAATGTAGTATATTTAGTACAGATACATTTTAATATAGAACACATATAAATGTCACACTCACAATGTACAATGAAATGAAAGCTTAACTGAAGACCTGATAGCCTGGTCAGGATTTAACAGGGTATCAGATTATACTTTCCCTTATTCAAAGTGGCAGAAAATATCAGTCTCTCAGATGGAAGAAATAATCTCCAGATACAGAGAAGAGTAAATAGATCCACTGGAAAATGTAGAGTTAAAAGGAATTTCTGAATGCGTTTGAGACATTATCAGGTGAAGTTAAAATATGATGTCCATATTGCATATTTATAGAAGTGAAGGGTGCCATCTTGCGCATGCGTATTGTGCAGTGCGAGTCACTGCGCATGCATGGACCCAACATTAGCCGTGATTCTGCCTTTTTGACAATAAACACGAGACAAAGGAAGTCTTAACTAAGTAACACCTATCGATAATCATCGGCCTCCTTAATTAGTATTTACACATTGTCACAGTAATATAAAGATGCAGTGAACAGCGGCCATATTAACTATAGTCAGAGGCCATATTTAGGTGAGGCAGATTTTCTCAATACTAGGCAGAACAGATTGCTTATATGTGTGAACATGATTCATTAATAGACCTAACCAGGTTTAAACGTTATTCAAAAAATCTTTTAAAAAAATCTATATATGTGTTGTTAAGATACTAAAATAAATGGAATGTAATAAAAGATAAAGGTCCTGAGTCATTAAGGAGAGCAAAGCATAAAAAGGAGTAACTTTGCACTTGGGCAAACCATGTTGCATTGGAGGAGGAGGTAAATTTAAAATGTGGGAACAGACTTATAGTTGGGGTACGGCATGTCCTAGATCAACTTTACATTTTACTACACAGCCAGTATTTTTCTTATGTGCAAACTAATATACTAATTTGCACCCCTTGCATTGTAACATGGTTTGTCCAGAAGTTAAAGGTGATGATTTATTGAAAAACAAACTTTTCAAACCTGATAAAACATCATAATCCTTGAAATCACTAAATGCCATTATTGTCATCATCATCATCTATTTATGTAGTGCCACTAATTCTGCAGCACTGTACAGAGAACTCACTCACACCAGTCCCTGCCCCATTGGAGTTTATAGTCTAAATTCCCTAACATACGCACTAGGGTCAATTTCATAGCAGCCAATTAACCTACTAGAATGTTTTTGGGAGTGTGGGAGGAAACCAGAGCACCCGGAGGAAACCCATGCAAACACGGTGAGAACATACAAACTCCACACATATATGGTCAGGAATTGAACTCATGACCCCAATGCTGTGAGGCAGAAGTGCTAACCACTAATCAGAGCCGTCTTAATGCATGTGCACGCTGGGCAGTTGTCCCGGTGGCCCACAAGCTTTGGGGCCCCATAGGCTTGTCAACTTTTCAGTATATTATTCTGGGATATTTATTGAGAACCTTCAAACCCAACTGTGCAGGAGAACGTTCATTTTCAAGACTGAAACTGATAAAAAATATCAGCTTTGTAGCACAATGGGGTAGCAATGTTTGAACTAGCTTTTACTCATGTGTATGGAAAATGACATCCTGACGACCATTGACTTACAGCCAATTAGAAAGCAATTCTCTGCAAAGAAATTTCGCAAATATTTGTGTTGAACACTTGATTAATAATAAACAATTAATAGTTATTTCATACTGTGCCATCTTTGTCTGTATGATTTATCAGCTGAGTACCATTTTTATGAGGAATTTCTTGTTTTTCAACTTCAAGGCTCATGTTATATTGTCCAAACGTTTGTATGGATTAATCTCTGCTGGACAGCATATTTTTTAATGTTTTATGTTTTTTGTTGGAGGTACTAATAAATATAAGCTTAATTTTATCAATAATCTACATTTTTATTCCTGTGAGTGGTTGTGTAGGTAGTGCCCCAGTGCACTGCTTTGCCCGGGGGCCTTTAATGCTGTTAAGATGGCCCTGAGACTAGTATCACCTTGTTTTTTTTGTTTTTTTTTTAGAAATGGCTATTGACCTCCATGCTCTCATGACTTCAGACAATATATACACCTAGCCCATTTGAACAGAAACCAACACCATGAGGACCATCAACTAACTAACTCTGAACTGCATAATGCAGTTTTATTGGAAGAAAATTACTCCTGCCTCTATTGTGCAACATTTAAAAGGGGAGGGTGTACCAGGCAAATCATAGTCACAGGGTCAAGACTACCATGCCTAAACCACATGCCACAGGATCATTGATGCTGTGCCCAATCCACATAATATTAATTGCCAGTGGTCACCAATGTTTATCTCGGGGACAACGTGAGCCCAGAACATACATTTCCTTCCAAACCAAATGAGTATAATAAAAGGAATACTCAGGTTCCATCTTGTGAGTATGGAACAAAAATAGCTCTGACCAATATTTCTAGCCAGGAGGCAAGAAATAATTCCATGCAGAAGAACCAGAGTAATTGGCCTCCTGCTGTCCAAGATAAAAGTGAGCTTCCTTAAAGTAGACACTATTTCATGGATGTTAAACTGTCTGGTAATGTACCAATATAACAACTGCAGAAAGAAAAGGGGAGGCTGCATATAGAACACTATAGGGAGGGGGAGGCTGCATATAGAACACTACAGGGAGGGGGGGAGGCTGCATATAAAACGCTATAGGGAGGGGGGAAGGCTGCATTTAAAACATTGTAGGGAGGGGGCTGCATATAGAACACTATAGGGTGAGGTAGACTGCATATAGAACACTGTAGGGGGGAGGCTGCATTTAAAACATTGTAGGGAGGGGGCTGCATATAGAACACTATAGGGAGAGGTAGACTGCATATAGAACACTGTAGGGGGGAGGCTACATATAGAACACTGTAGGGAGGGGGTTGCATATAGAACACTGTAGGGGGGAGGCTGCATATAGAACACTGTAGGGGGGAGGCTGCATATAGAACACTGTAGGGGGGAGGCTGCATATAGAACACTGTAGGAGGGAGGCTGCATATAGAAAACTGTAGGGAGGGGGAGGCTGCATATAGAACACTATAGGGAAGGGGAGGCTGCATATAGAACACTATAGGGAGGGGGGAAGGCTACATATAGAATGCTATAGGGAGGGGGGGGGCTGCATTTAGAACACTGTAGGGAGGGAGGCTACATATAGAACACTATAGGGAGGGGGAGGCTGCATATAAAACATTGTAGAGGGGGGCTGCTTATAGAACACTATAGGGAGGGGTAGACTGCATATTGAACACAGTAGGGAGGCTGCAAATAGAACACTGTATAGAGGGGGAGGCTGCATATAAAACACTATAGGGAAGGGGAGACTGCATATAGAACACTATAGGAAGGGGGGAGGCTGCATAATAGACTATATGGACAAAAGTATTTGGCCACACGTGTTAATTATTGAATTGCGGTGTTTCAAACAGACTTGTTGCCAGAGGTGTATAAAATCAAGCACCTAGCCATGCAATCTCCATTTGCAAACATTTGTGATACAAAATGGTTTGTTCTGAGGAGCTTAATGACTTCAAGTGTGGTACTGTGATAGGATGCCACCTTTGCAATAAGTCAGTTAGTGAAATTTCACCCCTGCTGGATATTCCACGGTCAACTGTAAGTGATATTATTAGAAAGTGGAAGCATTTAGGAACAACAGCAACTCAGCCATGAAGTGGAAGATCACATAAAATCATAGAGCGGGGTCAACGACAGTGAAGGTTCATAGTGCATAAAATTTGCCAACGCTCTGTTGATTCCATAACTGAAGAGTTCCAAACTTCCACAGGCATTAATGTAAGCACAAAAACTGTGCAGCGGAAGCTTAATGGAATGGTTTTCCATGGCCGAGCAGCTGCATACAAGCCTCACATCACCAAGACCAATGCCAAGTGTCGGATGGAGTGGTGTAAAACACACCAACACTGGACTGTAGAGCAGTGGAAATGTGTTCTGTGGAGTGATGAATCATGCTTCTCTGATTGACAGTCAGATGGGCAAGTCTGCATTTGGCGAATGCTGGGAGAACATTACCTGCCTGACTGCATTATGCCAACTGTGAAGTTTGGTAGAGGAGAATTAATGGTATAGGGCTATTTTTCAGGGTTAGGGTAACACCCTTTATATCCAGTGAAGGGCAATATTAATGCTTCAGTTTGGGGAAGGCCTTTTTCTATTCCAACATGACTGTACCCCAGTGCACAAAGCAAGGACTACAAAGATATGGTTTGATTAGTTCGGTATGGAAGAACTTGACTGGCCTGCACAGACCCCTGACCTCAACCCCATCGAACACCTTTGGGGTGAACTAGAACGGAGATTGCTAGCCAGGCCTTCTTGTCCAACATCAGTGCCTGACTTCCTAAATGCTCTACAGAATGAATGGGCACAAATTTCCACAGAAACACTTCAACATCTTGTTGAAAGCCTTTCAAGAAGAGTGGAAGCTGTAATTGCTTCAAAAAGGGGACCAACTCCATATTAAAGTATATGTATTTGAATACAATGTCATTACAGTCCCTGTTGGTATAATGGGTAAGCATCCAAATACTTTTGTCCATATAGTGTAGAACACTATCGAGAGGAGGGGGGGGGGCTGCATATAGAAAACTATAGGGAGGGGGAGGCTGCATATAGAAAACTATAGGGAGGGGGAGGCTGCATATAGAAAACTATAGGGAGGGGGAGGCTGCATATAGAAAACTATAGGAAGGGGGATGCTGCATATAGAAAACTATAGGGAGGGGGAGGCTGCAGATAGAAAACTATAGGGAGGGGGGCTGCATATAGAAAACTATAGGAAGGGGGATGCTGCATATAGAAAACTATAGGGAGGGGGAGGCTGCAGATAGAAAACTATAGGGAGGGGGGCTGCATATGGAAAACTATAGGGAGGGGGCTGCATATAGAAAACTATAGGGAGGGAGGCTGCACAGAGAAAACTGTAGGGAGTGGGGGTTGCATATACAAAACTGTAGGGAGGGGGGACTGCATATACAAAACTGTATGGAGGGGGGCTGTATATACAAAACTATAGGAAGGGGGTCTGCACAGAGAAAACTATAGGGAGGGGGCTGTTGTAATGTGTGAAGGAAAGAAGGGGGCTGCTATAATATGTGAGGGAGTGGGGGGCCTGTCTTAGTAGTACATGGGTGAGAGGTAGGCTATTATTTTAATGGTGGAGTTTAGGTGGGGCTAATTATTTAATGAGTGCTATTTTGTTTGTGGGGGATGGTGGGGCAATTTAATTTATTGGTGGGGCCTATTAAATTAGGATGGGGTGACAGGACCTTTAATTTAACCCTGGGGTGGTTTGGGGTTATTAATTGAATATGGGGCTGAGTTTGTGGATGAAGGCTATTTATGATATGTGAATATTAATTATTTAATGCCGGGGATGGTTGTGGGAATGGTTATATTAAACATAAATGCTATTTATTTGTTGCTGGGGTTGTTTGTAAGGAGGGTAATAGGTTTAGTTATTAAATGGGAATACTAATAATTTTATGTTGGGATTGGTTGGAGGGAAATAGGTCTATTTATTAAATGTGTATATTATTAATTTAATGTCAGGGCTTGCTGGATCTATTTACCTAATATGAGTACTATTATTTTAATGTTGGGGCTGAAGCGAGGCCTAATTATTAAATGTGGGTGCTATTGATTTAATACTAGGGATGGTTGAAGTTTTCTATATTTCATGTACCCATTTTTTTTCCAAAACATCCAGGTTCCAAGAACAGGTAGGAAAGAGCAGGACAGTCTGCCAACTGCCCTGAATGTGTTGGGACAGTCCCGAATTTGGGTAACTGTCTCGCTCAGTCAGCATTTGGTCTGACTGCAAGGACAGTTGGGAGGTATGTCCCACTTCCCACTGTAGTGCTGGTGATGGCAGAGCTGTGTGCAACTAACAGTAGTGCTCACAGTGTTGCTTGATTATTTATCTAAAATATATCTAAAATGATAACAACCCTGTCTTAAGTGCCCTATGCCCCCAGAGCCTTATTCCAGCTCTGGAAATACTTTAGTGGTTCTTGAATTGATTACATCACAAGCCCTCTACCTTGCACTAGTCCCATTCTCAGATCACTTTGGCCAGCCCCCATTGCACTGACAATATCATTAATCTTGCATTCTTTGCACTTACTATATCACCAGCAAATCCTTGGAATAGCTCTCCCCTTTACTTATACCAATGTCTGCCAACCCTCTCTGCACTGTTATTAATTCAAACCACCACCAATCACTGGGCATATTTAGGGTTCATACACAGTTGTTACAAAAGAAGTGTTTTCTTGCAGATGCTTGCAAAATTTCACCTTTGTGGTGATCACACTGGATAGCCATTTATTATAAGGATTATTTATTATGCATCTTTTGAAACACACAGTACACATTTTTATATATTAAAAGAGAGACATTTGACTGGTAGTCTGCAGCTGATGATGTCAGGGAAAGATGCAACAGTGCATGAGGTGTTCATATGCTGCTCTGGCAGACTGATCAGATACGATTGTGCCAACATGTTTCGTAATAGTTAAACTTATTAAATAAAGTAAGATATGTTTCTATGAAAGGAATATTGGAAGGATGTGTTAGTCACCAACTAAACAAGTTTGAGCAGAGAGGCATAAACCAGTCACAGATCACGCAAAAGGATTCATGTGTTTTTATAACACAGGACTGGCAGCCTTTTCCTTACATTGCTT
Source organism: Mixophyes fleayi (assembly GCF_038048845.1). Lineage (NCBI taxonomy): Eukaryota > Metazoa > Chordata > Amphibia > Anura > Limnodynastidae > Mixophyes > Mixophyes fleayi. Next base: position 44,984,367 of record NC_134411.1, on the reverse strand, counting down.
TAGTAATGAGCCACTGTGTATTAAATAATCACATCTAGGTTTTTCTAACTGGTACTACAACCAAATTCCAGTAGTTCTAAATTGAGACTACTTTTGTGTTGGCTCCATCTCCAGTTGAATTGGTCCGTACACACGAGGCCACTTCAAGAATTTTTTCCAGGGCCACTTTAAGTTGCTGTGCGGCAGCTGGATTTATACACTTTAAGGTCATATATGAAAGTGCAACAGAGCCTAGAGCTTCGGAAAATTAGTCTATAACTAATTGTCTTTGATTAGAGATCTGAATGGAAACGCACATAGCGATAGAGGAAAAACAGCACATTACAGACCATCCTGCCACCACATTATGTTTAACCTCATTTATGTGGGGGTACACTGGGGCTGTGTTGTTATTTGTGTCACTTTTGTGTTTGAATGTTTTTATTACATTGGATGAAAGGCGGGTAGAAATGTGTTTTCCAGTATAATGTGTGAGTAAAGGTTGTGAAAGGTGTTCCATAGAAAGCAATGACGAAGCCTGGTTTCACCACCCCGGGGACGTATAAAGAGGAGATGCTCCATTACCCTCGCTAATAAGCCCTTACTAAATGTACCTTCACAATACTTCAATCTCATTTAAATAGTCTTATCCTGCAAAGTGAAATTTAGTTTTTTTGCAGTAGGTGTAAAACTAGACTCATTCATGCACCTAGCCCACCCTCAGTAAGGAAACACCCATGATCTGCCCACCTCCATCCAATAGAAAATGTTAGATTTTGAAATTTGCCCAGGAGGCTCAGACCAGCGCCCCTAATCCCCTTCCTCCACCTTTTAGACAAATGTTATAGAGATGGTTCTGACGTGTTTATAGGTCTCCTCAATTTAAGAAATACTCTGGGAGATGTACTTCCCTCTGCTGCTCAATGCCTTCTGTCCACCTGCACAATCATTCCCACCACCTAGTTCTAACTTAGACCACAAGTTGAGAAAAACATGTAAGATGCTCTGCAGAATTAAACATGCCATCGTACGAGACCATCATGCCATGGACAGACTCTCTGCATCCAGACCCCTGTCGGGTTTGACAGAGTTGGGACTGGGTAGGGATGTTCCACCAGGCTCAACAGCCATGTTGTCCAATCTGATGGTACTTTGTATAAGTGCAACAGGCGTCACCTCCTGGGGGTGTGTGAGCCAGCACCCTCACCTGACACTGGCTGAGGTTGTCAGAACACCCTTTATCATGGACAATGGGTCCCTTGGAGGAACATCTATTAGAGTGCAGGACAGTCCCATGCCTCTGCCCAATAGTGAGCCTGTTCACACACCAGACACACTATTAGACTCTTTCTTTGTCACCAGGTCTGGAAGAATTTTCAGGACTAATCCAAAATTACAGAACTGTTTAATGAATGTTACTTAAACTCCAATTTTCTCAGTTCATGTTTGTTCTTTGTTGTACACTGTTCCCACGTTCTACACCTGTAAAACTGCCTTATACCCTCACACTTGTTTACTGTTCTTTATGTTAAAAAAAGCAAGGGATGTAGATATATGCTGTACATGTATGGTGGAAGTTCAATAATTGTCATCCACTTGTTACAGGAAGTTTTGTGTTATACAAGGAAGGCCACTTCAGCCATGTTCTTTTCAGCATGACTGCAGCTAGAACAGACACACTTCTGCAGCTCTTCGGAAATGGTAATTGGCACACAGACCACTTTACAAGTGCAGTTTATTTCTTCACTAAGAACCAGCTACATTATTAAGGTACTATACCGTGCCTGCACAAACTGTCTCCCTTCAGCGTGTGTAGGTGATGTGTCCTCTGCAAATACCGAAGCCCTCATTTGGACTTTAAATTACCCAAATTTAAATTGAGCATTTACCATCTCAAACCAAACAAAATGTAAAATGAGTTGTCGGACATAAACCAATGTCTCTCTTAAATCAGAACTTCAAGCTTTTAGCTAAGATTACTAGACTGTGAAAAATAATCTGGGATGTCTGTCATTCTCCTCAGTGTTATGATAAACAGGTGCAATAATAATACTAAGTGTAGTGGAATGATAGCAGCCATGAGTGTGTGGAGTGTGTGGGTGAGGATCACTTTTACCATTCACAGCACCATAAATGAGAAAACATGTCAACTCCATATCCCGCCAGCATTGTGAGGAGCTAGCTGCAAGGATCACCTTTAGATGCTGCAGTTCTATATTATCTAGAAAACAATTTAAAGTTTTATGTCTCTACCTGTGAGCTTGTGGAGGACATATGGTCAAGATAGGGGACCTTTTGCTACTGGAAATACAAAAAGGTAATACCAATTTTTCTTTAGCTATTATATGCACGCATGAGCTAAGACTATATTGTGGGTTTTTTTTGTTAAACATATTTTATTATGATTTTTACACCATTCTTACAGTGTAATGATAGGCTAAGATAATAAACACTTGAGTTGGGAAATAGAGGAGAAGAAGGAAAGAGACAGGGATGGAAGGTGGGCGAAAGGACTGAGGAGGAAGAAGGGACATGTTAGTAGGAAAGAGGGGGAAGGGGGAGAGCCCGGCCTGGTGCCATGGCAGGTGTCAAATATTTATCTTGAAAGATATCGAAGGGGTTGGCTTCACCAGTCAGTGTGTCAAGAAGGTAGCCCAACATCTGTTCCATGGTAAGAGAGCCATGAACTTCAAATGGCATAGAATTTGTTAGGTCGTCATTGATGATACTTGTGATGCACTCACAGTGGTATGTCTGCCCGATCCTGTTGATCACTTCTGGAAGAGTAAGGGGTTCAGGTTGTTTCCAAGCCGCTACTATCACACACTTGGCGGCATTAAGTATGTGACCTCTAAGTGTTAATGTGTACTTATCAATGTCTGGGATCGGTCTGTGTAGTAGAGAGTAATAAGGACAAGGAGGTAGGATCATAGAGGTGACGTTATGGATGAGATTGTGAACCTTTTGCCAGAACCTCATGATCTTAGGGCAAGACCACCAATGTGGTGGAACAAGCCATCTTGGCCATAGAGCCTCCAGCAGGGCTTAGAAGTAGTGTGGTAAATTGCATGCAGGCGGGTGGGGACCAGATACCATCTATAGAGTAATTTATATGAGTTCTCTTTAGTGCGCACAAAGATGCAGCTCTTAGCAATTCGCGTCCTGATCTTGGAACATTCAGAAAAGTCCAATTTTCCTGTTTCCCATTTCAGTTTGCAGCGATCTTTGACCAGTTGACGAAATGCCACCAATAAACTGTAAAAAGTTGAGATCAACCCAGTTGGAAGAGATTTACTCATACAGAAGGATTCAATGGGTGAAAGTTGATAAAACCCTTTCAATGCAGGGATCAAACAGTAGAGGTGGCGTAGTTGAAGATACTGGTAGAAACAGTCATGGGGAATGTTAAAGCACCACTGGAGGTCTGCAAATTCAGGAAAAATTTGCAGGAGTGCTATATCTGGGAGAAACTGAAAGAGCTAGGAATATATTGTAATGTTGTAATAGACAGTGTTTAGCTTGTGGAACATAATACATTGAAAGCTGTCAAGGTATGGATATATACCAAATATTTCCCTCAGGTCAGAGACCTATAAGCATTAACCTTTAGAAAGTGATGGGATCAGGTGTTGGCCGTCTGTTCTCTTCTCTTTTTGGCGTAAAGTGACTACAACCAGTAAGTGATAGTTGAGGCGAGCCAGGAGGGGAGAAATCCCTATATGCAATAATTGAGTCCTAGAACCACAAGGTAAGCTTGGTTAGCAGACATGGATGAGAGATAGTCTTTAGCATCTTCTCTGACCAAAGGGTTAGACTCAGCTTTAACCCATCTTACGCCTCTACAAGCATAACCCAGCTTCTACTTTCCAAGTGGTTCTACCATTCTATGATTCTGGTTTCTCCATGTTGGTTAAAAGCTATAGGGAGACCATAAAGCTTAGCATCATTAATTAAACTAGCTCCTAAAGAATTTTCACTTGCTTCCATAGGTTGGACAAATGCCACCTGATTCCAGTGGATCTAGTTAGGTTGAAGCCTTTTCAGTCTGTTATACAGGACCTTCATGTATAACTGTGTCCACACTCAGGAGGGAATTAGTAGCTAAAACGCAAGTCAGGTTTTCGCTCTTTGTCCCTTCTCAGATTAACTCAGACATTTCCCTCTTCCCACCATCTCAACATGTTTCTATGCAATGAGAGGAACAGGGTCAGCACAAGGTTACACAATTATACCAAATTCTAAATGTCCAGAACAAGCAATTATATAATTAATAATATCTAGGGAATGCGTGTGTTTTTTAAGTATTTAATTGGTTAGACAAAAAATAAATATAATTAAGTATTGCCTTTTTAGGTCTCACTTAGATGTCATCTTTACTTTTTGAAAAGGCATATTTTTTTCACTTTCATCTTTTTGATTTTGGGCATTTTGATTTTTTGATCATCAGCTTCTTAAGTTTCGCAATCTTCAATTTTTGTCCCTTTGCTTGCAGCTTAATTTTTTTCAACTTTAATTTTTCCTTCATGTTGGACATGGTTTGTTTTGCCTTCTTGATTGACACTTTTTTCTTTCCGTTCTCTTTTTGCTCTCCCTTAGCTTTCCCACTTTTCTTTGTCTTGCCTTTAAATTTAAGTTGTCCTTTCTTTTTCCTAATTTTCTTAGTGACTCCATCTTTTACTTCCTTCGTTTTGTTCATCGTTTCCTTAAATTTTCCTTTTAACTTCTTCCCCTTTCCAGCTTCCTCCCTTTTGTTGTCCTTTGTTGTATACTTTTTCTCTTTTTCTTCCTTTTCCTTGTTTATGATTACCTTCGTTTTCCCTAGCTTCCTCTTTCTCTCTTACATTTGCTATTTCCTTGTTTTTACTTGCATAATCTCCTCTTACAGAAAACAATTGATTATAGAGGTCCACTAACCCCTTTCTTTCCTCCAAATTGGTCTTATTATCTGAATCATCACCATTGTCATCGTCATCGGGATCGGTGTGCTTGATGTTTTTTAATCTTTGGATGTTAGTCTTTTTCTTATTCTTCCGAGTAGCTTAAAATAACAAAGGGAAACCGTTAGTAATGTCTAACAAACAGCCCTCACTTATTTATATATTATTCATTGTCTTATGCCTGTATTATAGACACAGAAAAGAATCATGAGAAAATGTAAGTTCAGAATAGCAAAAACATTAAATATTCTAGAGCTAGTTTAGGAAACTGTGTTTGATTTCTTCCTGTTTATGTTTTTTTGTATTAAGCTCTGTCCTTATATCAATGAATAAAATATTTTTAAAAAAATTCTCCATGTAACCGACTTGGAAACACTGTGGACTGTGATTTAGAGTTGGACAGTTTTGCGGTGTGCAAAAATAGGTTTTCCTGCACTGTGAATGTAACTTCCAGTTCCGGCCCCTAGTGTCTGGAGAGGTGGATCGGGGCCGGCAGGCGTACTTGGAGTACTATAGGGGCATGCATACATAAGTCTAGTGCGCCCTGAAGATGCTGCCTTCTAGGAGGACTGGACTAGAACGCTGAGGGTAAAGACATACGCTGAGGGTAAAGACAGCAACAGAACATACAGTATCTTTTCTTGTTTCTGTTTTTTAACTATTTTTCATAAATGAACTAGGTCACACATGTTCAGTTTCAATTTCAGAGCAACTGATATCAACATTTTAATTGTTTACAATACAAATTTCATTGACTTTAGTTATAATAACAAGGCATAATAATGTGTATGAAATGGCCACACTTACAGTAAGTTCTTCAAATCCTTCAATAAAAAATATATTAACAAAAATATTGATTTTACAGTAATATTCTCTCATTGTCCCCTTATTAAATAACTACTAATTTATTATATATCTGGAGACCTTATATATGTTTGACCAAGCGGGTTTTATCTTTTGCCGTTTGTTTATACCAGGCAAAGTTAACTCCTCTCTAAATATATTTTCAATACACAAGGATAGCCCACAAAGAACATGATTACCACGCCCCCTGGCATTCACCCTGTGTTAGGAACCCCAACAGCCAGCAACACTAAACCCGGAGTCTACTCAGAAGTCTGGTTTTCGCTGTAGCCCCTAGTGGTGGGGACAGACTTGGCCGCAGACAGCTGAGGGTCGTGAGTTGTGCGCTGACTGAGGAGAACCCAGCGATAACGTAAAGGAGCAATTAGCAGAGTGAAATCCAGGCAAGGGTCGAGGGCCAACAGCAGACAGAAAATCCAGTACACAGAACCGAGGTCAGAGGTCACAGGCAGATCAGCAGCATAGGAGTCCAGGCAAAAGGTCTAGGGGCACAGGCAATCAAACGAAGTCAGGAATCAGGCAAAGGTCGGCAACAAATAATCAAATCCACAGGAGCAAAAATAGCAGGCTAGTAACAGCGAAGCAGGAACTATAACCGGCAGGGAGGGCTAGTCCCTTCCTGCCTTTTATGTAAGTAATGGCCAATCAGAAGGGGCCTGCTGGAGGGCTGATTAGCCCAGCTGGACACTCTACACATAGTGCGCATGCGCCCGGCTGCCTAGATGCCGGGACGTGGCGCTAGCGGTTTTGACCAGGAGGAAATGCCGTCATGATGACGGCCGGGACGCTGACTCGGACCTAGAAGTGAGTCGCGGCGGTGCCCAGAGCCGCCGCGGCTCGTAACACTCTGGAACCCTTAGTACTGTTGTGGAACTACAAGTGTCAGCAAGTCATTGACTGTTTGGACCATCTGTTTGGATAGCAGATGGTAATACAGTTCAGTATATCCCAACAAAATTTCAAGTTTCTACAAAAGTAATTGTTTTGAGGTGTGTTGGCTGCTCAAACCACAAACTGATTGGCCCAATCCATTTCCATTTTAGATGAGACCCAAAGTTTCCCTGTCCCATCCAAAATTAGGACAGTTGGCAAGTACGTCCCCGTTTTCTTTTTGCTCCATAAAAAGAAATTAAAGTCACAGTGTCTTGTGTGAACAAAAAAGATGAACTCAAACGCAAGAAAAATAATTTGAAACCAAGTTCTGTTTATTCTCTGACCTGCCCATCAGGGCCACAGCAATCATGGGTGCCGGACATGTGACCACTACTGGACCCAACATCCTTAGGAGGACCAAAAAGATGCCATGCTCCCACTCAAGTTATACCATGTCTTAAACTGTAATTGCTAGTTATATGATTACGATTCCCAACATTTGCAAATTAAAAATGTAGACACCTATGTGACTTGAACATTGCTCAGGTCAAATAATTCTCCCCATGCTAACTCCCAAATACGATAATACAGTTATAGGAACCCATTCCCACATCCTGGTAACTTGGGTGCATCAGGAATTATAGGAAAATAAGCTTTGTGCATTAAAGATTTTGGGTAGAACATAGAGGACTTCCTGGATAGATTCTGTAAGCACTAACTAAAACTGAAATCCTCCAAACATGCTCACTCTCCACCCCATGAAGTTTATTAGACTATTTGGTGCTAATAAAGGAAATCTGTCTCTTCCATTTGTGTGCAGACGTAGGAGCATAACTGCCATAAACTCACATGTAACCTCTTGCTCTCCCTATAATCGTCCAGTACCTCTTATCATAAAGACCAGAAATGTACCCCGCTCCCAAATGACTTCATCTTATTATACTAACCCATGGGGGTCTTACAAAGATGCGCTACTGGGCCAACCTAGGAACAAATTGTCACAAAAGAAAAGGAAACGGCCTTGTGCGGCACCTAGGCAATTTGTCCACTTCGTAGATAACGTGATTGTTTCTTTCTCCCAAAGCCCTCATGTTGTTATTATAGATGTGTGATTATCTCCCCATTGTGAACCTGCTGTGACATCAGAGAGAGCACGTAAAATAGAAGCAGTCACAAACTTCTAAATTATTTTATAGCCTGGCCAGAGCGATAACATAAATCTTAGTCTAGCAAATGTGTCCTGCTGTACTAGACATAATTAAAGTGCATTGGTCCATCTATAGATATTGGAGGCAGTCATTTTGGGGGTTAAACTAATAGCTATGCAAAAGCAGATTATTAATTGATTAGCAACCAATGACATCACTGAGAGACCTAATGAATATTCATGAACCAATGCTTCCTAGTGAATTTGGAGACCGCACTCTTATGAAGATTGGTTAAGCCCAAAAAATATGGTTTCTTCCACTGTGTGTAGGCAGCAAGAGCAGTTTATCTACACATTATATTACATTTTAAAGGTAATATCCTCATTATATAATGTTAGTAACTTACTAGACACGTATGAAGAGACAGAATCCTTCAGCCAGTGCGAAAAATATGAAACAAGTCCCAGCCACCACAACTTTAGACTGGCCGATGTGGAAACATTGTTCAGGAAAGAAAGAATATTCCGGATGAGAGAAGCACATGATAAACTTTTAGATGTGTCTGGACAAATAGATATGGGAAAATGCAACATTTATAAAGACATTCCTTATCTGTAAGATTGGGATTTATGTGAAGTGTGAAGGTGCCTACATATGAATCGTGTGCACCTTAGGAGACAAACAATATAATTTTAATCCAACCTGGTAGTCACTATTATATAAGACTAGGTGCAGGACAAGAAATAAAACAATTACTGTACCTATGTCCCAGGATCTCTTCACTATTGAATGCACAACGGAAGCCACTGTGGGTTCTTTAAAAGTAAACAGGACCATATATATACATACACACACATATAAATATATATATATATATATATATATATATATATATATATATATATATATATCTATCTTGTGCCCGCTACTGCTGAAGCACACGCGAACAACTTCTTCTTTTTATGCAGCTTTATTGTCAGGTTGGTTAAAATGTATTTCACACTGTATGAATTTCACAGCAATTATGGAGACCCTAAATGCTAGCTAGACATAAACCAGCTCTAACGCTAGCTAGACATAGACCAGCTCTCTCCAGACCAGCCAGCTTCCCCAACGTTGGTCTTCGTGAACAAATGACACAGTCAAGACTTTATACATGATACTCCTCCCCCAGCCTTAGCTTGATGGGCAGGTGACACAGCCACCTTCTCTTTAAGAGGAAACCCCATCACTGGCTCTGTTTGCACTAACAGACACACCCTGTCTGTTTGCTGAGAGGAAGGAGCTTCCAAACCATGTAAGTTAACCAAACTTTAAACTACACATAACTGCGCCAATGTTTTATTCTGCTTGTATGCTTTCTCTGCATCTTGTCAGATAAATGCCTCCCTTTGTTACAATATATATACATATATATATATATATGTATATATATATATATATATATATATATACACATATATATCTATATTACATATATATATATATATATATATATATATATATATATATATATATATATATATATATATATATAGCAAGTGGTCACTTATATGGAACTACATGTGGGTAAAACATGATATAGGATCAAGTCCTGACAAAAGATCTTAATGAGTAACAACTATAGGGAGAGAGCCACTAGTGAAGGAGAAAAGGAGGGTGATGGCAGAGTGCAGAAAGTTATTTGACAAATAAAGACTTACCCTGTGCTTGCAGGAAATCTGTATCGGATAAGTTGTAATCTGAAAATAAAAATGCATTGAATTTAAAGTACATATATTTTATGTATAAAGCGGAATGGAAAGGTTAAAATTAATGCAGTGTATGGTTGGAAATATTAGTCAGCAGGACTTTAAAGTGCCATTATTTTTTTTTAAAAATTTCCCATCGGTGTGGCTTGGACACCATCCTAGCTGGTTGCAACGCATGAGAACTCCCTGCACCGAGCCGCCTTTTTTGCGGTCTTTTGGGGATTTACACCCCCTTTTCTCACCCTAAGCCTATCTTTACCCATTACAGAAGGCTGTGGTCACCAGACAAGCCCCAAAGGAACCCCTGCTCAAACGTTTGCCATGTGTGGGAGGTCGTGGCCTATCCGACGCAGCTGAACTCTGACACTCCTGCCAGGACCTTCCTTTACAAATATAACTCTTGCCGGTCAGAACGTCTGCCCTGGTGTGTCCGCCTCCCGCTGGTGACTTCTGCCGACTCCTGGCATGATCCCGGTGCTGCCACGGACGGAGGCCTACTTCCGGCTCTGGCGCCCTGGAGTCCAGTCCAGATGGTATCACAAACTTCCGGTGGGTGTGGAGCCGAGAGACCACGTCTGACGTCGCTGATCCTGCTGTATGCTGACAGTGATCTGCTGCTTCATTGGATCCTGGGACACAGCCGCTCTCCAGACCCCAACAGGGTAAGCACATCCACCTCAGGCTCCCCCCGCTTACCATCTTGCTGGCTCCACCTCATCCAGCACAGCTGTGGCTCTAGCCATCACCCTGATGACCTCTACCCTAAGGGCATCTCTGTCCCCTGCTTTGCACTTAGTGCCCTACCAAAAAACATCACTGCAGAGGTCCCCCCTGACCCTCTACCTGCACTGGATCTAGTCGCAAAAGCCTTATCCAATAAACGGGCACTTACCTTCTGAGTACCCTTAACAACGACGACATCAGTCCCTGCTGAATTCAAGCTACAGCTCTTTCCTCTCACCTGGTAGCCAAATCGGAGTACCACATCTCTTCTAACTTGGCGTTTACTTCACAGCTCATTTACCTGTCTGGTCTCTACACGACTAACGTTGAGATACCACCAGGTCCGAGCCTCGATCCTTGTGGTTGCGCACTTGCGTCTCCCACCGTCTTTCCCACTCCTCACAGGCTGAGGATGACCTGAGGTGGACTGTGCCCATGCACCTCTCCTAGCGCTGAGATTTACACAGAGGAGCAGCCAACCTATACCACCAACACTATCCTTCCTTTCCGTTACTCTCCCCCTCTCCCACGATGCCCAAAGGGGGGAAAATGGGGGAGGGGGCCGTTTTCTTTACTTCTCTAGAAACAAAACGCCTGCCAAACCCAGCGACGACAGGCCTGAATCATCCCATGATCATTTCGATTCAGACCTCGAGGGCGAGGATCACTCACCTATCCCCCATCGGGATTTACCATCGCTCCTCAAAGAGGTAAAAGATTTCAAAGCCTCTGTATAGGCTCTCCACTCGCTGAAAGCTGCATTGCAGAAATCAGAGATAAAATAAATCATCTAGAACATTGGATTTAAGAGGTGGTGATCTGCCAACAGTCATTTGAAACTGATCCCCATCAATGCACCAAGACATCACTCAGCTACAAGATGGCCAGGAAGATCAAGACAACCATGCAGGACGTAACAACCTAAGAATCCAGGGGATCCCGGAGCAGATCGAACCTTCCCATCTGAAACTCTACCTCAAGAAATTGTTTATCCAGCTCTCCCCTTTGACTCATGAAGACCACCTTCTTCTTGATCAAGCTCATCTGGCTGCCGGAGGCCCGTAGGCCGTAGCCCCTAGGTTAGCCCACCGACGTGATAGCTAGGTAATTAGAGGGTGAATGGTTCCGAGAAGAGGGTTTACGGCCACGTCAAGCTGGTAATTAGCAGAGGCTGTCTGCACAGAGATTAAAGCCAGACAAACCTTGCTGCTCCAGAACAGAGGCACAAGGAGACTACCACAAGAAGAGTCAGGAGCTGTGACCGGGTTGGTAAACAGTGGATCAGCCGGTTCAGATGAGCGAGGTAATAAGCAGATGAGTAAAGACATAGCCGAGTCAGTACACAGTAGATCAGCCGGGAATTCAACAGGAGAATAGTTAAATGTCAACCCGGGTCGGTACACAGTAGATCAGCCGGTATACACAAGGAAAGATGCACTGGTGAAGCACAGGGATCAGAAACTGTCAGGACGCTAAGAGCACCTGTTGATCTGACACAAGAGAGTGTTAGAGTGAGGCATAAGTAGCGCAAGATTTGAATTCCCCCGGAAGTATGCAGCCGGAGCGATCACCGCGGACATCCCGGACAATTACTTCACAGCTAAAGAAGCCATCATGAAAGAGGACCGCTGGCTTCAGATGATCGCCTTTGACAACTCCAACCTACAAATCTTTCAGGAGCTGTCCCCTCTCACCCTGGCCAAGCGGAGAGAGTTCATACCCTTCACCACACTTCTCCTGCAATGGGACATCAAATATCGCTGGGGTTTTCCTATCCGCATTCTGATTTGGCATCAGGGGTCATTGCTTATGGCCAGATCTCTTCCCGAAGCTCAGGCACTTCTCCCCAAACTTGGCATCACCAGTGACAACGCTGGCCCTCCAGGGTAATCTCATCTCCCCCAGAGACACGAAGATCGCCTGCACGTCAAGCCCCTCATTCAGAATGGACCACCGTTCCGGGACCTTCAACATCGCCAACTGGATCCTCAGGAACTTAACTCGATTTATCAGTTTTTTTCTTTTTGTCTTCTGCTCCCCTTCATTAAATTTCTTTGTTGGTCAGACCCAGGATTGTTCACAGAAGAAAGGAAGACTACATGCCACTGTCACGGGCACTAGGAGTCTTTACCCAGGGATCACCAGATGGTAGGCTTACCAGAGCAATGTAGATGGTAATAGGGTACTCTGGTAGCTGGGTGATCACGGAACATGAAATGATGACCGATGAGATGCTCAGGAAAGTCTATGACTAGCAACACTGGTAATAATGAGGTAATGATACACAAGGAACTGTATGGACAAGGACACGTGAAGGTAGTCAGTGGTCTGCGATAGCAAGTTGTACCACTGCTATAGTGAGGAGGAATGTCCAACAGAAACAAGGAGGTGATGAGAGTCAGCGGTCTGCGGGTAGCAAGTTGTACCGCTGTCTGAGTGAAGGAATGGAATCCAAGTGGAGGTATCCAGGTAGTCAGTGGTCTGCGGTAGCAAGTTGTACCACTGCTATGTGAGAGGATAATGGAACAGGTGATACCGGAAACAGGGATCAGTGGTCTGACATCAGCAAGTTGTACCACTGCATATATATGTGAGGAGGTGCACGGGGGAAGACTGCAACACAGGATATACACAGGCACCTTATACACGATCCACAGTAATATGCACAATATAGGTATATATATATGTAAATGACTGATCAGGTCTGCAATCTAGAAAGTCTCTTGAAGTAGTCCAGCACAATGATAACACAGTCAATGATGGCAATAGACTCAGCGGATAGCAGACTCCAGAGAGAACCAAACACAGTCCAGCAAGATATGCAATACACAGCACAGTCAATGAGAAGTATGCATACCGTGGTTCAGCAGTAGCAGTCAGATGGGATTGCAGCGGTACCTGAGCGGCTGGAGACCGACTGGATAGGAAGTCCCTGGATAGGAGAAGCAGCGGTCTAGCAGGTGCAGCGCACAGGTGAGTAGACCGACAGGGACACGAATCCACAGGAGTCAGCAACACGTGGAACTGGACTCATAGGAAACCCAGGAGAATGGAGATGATCCAGCAGAGGGTAGTAGAAGAGATACAAATCCAATGCTGACAGGAGGGTAGAGGCCAGTGGAACACGTGAAGGCGTGGAGAGTGGATCAGCAGGAGATGGACGATAGCGCTGACCACAGCGGCAGGACTCAGCGGCACACGGAGGTAACCAGTAGCAACCACAGGAACCAACAGCGATGGGAAACAGGAGTGCAGCGCAGGGCAGGAGCTGTAGATCACGAAGTGTAGCAGATGGTAATGAAAAGCGGCAGTCTCGAGGAAGTCACAGCAAAGATGAGATGAGAGTGTAGTGCACGGAGGCAGCGGATAGTAATCAGCTGGCAGTCACGATGTTGAACACAGGCGAGTTGCAAGCAGAAGACTGTAGTGCACAGAGGCAGCGGATAGTAGTCAGCTGGCAGTCACGATGTTGAACACAGGCGAGTTGCAAGCAGGAGACTGTAGTGCACAGAGGCAGCGGATAGTAGTCAGCTGGCAGTCACGATGTTGAACACAGGCGAGTTGCAAGCAGGAGACTGTAGTGCACAGAGGCAGCGGATAGAAATCAGCAAACAGACTTGATGAGAAGCAGGTGAGTGAGGTAAAAGCTGGAGTGCACGGAGGCAGCGGATAGCAATGAGCAAACAGTCACATTGATATAAAATAACGTTGAAGTGGTGTAGAAGACTGTAGTGCACGGAGGCAGCGGATAGGAATCAGCAAACAGTCATGATGATACAGTTGATGGTAGAAGTGGTATGGAACCACAGTAGTAGAAGTGGTTTGGAAACCACAGGAATCAGCAGCACTGAATACACAAGTAATACAGGAACACCTTCAGAGACTCATGAGGAATGAGACTCCAAGATCAGGCAACGTGGTAGTGACCACAGGTGCTTAATATAGGGAGGTTGCCTGATCTGCCAATTAAGTTAAAGGGGTATACACTGAAGTATAGAAAAGGGCTGCGCATGCGCAGACCCTCAGGATGGTGGACGGCCACGGTTCCTAAATGTCCGGGAAGAGGCACTCACGGTCCGGTGAGTCACAGTACCCCCCCTTTTAAAGGTGGGCACAGAACGCCTGGAACCGGGCTTGTCCGGATTTTTGGAGTAAAACTTCTTCAAAAGGGCAGGAGCATTAAGATCTTCAGCTTTGATCCAAGAGCGCTCCTCAGGACCAAAGCCCTTCCAATGAACGAGGAAGTGGAGGACTCCTCGCGAAATTTTTGCATCTAGTACCTCGGTAATCTCAAAATCCTCCTCCTGATGGACTTGAACTGGCTGCGGAGCTGAGGGAGGAGTTGAAAAACGGTTGATAATAAGAGGTTTGAGCAAAGATACATGGAAGGCATTAGAAATCCGAAGACTCTTAGGAAGAAGGAGTTTCACACATACTGGATTGATAACTTGAATGATCCTATATGGACCAATAAAACGAGGGGCGAATTTCATGGATGGAACCTTCAAACGAATATTTTTTGTGGATAACCAGACACGATCTCCAATTTTTAGTGGTGGAATAGCCCGCCTCTTCTTATCAGCGAAAGATTTATATTTGACAGATGTCTTCTTCAAACAGGTTCTAACCTGAGACCAGATATTTTTAAAGGTCTGACAAACAGTCTCCACCGCAGGAACTTGGGTGGGCGGGAGGGCAGGAAATTCCGGAAAAGACGGATGGTGACCGTAGACCACAAAGAATGGAGTTTTGGATGATGACTCATGGTACATGTTGTTATGGGCGAACTCAGCCCAAGGGAGTAACTCTACCCAGTTGTCTTGATTGGCTGATGAAAATATCCTTATAAAAGTCTCAAGATCTTGATTGACACGTTCGGTTTGTCCATTGGATTGTGGATGGTAAGAAGATGAGAGTGCTAATCGTATGCCCAAGGTTTTACAAAGGGCTCGCCAGAATCTGGACACGAATTGTACTCCTCTATCAGACACAATCTCAGATGGACATCCATGGATACGGAAGATCTCTTTAATGAAATGTTCAGCCAGGATAGACGAGGAAGGCAAACCAGACAGAGGGATGAAATGAGCCATCTTCGAAAATCTGTCCACTACCACCCAAATAGTGTTATGGTTCTTACTAGGTGGTAAGTCAGTAACGAAATCCATACTAATATGGGTCCATGGTTTGGACGGAATGGGTAGTGGTCGCAGCAACCCTGCTGGGGTTCTGCGGGAGGATTTGAATTGCGAACATAATTCACAGGAAGCAATGAACTCTTTGACGTCTCTCCTCATTGAAGGCCACCAGTAACTTCGAGAGAGGATCTCAAAAGTCTTGTGTTCACCGGCGTGTCCAGAAAAACGAGAGGCATGGAACCACGAAAGGATTTTCCTCCTTAGAGTAGGAGGCACGAGGGTCTTCCCAAATGGTAGCGTTTTGGTGGATGAAGCAGCCAGTGAGATACATTTGGGGTCTAGAATGGTATGGTTGGAAACCTCTTCTATATCAGAGGACGTAGCAAAGGCTCTAGATAAGGCATCAGCTTTTTTGTTCTTGGCAGCTGGTTTGAAGGTAATTATTAATTCAAAACGGGAAAAGAAAAGAGACCATCTTGCTTGACGAGGGTTCAAGCATTGGGCAGACTGGAGATATGACAAGTTCTTATGATCCGTGAAGATCGTCACCGGATGGCGAGCTCCCTCCAACAAGTATCTCCATTCCTCTAATGCGGCTTTGATAGCCAGTAATTCCTTGTCTCCGATGGTATAATTCTTCTCTGCGGGTAGGAGACCCCGAGAATAGAAGGCACAAGGGTGGAATTTTTGCTGTTCCGAGCGTTGGGAGAGAATAGCTCCTAAGCCCACATTAGAGGCATCTACTTCTAGGAAAAAAGGGAGTGTCACATCAGGCTGACGAAGGATTGGAGCCGAAGAGAAGGACTCTTTTAATGTTTGAAAGGCTTGAATAGCCTCAGTAGACCATTGCTTAGGATTAGCCCCTTTACGAGTCAGGGCCACAATAGGAGATGCAATGGAAGAAAAGTCTTGAATGAAGCGTCTATAGTAATTGGCAAAACCTAAAAAACGCTGGATGGCACGAAGAGTAGTTGGCTGGGGCCAATGTAGTACAGCATTTACTTTGTCAGGATCCATCTTCAGACCAACTCCGGAAACAATATACCCCAAGAATGGAATCTGGGGTAATTCGAATGAACATTTTTCTAATTTACAGAACAATGAATTTTTCCGTAGCCTGGAGAGGACTTCTGCCACATGTTGGTGGTGAGAAGGCAGGTCCTGTGAAAAAATCAATATGTCGTCCAGGTAGACGACGACACATACATATAATAAGTCCCGAAAAATCTCATTGATGAAGCCCTGAAAAACAGCGGGGGCATTACATAGCCCGAAAGGCATTACCAGATATTCGTAATGCCCGTCTCTGGTGTTAAACGCCGTCTTCCATTCGTCACCGGAACGGATTCTGATTAAATTGTAAGCACCACGAAGATCCAACTTAGTAAAAATACGGGCTCCCTTAATGCGGTCAAATAGCTCAGTGATCAACGGAATGGGATACCGGTTCTTGATAGTAATGGCATTGAGTCCACGAAAATCTATACAAGGGCGTAATGATCCATCCTTCTTTTTGACAAAGAAGAACCCAGCTCCAGCGGGCGAGGTGGAAGGTCGAATGAACCCACGCTGGAGGTTCTCCCGTATATATTCAGATGTAGCTTGAGTTTCAGGTAACGAGAGTGGATAGACCCGGCCTCTAGGAGGAGTCTTGCCAGGAAGAAGATCAATCGGACAATCCCAAGAACGATGAGGAGGAAGACGTTCAGACTGAGCTTTATCAAAAACATCGGTAAATGAAGCATATTGAGGAGGGAGTCCCGGTGAAATAGCTGAAATGGAAGCTTGCTGTACCTTGAGAGGAATGACTTGGGAAAGGCAATGATGGTGACATTCAGGCCCCCAAGACGTGACTTGAGGGGTGCGCCAGTCAATCTGGGGAGAGTGACACTGAAGCCATGGAAGGCCTAGGACAATCGGACTTGTCGTAACAGGAAGAATTAAAAACGATATCTCTTCATGATGCAGAGCACCAATCTGAAGGGTTACTGGAGACGTACTCTGGGTGATGAGACCGTTGATGAGACGTGATCCATCGATAGCCGTCACAGTAATGGGAGTTTTTAAGGTAATCATTGGTAGAGACCATTGATTAACTAACGATTTGGAAATAAAATTTCCTGCTGCTCCGGAATCAATCAATGCCTGTGACTCAAAGGTCTTGGTAGCAAAGGAAATAGTCACATCAAAAGCGCAGACTTTAGATTTCATAGACGATGGAGAGGACTCCAGGGACCCTAACTTCACCTCTCCAGAACTAGTTAGGGCCTGGCATTTCCCGATCTCTTAGGGCAGGAGCTGAGGACATGAGTGGAATCAGCACAATAGATACAGAGTCTATTCTTGACTCTTCGTTTCCTCTCCTCAGAAGATAACTTGGAACGTCCAATCTCCATGGGAATCACAGCGGGTGACACTGGACGAAATTGAGGGTTAGAGCGAAAAGGTGCTTTAGCAGAAGTCGTTTTCTCAGCCTCTCTTTCACGAAATCTCATATCAACACGATGGCATAGAGAGATCAAATCTTCAAGTGACGAAGGAAGCTCTTGGGTAGTCAGTGCATCTTTAATTTTATCGGAAAGCCCCTGCCAGAAGGCGGCAACTAGGGCTTCAGTGTTCCACTGAAGTTCAGAGGCTAAGATCCTAAATTGAATGACGTACTGGCCTACAGTATGAGATCCTTGTCGCAGACGGAGGATGCTGGAAGCAGCGGAGGTCACACGACCTGGTTCATCGAACACACTTCGGAATGTAGAAATGAATTTGGCACTATCTTGTAATATTGGATCGTTCCTCTCCCACAGAGGGGAGGCCCAAGCCAGGGCTTGTCCTGAAAACAAAGAGATAAGATAGGCCACTCTGGAACGATGGGTAGAAAAATTTTGAGGTTGGAGCTCAAAATGGACTGAACATTGGTTAAGGAAACCCCTACAAGTTTTGGGGTCTCCATCGTACTTTGACGGAGTAGGCAGGTGAAGCGTGGAAGCTATAGACACCTGGGATGGCAATGGGGAAACGGAGGAAAGCACAGGAGCTTCAGTAGTAGCTGTCACAGTCTGTCCAGATGTTCCTTGGGAGGTTAATGACTGATAACACTGAAGTAACAGCTGTTGGCGGGCATCCTGTTGCTCCACACGGCTAACCAGATGTTGCAGCATCTCTTTGGCGGTAGGTTCCACATCTGGGTCTGTCATGGCCTGATCTTACTGTCACGGGCACTAGGAGTCTTTACCCAGGGATCACCAGATGGTAGGCTTACCAGAGCAATGTAGATGGTAATAGGGTACTCTGGTAGCTGGGTGATCACGGAACATGAAATGATGACCGATGAGATGCTCAGGAAAGTCTATGACTAGCAACACTGGTAATAATGAGGTAATGATACACAAGGAACTGTATGGACAAGGACACGTGAAGGTAGTCAGTGGTCTGCGATAGCAAGTTGTACCACTGCTATAGTGAGGAGGAATGTCCAACAGAAACAAGGAGGTGATGAGAGTCAGCGGTCTGCGGGTAGCAAGTTGTACCGCTGTCTGAGTGAAGGAATGGAATCCAAGTGGAGGTATCCAGGTAGTCAGTGGTCTGCGGTAGCAAGTTGTACCACTGCTATGTGAGAGGATAATGGAACAGGTGATACCGGAAACAGGGATCAGTGGTCTGACATCAGCAAGTTGTACCACTGCATATATATGTGAGGAGGTGCACGGGGGAAGACTGCAACACAGGATATACACAGGCACCTTATACACGATCCACAGTAATATGCACAATATAGGTATATATATATGTAAATGACTGATCAGGTCTGCAATCTAGAAAGTCTCTTGAAGTAGTCCAGCACAATGATAACACAGTCAATGATGGCAATAGACTCAGCGGATAGCAGACTCCAGAGAGAACCAAACACAGTCCAGCAAGATATGCAATACACAGCACAGTCAATGAGAAGTATGCATACCGTGGTTCAGCAGTAGCAGTCAGATGGGATTGCAGCGGTACCTGAGCGGCTGGAGACCGACTGGATAGGAAGTCCCTGGATAGGAGAAGCAGCGGTCTAGCAGGTGCAGCGCACAGGTGAGTAGACCGACAGGGACACGAATCCACAGGAGTCAGCAACACGTGAAACTGGACTCATAGGAAACCCAGGAGAATGGAGATGATCCAGCAGAGGGTAGTAGAAGAGATACAAATCCAATGCTGACAGGAGGGTAGAGGCCAGTGGAACACGTGAAGGCGTGGAGAGTGGATCAGCAGGAGATGGACGATAGCGCTGACCACAGCGGCAGGACTCAGCGGCACACGGAGGTAACCAGTAGCAACCACAGGAACCAACAGCGATGGGAAACAGGAGTGCAGCGCAGGGCAGGAGCTGTAGATCACGAAGTGTAGCAGATGGTAATGAAAAGCGGCAGTCTCGAGGAAGTCACAGCAAAGATGAGATGAGAGTGTAGTGCACGGAGGCAGCGGATAGTAATCAGCTGGCAGTCACGATGTTGAACACAGGCGAGTTGCAAGCAGAAGACTGTAGTGCACAGAGGCAGCGGATAGTAGTCAGCTGGCAGTCACGATGTTGAACACAGGCGAGTTGCAAGCAGGAGACTGTAGTGCACAGAGGCAGCGGATAGTAGTCAGCTGGCAGTCACGATGTTGAACACAGGCGAGTTGCAAGCAGGAGACTGTAGTGCACAGAGGCAGCGGATAGAAATCAGCAAACAGACTTGATGAGAAGCAGGTGAGTGAGGTAAAAGCTGGAGTGCACGGAGGCAGCGGATAGCAATGAGCAAACAGTCACATTGATATAAAATAACGTTGAAGTGGTGTAGAAGACTGTAGTGCACGGAGGCAGCGGATAGGAATCAGCAAACAGTCATGATGATACAGTTGATGGTAGAAGTGGTATGGAACCACAGTAGTAGAAGTGGTTTGGAAACCACAGGAATCAGCAGCACTGAATACACAAGTAATACAGGAACACCTTCAGAGACTCATGAGGAATGAGACTCCAAGATCAGGCAACGTGGTAGTGACCACAGGTGCTTAATATAGGGAGGTTGCCTGATCTGCCAATTAAGTTAAAGGGGTATACACTGAAGTATAGAAAAGGGCTGCGCATGCGCAGACCCTCAGGATGGTGGACGGCCACGGTTCCTAAATGTCCGGGAAGAGGCACTCACGGTCCGGTGAGTCACAGCCACTTAGGAACCCACGCCTACCATGGGATCCCACTCATGCCATAGGCTCTATTCTGACAATCTTGTTATTGGGGACCTTCTATTTATCAATCTGGTTTAACTTACTGTTGATTTTCCTGTTTTTTTATGCTCTTTTTGTGTTATTATGTTGCTTTTGTATGATCCTATCTGTTGGATCCCACTATAGGTTACCTGTTCCCCCTTACTGAGGGACCATTTCCCAGACTACATACCACTTAGGGACTCCCGCCTACTGTGGGACCCCGCCCGACCTTTAGGCTAAGAACCCTACTCTGTCAATCTTGACACTGGGAGCCCTCTATCTATTCGATTTAATTCAATGTTGATATGTCTGACTTATATGTTCTCACTATGCTATGATGATGTTGTTGTTGTTTGATGCTATCTGTTGGGCCTTAGATTTTGTTTGAGGTTCCCCCCTTTATTGAAGGCTTGTCGCCTATACTATAAGCACCCAACAGTTTATTTATTTCCATGCCTCTGCTGGTGCTCTCTCCTTACGCCTCCCTATCATATATGCCATTCGGACCGCCACTGCAGTGCCTGCCTGGTCAAATGGCATCTTTCCTCTTTTACTCCAGATGCCCCCTGGGAGGTGTGACATGAGAGTGTCATGTGTTGTGATGTTGCTTAGTTCACTACGGGTTAATGTAATATCAGTCTAGTTGTAAATAAATGTTATG
This sequence comes from Mixophyes fleayi, assembly GCF_038048845.1. Classification (NCBI taxonomy): domain Eukaryota; kingdom Metazoa; phylum Chordata; class Amphibia; order Anura; family Limnodynastidae; genus Mixophyes; species Mixophyes fleayi. Next base: position 44,963,058 of record NC_134411.1, on the reverse strand, counting down.
CTACATATATTTCCCTGCTCCCCATCGCTTCTCTCCATTCTATCTCCCATTACTCCCTCCCTATACTACTCCCCTACTCTAAGCTCCCTCCCATGTCCCCTCTACATACTACCTGTCTGTTCTGCCCATTACTTCACAATCCTCCCACCTCCAGCTTCCCTTCTCAGAATCCCTAGGAAGATGCGCATTCTGTCCCTACTACCTGGAGCTTCACGATGCATCTTTTGGATGTCCCGTCATGCCCTCCTGGAGCTATAGGCTCCTATGCTGACCTATGTGCCTTATTGGCTCGTAGCCTTCCTTCCCAATGTCGGCATCACAGGTTCTGGCCTATTCCGCCGAGTGACCGCCTTACCCCCACTCTCCCTTCCCTCCTCCTTGCCCCCTTCCTTACTCAAATAGACCACATTAATGCTCTTCCCTGCTCCATCTTCCCCACTATGTGCCCCAAGAGCCCCCACGATACCACCTGAAATCTACTCAGACCTCCTACCTCACTCTCCCATGCCACGCAGCCTATCTACTACTATCCTTCAGTGGACTCACAATCCACTAAATTCCTCCTCAGTCTCATGACATCCCAACTTCTTTATGACTCCTGGAGAGTGACGGAGCCGTCCTTGCCCACTTCCTTACTCAAATAGACCACATTAAGCTAAGGCTTTTTCCTGCTCCATCTTCCCCACTATGTGCCCCAAGAGCCCCCCTAATACCACCTCAAATCCTCTAAGACCTCCTACTTCACTCTCCCATGCCACGCAGCCTTTCTATCTACTACTCTCTCATCACACATGGGTCTAAGGGTCCTATCCTTTAATGTAAGAGGGTTAAACAGTCTCCAGAAACTAAGCAAACTTCATTCTACCCTTAAACTTCATATGGGAGACCTAATTTTCATACAAGAGACTCATTTTTTACACAACTCTCACCCCGAGCTCTGCTTCAAGCTATATCCCGACTTGTACCATGCTTGCGACCACTCAGCTAAAAAGCCAGAGGTCTCGATCTTGTTAGCACGTCACCTCACATTTAAACTCGACAATTCTCTCGCTGGCGTTATTTCATTTAGATAGGTAAGCTTAACAACAAGCTTTGTACACTAATAAGCATTTATGCCCTTAACCAATGTTAACACCTTCTTCACTAAGCTATATGCCCTATTGACCCTATTTAGACAGGGGGATCTTATTGTTGCGGGTGACTTTAATACTGTTCTGAACACCGCTATGGACCGTTCTGCCAAGGCGACCACTGCTCTGCCTTCAGTGGACTCACAATCCACTAAATTCCTCCTCAGTTTCATGACATCCCAACTTCTTTACGACTCCTGGAGAGTGAAGGAGCTGTCTACACGCGACTGCACATTTTGCTCTTCACCCCTCCAATCATACACCCGCATCAATATGATGCTGCTCAGTCATGACCTGGCCCTAAATCTCCAGGCGGGTTGGATCCACCCATTGACCTGGTCTGATCATGCCCCCTTTACAATTGACATTTTGGCCTCCTACCCCGACACTGCCCAATGACCTGGCGTCTAAATGACTACCTTCTCTACAATGCGAAAATAGTATCTCAGATTAAGACAACATTGGAGGATAACTTTGAGTTAAATGATCTTCCAGAAGTCTTCAAATCCACATTGTGGACAGCGCACAAATCGGTCCTGAGGGGACACCTGATCAGCATGACCTCCAGGCAGAAAAAAGAATACCACGCCCAAAACAATGAGCTCTCAAACCCTGGAAGCCCAACATAAAGTGGCCCCGGACCCTACAAACCTGACTGCCCACCGTGACACTAGAGCCAAGCAAAATCCTCTTCTCTAAACAAGCGGCCTTAAATGGCTCCGTCAAAATTTTTATGAAAAAGGAGACAAAGCTGATAAAATTCTTGCGTCACGCCTACGTGCAGCTAGAACCCATAGAAATATTATTGCCATCCGTGATTCCCATAACCAGTTAACTCACAACCCAGCAGATATCCCTAAAGATGGTGAAGACCTGCTCCACTGTGCTAGCTATAGGCCAATCTCCCTCCTCAATCTTGATTTGAAAATATATACTGAAATCCTAGCAAACAGTCTGAATACTTTCCTCCCCTCTCTGATCCATTATGACCAAGTAGGGTTTATCCCGGGACGACAGGATAGGAACAATACCAGACATGCCATCAACATCATCCACACTGCAAATTCCAGGAAATCCCCAACTATTATACTCTCTCTAAGCACCAAAAAAGCATTCGATAGGATCTCCTGGGACTTTATGAAGGCAGCTCTTGAGTCCTTCAGCTTCAATGGCGAGTTCCTCACTGGCGTCCTAGCATTATACACCACCCCTACTGTTAAAGTCTTGATTAATGGTACTCCCTCACAATCAGTCACCATTCCAAACAGAACAGGACAAGGCTGCCCCCTTTCCCCTCTGATATTTGCTCTAATAATCAAACCCCTGGCTTCCCAAATTAGATCTAACCACAGCATACAGGGGGTCAGGGTGGGTAATATGAACTCCAAGATCTCACTCTTTGCAGATGACATCCTCCTGTTGCTTACCCAACAAGGGATCTCCATAACCAACGTATATGGCATCCTCCAGAACTACAGTGATGTATTGTGATATAAGATAAATTACACAAAATCAGAGGCCATGCTGCTCCATGTCTCCCCTTGGGATACCGATCTCCTCCGGTCTAACTTTAATTTCAAGTGGCAGAGCAGGAAGATCAAGTACCTTGTTGTTTTCCTCACAACTCGTTACAATCTCCTCTTTCGTGAGAACTTCCTACTCCTTATCTGCAGGGTGCAACCAGACCTGACCTCCTGGAACTGCCTTATTATCTCATGGCTATCTCAATATTGTCTGGTGGTAGTCACGATGCTGTAAACCCTGACAGTGTTTACAGCGACATAAATAATCCGAATGTAAACACAGCAACATGTTAAAAACCCAGACTTGCGTATACACAGGCTCAGGACAGTTCCAATGTGAGGATAGCCCGACACTTTAAAATGACGACACTTTGAACCGCAATTTAAATATTTAAACCAGCAATGCAACGGACCCGGTGCACGATCATGAAATGTAAGAATGAGCTTTACCGTACCGGGATTAGGGTTAGTGTTAGGTTTAGGGTTAGGATTAGGGTTACAGTACATGACCGTACACTGAGTCATTACCTGATTGATCCAATTTTGACATGAGCAAGTTATGGGCTACTATGTGAGGGAGCAACGACTGTGTAACTATTCAGCTAGGTAACACCAACAGATGCAAGGGGGCAATCCATCATCCTAAAACCAACCAAAGGTCACCCTCTCAGAATGTCTAACCCCAGCAACTTTGGGGGTCTAAAACCATTAGGCCTGATCCATGTCTAGGAGGCATTAAACTTCCATCACATTAAATGCTGTAATGCTGTCATTGAAGACCCTTCTAAAGCCGTAGCAGAAGCCGCTTCAAACCTAACATCTGATAAAGTCCATGGGCCTCCTAAAGTTGGCATCACCTTGAATATTCGTTATGGGGGGAAACATCCATGAGCAGTAACAACAGCGGTCTGGCAACTACTTGCCATATAAAGGTGACCCGAGATATTGTCGGATCAGCCAGCACAGGTCTAGTGACCCTTCGGCAAAAACCATCTAGGTCATTCACAGGCCTGTGCTTGAGAACTACTTTGTGTGCTTCCGACCCACCTTTGTGTAGTGAGTTACTCATACTGCGCAGAGTGGTGAGGCCTTGTTAAGACTCCCTGTAGCTATCAGACTTCTTATTTCCTGCATGCATTATTGCTGAAAGCAAGACTCTATGGAGGCTGCGGCGGTAGCTGTCCCAACCTAATCGAAAGGGTGTCAGAGGTCGAAGCTGATATACTCAGTGTTTGCTAAAATTGCATCAAATTAATATAAGGCCAGGGAAAATTTCTCGTGCACCAAAAAACATGCAACATCTCCTAGTGGACTTAAGCTGCCTGCCTCCACCAGAAACTGAAGAGCTGGAATGTGGTCATGTAAACTTACAATTGTCAGAATCTGCCTGCAACCGTCTGTATTGTATGCTGCTTATTGGAAGCTCCTGCATCCAGGACCTTAGACTTGTAGTTTTTTGTATTATCTGCAGTACCTCTATTCACCAGAGGTGCTACTATTGTGCCTGCCTTTTCTTCACTAGGGGTTTACCTGTTGCACCAATTATCTCCTGCACCTGAGTGCTCCCTATATATACCTGCCTCTTTCCCTCTCCTGTGCTGGTCATTGTTGTTATATGTTGCTGTGCTGCTGGTTCACCTTTCCCTGGGATTTCTACAAACTACCTGTCACCTCCATCAGCTGTGTTCCTGTTATTTGCTTTTTGCATCTTCCTGCAATCCCTGTTCTATATCTACACCATCTGGTTTGTACCATACTGCATTTTCTGGAAACATATGTGCAATAAATATTGTGTATTTCATCATATTCAGGGCTCCTTAGCTGTGATTTTATGCATTGAAGCATGACAACAATGAGGTAAATCTTAAGGATTCATCTCCTGTAATGTGAAACTATAGCAACCCACCGAATATAGAGATCCCTCAAAGTTCTTAAAACATGTAAAATGGAGTATGTCAAACTTGGACCTCAGAATGGTGCCATTGTAACCGTGTTTGTCTAGCATGTGTGTTATCTTATATCTTCTACATGGAAGTCATTGTAGGGTCAGAAAACTGGGATGTGCCTGAACCAAAAGTAGAGATTAATGTAGGTTAGATAATGATGATAATCTCCTTAGCAATCCTTAAAGATCCTGGCTAAATTCCACAATTCCAAAAGTGTTGAATAGCTAATTAGGCATCCTCTCGCCTGTGCTGCATACCACAGCTGACTAAAAGCTGTGCAATTTCATGAAGTCAGCCACAGTCTATGCTAGATATACTGAAAGAAACCAAACGAGGATTCCCCTGTAATGCAAGCTTAGATCTACTCTTGCATCACCCAAGCAGAGGAACTCGTGAATCGCATGCTGGCTGTAGGGGTTACCCCACTCTCGTATTAACTATGTCTATAGCTCCCTTTCTTTAAATAATTATCTAACTGCGCCTATACTGAAGGGAAAATTGCTAGTACCTGGAAAGTGTGCTCATGTAATTGGTTGTGGCCCATTATACGAGGCTAAGCGACCCGGATCCCCCCCGGAGCAGTGCGAGTGGTCGCAAACCGGCAAGCTGTGGTGAGAATGCTAGGAGGGGTGGGGGGGCAACAGGATGGAAGAGAACGGGGAGGCTGTGAGCGAGATGAGGGGGGGGGCACGGGGGGTTGGAGGGGGAGATGTGAGTGGGGGGCAGCCACCCAAGGGATAGCTAAACTGGCCTTCGGCTACGATGGCAGGAATGCAAAAGGGCTTGAGGTTAAGGGTGGTGCAGCTGCTAAATGGGGGCTGGGAGGTCTAGACAGCTATACCCCCTTATGGTTTGTATATAGAGCTATAAAATTCTTTATGTTTAATTATTTCATGGGGTTTTTTTTTTTACAAGCATTTTTATTGATTTAGAAAAGTGTATATACAAGCAATCGCCATGTTTTTTTTTTTGTTTTTTTAACATTCATTTATGTACTGGTTTTCCTCTATGTGCATATCTAATTGCGATTTATTTACATATTCACATTCAGGGGGGGATGATAGGAGTAGGGTCAGGGGGGGTAGAGGTGCAGCTGCTAAATTGGGGCTGAGACGGGTAGGCAGCTGCACCCCCAGATATCGTAAGCACGTAGGTACTTATAGTTTATTCATAAAAGCAAAATGCTTATTACTTTTACTATCACAGTGTTAGACCCACCATCCCCTAAGAAAATAATTAAGCTTGTGTGATGTGCCTATTTTATTGGATGCTGTTTGGATATTTCATTGCATATTGAAAAAAGTGTGTGGGGGGTATTAAAAATAATTGGAGCTCAGTCAGCCAGATATTTTATCCATAAAAGAATTGGGGGCCTTTATTGTACAAATAAAAAATTAAAACTTTTATCTAAGCATACCTCCCAAGTGTCCCGGTTTAGGTGGGACAGTCCCGATTTGAGGATTCTGTCACACCTTGCAGATTGAGATAGCTTTGTCCTGATTGAACCAGAATGGTGGGTGGAATGTGTAAATCCATTGAACAGTGAACGGGTGTTGTATGAGTGCAACAATTGCATAGTCTAACAACGGGCGGCCAAGTGATTGAGAAGCACAATAAACGACTGCAGGGGTGTGGCGATCCCCCCAAATGTTATAACCATACCCTTGTTGTTACATGGCCATGCCCCATTACCCTCTCCATCCCGATTTGAACAGCCACATGGTATGATCTAAGTAAGATACCCCAAAGGGTACAGAGTAGAATTACCACAGTGTTAAGTGTTAAAACTACAACACAAGTATAGATCTATGTACATGTTTGGGTGAGGTTTGTCATATTGGTGTCTTGCTCAAAGTGAGCAACACAGGCAATAGCAGCCAATTGTGGCACCACACTATCATGGGAGGGGGGGGGGGTCATAGAGGAGACAGATGGAAAGTAGAGAGTATGAAACAGCAGAGAAATATAAAGGCTGAAATAAGAGGAAATGAGAGGAAGACAGGGGCTAGGAAAAGATGTATAAGGAAAAAGAAATAGCACAAGAGGAGTAGAGCAATTTCATTATGTGAGATACTGAAGCCTGAAACTTCTAGGTCAGCTCAGGATTCGGTGTAGGTAACAAAGAGACCCAACATCCACTGGGGAGAAAATATATAGGGAAGCCTAGGACCCTCCCTTTTACTGTAGAAAAACATAAAATTGCCAAGATGCCATTCTACCCAAAATATTATCAAGCATACCAGCATCAGGTAGCTCCTTCTCTTAGCTAGATTTCAGGACCTGCACTCTACACTGTCATCATATTCACCCTCATCATTGTGTACATCTTCCTCAAACAATACTAATTCATCCCCGCTGGAATCCACCATCACAGAAGTCTGTGTACTTTGATGTAATTGCTGATAATGGCCTTCCTCATGGAATTTGTAGTTCATTTTATGGCAGAGCTCTCATTTTTTTTATGCAATTCTTTTAGACCAGCCCAAATGTCAAAATGTTGTGCTGACTCCTCTGCATCACCACTGATTGTCTTGGGAAAGGTTAGTTTTTTCCTAGAAGCAGTTGGAAGAGAAACTGAAGGAGGAGACGTTGTTGTGTCATGTACCACTTGAACTGTCAGCCTGCTGACCAGGAGCTCATTGCATCTCTTGTGATCTGGGACAGTGGGAAATAAAGACATAGCTATTAAACTAAGAATCAAGCACAGTTGGCAAAATGTAGTGATTCAATTTTTAAGATATTGATAACTCTTGGATTCTGGCAATGCAAATTAAGTACTTAATATGTAATTACAATATAGTTAGCGGATTTGCTTTGTTTCATTTCCCCCTTCAATTTCTCTAGCTGCTTCTCAAAAACTCTAATTAGGGGAATCACTTGACTCAATCTAACAGTGTCTGCACTCTCTCCACAGGTGACTACTTCACAGGACTAAAGTACATTCCCCCTCAAATTCATTCTTCTTGCAGCTGCTGCATTCTCCTACATGCTGTTGCACAATCCTGAAAATGATCGTAATTGTGCGACACAGACATCATCTCCTGCATGCCATTTGTCATTTTTTAAAAAGTTCTGTACCACCAGGTTGATAGTGTAAGCAAAACAGGAAATGTGATGGAATTCCCCCTGTAATGCTCTAACAATATTGGTGGCGTTAGCAGAAATCACATATCCTCAGGAAAGTCCAAGCAGGATAAGCCATGTTGCAATGACATCCCTTAGTTTTTCAAACAGGTTGTCAGTGGCATTACCTTTGACCTGCGTCTTGTCTCATCTCTGATAACCACCTCTCACAACCACCTTGAAGACTTCTCCCGTGCTGCTTCCCACTTATGGAATTCCCTTCCACGGCTCAATCAGACTTTCCCACAGCCTTCAAATCTTTAGATGCTCTTTGAAAACCCTTCTCTTTTTTACAGGTGACCTTATCCTCGATAACACTATTCGCACTAATGCACCCTCACAACAATCCCAATCTCCACTCTGAGCCACACTCGCTCCTCTTTTTTCAGCTGTGCCCTCTTCCCTTTAGAATGTAAGGTCTCTAATGAGCAGGGTCCTCCATACCCTTTGTTTTCATGTCTCCATTTATTTTGTCTGCCTTGTCTGTGCTTGTTTTACGTAAGTCTTATTTTATGTATGTCCTTTTTCCCTACTGTATGGCACTGTGGAGAACCGTGGTGCCTTACAAATCTATAATAATAATAATAATATGCCTCTTAGTGAAGCAGATGATATACAGATTGGCTGACTCAGAAAAATGTGACGTACTTGGGTACATGCTGCTGCTGTTCCTGCTGGGGAAGACAAATCACCAACCTAGTGGGCTTTCACAGTCATATAATCTTTAGCTTGCCTAGTTCCGCTTGTCCACATATCTGTGGTTAAGTGTACAGTGGGTAGAATGGAATTTTGCAGCCCAATAATTACACTTGGAAGAGGTGAGGAGTAGCTTTTTAAGTAAAATGGTGTTGTGATGGAATTTGGTAACGGGGACACAAGACCTCAAGTAATTGTCTAACAGCAGCTGCATTAATAGTGGATATTGGACTCAGATCTAATACAAGCATAGTCGCCATGGCATCTGTGATCTGCTTTGCGACTGGGTGACAGCTTTCAATCTTGCTAAGGATTGTTTAACAGTCAATTGTTGTAATCTACTAGTAGTTTTCTTCTTGGTCTGCATCTGGGTTGAAGATCGATCCCCAGCAGCAGGAACAAGGAACAGCAGCAGTGGGCCTAATGCACAAGGATTCTTCTGAGGAGTCCTGAATAAGGGAGGAGTCATCTTGCATTAGCAACTTGGACGCAGGACTAACTCTGATCACTTGTGAGGATATTGATGATGAAGGTGTTGGGGGTGTAGAGTGCAAGTGCTGGGATCTAGATGAGAGAAGGGAGGTAGCTGAAGGTGGACTGCTTGTTGTTATTTTTTTCCGCATAAGTTTCTGATTTTCCCAAGAGCTTTCCATGATCTCGCTTCAACGTATAAAATGGATGAGAATCCTAGATAGTTAAGGTCCCTACCTCTACTGACTGTGGCTTTAAAAACGCTACAAATAGCTAGCCATGTCAGGATTTGGATAAAAATAATTCCACACATAAGAGGTGGATTTTTTGGTCTTATGCCCAGGCATGACAATGGCCTCCTTCTTATTACTGGCAAGAACTGCTGCAGTCTTTGTTTGAAAGTGTATGAAAATAATATTGTGACCTGTGAGGTGGTGAAAATTGACTGCAAATGACTTGAAATTAGTGTTATTAAGGTTAATAATAATGTAGGAACAAAAAAAGAGCAAAATTAGGTGATTTTAGCAATTTTTCTAAAAAAAAAAATACAGATCCAAAACCAAAACACAGGAGGGCGGTTTTGCCAAAACCAAAACCACAACACGAAGTTACTCCAGATCCAAAACCAAAACCACTTCACGGTGGTCAGTGAGCATCTCTACTAATAATTAATGGTAATCTGACAATATCCATATATTTCCCTTTCCAGAATTTTTCTTTTATTGACAATACCAGGTGTAAGCCTAATGGTGGGGCAGAACATAAGTATTCTTTGTTATCATTTTTGTGCGACAGTTATGATTTAGTCCAAGGGCCTGAGTGATTAAGGAGAGCAAAGCAAAAAAAAGGAGTAAGTTTGCTCTTGAACAAAACATATTAAAATACAAGGGGTGCAAATTTGTTTACTATTTTGCACATAAGGAAAATACTGGTTGTTTTTTATTCACGTAGAACACAAATACTTGATAGTTTTATTTTTACACTGAAATTTAAAGGTGATCTAGCACATGCCTTACCCCAACTATAAATCTGTCCCAATATTTTAGATTTACCTCCCCTTCCAATGCAATATGGTTTTGCCAGGGTGCAAATTTACTACTTTTACTATGTTCTGCTCTCCTTAATGACTCAGGCGCCAAAAGAACATTTACAGATTTTGATGTTGTTTGGGTCTGGGGTAGAAATGACAGTGAAACAGTGGAATAATTGTGATATCATTGTTGGTGTCAAGTGAGAGCCTGCACAATAGTGAAGCTACTCCCTGCTATACCCAGCATAGGCAGCTGTGACTAAGGTAATGGTAATTGGATAGCAGCAGAACCAGCATTGCCCACTACAAACTGAAAACCCAAGAACCTAGTATGTGGAATAGTAGGTAAGTAAAGTGAAGGTGTAACAGTGCCTCCAGAATAAGCAGAAGACACGTATCTACCGTCACAAAATCACTCGACACATGCCCATGAGATCTGTTCCTTGTTGCATTCAGGAGTGTGCAGAGCTGATTTTCGTGGTGCTCAGTATGCGTGCCTTCCATAGTCTTTTCTATGGGGGGAATTCAATTGGCTGCATTGCTGTCAAAAGTAACGTGGCCAGCACACCATTACCGTTAATTTAGTAATTTTAACCCACACTTCTGCCTGCGGCTCCCTGCACTACACAATACTGTACTAACGGTACTAACGGTAATAATTTGCACTATTATCATAGTAACGGTAATAATGCGCACTATTACCGTAGTAACGGTAATAGTGCGCAGGCCGAGTTACTTTCGGCAGTAACGCGGCCAATTGAATTACCCCCTAAGTGTCTGTGGCATTACCTGTAACAGTTCCATGCAGTGCCAATATCTGCTGCCCAACGTTTTTTACACACTCAAGCTGGGCCACTAATGCCTGTGAGGGTTTAGTGATAATGTCAAAATTGTCAGAAGACCAGAAGTCAGAAATGACTAGTTACCGCTCACTAGCTGTCAGCCAAAGGATGAACAAAGACAACTGTCTTGTTAACAGCAGGTTTTGTAGTAGTAACAGCATCATAAAAGATGACCTCTGTGTCTGGAGTCACAAAGCCACAAGCTACATGCCATTATCATCTTATGCTACCTGCTAATAAACACCTCTCTGCATTTTACAACTTATCAGAATTCTCTTTTGGGCTCCTGGACTTTCTTGCCACAAGAGGGGATATTCACAATCTCTGGACTTCATCTACCTAAAGGCCTGGGGGTAAATGTATGAAGGTCCGATTTTTTCATTGTTTAAAAATCGCGGCAAATCTCGGGTGATAACCCACGATTTTAGTCCCCAAGTCTGCAGATGTTTTAAGCTGCGATTTTTACTCTGATCTTCAAAATCCTGGTCATCTCTAGCGATTTGCTGGGATTTCAAACACTCCCGTGTTTAGCTAACTCTCCTGTGTTTAGCTAACTCTCCTGTGTTTAGCAAAATTTCCAGTGTGTCCTAGCTGCGTAATTAGTAAACACATCACTGTTACACTGTCTGCCTATAGAGCTGGAGGTCCGGCGGCTGTCAAAAGTTTAAAATTAAATAAATGTGCAAAAAAAAAAAAAAAAGCGTGGGGTCCCCCTGTCCGACCACTATTAATCCTAGTGCTGCCAGACTACTGCTGGTTATGTGAAAATCATGAAAAATTTTGCGTGGGGTCCCCCCAATTTTCACATAACCAGCACTAGGCAAACCAGCCGGGGTGGCTGTCACTATAGCAGTGGGACATACGCAGGGCCTGATTAAGGGATCTAGCCGCCCTAGGCTAATAGGCCTGCAGCGCCCCCCCCCCCCCCCCAAAAAAAATAATAATATATAGGTGTATAGGAATACTCCTGAATATGAATGTTCAGGTGTATTCTCCAGCATTCAAATTTAGACAGTTTGTGCCATTCTCTCTTATCAGTTCTTGCTCTTCTCTCTTGCAGCTTTGTTATCCTCTCGCTGGCTTCTGGAAAGTTGGCGTCCCGTTTTGAAAATGCAAAAAAATTTTATAATGCAAAATGTTAACAAACCCTGAATGATTAGGCCCTTTAGTTAAAACAAAACACTCCATTATGGCCAGCTAAAAGTACCCCATTGTACAGGCATATATAAGAAATATCTGAATATTTGTGGTCAATCAAATACAAACCTCTACCAGCCCCATCTCACTAGTATTTAATAGTCTAGTGATTGCTGAGACCACAGAGAGCATCCATGTAACCGCCACACAATCATGAGATTATGCCCCCCAAAGCTGCTCTATTTTTTAAATACCCCCTGCAGTCATTGCTCCGCATGCAGCCATTTCCTTACCCCCTCCTACAGTCATTGCCCCCTGCAGCCATTTTCATTACCTCCCACACTGCACCCATTCCCCCTACAGCCATTTTCCTCAACCCCCCTGCAGCCATTTTCTTTACCTCCCCCCTGCAGCTATTTTCCTCACCTCCCACCTATGCAGCCATTTTCCTTCCCTCCACCCTGTAGCTATTCCCCCCACCCACATTCACATCAAACCCCCCCAAGTCACGTATATCAGTCTCTCCCTCCCTATAGATTTGCATGGCAGCGCCCCCCTCTCCCACACTATAGATTTGTATGACAGCCCTCCCTCTCCCACCGTATAGATTTGTATGACAGTCCCCCTCTCCCTCCCTATACATTTGTATGGCAACACCTCCTCTCCCTTCCTATAGATTTGTATGGCAGATCCCCCCCTCTCCCTCCCTATAGATTTGCATGGCAGTCCCCCCTCTCCCTCCCTATAGATTTGTATGGCAGATCCCCCACCTTTCCCTCCCTAGAGATTTGTATAACAGATCCCCCCTCTCCTTCCCTATAGATTTGCATAGCAGTCCCCTCCCACTCCCTCCCTATAGATTTGCATGGCAGTCCCCCTCTCTCCCTCCCTATAGATTTGCCTTTGTAGTCGCCTCTCACTTACCTGTAGTTGTGCTGACCAGCGTCGCTCCTCACTCCTCAGATCAGCAGACAGTCTGCTGCACAGTATTGTGGGTGCCCATACAGCAACAGGCAGGCTAGCGATTGGCTGCCTGTTGCTGACCATTGACCACCAATGCCTTTGATATCATCGGCACCTCCACCTCCCCCCCCGTGCGTGCCGCGACAACCCTCCCTTGCGGAAAGCCTCCTCTGTGCAACAACACCCCTCCCCCACCCCGAACAAAAAAATGAAATAAAATAAAAAGAATAAAAAGAGAATGAAAATAAAATAAAAAAATTAAATAAAATAAAATAAATACCCAGCGCCCCAGGCTGCAGCCTGATCAGCCTAGTGGTCCCCCTGCCGCATGTATAATGACATACCAACCCCAGGCTGTTCAGCGCTGGGAGTGGGGACTGCCAAAAAAACAATTGGACCCCCACTCTAGCAATAGCCAGCCCAGCGCTGAAAGCACTAGGTGTAGGAAGAGCCCTAGTGTAGGGTAATATCGGTGATTATAATGTAAAAAAAAACAAACAGATGCCATTTTGCTTTGTGGAACTACAAGTCCCAGCAATGCCGGGTGTCATAAACAGTGTAGGCATGCTGATACTTCTATAACTACAAGCACCAGCATACCCATGGCAGCCAGGTCATGCTGTCACTTGGAGAACCACAAGTGCCAACATGGCCTGACACCCATGGCTGATTGAGACCTGTAGTTCCACAAAACAAAATGTTTAAAAAATCACAACACCCTCATTAAAACCACATACTTTTAATAAAAAAACCTATACAATAAAAACATAACACAGTCTTTTTATTACCACATAAATTTAATAAAAACAATAAAACCCTAAATACTCACCGATCTGAATTCTTCCTCTTTTGTCAGCAGCTTTTAATCCAAATGTGTTTAAAATAGAGATGGTCACTGACCCCCGTGTTTTGGTTTTGGATTCGGTTTTGGATCTGGATTACCGTCGTGTTTTGGTTTTGGTTTTGGTTTTGCAAAACCGCCATTGCGTGTTTTGGTTTTGGTTTTGGTTTTGTTTGGTTTTGTTTTGCTATTTTGTTGGAAAATACATGTTTTTGTGCCTAAAATAACCCAATTTAGTGCTCCAACTGTTTTAGAGATAAGTAATCTAATTGTTGAGGTAATAAATCATCCAAAAAAACTGTTTAATTCTTCGTTGGTAGGCCTTCATTTATTCTACACACAAAACAGATTGTCTTCCTATCCCTCTATGCATATTGGCAATGCAGCCATCGTCTTTGGATGTATATTACACCCTACACTTATAGTTAAATATGTAAAGAAATGGAAAAAGACAGTTTGCTTTCTGTCTCTATAGCCCCCCCTCCACTTTTTTAAAAAAACAAAAAATTCAGCCATTATAGACTGTACAATATTAATTGACATGGAGAAAGCCAGTTTGGTTTCTGTCTCTCTAGGCCCCCCTCCACTTGTATAAAATACTAATAAATTCAGCCGTTATATACTGTACAATATAAATTGAAATGGACAAAGGCAGTTTGGTATCTGTCTGCATCAGATCCTCTCTCCACTAGGAGTAAAATAGAAAACTATTCAGCCGTTATATAATCTAGAATATAAATAGAAATTGAGAAAGGCAATTTGGTATCTGTCTGCATCATAATCATCAACATCATCATTAGCGCCCTCGTCGCCTACACAAATCTCCCCCTCATCCTCTTCTAATTCCAAAGTGGCATCCTCAATTTGGGTATCACCGGCTACACTCGGGCTATTAAGGCACACATCAGCAGAATGCTCACGATTAGACATCCCACTGTTGGATGGACTCTCCACAGGGATTGTTGTCATTTGTGAATCAGAGCAAATATTCTCCTGTAATGCCTCACTGGTATCTTGCAGCTCAGCTTTGACGCGTAACAGTAGTTGTGCACCAATTGTAGCCTGGGTAACTTTTTGGGATCTGCCACTAATAGCCAAAGGTGAAGGCCTCATTCTCTCTTTGCCACTGCGTGTGTAGAATGGCATGCTTGCAATTTTTTTTTTATCGTCACTTAACTTTTGCTCAGTTACACTTCGTTTTCGCTTCAATACAGTAAATTTTTTTTTGGTTTTTGTTTTTTGCACTAATTTGAAAACACTCTGTTGTTTGACATCGCCTTGGCCAGATGACGTACTGGGAACACTAACATCAGGACTGGTGACAGAACCTGGTTGCTCATTTAGATCATATGTGGACTGCTTTGAATCCATTGCGTAGATACTGCTGACAGATATGACTTTTGACAGCCAGAAATATTAATGCACAATTAGGGAGGACACCCCAAAAACACTGAGGAGTGCTAACATTTATTGAGTAGATACTGCTGACAGATATGACTTTTGACAGCCAGAAATATTAATGCACAATTAGGGAGGACACCCCAAAAACACAGAGGAGTGCTAAAAATTATTGAGTAGATACTGCTGACAGATATGACTTTTGACAGCCAGAAATATTAATGCACAATTAGAGAGGACACCCCAAAAACACTGAGGAGTGCTAACATTTATTGAGTAGATACTGCTGACAGATATGACTTTTGACAGCCAGAAATATTAATGCACAATTATGGGGGACAACCCAAAAGCGCTGGGGAGTGCCAAATATGAAGAAAAAATAATAAACCTCTATCCTCCTCTCTGCACTAGCGATTTTGGTTAGAGCAATTGCAAGAACAATATTGTATTCTTTCTCTGTCCCTGCTCTAATTAGCCTATGACTACACCCTGCTCTCTCCCTCTGTCAAATGGCGATGGATTGCTGTGGAGGCGTGTATTTATAAAGTTGAAGTATCGCGAGAACCGAGTCCCGAGATCCGACGACGTCACAATGACGTTCGGCCTCGATTTGGATTCGGAATTGGCGGGAGAGTACCGAGCTGCTCAGCTCGGTACTCGGATACCCAAAGTTCGGGTGGGTTCGGTTCTCGGAGAACCGGACCCGCCCATCTCTAGTTTAAAACCCTTGTCCATAAATATTTACTCGGAGGAATCTCTAGCCACACTGCTACACCTGGTGGATGAATTTGGTGGATTCTCCGGCCTGGAGATAAACTGGTCCAAGTCTATCATCTTCCCCATTGGTGGGGCGGTCCTGGATAGTGCTGAGCTCACCCCCATTGCAGTGAACGCAAAATTTAAAATATTTAGGATCACAAATTCACCTACTGACTACATACCACTAAATATTGATGCAGTGACCAGTTATCTTCGGGCCCAAATCTCTACCTGGATGTGGTTGCCTCTGTCGGTGACAGGCAGGATCAATTGAATTAAAATGGTTCTGCAACCTAAATTCTTGTACCCACTGCACCATTCCCCGGTTTATCTCCCCAAGGCGGCTCTTCTCTCAAACGTATAAATGTACAGGGTTTGACAGACCACCCATAGAGGTCCTACTGGGCACCAGAGTAACGAGAACGATTCCGCCATTGCTTAAGCAGTCTTTAATGATCTGGAAAATCGTAAAGGGGAACTTAAAACCGGTGGGATTTGATGTAGACACTCCGCTATGGGCCAATAGCACACTTCCGGAGCTTTACAAATTAAGGCAATTTCCAAGATGGAAGGCTGCGGGAATTACGACCTTTGGGCAGGTATATTCCAATGGGGTCCTCAAATCTTTAGCACAATTACAAGCAGATTTCCACTTACCGAATAATCTCTTTTATACATATCTACAACTTCGACATGCCCTGAAGGCGCAGTTGGGAAATACTCATGTCACCTTTAGCCCAGACCCTCTTAGAGTGCTCATTAAACAGGTGGGTTCCACTAAAACCATCTCAATATTATACGCTAATGTACTCTCCCTACTTACCCCTGACGATTTAGGCTGACTGCAATGGGTTGGGAACTAAACTTGGGACCCTTGACGGACGAGGACTGGACCTATGCACTCAACAGTGCCCCTGAAGCTACCTCCTGTACCAGGTATAGGCAAGTCCAATTGTATATCTTACACCTAGTGTATTAGTCTTCACACAGACTGCTACAGATGAGGTCCCGATCTGACTCTAAATGTCCAAAATGCAGAGATACCTCCGCCAATTTCTGGCATCTGCTCTGGGGCTGCCCTATGGTTGGAGACTTTTGGTCGTAAGTGGTCACATGTATACAAGACACGGGCATATATATTCCACTGCTCTACCCTAAGACCTGTATATTTGCTTTAGGAGTTGATTTGTTGTTGGGGAGGAGTACAACCAGATACATCCTTAATCTTCTTGCTATTGCCAAGGTCACAATCGCTAGAGTGTGGATGGCACGGGATGGGCCTAACTTTGGTGCATGGGTGGCTTTAGTTAACGTAGCAGTAGGACATGAGCGTTTTACTTATCGGTCCTGGAACACCATGGTGAAATACTTAAGTATGGTCAAGGTGGGAAAAGTCATGGTATGCGGTGCGGACCCTGGCTGTGGATTTTGATCACATTTGATGCCTTTCACCTCCATTTGTTAGATCTCGAGGCTGCTTCTCCTCCCCCCTTCCCCATAGGTTCTTCCAACATCACAGGTTGACCGCAAACCCTCACCTATCTTATTGTCTTTATCTGGTCTTAATATTCCCCGCCTACATTGAAGAGGCTTAAAGAGCTGGGCAAAATATAATGTCTGTTACTTTATATTGTCATTTGGGTGCCATGTTTGTATGATGATGTGCAATGCGATATCTGGATTGTTGATATGCCTAAATATTGTGGAATGCAACATGTCTTGGAACAATGTCATGTTTTGTTTTGTTTTTTCTTGCACTGTTATTTTAAAAAAAATCTCAATAAAAACATTTGATTTAAAAAAAACCCATAAAGATGGGATGGGATGAAATTTTGATTACGTGAGGATATTCTAGAGTAATCTAATCCCATAATGGTAATATGGTCAAGGTAGGTGCTAAATAAAATAACTTGTAATAAACCCATACCGGAAGTGAGAACATCAGGGTGGGGATGTTTTTTTTTGTTATTGGTGTTTCAGGAGCCAGAGGAGACAGCGAAAGGGTGTTGATGCTCTATATTTCGATTGTGGTCTTGACTTGTACATTGGGAAGAGTATACCATTGGACGCTTTAGACAAGCAGTGCCATGGGAAAATATTCTAGGCCAACTGCATGGACAGGGCGTTTCAGTAGCTGGAACTATTTGACAGTGTTAGTGGTTATCTTTGAACTAAATAAGTTGGCAATTTAGCATGTTAAATTTGGAAAGTAAAGTAGAGAAATTATTTCGTTTTTAAGCCTTATATTTTGTTTTTGATAATGCACTAATAAGCACTCCTCTGAGTCCCGAGGGCAATCTGACCACAGTGTTCAGAATGAGAAAGTCTTTGATGGTCTCAAGTGCTAGGAAGAGATTTAACAACGGTCAGTAATCCAGTCACCACTAGAACTGTCGCAGGGGACCCTGAAAGTGGTTTCTCTACATAAGGGGAGACAGTCCTGCTATGTTTTCTGCATAAAGAAGGAATCTACAAAGATCATATCTATATGTATATATAGTATTCTTGTTGAGAGACAGAATAATGAGTGAAGTCTTGATCTGATAAGATCTGGGACAAGATTAAAGTCCAAAACTAGAATGTGGTGACCCTTGTCCAATGTGCAGAAACAGCCTAAAGAACAGATACAGATCCTGGTTGGGGATATTTACAGAAACAAGAGTGATGATCACAGAGTGGAGAGTAGTGATAACTACTAGAAATCTGCCTAATGGTCAGCAATTGAGCAGAACAGTAAAAAATAAACTATTGTGTATTAAAATCCCTTTCTGTTTACTGCTCGCAGAGTCACAAGAAGTCTGGGATAAATGTTTTCCTTTTAGGAAGGTGTGAGCACCCAGAAAATGGGTAACTTGCACGAACATATTAATCACCCCCATTCCTTATACATGCCCCCCAAAAACAGCTTGCATTTTATGAAAATTAATGCCGCTATCAGTAACTCAAAAGAGTTTTAAAACCATATTAGGCTTAGGATGGGGAAATTCTATGACTGGGTCTGTAGACTTTAAAGCGAGCACTTAGGAAAATTCTCCTGGATCAAGTTATAGATGTGTGACTCTGATAGGGGAAGAGAATGGAGTAAAAGATGACAGATGAGATATAAATCCAAAGGGGGCAAAATCCTTCATTGATGGTGAGTAGGTGGGGTCTTGGTTCACATAAAAAGGTAAACCAAAATGCTCCATAGGAATAATCGAGGATAGCAGTATATATATCAATCAGGCCACAAAACATGTAATATTGTAGTTATGAACAATAGTATAAACAAATGTAGTACAAATCATGATATCAAATCTAAAATCAAAATAGTATTAACGATGAGCCTAAACTATGCCTATTACCAATGATCAAGGAGAATAAGAGCATTTACTAGTAAAAGAAGAACCTACATGAGTGTTTGAAATTCAGGCTGTGAAGGTGTTGGGTGAACTCCTGACAAACAAAAGCCTAATATATGAGAAATAATCTATAGGTGTAATTTAATATTAGGAACCTAGGCTAGATCTTTTACCTATAGCAACTTAACAAGAACCAGAGAACAAATGTTTAAAGGTTCAATATTATCGGGCAGCACAGTGGCATACAGCACTGGGGTCATGAGTTCAATTCCCGACCATGGCCTTATCTGTGAGGAGTTTGTATGTTCTCCCTGTGTTTGCGTGGGTTTCCTCCGGGTGCTCCAGTTTCCTCCCACACTCCCAAAAAAAACATACAGGTAGGTTAATTGTCTGCTAACAAAAAATGTACCCTAGTCTGTGTGTTTGTCTGTCTATCTGTGTGTGTGTGTGTTAGAGAATTTAGACTGTAAGCTCCAATGGGGCAGGGACTGATGTAAGTGAGTTCTCTGCACAGCGCTGCAGAATTAATGGCGCTAAATAAATAAATGGTGATAATGATAGATAGCGGTGGTCTAAGCACTGTGTTAACCCTATAAATCTAATGGGGACTAATAGTTGATACTTTTGGGTCAGGGAGAGAGTTTGATGAGGTGAATTGTAGTGCAACTCATTTGGTATATAATTGTCGGGCAATTGCTTGAAACATTTATATTAAAGCAGGATGGTTGTTAGGGGTAAGCTCAAGCGAGGAGGCATGAATTCATCTTCCGCCATTCTGATTTTATTTAGACTCTTTTATCGATGAGAGCCATCAAAATCAGGTTCAATGAGTTTGCCCAATGGTACTTGTTATTGTGCAATTTTAAGATTTTATTGAGGAGCGGTTGTGTGTATCCTTCATTATTTATTCCTTAGTATTTTAGTAGTACATACTAACTACCACATCCCTAGAAAGTGATTTTGGTATTAAAAGTTCTATGTACCCTGTCCATTGGAAATTGTATATCAGAAAAGTATAAGATTACTCCCTTACTAATTGAAAAGGTATGATGGTAATGTCTATGGAATCTGGTATATTTTTGAGTCTGATATTATTTTTTGAGATCTTTTTGTCTTCCATGGAAGCTTCAAGATTAGTGTAAATCGTTGCTAGTTCTCTGTCCGTGTCTGCCTTAGAATGGCACAAGTCATCTTTTTATTTTCAGGGGCATCTGTTCTGTTGCAAAGTACCGTAATCTCCTTTCTGAAATCATGAACTGCCTTCTTAAGTTCCTGTTGAAATGTTGACTTCATTTCTTGAACCAGATTGTTGGTAAAAATTTGTTTCCTGGAAGCCAGTTTCTCATCTTGGAAGTCATTTGGCAATATAATTGTATGACTTTCTGAGATTGTATGGACATCATGGCATAAGAGAGGATGGAGAGGCATTTTATGTTCAATATTAAGAGGAAACAAGGGGGATATTTAGTGTGATGTGCCACTACACATCACCATGGTGTCCGGCTGTGCAAACTTGCAACTATTACAGCAAGGAATCTCTGCTCATTTTTCTGCACACCTGTATGGGGAGCAAGGAAAAATGATTGGAGAAACATTGTTGCAGAGTGCCTCTGGAACAGTCTGCGAAGGTACTCACATTGCGCTGAATTGAATCTCCCCTAAATAAACTCAATTACAATTATGTTTACATTAGTACAATAATTAAAATATCAGCTGATGTGAAGTTTAAATTCTGGGATCTATCAAACCATGTAAGTAATCACAAATATTAATAGTGTGATATCAAAATAATAAATAAACAAATTGATAGCATTAGTTTAAGCTAAATAAACTATATAAATTGTGGAAAAGGGGGTAATTCATCACGGTGTGATAACCAGAATAGGACCCGTTCTCCAGGGTAAGGTGCAGACAGGGTTCAGGATCCTGCTTTTACCTTAAGGAATGATTCTACTTACAGGTGCATGACATGGTGTTAGGAAACTTAACTGCTCCTCGCTCCAGGGATCCATTCTGTGGGCCGCGCGGCACTTCCGGCTGCACGGCGGGGTCCAGTCATTTGATTCCCCGGCGGGGAATTTCAAATCTCCTCTTCCCCCTGTATAAAAGAAACGCTCTGATGCTAACTCAGTGTCAGAGCAACAGGTTATCTAGCTGCCTGATTCCTGAGTCTTCTTTCTGCATTATCCTTGTAGTTGCTCTCTGCAGCGGTTTAACCCTTTGTGTACTAGGCCCTGCTCGCCTCCTGACTACTCCATTGGATCTCCCCTGTGCAAGCCAGTCGTCTGAATTGTGTACCGGACCCAGCTCACCTCCTGACGACTCCTTTGAATTTTTCCCTGTGCAAGTTGTCATCTGAACCTATGTATCAGACCCCGTTTTCCAGTTAACTACTTTCTTGGAATTTTCTGATTTGTGTACCTGCCTAGCCTGTCCAGACTCGTCACATTCTCCAGGACCTTTCTCGGGTACAGCCTTTTTCTTATATTGGTCTCCAGCACTGCTTCTCCTATCCATCAAGGAGCCAAACCAGGTGCCGCGACCTGCAGTCTCCCCACAACTAAAACCATCCCACCTTGCGGCGGTACTTGGAGAAGATCAGGGGGCTGTTAGAGTATGTGCCTTGCTAAGCCTGAGCTAATCTTGACTAAGAGATTACCCGTGAGCGTAACACATGGGTGTGATTGCTGAGGTGTGTGTGTTGAGAATAAAAGGATTGTGGGAATTGGTTGGTGAAGTTTACGACGCTGGATAACAGCCGGACGATAGCTAGGGCTGGTGGATTTAGCTAGTGTCAGGAAGCCGTGGAACATTTGATGATTATGTTACAGTGTTGTGACGAAAGAAAACAGGAACTTGTTAAGAAGACCATAGTAAAGAGTCACTCATTTGGTAATTCCTGCAAAGTAGTGTCATTGTGGGATCTGAAAGGACAGCCAAAACACAGCTGTCTGCCCAGCCATCCAGACAAGAAAGCTAGGAATTAGCTTTGCTGTCTGGATGGCTAATTCCTCGTCAGGAATTTAGCTGGTCAGTACATGTTAAGGGAGGTACAGTTTCGCTGTCCCACTGGCTTAAACTGCATGATGGAGGAAATTCTCTGAGCTTTAACTAATGTGGCCACCACACAGCAGGGCTAAATGCTAGCCGTTGCTGAGGCCCAGGTGGAGAGGTAACCGAGTGCTATGGGTGAAGCACAGTCAGCTTCGAAAAAGTGAGCATGAGCCAGGTGTTATGCAAAATATGACATCCTGGGACAACGTTGCAACGTTTCTGTTGTTTGAAAGGACGGCCACTCGGCTTAAATAGCCAACAGATGAGTGGGTGGCGAAACTGGCTCCTCTCAACGGGCCAATGTGAATATGCTCAAGGACCAGGCAGCGGAGTGGTGACAGCCCAGGAAAACACAATGATTTTATGACTGACGGTTTAGACCAGGATCCGCAATGCGTGCTCAGCTGGCAGACCTGGGAAAATGAACAAAGATTTGGTTGGAGCCCGACCAAACTACAGCAGTCAGAATGTTAGAAATCCTGGCTATTGAGCATTGTGAGTGGAAGTTGAGAATTAAGAGATGGATTCTACAGACTGCCCCTCATCGTTTGAGGAGCTTGCGACAGCTCAATAAACAAATGGAGTGTAACATTCAAAGATTCCACTATAAATGTGGAGGGGCTGTATAATGATCACTTAACTATATATAAGTAGCATGCATGCTTGAACATCAGCTAATTAAGATTGTGAAGGATCGTCACTTTTTTTTTATTTTATATAGGTATATACTGGAGTAATCATGAGATTGTGAATTAATGTATTTCAACTGTGAAAGCAATCATATATCAGTCTATATTAGGGATGTGCACCGGCCACTTTTCGCGTTTTGGGTTCTGGGTTCTGATTACCTTCAGGTTTTGGGTTCTAATGGGTTTTGCCAAGACACCCCCTCAAGGTTTTTGGGTTCTGATTTTTTTTTTTAAAAGCATAAAAACTGCTAAAATCCTGATTTTTTTTTTCTTCACTCCTACGCTATTATTAACCTCAATAGCACTCATTTCCAGTCTATTCTGAACACCTCACACCTCACAATATTGTTTTTAGGCCAAAAGGTTGCACCGAGGTAGCTGGATGACTAAGCTAAGCGACACAAGTGGGCGGCACAAATAGGACAGAGCACCGGACATCACCACTGGACTGAGCAGGACAGAGGACACCACCACACCACCTCTTCCCTCTCCAATGCCCGAGTGAAGATGGCGGCGGGAAGCGGGGAATAATATAAATCCGGATCTCGCGAGATCCGACGGCGGGATGATGACGTTTTGCCTCGTTCTGAGTTTTGCGTCGGGCGGGAATCCCCGAACAGTGCTCGGATCCGGGCTCGGATCGGCACTGTTCGGGAGTGTTCGGCCCCTAGTCTATATTGGGTTTTTTTAAAATAATTTTTTATGTATACAGAGTGTGTGATACACACTTACCGTATTTCCCCATGTATAGGATGCACCCATGTATAAGACGCACCTCAATTTTGGGGCCCAAAATTTAAATAAAGATGTATTGCAATAAGTTACTGAAGCAGAAGGCTTGTCTGGTTGTGATTTTAGTGAGAGATCTCACATCAGGTCTAGAGGAGCAGAATTCACAATAAAGTCCCACATTCAGTTATAGGAAGGCAGTGCTGATGCACAGCGCTGTACATACCATACTACATGCTGGGCTAAATTATCGTCAGTCAGCGGAGACTGGGAGGCGCTTGAATGACCTGATGGTCTTTTTACCTGAAGCTGGCAGATCTGTTCAGCGGGGAATCCTCTCTCATACCCTCACAACAGGGGTCATCTGGGCTCAATTATTGGTGGTCACCGGAGCTGCCGGTCACGTGACTGACAGCTCCGAGACATCAGAGACTGTGGGAGGCGCCTGAAGGTCCTGCAAGCGCAGATCTGTTCAGCGGGGACTCCTTTCTCATCCCCTCACACCAGGGATCATCTTCTTCATTCAGGTAACTAGCACTGGCAGTGTATAAGACGCACCCTTTTTTTAGACCCAAAATTTGGGGGAAAAAGGTGCGTCTTATACATGGGGAAATACGGTATATTGTTATTGCTTTATAATAGAATCTCAGCACTCGCAAGTTGTTTAATAAGTTCTGTTACATTAAAACTCCCTGAGTACAAAAGCATATTTCCAGCATTTCACTCAGCTCTACTGAATCCCTTATGGGAGAATCCATTTCCTGTGTGCTGACTCAGTAAAGGTAGATAGAGCAAATGAGTGTACGGTGGAAAGAAGTTTTACTTCACGAATGTTTGTAACCGACCATGGGACAATGGGTGGGTTATGGCTCAGAAGAGATCGTGAGAACTTGAAGAAAATGTCTATGCTCCAATACTGGTCCAAGAATTCCATCAACATTATCCTAACCAATCCGGGAAAAGTTCACCGGGAGGATGTCCCTTAACAATGAAGGCATAATACCAGGAATTGGACCTGCTGGAACTTGAACCATGGATTCTGTGTTGCTGACAGCTATTCTTTGCTCTGCAGTTCTTCAGAGACACAGGAATTTCTAATTATTCATTGACCTTCACCTTCTCATAATCAGAGTGTCACACTGGGTAATTTAAACACAGCAGGTCCTTTCTCACTTGACTGACTGTAGTTTGTACCTGTGATCTAGTCTTGCCAATTCTATAATCGTTACCCATGTACTGAACTGTCTTGTCCTTGATTACCCTGTAATGACCTTGTCTTGTTTAACCACACTCCATTTCTGTCTGCAATTACCTTGGCTTTTTCCCTATTCCTTATATTCGGGCAACTGGGTTCCTTCACCGTTATTAGCTCTATTATTAACATCTAACATTAAAGTGAGCTTATACATGCTTATGCAATTAAAATAAAAAAGTATAGCTCTACTAGTAGACAGAAAAAAGTGTAACAAAAGTCCTGGAATTAGTATGTGAAAAACCAAAGGGCATAGCTGAATGGATTTTTTTCTCTATCTGTGCCCTTATCCCTAAATGATCCAATTTGAAGAAAAAAAATATTACAAATTGTGCTCTCATCATTTTCTTGTTGATTAAACAAACTGAAAGGGCATTTCATAAACACTGAAGGTATCATGGCATTTACAACAATCTGAAGGTTTTCAACACGTCCTGTAAAGAGGAGTGGAATAATTATTTAGATGACAGCAACAAACATGACAATAGCTATTCTTATGTTGGCCGGTGAACAAGGTTGAATTGCTAGGAGCCCTGACTGCAAGGAATATAGACCAAGGTATATAGGGAAAACTAACCACCTTAAAATGGCAGTTTTTATTTACATATTTAAATTTCCTAAGTCGCCCCTAGCCTGACTCCATAAAACAATAAATGTTTATAATAATACAATACATTCATCAAGGAGAAAGCACAGAAGAGAAAACAATACTGTAGGCGAGGAAATAAAGCAGGTGGTCTCTTGGCCTAAATGGTTAAATATTTAATGTATTTTCCTAAATATATCTACAGAATTAAATTGCCACAAGGAATAGTACTACAATTCCCCCAGGGTGTTTTCTATCAATTCAGTGATTAGTATGAAGGATAGAGTATTGTTTCTTAAACTAGGTGAAGCTAGATTATCAGATGAGCAAAGAGAAGCTCTTAATGTAAATATGGAAATGCTCTTCCTATCTCACAAATAGAGGTTAGTGCCGATTAGAAAATACAGCTCACCGCTCAATTTGTAGTAAGGGAGTTAGTATACTAACTGTCTATACAGGCAGGGCCTGATTAAGGGTTCTGGCTGCCCTAGGCTAATATGGCTACAGAGCCCCCTCCAACCCCCCATCCCCCCCGAAGATATAGGTGTATAGGAACACTCCTGAATATGAATGTTCAGGTGTATTCTCCAGCATTCAAATTTAGACAGATTGTGCCAATGTCTCTCACCTGTTTTTGCTCTTCTCTCTTGCAGCTTTGTTGTCCTCTCGCTGGCTTCTGGAAAGTTGGGGTCCTGTTTTGAAAATGCAAGAATTTATTATAATGCTAGATGTTAACAAACCCTGAATGATTAGGCCCTTTAGTTAAAACAAAACACTTCTTTAGGGCCAGCTAAAAGTACCCCATTGTACAGGCATATATAAGCAATATCTGAACTTTTGTGGTCAATCAAATACAAACCTCTACCAGCCCCATCTCACTAATATTTAGTATTCTAGTGATTGCTGAGACCACAGAGAGCATCCATGTAACCACCACACAATCATGAAATTATTCCCCCCAAAGCTGCTCTATTTTTTAAATACCCCCTGCAGCCATTGCTCCCCATGCAGCATTTTCCTTACCCCCTCCTACAGCCATTGCCCCCTGCAGCCATTGTCATTACCTCCCACCCTGCATCCATCCCCCCACAGCCATTTTCCTTATCTCCACCCTGCAGCTATTCCAACCCTTAGTCACATCAAAACCCCCCTAGCCACAAACACCAGCACCCCTCCTCCAAACATATCTTTCCCTCCCTATAGATTTGTAATGCAGCCCCCCCCTCTCCCACCCTACAGATTTGTATAGCAGCCCCTTTCTTCCTCCCTATAGATTTGTATGCAGGCCCGGCGCTCCCATTAGGCAAGGTTAGGCACTTGCCTAGGGCGCCGGGCTCTGGAAGGCGCCTGGAGGGCGCCACAGAATGGTAAATGACTTTAAAACTGTGCAGCGACCGCTGACCATACCTGTCACGGCCGCCGCACAGCATTCAGATGCACGGGGAGGGGGGAAGAGGCTATTGCTCACCACCACCGCCTCTCTGCTCCGTCTCCTCCCCTCCACTCACTAGTCAGTGAGTGGAGGGGAGGAGACGGAGCAGAGAGGCGGCGGTGGTGAGACAAGGTAAGGAAAGACAGGGTGAGGGGGGAGGAGGGCGTCGATTTTTGCGCGGGGGGGGGCGCCTCTTGAGGCGCCGATTTTGTAAAAATGCCTAGGGCGCCATGGACCCTAGCACCGGCCCTGTTTGTATAGCAGCTAGATTTATATGGCAGCCCCCCCTCTCCCTCACTTTAGATTTGTATAGCAAATTTGTATTTCCGGGAGAGGGGGCGTGACTGGAGAGCGGGAGGGGGCGGGGCCAATCACGTCAATTCCCCCCCCCCCCGTGAAAACAGCATTTCCCTGCCCCCCAAAATGGCGTGATTCACCGAGAAGAGAAATGCCAGCTCTTGTGGGAGCCCGGGAGAGTTGGCAAGTATGCTATAGATTTGTATGGAAGCACCCCCCCCCCCCCCATCTCCCTCCCTAGATGTTTGTATGGCAGCACTCCCCTCTCCCTCCCTATAGATTTGTATGGCAGATCCCCTCCCTACTTTCCTGGCAGCCCCGTCACTTACCTATAGTTGTGCTGTCCAGCGTCGTTCCTCTCCTCAGATCAGCAGACAGGAAGTGAAGGCTTCCTGTCTGCTGCACAGTATTGTGGATGCCCATAGCGATTGGCTGCCTGTTACTGACCATTGACCACCAATGACTTTTATCGTAGCCCCCCCCACCCCCGAAAGGTGATTGAAAAAAATTTAAATACCGTCAGCGCAGCGCCCCGCAGGACCCAGTGCCCCAGGCTGCAGCCTGATCAGCCTAGCGGTTGATCAGGCCCTGTATACAGGCATTGAATCGAGATGAGGAAAGGGCCGTAATATATTGTTATCTCCCTGCTTGATCCATCTGTGATGAATAATTATATTTTTCCATAGCAATCTTTCTTTCTAATAACATCGTCAAATACAATTAAAAAGGGATTGTGAACTGGTCAATGAAGGTGTCCTAATTCTTGAATAATATGTGCTGAATCTCCTCATATGTCAGATAGGGGACAGAACCACATCAGTCTCCCTATCATATGACAGAGATTAATACCAGTTTGAATGCTCGGTTCTCTGTATAGTTAGCAGTGACGGGGAAGAATTGCTAGCTAGACAAAGTACATGCATTAACTTGGGGTGGGCGACATTAGTCTGGATATACATAATAACTAGCAGGTTCAATCCTGAGTTTAACTCAATATAAAATGACAACATGAATAGATCAACAGCACACAGCAAAAACTTTGCGCGTTGGGTAGCACATCTACTTGACTTAATCTGATAAATATTCAAGATAACTAAGGACACAAATTTGAAGAAAATAACATATCTTGAAATCGTATTCAAGAGTTAGTCTCTTTAAATCATACTAATGCGACAATAAACTTCTATTTCTAAACCAATATTCTGTAAGAACACGGGGTATATTTACTAAACCGCGGGTTTGAAAAAGTGGAAATGTTGCCTATAGCAACCAATCAAATTCTAGCTTTCATTTATTTAATGCATTCTACAAAATGACAGTTAGAATCTGATTGGTTGCTATAGGCAACATCTCCACTGTGTTCTAGACTCCAGGGAATATTGCCTTATATTATTTTTGATATTTAAATGGGGTCTACTTAAGGTAGGCAACTGAATAAAATGTTTGTGGTCCCAATAGTGTACCAGAAGGCCTTGGTCAGAAGTTGGGAAAGGGGACCACACAGGTTCCGTTTCTCTCAATTATGATGGTCAACAAGATGAATTTGTGGTATGGCACTAATACTGTAGGTGAAATATTTCTAAACATTTTGCATTAAGGGATAAACCAGCTACCCCTACTAATATCTAAAATTTGCACACATACTTTTAATTTTAAATTTAGGCATTTTTATCTTAAGGATTAACAGATCAAGGATAGCGAATACTAAATTGCAACAGTCGATCCCTTGGAGAAATTAAAACTTCCAAATATTATCCATTACAGTTAAGCAATAAAATATGTGATACATAATGGAGTTTGGAGGGTGAAAGAGATTTACCCAGAAATATGTCCTTTCAGATTAGATACAACCCAATATTCATAGCATTTTACAGGACTTGGAGGTTGGATTGGAGAAGATCTCATCTAGAAATACTTTATAGACTTAAAAATCACTAAAAACTAAAATCATTTGTCCTCCAGCTTAACTTAATGAAGATGCCCATATTTATATCGCAATGGTGATAAAAAAAAAAAAAGTTAAAGGAGGGTGATTGGTATAGACAATTGTTAGGAACTCCTCCAACCAGTACAGCAAAACCCGGAGTCTCCTCTGAAGTCTGGTGTTCACTGTTGTCCCTAGTGGTGGGGACAGACTTGGCTGCAGACAGAGGGTCGTGAGATGTGTACTGGCCAAGGAGAACCCAGGAAGAGAGTGCTATGGCAGACAGCAGCGTGGGGTCCAGGCAAGGGTCAGCCGACAGCAGACAACGTATCCAAGGAACAAACCAAGGTCAGGGGTCACAGGCACAGGTTCTGAGTCCAGAGACAGGTGTAAGATCGGGGTCACAAGCAGAGGTTCAAAATCCAGGTTCAAGCAATAGGTCAGAAGCAGAGGTTCAAGGTCCAGAAACAGGCAAAGGTCATACACAGTAGTCAATCCAGAAGGTTTACACCAAACAGCACAGGAGCAGGTTAGCAGACAGGGACCTGGAAGCTCAGACCTCACTGCCTTAAATAGTACTGAGAGCCAATCAGGACAGAGGAGAAGAGGGCTGACAATCAGCCTCAGGAGGCTGCTAATTAATTACTAGCTAGAACTGGCATACCAGGAAGCATGTATAAAAATATAAATGAACCAGTTTAAATCATATGAGAGCTCCCCCTGGAGTTGTAGGATGTCCCTACACCCTCCTACATCTATGCAACAAGGATAATCTTAAAGAATAAAAACAGAGCATAGAAATTAGAGCATGCGCCCGGCTGCTAGATCATGCCAGGATGCGGAGTACCGCCGTGGCTCGTGACAACAATACAGTAATTGAAGTTACTCAATCAATTTATAAGTTCACAGCAGGTGCTTGAAAGAGTGGGGTTAGCCAGAAGGAAACAGTCACAGAACAAATCCCCAAGCACACTGCTGTAAACTAGCGGTTTGGAAGTTGCTCAGTCAGTTTATCACAGCAGGTGCTTGATAATCCTACCCTTTCAAGCACCCACTGTGAACCTATAAATTGATTGAGCAACTTTCATTTCCATATTGTTGTTGGAGAGGCATGTGTGGGATCAGAAGCTGATAAGGAATGCTGATCCTTCTACTGCTATTTTGGAGGTTCCTGGGGTACCTCTTGATAAGTTATATATGACCCAATATAGAGACTCTCATTGTTTAGGGTTAGGACTACCCTATAAGCAGGAGCGCCTTGATGGGGCGAGTGCCTTATCATATATTTGCAAAAGTGTTTATGTTTTGTAGTATTGACATGTTATTCTTTTTATTTCTATTGTTGAAAATATGTTTCAGTAATGAAATCTAGTACAATATGCTACCAAATAAAAACTCTGGGCCCCATTCATCACGGCACGCATCTGACGATTTTGTATGTATCGCACGCAAAATCACTCTGAGCATGCCCAGAACCAGCCATACGCAATTAAACGCAGCAACATTCAATGCATCAATGTGTGGAAAGGACACTTGCTACAGCCTATGATTTCTGGGAGTGAACAGGGCGTGGCAGGGATGCTCGCCCGTAGTCAATGTACAGTAAGGGCGTGCCAAACTTGAGTGTATGCAGTCACGTCTGAATCAGGCTTTGGGCATCACGAAGTTACTTGTTTTTCTGCCGTCTCTCCTGCTCCAGCTGCAGGTCTAGACTAAGTCCTCAGTACTAATGATGACAGTCTCATATACATGCAAGAACAGGTCTTTGCAATCAGGATCTAACGTAAAAATGTATTTTATGTTCGTAGACATTAAGAGCATCCTAATAAATATATTTTTTTTGGAAAAAATATTTATTTTTTGTTAACTGTTCTGTCATTAATGCTTATATCATTAACAGATAATATTAATTCAATAGCTTTTTTTTCTGTACGATCTTTTGCAAATGTATATTTCACATAGATATTGGATACATCCTGCAGTGTCTTGTGTAGTAGACCAGACCAACACCTGAATGCATCACTACACGTATCTTCAAATCCGTTCCTTGTTGAATTCGGGAGTACGCACAGCCGATTTACTGCACTTGTAAATAAACGCACGTTGCTCTCAGTCTGCGTGCCGTGACGTATCAGACCCTTTATTTTTCCCTTCAAGCCCCACTTAAAATAAAAAAATATATCATTCACTTAGGCTACTTAATAATAAAAGGAAAGGAAACCAATATGGTAAAATGAAACACATAATACAAATACAATTTTATAGTAAATAAAGTTAATTTTATTATTGTTTTTGAACTGATCCGTCAATTAAACAGGGCAAAGGCTTATTTGAGATCTAAATGTTGTGCAACCTTATTATTATTATTGATATTTATATAGCACCAGCATTACAATTGAGAACAAACACAGTAATAAAACAATATTACAGAATGGCAAAGAGGTAAGCGGGCCCTGCTCGCAAGCTTACAATCTACTGTAGTGAAACCATGGATTTACACAAGGACTGCAGTGTTTTGACAGTTCTCATGATGTGTGTCGGCAGTCAATGAGAAGAGTAGTTGAGGTCTAAACCCTACTGTACAGGCTTGGCCCACACAAGTGCCTATCTCTGAATGCTATATAGACATTTGTATAAAACTAAAGCAATGGTGCACTCTACTGGTTAATGTCCATAATACACAGCAAAACTATACAATATTTGAATACATAGAAGCAATTTAACCTCATAATCAGCATCAACCAGCCACTTACAGGTTTTGCCCCTCTGTTTATTCTGAGTTTTCCAGGAAAAAACAGGTCAAGACCAGTAAATATGAAATTTAAAAAAGAAAACACTGCCCACAACAGAGGAACAAATGACTATATTAATATAAAAGACAGATAATCTCAGAATCAAAATAATTGTTTTATTTGCCCAGAAATGAATGACTTATGACTTACTATCACACCTTAGGCTTAGCACTAGTTAGTAGCCTGTGTCCCATAATTGTGTATTGGTAGTCCCTGCCCAGAGAGGGGATCCAGGAGGGATTAGAAGATTGAAAAGTACCTCTCTCACCAGTTTTAGAGGTTGCAGAGGGCAATTTGCCCCTTTCATCATGCACCTTT
Organism: Mixophyes fleayi; assembly: GCF_038048845.1. NCBI lineage: Eukaryota > Metazoa > Chordata > Amphibia > Anura > Limnodynastidae > Mixophyes > Mixophyes fleayi. The sequence continues at coordinate 44,930,785 of NC_134411.1, read as the reverse complement.
GGTTTCCCCCCTTCCTGCCCCTGCATTAAATACTGTACCTGTGCCCTCCATTATTCTTCTATTTGCCCCCCTTCACTTACCTTTCTATCGCCTTCTTCTCTTGTCCTTCTTTTCTTATTGTCCTTTGAGTCGTGGCTCCTCTGTGCTGCGGTCCACACTTAAAATGCCGGTATGACGTCATCACAACATTCAGTGCGAGGAGGAGGGGAGCAGGGAGGGAGCTGGATCGCCACCTCGTGACCCCAAAAAAAATTGTTGTTTTTTTTCCCCCAGAGCTTCAGAGCCCTGCCTGTGGGGCCTGCTTGCCCGAGGGGCCCCCGGGCAGTTGCCAAGCGTGCCCAATGGGAAAGATGGCCCTGGGCCTGGAGGCGCGAGGTATGTGAGAGGTGCCAGGTAGAGAGGGGCTGCTGTTGTATGATCGCTATGTTCATAGAGTTACATAATGACTAGAGTTCGAGTCAAGTTCAAAACCATAGACATAGCCTTGATCTTGCCTTATAGTCATCCAGGGGTAAGCAGAACTGAGCACTACAAGTAGAGACAGTGACAAGATTGCAGTATAGAAATATTAAGGCCAGAGTCCTGAGTGTGAGAAGAGCAAAATACATGCAGAACTGCAGAGACATTAAATGGAGTAAGAGGCATGATGGGACCAATAGTGCACCAAGCCAAGACTGTCAAATCAACCTGTTTAGTGATTAATACTGTGAAGCTGGGGAACATAATATAACAATATAAATATTTTGTAAAAAATACCACATCGTAGACCCGAATCTCTTTTTGCCACACATAAAGTTGTGCTTCATGGCCTATTAATACAGTTAGATTCTCATGGAAGCAAATGGTTTAAAGTGATTACTTTCTGGTCTGAAATTAGATGGAAGCTCTACATAGGACTTCACATTCTGAGGCCATGTAGCAGTGATCTATTAAAAGGTAATCAGCACCCATGTCAAAAGCTTTGGAGCTCTTCGAGTCTCCCTGAGCTGTGATTGGCTGGGTAGTAAGTACTTTGTACTGGAGAGGTGTCTATGACACCCCCAGGGCATGCTTGTTCGGGAGACCCCTGAAATAGTGGGTGATGTCTCGGCTCCCGAGTCTGGCAATCTCCCTGATGTTCGGCCAGAATGAGATATGGTGGGCATAAGCTCTTGAAAACATGATTCACATTGTAACTCTCTGGCCAACATAGTGTAATGGTGGGTATCACATCATCACACTGCAGTGGGTGGAGCATGATGACACAAATAGCATCATTGTATCCCATTAGTCGGGGTGTGATGTATATCGCATCATTGAGTCCCAACTGACCTGACGTCATGGAGCTCTCCTCCTCATCTTCCAGACATGAGCTCAAAAAAGTAGGTGAGAATGCTCCAGGATCACACCGTAATGGACAAAAGGGTGGCATAACCACTGTCAATGATACATAAAAAGCACATTTAAAAACAATGAATACACGCAGGTTTATAAAATGTACTAATACTAGTAATAATTCTACATCTTTAAAATTCTATATTAAATAGACTTGAGAAAACAATTATTTTCTTCATCCAATGTAGTTTGAGCAGCAGCTGCGATTAAACTTTATATAAAAAAGTGCAGTCTGTACATGAAAAGTTTCAGGACTCTGCTAACAAAAGGAACCGCGACCTGTAATAATCAAAAACGTACAAGGAAAGGCAGATAAAGTAACGGCTCCAATCTCTTCCCGGTACTCAGTGATTAAAGTCCAATACATTTTCCAATTCAAGAGTAGAGAAAAAAAAATATCATGGCGCTCACCACATCTTACAATCAAAATCTGTGTCAGTTTATACAAATAACAGGTTTACATATCCATATGTGGATAACACACTATATATTTCAGACATATATATATATGTATATATACATATATATATATACACATATATATATATACATATATATATATATGTATATATATATATATATATATATGTATATATATATATCTCTATCTATATATACATATATATAAATCTATCTACATATACATATATATATCTATACATGTATATATATCTATATATACACGTATATGTATATATATATATGTATATATATATATATATATATATATATATATATACACATACATATATAAATATACACATATATATATATATATATATATATATACACATACACTGTAACAAAACACAGGCAGGGTGCCTCATAGTGTAATACCGGGGTTGTAATAACCAAAGTTTGTATTACCATGCGTACCGTAAGGTTAGAATAGGCAATCTTGAAGTAAGATGGATGCTCTTTGAGAATTGTACCTCTGGATCTCAACTCAATGGAAAGATAATGCAGCAAAGGCAAAGCGTAATATTGTAATGTATGATATAATACACCACGTGAGAGTGACGACACCACTTTCAACAAACTGTTTAGAGTGATTCAAGTGTTTTCCCAGATGTATAACATTCAAGAAAAAGACACCAGTAAGTTCACATCTATATATAGAAATATATATTATGCGTACCAGATGTCCCAGAGTAAATGGCACTTCTCAATCAATATACAGGAAACTTCCATATATATATGACACTGACATCCAGCAGATGACAGACACAATGCCTTCTTTCTTGACTAAAGGTGGTTTAATTGTACACATCACCAATAATCCATAGCACAGTGTTGTCAGGATGACACAGGTGACCCTAGCTCATACATGCCAACTTTTAAGATTTCTCCCCTGGGAGATCCGCCCCCACTCTAAAAAGCCGAAATTTACGGCATTGAATGGAGGGGGCGGAGCTTAATGAAGCGATTAAACCCCAGCCCTCCATTCCCTGCTGTTGAAATGAGGGAGCTTTGGCTACTCTTCCAGGAGTCTGTGAGAACTCCCCGAAATTCGGGAGTCTCCTGGGAATTGCGGGAAAGTAGACAAGTATGCCCTAGCTCTGGCTAGACAGAGAACTCCTGCTTAGTCACTGGCCACATAGGTTTAAATACAATCAACCCCTCATTAGACCCAGTCTTTCACCTGTGTATGTTCAACCTAGGATTCTCACTCTGCAAAAATTTAATTCTATCTGGCACCTTATTCTGCAGATTGTGAGTCAAATCCTTACAATTCCTCTCGGAAAAGGACAGCCTACAACTTTCTTTGTCACATATATCTCCCCTTAGCATCACTAAGTTTGGTGTCGTGGACCTTGCGAGGAGCACATATTTCCTAGACAGGGCATCTGCATTCTGATGAAAAATTCCTGGCATATGCTCGACCACGAATTTGAAAGGCTGCAATGCTAAAAGCCAACGAGTAACCTTGGCATTCACCTCTCTATTACTTTGTATCCATGCAATGGTGCATGGTCTGTTATCACAGGAAATTTTCTTCCGAACAGATAGTATAGGAGTCATTCTATAGCCCACTTGATTGTGAGACAATCCTTTCCCACAGCAGTGTATCTCTGTCCTCTAGTGAGTACTTGCAGCTTAAATACAAAACCGAATTCTCAACTCCGTCTTTCTCCTGTGACAATACAATGACTAAGCTGACCCCAGAAGCGTCCAAAGAACCTCCTATTAAATTTAGGTGCCTGCAGAGCTGGAGATAAACAAAGAGCTAGATGCAGATCTGACCAAGTGGCTTCTGCGAGTTCACGCCATTTTTGAAAAAACATTTGACCTTGATAGTGTAGTTCCCAACTTAATTGTCCAATCATGGGACACTGACAAATGCCCGCTGAAAAAACCCACAGTAGTCAAATACCTACTACCCAGCTAGCTTCACTACCACTTTGTCGACCTATGGCACAGGACCACCGCTACACTGGTAGTCCTTGACTAACTTTTCAAATTCATCATTAACACAAACAATCCTGTTATCTCCCAATTAAGTCACAACCTCAGGTTCACTTAAAGCTGTACGCCCCGAAATGGAAGAAAAGACATCCCAATTCTGGTGCATAATTTTGTTCACGTGTTGTTTTCAGGCCCAAGTCAAGGAGGGTTCTGTTGCCAATTTAAATATCCTCACAACTACACCTACGAGTGTACGATGCTTGAGAACACTATTTTGATATACCTTGTCTTCTTTCTCTCTCAACAGATGGCCTCTTATTTTTGCACATGAATGCTTGCAATCCCTTTTCAACTGTGGCTGTACTGTCACAGAGGGATGGGATTTCTGGCATACAGAACAATCCCTACAGCATAGAATCTAAACAAAATTGTGAACAGAAATGGCGCTATTAGTAAACAATCCAGATACTGTTATAAATGGAATTCAATGGCCATATATTTTCAGTTTTTGGTAATTTTCATATCCTTGGTGTGTCCACTCCTCTTTATTCAGTGTGCTTCTCTGTATTCACTCATCAAAGGAATTAGAACCAAATGATAATCAGGCATGTCACGAAGTATCTAGATCTTCCTTTCTGATCCCGATATAAACCATCCGATTGTACTTGTCCGTTTATAAAAATAAAAAGAAAGAGCAATGCTCTATAGTGTAAAATCCTCAGACACTTTATTGTAAACACATAAAAACGAGGCCGTCATAATCAAAAGAGTACTTGTAAGAATACTTCTTACTTACAATTGAGGCATATACTTATAGTGCTCTCATTGATTTAATTTGGCACTCACACAGGCCATAATATTGAGGTTTCTTTATATCCAGGATATTATTATGCAGGAGTAACACCAGTCTCATTTGGGGTTTTATTATGACCCCTTAATTGCACAAAGGCTTATTGCAGCCCTTGTGCACATAACTGTGTGTTTTTCAATTGTTGGAGCCTATGCAACATAGTTTTGCATTCTTAATTTGTATTGTATCACTGTATGTTACATGTTTGTTTTTATATTTCGCTCATTCTCTACCCTGAATTTTAATGTATACCATTAAAGCTTAAATATTTTTTATTATCTATTTGGAGTGCCCCAATTACACAAATTCTGCAGTGTGTATGCACTCATGACCAGCTGTGTAGGCTCTGTGTAGCTCTCCATAGGGTTTACAGAGTCACAGTCTTTTCAGCAGTTGATTATGACAGATGAAGAGCACAGGTCTGAAGGTAACTTGTCTAGGTATGTACACATGAATCGGCATGCTCATCAGGACTTTTAATTGTTGGTAAAATCGTTACAGATATTTTCGGGGAAATTATCTGTAGTGTGTACCCAGCTTTAGCCATATCTAGTAACTCTTCCGTGATACCCCGACCTCCCTGGTTTTGCCACCTGCCTCCTTCCCCCCCTCCCCACCAAACCCTGTTTCTCTGTTGTTACTGTTTGTTTAAATCTTATATACATATTTGGAACAAACTGTTGACCTTATGCTTATATTTCTTTGATTACTATACAGATTGTACTTTCTGCTTCCACTTCTGGCAGGGCTTCCTTTGGTGATGCAAGTAGTGCACGAAAAGCAACTATTTAACATGGTTTGACACAGAGAACATGTACTCCTTTTTTTGCCTTACTTTCCTTAAGACCCAACATGACTATCTTGTAAGAAGACGTGGCTTATTGCTCATCATTAATTGGTATCTCTGAGTCCCTGCCCTTAACTTAATCTTATTACTGTGGGCTGGGTCTTGTGAACCATGGGCTACTAGTTGTACTTACCCTTAACTTCTTAGTCATAAGGCCAAAACAAGGGGTGACAGATGCAGACATACATAGGGGATGGGGAGGCTGGCAGAGGCAAACATGGGGGGAAATTGACTGAGCATGGGAGGGGGAATACTACTCACATTCTACTTGGACTGTTTGGTGCACAGTATTGGGGTGGGGGATAGAGGACAAGCTGTGGTGGGGGTAGGATCGCACAGGAGCACATCAAATGGCAGCTCTACCTCTGTAAAGCAAAAGGCAGAGTGCAGCCAACACTACAGAGATGCTGGGCCAAATCTTTGGACTTGGGATTGGACTAGTATGTCCCTGCCCCCAAGCAGTTCAATTACTTCATGTGGGTGCCATCGATCTGCAGGGAAAATTCCTGTAAGGTCTATGTCCAATCCGTTCCTGGAAGTACCGCCATTCAATAAACAGGCTAGCAATATTGTGCAATATCAGCTTTTAGCAGTCTAGTATCCAGGGCCGGCAGAACACAGTATGTTCCCTGCTACGTGTGCACTGACATATTCAGTATAGAGCGAGCAAAGAAGCACCACGAGTCACAAGCAAGAAAGAAGACAGAAGACAAGAAAACAAAAGACACAAAACAGAAGAAAGAAGGCAATAGAGAGGTAAGTAAAGGGGAGCAAAAGCAGTATGGATGGTGTAATACGGGGAGACAGGTGAAGGGGAGAAACAGCAGCATGAAGGGCACAGTGTGATACAGGTGAAGAGGGTAAAAAGCAGCATGAGAGGCACAGTGTGATCATAAGGGGATACAGTGTGATCAAAAAGAGGGCACAGTATAAGCATAAGTGTGGTGATGAAGGGGCACAGTGTGATGTTGAAGGGGCACAGTGTTATGATGAAGGGGGCACAGTATTACGATGAAGGGGCACAGTGTGATGTTGAAGGGGCACAGTGTTATGATGAAGGGGCACAGTGTGATGTTGAAGGGACACAGTGTTATGATGAAGGGGCACAGTGCAGGAGCGCACGCAGGATTGTTAGGGGGGGATTCCCCCCCACCGAAAAAAAAAAAGTGAGAGAGCTGTTGCGCATGCGCAGCAGCTCCGTTTCGGCAGCACTGTACTATACAGCAGCCACGGCGCTGTCAAAGAAGCGTCCGTGGCGGTGCTGTACACAATACAGCACCGCCGCAGACACTTCTTTGACAGCGCCGCAGCTGCTGTATAGTACAGTGCGCTATGTGGGGCACTTTGTTAGCGGAGGGGAGGGGTTTCTGGAGACCCCGAAACCCCCTTGCATGCACCACTGCAGTGTGATGATGAAGGGGGCAAAAGTGTGATGAGGGCGCAGTGTGATGAAGGGGGTGTAGTGTTATGGAGAGGGCATTCTTTTCACTTATAAACTTCTCACCACATTAATTTACCAAAAATTTTAAATTCTATTAAAAAGAATACATATTCTTCATTTATATTACTCATATACCATAAATCTTTGCTATTTAATATATTTATTTGTATTACTCTCTTTATTAAAGTTTATTATATGATTTGTATTAACAGAAGAAAAGCATGATTGAATGAACAAAAAATTTATAGAAGAGGGCACAAATATATCTTTTTGCAGGGGGCGCCAGGCATTCTAGCTCCGGCTCTGCTAGTATCTATCATTACACTAACTATACTCACAGCTTATTTGTTGCAAATGCTTACAGCGCATCATTATTATTTGCACTAAATTGTAAATTAATCCCCAAAGTTTATTCTAACATGGGTGTTTTTTTTTTGCTACAAAATGTTTCTATCCACCAAGCAAATTTACATATATCACCAAACTTAAAATGGACAATTGAGAGGTATAATCAGACATAATTTGTCTTTTTTTAAACTTTACTAAAAACTGAAACAGATAGGACAAACCACGCTGGAGAAAATTATTGGACCCAAAATGTATTTCTGCTCTTCTGTTCACTGTCGTCATATGGTAATAATAACATGTTGGGCCTCAAGGAAAATGTCGTCACTTTCATACACATAAATGGAGACGCGACCATGTGAAGCAACCAGCCAGCGGATGAACAAGGATTAATGACATAGGCAGTGACGCCCATTGCCTGTGATTCGTACAAGTACCAGAACGAGCAGATGTCCATTGACAAAGATCGGCATCCAATCGCTGGGCGTCCCCGGGGATGGGCGGGGAGGTGTGGAACGCAGATGTTACACGACATCGGAAGTAGGGCCCCTAGGAACCCGGCACTTCCCAGCTCTGTACCTGGAAGTCCCTTTATTGCAGTTATGATCCGGCTTCTGCTGCTTCTCAGCCCCTGTCTCCTCCTGCCCGGGACCGGGGCTATCTCCTTCTATTTACCAGCTGAAAGCAAGAAGTGCCTTAAAGAGGAAATCCATAAAGATGTGCTGGTGACTGGAGACTATGAGGTGGCCGAGCAGCCTGCATTGATCACACACCTCAAGGTATACTTACATGACGTGTAACACGAATCGGAGCTGTGAGACGGTTTCTTCCTATGGTAACATACAATCATAAAACGTGAAGGTTTTCTTGTAATGTGCATTGTATTGTGTACCTTTCTTTTGTAAATTCCCTTTACCTTCTTTATTCATGAGGTTAGTTTTCTTATTGCCATCTTACTTTAATATGTGATGCTTATACAGATTTGTATGTGTAGTTTGATTGTTGGCTGTGTACATTATTTTCCTGCAAGCATGTTACAAAGCACCTGTGTGTATAAATCAGATGGGACATTTGTGTCCACAAGGACCATAGAAGTAAATGCATTGTCCATTATACTACTATTATGGTGCATAGCGAAGTTATCCGTTATGTAATGCTTCATTGTCTTTTTTTTTTTTAGCACTTAATTGAAGGATTGGGAAAAAGCTGGAATTATCTGGCGCCCTGCAGAACCCTCTGCTGCTTGGTGTCTCCAGTGAAGCTTGTGCTGTCTCTGCCTGTATAGTGCAACCAGTCATGCTACATATATATGTTCTCTGCACTGCATGTAGTGTTTATAAGTTATATATATCTCCTATGTCTGGCACAATTATGTCACATTTTCTATTGCTTTTGTATGTGTATGTATGTATATATATATATATATATATATATATATATATATATATATATATATATATATATATATATATATATATATATATATATATAAATTTTATAATTTTACACACATTATATTGACAAAAGTATCTGGCCACACCTGTTAATTATTGAATTGAGGTGTTTCAATCAAATCTGTTGTATAAAATCACAAGCACCTAGCCATACAGTTTTGCAAACGTTTGTGATGCAAAATGGGTCGTTCTGAAGAGCTCACTGATTTCAAGAGTGGTACTGTGATAGGATGTCACCTTTGCAATAAGTTGGTTTGTGAAATTTCATCCCTGCTGGATATTCCACTGTCAACTGTAAGTGATATTATTAGAAAGTAGAAGCGTTTAGGAACAGCAGCAACTCATCCATGAAGCAGAAGACCACGTAAAATCACAGAGTGGGGTCAACGACTGCTAAGGCACATGGTGCGTAAAAGTCGCCAACTCTCTGCTGATTCCATAGCCGAAGAGTTACGAACTTCCACTGGCATTGATGTAGTCACAAAAACTGTGCGCGCAGGAGCTTAATGGAATGGGTTTCCATGGCCGAGCAGCTGCATGTAAGCCTCACATCACCAAGACTAATGCCAAGTGTCGGATGGAGTGATGTAAAGCTGTAGAGTGTGGAGCAGCTGATGGACTGTGGAGCAGTGGAAATGTGTTCTGTGGAGTGACGAATAATGCTTCTCTCTTTCGCAGTCAAATCTGGGTTTGGCGGATGCCGGGAGAACGTTACCTCCCTGACTGCATTATGAAAACTGCGAAGTTGGTGGAGGAGGGATAATGGTATGAGGCAGTTTTTCAGGGTTTGGGCTAGGCCCCTTATCTCCAGTGAAGGGCAATCTTAATGCTCCAGTATACCAAATCATTTTGGACAATGTAATGCTTTCAACTTTGTGGCAACAGTTTGAGGAAGGCCCTTTTCTATTCCAACATGACTGTGCCCCAGTGCACAAAGCAAGTACTACAAAGACATGGTTTGATGAGTTCGGTTTGGAAGGACTTGACTGACCTGCACAGAGTCCTGACCTCAACCCCATCTAACACCTTTGGGATGAACTGGAATGGAGATTGTGAGCCAGGCCTTCTTGTCCAACATCAGTGCCTGACCTCATAAATGCTCTACAGAATGAATGGGCACAAATTCCCACAGAAACACTCCAACATCTTGTAGAAGCCTTCCAAGAAGAGTGGACGCTGTTATCGCTGCAAAAGGGGGTCCAGCTCCATTTTAATGTGTGTGTGTGTGTGTGTATATATATATATATATATATTTGAATACATGTCATTACAGTTCCGATTGGTGTAATGATCAAACGTCCGAATACTTGTGTCCATATAGTGTATGTGTGTGTGTTATGGAATTATGGAATAATTCTGCCGGACATAGGGGATATATAACTTAAGTTCTCTACACTCTGTGTGTTTATATCTGTATAGGAGAAAGAATGCACTATACAGGGATTGAGAAACCCTCAAGCTTCAATCAAGACACCAAGCAGCAGAGGGCGGTGTTACAGCATTCGCCCATACCCCTCAATTGATAGTGTAGTAGCTTTCACTTGCTATTTCTCCAGTATCTAAAGCCATTGGAAAATGTCTACTGATCAGCAAACTTGAGTAATTGTCTTTGTGAGACGCTATTTACTTGTTTTCTATTATCTGGGATAGTTCTTTAAGCCTGTGAACTTATTTTAAATAGATTTAAAACCTGATGATTAATGTTACAAAATCTCCTGGTATTGGCAGTCTTTAAAACCTCCTATGTTATGATTGTTTTGAGACAGTTTCAAATTGATGAATCTGTAGTCTTGTGTTTTTTACTGGTTTAATTAAATTAAGTTACCTAGACACGCTTCACCTTGGAAGGACAATTAGGATATTTTAAACTTTATTAGTCACAATTTGCAGTATGTGTCAACTGATGGAAAGTGTGGTGGAACAGTGACCACAATTTCACTGTGTGTGACTGTGATAAGTGTCCAATTGCTGCCTCCTGTGTTTGTTTATTTATTTATATATTTATATTTTTTTTACAGGTTACAGATTCGGCAGGACACCTTCTATATTCCAAAGATGAGGCAAAGAAGGGCAAATTTGCCTTCACTACAGATGATTATGAAGTGTATGAAGTGTGCTTTGAAAGTACAGGCTCTTCTGGTCAGTTCTCATCATGACACATATATCGGAATTAGCCTCTTGATCATAAAATCTATGTCAGAGTTGGTGTGTTTAGCCTGAAATTCATGTTCTGTATTCCCAGATGCAGGGAGATCTCCAGATCAGTTAATTGTACTGAACGTGAAACATGGAGTGGAAGCTAAGAATTATGAAGATGTAAGTTTGTCTTAGAACAGTTTTTACTAAAGGCTTAATACAGGTCATTCATATCTAATCCTTGATATATACTTATTACACAGAGCACATTTTTAGCCTGATTCATTTTCAAACGCACCCTGCACGGAAGTCACGTTTTTAAAACAAGGACGGAACATGAGCTTAAATACGTCTGTATTCAAATCCAAGCGGATCTCAAGATACGTTTCTATTTGAATCTGGGTATAAGTACGCTCTGCCTAAACAGTACTTGTTGTATGTTAACAGGCAGAACGCAGAGCAGAATATGTATATGTACAATATAAAATCGGAACACATTCAAAAAATAAAAATGTATAAAAGAAATTACCAACTCATAATACTATATTCATTAATATATATATATATATATATATATATATATATATATATATATATATATATATATATAATTTTTTTTTTTTTTACATTAAATACATAAATCAACATGTTCTTAATGCATCATGGGCATACAATGCGTTTATATAGTCGATATTCCTTGCATACACATTTTCTTTGCTATCTAGTGGCACGCATACGTGTAGTTTTTAATACATAGACTATGCCGTGCCAGCCATCACTATCAGTCTGCACTTACAGCTGTCCTGCAGCTGGTGCAAATGATACGGTTAAAAAAAATAAAAATAAGTACTTTAGAGAAACACAGACCTCGAATCAGCCAAAGCTGCGTTGAAACCCCATTACTATACATTGCCTGCGTTAGTCCGCCCCTTCCCTCCCCCGTTCAAATCGTAGGCTGTCCTTATTGTTTGCCTTTAGACATGAATTGCATGCCGTTGCGTTCACTGGTGTGAGGTCCGTTCCTGAGCATGTGCAGAGCTATTTCATGCAAGATATGGCACAAACTTCCTGCGTCCAAAGATGATCAGGCCCTAGATGTTTAGTAAAGTTAATATAATGCCATGTAGTAACCACATACTGCCTTCTTTGTTTCACCTTTTAGATGGCTAAAGCAGAGAAGCTGAAGCCACTGGAGGTGGAGTTAAGGCGTCTTGAGGACCTGTCAGACTCTATTGTTAAAGATTTTACTTACATGAAGAAAAGAGAAGAAGAAATGAGGGACACAAATGGTGAGAGAATGACCGGGATAAAAAGCTAATAAGCATAGAAGAGCAAATTGATGGATTTAAGAAGACTATTTAGTGTGGGGGTGCAGATAACGCTTGTTATTTGTTCTGTGTTGTGCTGGAAGTTTTGAACTACTGGCTCCATTAATGTCAGGGTCATACTGGTGATACCTGCAATGGGAGTCTGAGTCCCAGGGCTAGATTTACTAAGCTGCGGGTTTGAAAAAGTGGGGATGTTGCCTATAGCAACCAATCAGATTCTAGCTTTCATTTATTTAGTACCTTCTACAAAATGAAAGCTAGAATCTGATTGGTTGCTATAGGCAACATCCCCATTTTTTCAAACCCGCAGCTTAGTAAATCTAGCCCCCAGTGTCTTGCAGCAGGTTTAATTAGTACCAAGGTTATATTAGGACAACCATGCACTTGGTCACTGGTCTACTTTGTGGACCTTTGCAACTCCCAGGTGATTCATTCTGAAGGTGGTTGTTGTGGAAGGTGGTGTGTTCTTCCAAACTGTGGGGTTCCTGACATGAAATCTTCACAGTTCTGCTAGTTGGGGCAGTCGGCTATAAAAACAAACAATTTTCGGGTGGAATTCTCCTTTTAAGAAATACTAGTGCTTTGTGTTATTGCACTGTATATAATTATAAAATATTCTTACTATATGTTTAAAGAACATGTGACATATTGCATTCAGTATTCCTTTTAAACATTTGCTTTTCTATTTGAATATAAATCTATACAAATCAAAATTGATAACGCACTACAACATTTATTTATGAATGAATTGATCAGTGTATATTTAAATGAGCACATTCCTATGCAGGACAACATTGAAAATTACAGCATCTAAAAGTAATACATTTTATAGTCTTTACACTGCATCCATTGGAAACATTGCTGGTTGTTGTTCTATAACTTTAATTGTAGGAATTAAATATAAAACTAAGTTTGTACATTAGAAAGTGGAATGTTTTATGCTGCAATTTCCATGGCCATTGGTTCTGTTATTTGTTTTCACACTGATCTTATCTCTTTCTCTCCCCAGAGTCGACCAGCCTACGTGTGCTCTACTTTAGTGTGTTCTCCATGTTTTGTCTTGTTGCTCTTGCCACATGGCAAGTCTTTTACCTCCGGAGATTCTTCAAGGCCAAGAAACTTATCGAGTGAGTTGTGGCGTCAAATGAGAGGTTGATACCAGGCACAAAAACTCCATCCTTGTGCCAAATAACTTAAGGGAAAAGTAAAGCTGATGTGCAGTTTGTTGTTATATGAACTGAGGTTCCTTATAGCGCATTAAGAACATATGCTAAATTTGATGTGGGGATAATATATAAAAACGGGTCCATACATTACTGCAAAAAAAGTTGTGACTCCTGGCGGGAAACATTCAAAGTAATTTCTCTAGTGCCGTTTTCAACACTTCTACTTGCTTTTGTTACATCATAATTTTAGGCCAAAATCCTGTTCACTGGTTTTTACGTATGTCACTAAATATATGTTAAAAAACAAGTTAATGAGATTCCCGAATTCTACTGTATTGCAAGTTATGAAGACCTAATTTACAACAAGCCTGAACCCAAAATAAGTGAAAATGGTTTATTTCAAAGTTATGTTGCATAATTTATATGCGATACCTGAAATCTTTACTTCCCAAGGGTTTTATAAACCAGTAAAACCAGTGTCACCATGTGGGAGTAGTGGAAAAATTGGTGCTTACAATATTGACAAGTCTGCTATTAACGTGTTCGTGTGTATGCACGGATTTCCATTCCTTTATGGAAAATGAATGCTATATCATGTGAACACGTAATGTGTTTTCCTACAAGTGTCACTGTTCTATTTTTTCCCATGGGGTGGTTGACTGTTTTCTCTCACATTTTCAGTACTTTTGGTATGTTTGTTTTTACTTTATTTTAAAACATTTCTGTGAGACTGAGATGCAATTCTGTAAAACACATATGTTAGAGTGACTATCGTGCATACAAGATAAAATAAACTCTTCCTGGTCTTTTGTTAAACTGAACATTATTTGTTGTACAATATTTTTACGGAAAAAAAAACACATTTTCTTTTTTTGAGTTCCATCTGTGGAAACAGCTCTATTGGTATTGTCTGTTGAACCGAGTTAAATATACACTGAATTTATATTTTAAGCAACCATCTGTATTGTATGTTACACATGTAGAATGTATTTGATCTACCTATATCGGCTATTACTTCTATCCATTACCCTTTTCATAAAGTCATTTTTCCCTCAAAAGTCCCCAAACCTACTAGATTTTGGTTTTAGTTGATTCTTTTATTTGAATACTTCTCTTTTGCAGAGAAATGCTTTCCTTCTGTACCGCGATATATATACCAATCAGCCACAACATTAAAACAACTGGCAAGTGAAGTGAATAACATTGATTATCTTGTTACATTGGTACCTGTCAAGGGGTGGGATATATTAGGCTGCCAGTGAACAGCCAGTCCTTAAAGTTGATGTGTTGGAAGCAGGAAAGATGGGCAATCCCAGTCATCTAGCCAAATTGTGATGACTAGGCGACTGGGTCAGAACGGCAGGTCTTGTGGGGTTGTACCCTGTATGCAGTGGTTAGTATCTACCAAATGTCGTCCAAGGAAGGACAACTAGTAAACCGGCAACAGGGTCATGGTTGTCCAAGGCTCATTTATGCGCGTAGGGAGCGAAGGCTAGCCGGTGTGGTCCAATCCCACAAAAGAGCTACTGTAGAATAAATTGCTGACAAAGTTAGAGCTGGCTATGATGGAAAGGTGTCAGAAAACACAGTGCATCGCAGCTTGCTGCTTATGGGGCTACGTAGCCACAGACCAGTCAGAGTGCCTATGCTGACTCCTGTCCACTGCTGAGAGCACCTACAATGGGCTTGTGAGTGCCAAAACTGGACCATGGAGCAATGGATAAAGGTGGCCTGGTCTGATGAATCACGTTTTATTTTACAGCATGTGGAATGCTGTGTGCATATGCATCGTTTAGCTTGGCCAGAGATGTCAAGGTGTTGACTTGACTTCCATATTCCCCGGATCTCAATCTGATCGAGCATCTGTGGGATGTGCTGGAAAAGTCCGAGCCACGGAGGTCTCACCTCGCAACATACAGGACTTAAAGGATCAGATGCTAACATCTTGGTGCCAGATACTACAGGACACCTTCAGAGATCTTGTGGAGTCCATGTGTCAGAGCTGTTTTGCCGGCACGAGGGCGACCTACACAATATTAGGCAGGCGGTTGTAATGGTGAGGCTGGTTGTTGCTTTTGAAAGCTTCTATCATTTCTACCCAATCCATTCTCTGCTCCAAACCATACATATTTAGATCTTTTAGTATTTCCTGGTAAGTTTGGTGATTTAGACTATACACCATTCCTACAGAATGTGCCACCGTCTCTTCAGCGTAGGCCTTTGCACTTCTAATTGCTTCCTTAGCAAGATACACCTATTTTCTTGATTCCAATTGTGTCTGTTTATAACTGCTCTTTGCTGGGAGATATTTCTCTGTATCTCTTAAAAACAATCTTTTTTGCTTTTACAATACTTGCTACCTCTTTTGAGAACCAAATCACAGCTGTATATGATGAAGCACAGGTGCAATTTACTATGCTGGGACTACTCAGGGAGCCCTGGCATTGACTCCCCCCACCTCCTCACACAAAAAAGGATTTTCATCATTCAGCAATAAAATTATAATCAGCTTGCATGCTGCAACATGTTTCCACAATCATTGTCTTTATCAAGGTGCATGCCAGCTGATTGATCCAGGTGGGCTTTTTATACCAAGCACAACCAATCAGAACACTCCTATTTCCCCATTTGAGACTTTATATACTCATAAATCTCTACATATTAAGATATAAATATTGCAAGATTAACATATTTAAAACCAAATATAAAAATGTCCACAAAATTTAATTCAGTCCTATATCGCTGCGTGTAATTTCTCAGAACGCAGATCTACTTCCGGCAATACACTGTTGTTCTCTGACCATATTTCTTACTTATCCTGTTTTAATGTGGCCCCCTGTCATGCCTGCCTGACTCCTGTCGAAGTCAGCATATTGGATAAAGTCATTTCAATTAAAATCTAGCAAACTTGGTTGTCTTTGTCTGAAAAGATGCGTACGGCACGCTACGGCGTAAAAGGGCATACGCAGCTGCAACAGGTGGCAACAACAGTATTTAGTCTTTTACATACATTCGCACACATGCACACTTGTAAAATAGTACACATTAATGGTAGTTGCAACACATAGTCATTTATGTCGAAATATAGTAGTATTTATGTGTAATATCATAAGTTATATGCATATCATTAAAACATATGGTACAGGTTGAAGGAATCATATCATGTGTGGTATCCTAATACTCCTCTTCATTTGCAACTGTCCGGGCCACTCTGCGAAGGAATCGCAGAGTGCATACGCAAGTTATGAATGATAGGGAATTATGAACTATTTAAGACTAAGGAATCTTGGCGGGAAGATCGGAGCATACCCCCTGAGGAGATGACCCCCTCCTTTGGATTCTTTAGGTTGAACTAGCCAATGATTGACAACCCCTGGGACCTTCCTGAAACCTGGACCAATAGAAGCAAGCTCTACCATTCTGCATTGTTTTACTGTATTTCTTTGTGCATATAAACAGCAGCTCCTCATCTAGTGTGCAGACATCTCGTCCCCCAGACTTCAGGATTGAATGACTGTACACTGGATCCAGAGCGCCTGCGATAAGTAACGGCTGTACTTATTATAATTTTCGCTTGAATATCTACTGCTACTTTTTGAGAATAAATCTTTGTGCGTTGGAAACACAAATCGAGATTCGACAATCGTTATTGGTTAGCGACAATACGCACTTAACAATTTGGGGGCTTGTGAGTTTTGGAGGTTTCGTTGCCGGACGATACGCAAGACCAACGGATTTCGGTTCCGCAACAAAGGGTGGAGACGCGTCATATACGGGTAAGAACGCAATGTGTTCAAAACCTGAATTTTACTCTGTGTTGTGAAACCGAATGTCCGTTTTGCATTGTCTAGGGCACGCTAACTAGAACCTTGGGACAAAAGAGAAAACTGTTTCTTTTTATTGTCATTGTGCGTTTTAACTATTGCATTGCTTAGCGTATGTGTATTTCCTGCTGTGCGTACGCGGACTTCCGGTAGATTTTCCACGTGGTTAAACAATCATTTTGATAGTTATTATATGTGTATAGTATAATCACTTGTGAAAGCCTCTGAAATATTATTACTATTGTTGGGAACTTTTTAATTTTCTGCGCAGAAAAGGTGTATAGTGTGTGATTTTATGAAGTAGATACACTGTTTTATTGTTGATTGTGCTCAGTTGCTGTCTGACGAGGCGGGTTGCCCAACTGAAGGATGGTATATGAGGCAGGTATACCAAATGCGAAAACAAAGGGGTTTTTCGCAAAAGCGCCACCAATAGATCGCAAAGTTTACTGCTAATTAGTATCAGTAGGCGGTGCGATCTAACCGCACGACAACCGTTAGTGCGAATTGTAAGAGCAGCTTTGAGGAATTATATTGGAAAGGCTGGTTGATCGTATCGACTTGGTGCTACCAGTTATAATAAACTCAACAGAAACTTGAGATAGCCGGGCTATCGAGGAACTATTTCTGTGTTAGGGATTCTTGTTTGGAACAAGAGTAAGCGAGTGGACGCGGCTATTTGCAAATACGTCCACTGGGGCATTAGAGATCTCTAGCGGTGATTGTAGCAACAGGGTTGAAATTGTTGGGTGGAAAGAACAGAGCATTATGTGGCGGGAGGGATAAGTACAGCCGTTATTAAAACTGAAAAAAGAGAAATTGCTAAGTTATATCCTGTCTTAAGCCAGTTTAAAACCAGTGTATCAGAAGATGAAGACGAACCCACTATGATTTCAGCCATTGCTCATGCTGTTAATATGCTAGAGGTTCAGCGTAAGTATGGGAAAGGAGCAATGGCTGAGATAGGTGAGAGTAGTGTGATCACTAGGAGTGATAGTAGTCTAAATATTGAAACACCAAATCCTGTAGTGTCTTCTGAAGACAGTGAACCAGTGGGTGCGTATCCAGTCCGCACAATATCAGTTCCCAATGGGAAGAGGGACAAGGATGGTGTAGTTCCTTTAAAGAATGTTACAATGCATTGTCCCTGGACTAGATCAGAATTACGTTCCATTATGACTGAATTCCCAGATCCTAGAAAAGAGTTGGCAAAGTGTCAGAAATTTGTTAAAGACTTAGGAAATGCACACGAACCAACCAATAAGGATTGGAGTGTAGTTTTGAGGGCGTGTCTTCCTCCCAATACTGACATACAAAAATGTATTAAAGATTGTTTGTTGGATGAAGATGACACCTTGACTGATGAGATTAACCAAGAGAATATAGAACAAATTGTCAAACATTTAGCCATCTATTTTTCAGTAGTGGTATATTGGAGTAAGATTTTCACCATAAAACAAAAGGATAGTGAAACAGCTTTAGATTACTTTGCTAGAGCTATAGCAGCGATAACACGGTTCACTGGGATATCCAACATAGGTGAGGACGCACATCACAGAGAGGTAGCTGTAGGAGTATTAATGGATGAGAAAAATTTAAAGACAAGAGTACAGACCACATTACCTAATTGGAGAGGCATCACAGTAGATTCTCTTAGGGAGTCTGCTGTGGAGCATGACAAAAACCTCTTTAGAAAAAAGGAAGAGAAAAGTGATAGGTTAATGACGGTAAGTATACAGGCTTTAGAGGGAGTGCATACACGACAACCAGCATACAACCCACATAATAAGAAATATAGAATAATCAGGTGTTTCAAGTGTAACGAAGAAGGCCATTTCGCAAGAGATTGTAAAAAAGAAAGACAGTATACACATACGGGTGGGTCACGTAGATATCCTCCAATGGGGAATTTTCATAGATTAGAAGACTCACATCTACCCACGCATATTATAGCAGCAAATGCTGCGCGGGAAAAAGATACTCAGCGCTAGGGGTCAGGTCATACCTGTAGTCTACAACCAGTGAGGTTAACTGAGAGTCAGATAGAAGAACCAACAATGATAGTTGACATAGCTAGTAGGAAGCAAACTTTTCTTGTAGATACAGGGGCGGCCCAATCTGTGATAGCCTCTCCTTTCAATCTACAGGTGACCAGTAAAACTGTTCCAGCTATGGGGGTAACGGGAAGAGTGTTGCATTATCCACTAACTAAACCTGCTGAAGTTACTATCGGGCCCCTGCATACCAAGCATTCATTTCTCTTGGCTGCGGCGGCTCCTACTAACTTGCTGGGAAGAGACTTGTTATGTAAAATGGGATGTGTCATATACTGTACTCCAGATGGTGTGTTCTTAGATATACCGGAGAAAGTCGCACATGAGGTACAGGATATATTGGACACCCCTCAAAGGTTAATGTTACACTCTCCTGTTATAGAACAAAGTCCATCTCAAGTAAAGGGGATGTTGCTGGAAATACCAGGTTCACTATGGACCAGAGATGGACAGGACACTGGACTGATGGCAAACGTAGCCCCTGTCATGGTCAATCTAAAAAGTGGTAGGATAGCTCCAAAAATCCCACAGTATCCATTAAAACCGGAGGTGGAACTAGGGGTATATCATGTTATTGAGAGGCTGTTACAACAAGGGATTTTAATTCGTACAGCCAGTACAGCAAATAGTCCCATTTTCCCTGTGAAGAAGAGTGGGAGGAGGGGCTATAGATTAGTCCAGGACTTAAGGGGAATTAATAAAGTTGTTGAGAGCCAATTCCCCGTAGTGCCGAATCCAGCTGTCATCATGCAGATTCCACCGTCTGCTAGTCACTTTACTGTCATTGATCTATGTTCTGCTTTCTTCTCAGTCCCTCTTCACCCTGACTGCCAATACCTTTTTGCATTCTCCTACCGGGGATTGCATTACACATGGACCAGACTGCCCCAGGGGTTCATTGACAGCCCCAGTATTTTCTCCCAAGCCTTACATGACTGCAATCCTTTCAACCCCACAATGGGTCTGTTCTAATTCAATATGTGGACGATTTGTTGCTGTGCTCTGATTATTTTATGTCATGTTTACATGATACTAAATTGTTGTTGCTCCATCTCTCACAAACAGGGCACAAGGTGGCAAAGGACAAATTACAGCCATGTCAGACTAAGGTCAAATACTTAGGACACTGCCTCACTAAGGGGCTAAGACACCTGACAACCGACAGGATTGAGGCTATACAACACATGACTCTGCCGCAGAGCCAGAAGCAGATTCGTACCTTCCTGGGGACGTGTGGATACTGTAGATCCTGGATCCCAGGTTTTTCTATTCTGGCATTACCATTGCAGGAGCTAGTCTCTTCGTCAAAACCAGAACGTGTTGTACACACAGAAGAGTCAGAGTAAGCATTCTTTAACCTTAAAGATAGTCTGACTAAAGCACCTGCATTGGGAATACCTGATTACGAAAAGCCTTTTGAGCTATACTGTACGGAAGCTGATGGTTGTGCAGCAGGTGTCCTCACACAGAAACATGGTGACGCTAGCAGACCGGTAGCATACTACAGTGCACAATTGGACAATGTGGCAAGATCACTCCCAATATGTTTCAGAAGTGTAGCAGCAACTGCTCTTCTGGTAAGAGCGAGGACGTAGTATTAGGACATAATTCAACTGTCTATACACCCCATGCTGTATCAGCTCTGTTAAATTCAGCCCAAACCAGACATGTTTCTTCAGCTAGATTCACAAAGTGGGAACTAGCCCTGATGGCACCCTCAAACATCACCATCAAACGATGTAGCACCTTAAATCCAGCTACATACCTTCCATATGTGTCTCTAGAGACACAAAGGGTGGGAGGTGAGGAGACCCTGGTCGATGATGAGTTAGGCAAGAGTACTGACACGCATGACTGTATGGAACACCTGAATCAGACCTTTACTGCAAGGCCCGACATACGTGACACCCCCTTAGAAAATGTAGATTTTACGTTTTATACAGACGGGAGTTGTCATAGACAGACAGAGACAGGAGAGCTATGTACTGGTTACGCTGTTGTAGACTATCAGGATGTGGTAGAAGCTGAACCCCTTGGCCCACCTCACTCAGCCCAGGTGGCGGAACTAGTAGCATTAAGGAGAGCGTGTAAATTGGCAGAGGATAAATCAGCCAATATATATACTGACTCTAGGTACGCCTTCGGGGTAGTGCATGATTTTGGGGCCCTTTGACGTCTTAGAAACTTTACGACAGCAGCAGGTACACCAGTGGCACACTCACAACACATAAAAGGACTTCTGACAGCGATACAGTTACCCAGAACAGTAGCCGTCATAAAGTGCAAAGCCCATACCTTTGAAGAAGATCCAGTGTCACTGGGCAATAACAGGGCGGACGAAGCTGCTAAATGGGCAGCAGGGCAACCTATGACTGTATCGACCTAGACTATGATGGTTTTTCAGACATTAGACATGCAGAAATTAATTGAAATGCAAGATTTGTGTTCCCTGCAGGAAAAGGCGGTCTGGAAGGCGAAGGGATGTGGTCAAGAGTCCTCAGGACTCTGGAGGGATGGACAAGGTAAGCCTGTAGCTCCCCGAACATACTATCCAAGCCTGGCTGAAGCAGCACACGGTCTGACTCACCTGGGTAAAGAAGGTATGTGCAAACTTGTGAGATTTTTCTCTCAGTCTGGTAAGAAGGCAATGTCATGTCTTACTTGTTTGAGGAAAAATGTTGGGAAAACTATTCCAACTGAGCCATCCCACATCCCTCCTACAGACGGACCTTTTCAGGTAATACAAATTGACTATATCCAACTACCACCGTCAAGATCAGTATGTCAAGTGTATCGGTTACAGACAGTCAAAGTGATCATAATAGCCAAGTATGAGCAACTGGTGGACTGTGGATCTTCAACCCATATTTCCATGGACTCTAAATGTATGTCAGTCTTTTTAAATACCAGTGATTGCATCAACATTATATAGCACATATTTTAACGAATTTAACATCTAAGGGACTCAGTTGTCAAAAATGAACGGGTCCTTAGAACTTAGAGCTCTGTGGATTCCCAGCACAAAGCAATCAGCACTGCGGTTCGGCTTCCTTAACCACAGTAACTGCTCTCCCCTGATCGTTCGCTCCTGTGGCCTAATTCTCGCTCTTAACTAGTGACCCTCACCTGTAAACAGGCTTGGAGCCATACAGCTGCCACACCACAGGGTATAGCAAAGCTCCCAACACTAACAGCAGGAGTCCCAGACATACAGCGCACCCAACTGCACCACAAGAGAGCCGATCTCAGTCTGTTTCAGGCCCCAACAACTGTACCTGCAGACTTCCCCATCCCCTCGCTACCTGCGATCGCAGTAATCAGGAGTGTGTAGGAGCCAGTGATTCCCCATTTAATGCTCCAAATCTAGTAGTCTGCATTATTAACTGTAAAAGAGTGAGCAATAGACTCTGCCTCAAGCTCCATTTCACACTGTGGGAACCACACATGTAAGTTTCATCTGGGGTGCAGACACTGCTAAGTGACATGCTCATCATCCCACTGGTACCAGGATCTTCAATGACACATATAACAAGTGAACACCTGTAACGGCCTAGTCTCACCTTGCTATATCCCTGCTTACCATTAAGCTTGGCCTCCTTTATGACATTTATGTTCACCCAGCAGTCAATTATGAAGGGTCTCAGAAATAGTTAAGTAGGACCCCAAATATTTTAAATGAAGGGTTCTGGGACCCACAAAATAATGAACTGAAAATATTGGAATCTCAATTTGAAACCATTATATTTTGTACAAGTTATCATGTCTAACCAACAAGCCTTATGGCAGTAGACATAAGTAGGTGCCAGCTGTACTTCTGCAAACGTCAGCTCCTCATGCCTGTACATGTGTACCAGCCTTACTCTCCACTAGAAGAAGGAACCCTGACACATGCAACAAAAAGAAATGAAAAACATGTGGTCTCTGATAAGGGACTAAGATCTTTCCTGATGGAATTGCAAGAAAGATGTAACAGATTAGATTCCTCTATAGCAAATAAGCAAAAAGTAGTCTATTGTTATAAAGGATATAGTAAGCCTTTCAGTATGACTATTGTATATCTCAACCACATTAAGTATATGATGTTTAAAAAATGGTCAATGTGAATTTATTTTCTTCTACATAGACGGCACTAATAATTATCTCTATTGTGACAATTGCTCTATAATAATATTCCTTCTCATTGCAGCTTGGAACAAACAGACAGACAGACAGGAATCAGCTGGCACAGATTTCCAGCAAGTTTAGAAATGTTACATGTTTTTAGGTTATAACAATGAGTGCGTAGTCAACCACTGAAAGAGAAGTCACTGTAAAGGTTTCATTGTGGGACAGTGTTAGTGACCAAATTAGTAGTCATGTGTCTTACAAGGGTAAATTGCATCAGACATAGAACCATATGTACAACAGACAGTTTATTTATTTTTTAACCATGATCTCCACTGAAATCACCAGGATATTCCTTGCTACATGCATTGCTGTTCTCTCACTGATTTTCCACCCATGCCCCCAGCAAAACTACCTGTATCTGTTAGTAATAATAGAATGGCATCCAGGTGGAAAAATCTCAAGAAGTGCACAGTACAAAAGTATCACATCAAAATCCAACTTCGTAGCACTTTAGAACCACCTCTTCCAATAAATTAAATGTTTCTACTTTTATTATATAATACTGCTCATTTTTGCTTCATTTGTAATTTTAATTAATCATGAGACTAAGGAGACATCACAACGGTCTTTATTACACGTGGCACTTTTGTGTATTTGAAGATTTTTTTACATTGGGAGCCTAGAGCTCTCTCCGGAGAGCAGATGGTGTAACATGCACCTCATTAGATGTATAGCACAAGACCCGATCTCAACCAGCTCAGAGCTGGTATAGAAGTAAAGTTATTTTGCGGAGTGGAAATGGCTGGGTGTCTTATTGCAAAGAACATACTAAAAAATACACCCTTCCCACCCCTTTATTTTATTACAATAACTTCGCTCCCCAAAATGAAATGTTTTGCATGCTCTGTAACACTGTCCCAACATGAGCGCCTACATTGCACTTAGCAAGGAAAGCTCTCACTCGGCCAAACTCCTGTTCCTACACAAACGTCTTGCTACACAAACCCATGTACTCTGAGAAAAATCTGGGTGAACAGAACCACCAGACATTTGCTAATTTGCATATCATCAATGAAACAGTCTCTACAGGAGCTCTTTACATCACTTAGTTCTCCCTTGGGGATATTGTTTGCTCTATTAACTCAATGGGGCACATCCAATTAGCCTTGATACTGCCGAAAGTAACACGGCCTGCGCACCATTACCGTTAATACGATAATTTTTACCCGGAAACCAACGCTAAAATTACCGTATTAACGGTATTAATACACACAATTACCTTAGTATCTGTAAAAGTGAGCAGGAAGCGTTACTTTCGGCAGTAACATGGCCAATTGAATCTGCCCCAACTAATCTGGTTCAGACCATCTAGACTAGAAAGAACACTATCAGTTAGTGATGATCCAGTTATGGTACATATTATTTTATAGGACTTCAAAATGTGACCAGTCATTGGGGGATATTTACTGATGATTCCACGTCACAGGCAATATTTCTATCCAAGTCGCTAAATTTATTATCCCGCAGTTTTGAGGCTGCCAACTCAAATAGCTAAAATAGTGGCAGTTTTTATAAACCGACCTTTAGTATATTTCCTCCATTGAGCTCAAAAGAGAAAAGCTATATAGAGCTACAACACTACAACATAAGGACATTTTGTTTCAATACACCATTATGCGCTCCTTAAAATTACATTTATGCATAAAGTGTACACAATTCTCATGTTCCTTTATGGCAACCTGTGACTCTCCAGCTTTTAGACAAGTTCTAACATATCCATGACACACATATGCTGGGAACACACCTATGCAATTATGGTGCAGATCACACGATTCATGACCGTTTGATCAGATACTGCATGAGTGTGTACGCTCCCACGATCACGTTTTATCTTACCAAAGCACATTGTATCTGTTGATTTGGTTTTCTAAACTTCATGATCAACGATGGAACAATGTTGGGCAAATGTGGGAGAGTGTACGCACCCACGACCGGCAGATCTCTGTAGAGTATGTACAGAGACAGGATCTTATCAGCAGATGGTTATGAGAGAAGATCAGATTACAGATCTGAAGGTAAATCGTGTAGGTGTGTACACATGAATTGGTATGCTCATCGGGACTTTCAATCGTTGATGAAACCGTTACAGAAATTGCATCTGAAGTAAGATTGCATAGGTGTATACCCAGCTTTACACCCCATGCAAGGTTGTAAGTTTTTTTGTTATCCATTAATCTCAGTTCTCATTGGTGTGACATAAAAGAAAATGTCAAAATGGAATTGATAAGTAGGATACTGTAAACAAAGACATCTTATACTGACAGACATTTTTTTTCCCCCAAAGTAAGTAGCTGTCATGTTATTTAGTTAAATGTACAGAACAGTGCACCCTCTTACAACAATACATCCTATAAAGGTTTAGTGTGATTAGGTGAAGTTTCACACACATGCCTCCATAGACATTACACAGTACCACAAAATATAGGGAAACTAGATTAAAAGCTTTCAATACTCACAAGAGGCTTTCATCACTGTCTGACTCAATATCCTCATCATAATCCTGGAACACAGAACATTGTGCTGAATAGTACTGTGAATAGTACTGGGATGAGAACAATCCTGAAGAAGAGTTTGGTTTAAAGTTTCTCCTTCTATCACCAGAACCAGAAAAGGACCCAAATGAAGTCTTGTCATTATCCCTGTTGGTCCAGGTTGTTGACATGGAGAAACTTGAAGTCTGCACATATCTCTGGCCTGGTGTAGTCCATGTCATTGAGCCAGCTTAAAAACAATTACATAATAAAGTGCACATGTAAATACTTGCTCAACAATCACCATCAAACAAGAAATGTACACATGTGCAATTCAACCACCATGGTCACAATTTAGAGGTAAATTCAGAATGATACAAGTTACCTCTAATAGGGTCAGTATTTGTAAAGATTGTGTAGAGTGGCAACCTTCAGGGGCAAACGCAGGATTTGTAGAGAGAGGTTTTCATGTCACAGCGCCAGTGGGAGTGACCAGCATGTATGGGGGCATGTCTATAATTTTAGACAGTGCTTTTCTGGTCTCCAACTCTTCCTATCCCTATTCATACACATGAGCAATGCTGCGTCCACTACTGTTAGATGCACACAGCTCCCTCTTCACAAGCAGAGCTGTGTGAAGCAGGACATACCTCCCAACTGTCCGCACAGTCAGGACAAAGTACTGAGTGTGTCAGAATAGTTGGCAGACTGTCCTGCTCTCTCCTACCTGTTCTTGCTGCTTTCAATACCTGTTGCTCGTGTCCTAAGCTCAGTTGCTGCTTGTCTGGATCCTGGAATATCGGGTCCCTGTTTGGAAAAAGGACATGTACATTAAATCCCCCCACTTACATTAAAAGCACATGAGAACCCCCACACACACACTCAAACGTACCCTCTTCATCAAGTGCTGTGTCTTGTGTTGTCCTGCTGCACACATGAAACATGCAGGCAATGGGAGAGAAAGGGACGGGGATACAGAGCAGTGGGGAGAAAGTGACGGGGACACAGTGCAGGGGATAGATGGCTGTGAACAGTGCAGACAGAAACTATCTGCAAACAAGCTGAAAAGTGGCTGGTCCTGGCGGCGGGGTCCAGCTACCTCAAGCATACTGTGCCACAGGCCCGGAGGGGGGTTTCTAGGCACTAGAAATCCCTCCCTCAGTTTGCCTATGACCTTGATGGAACATAATTACTAAACACTGATAGCACTAAAGGAAACCTGGGAAAAAGTTGGCTTCATTACCTGTCTCGATCTCATTAACATTGATGACAATTTACTTTGCAACTGTACATTTCTTTGTAATGGAGATATTTGTATTTCAACTTTGTTTACACACAACCAACACCCACACTAGAATTACTGCTTCCAAATCATATCTGAAAGATCTGGAGAAGATGGCCTGAAGACACTTTACAATGTGATGGCTTTAAAAGCAGCAGGGCTGGATAAAGATTTCTGGGGTTGCTAAAACTTTATTGTCTGAAGAGTTTTCCCCAACCAGTGCATGTGGGGTGTCAGTGGGAGAGGGGCAGCCTAACACTTCAAAATAAGACGCTCAGCCCTATCACAATGTGGTCATGACCTCCTGTCCCAACTTGCAGGCTCTAACATTAGGAGGTATGGAATAGCGACAATATATTTAAGATTAATATTTTATTTTGACACAGCAATCTTAGAATGTAATAGTATGCTTGAATTAAACATATAATGCAAAAAACACACTGGTGCATTAAGGAATTTTTTTTTTTTACTTCACCACTGAGGATCTAACACCTGGCATTACAGAATAAAATATAGATGGATTATAAGAGGTGAGCCAGTGAAAAGTTGGCTGAATGATCCTGAGAATTAGACACTTGCCAAGACAAACTTGGATACTTATGAGAGACGCATGGTGCTTGGCTTCATTAATTAATTCAGATGCATTCTGCATGCCTACATCGTTATTAGGTTTCATACTATAGTGCCCCCAAACCAGACACTGCCCCCCTCTGGTATGATCGCACTATACCTGCGTGGTGCGGCTGCTGCTGGTACTGGTTCTGGGCATTTTGCCGTCCATCTCTCGGGTGCTCGTTCCAACATTTCTCTCCAAAACGGCAGCGACCCTGTAAAAAGAACTTACATATCGCCATAATTCAGTTTTCATGTAACTGCACGACACAAATATTTGAAACTAAAGGCACATTGTGACGTAGAAGCTGCATAACTGCCAACCGCTGCCACCCGCGTTCTGTTGTCAGCAACGACCCTCATACTGTTCGCTGTCCGCACATGTGACACTATGCCCGGGACGAGATGGGTATTGGTATAAAAGCTTCGTCCTGTAGGTGGCGCACTTTGATAAGAAAGTGTGTAAATGTCATAGCAACCACTGGTCTGAAAAGAAAACGCTGACATGTAAATTGCGCTGCATTATGGAATGACAGGTGCCCCTTTGCATTCTTTAACATTACTGTCACTCACCGGACCGTGAGTGCCTCTTCCCGGACATTTAGGAACCGTGGCCGTCCTCCATCCTGAGGGTCTGCGCATGCGCAGCCCTTTCCTATACTTCAGTGTATGTCCCTTTAACTCAATTGGCAGATCAGGCAACCTCCCTATATTAAGCACCTGTGGTCAACACCACGTTGCCTGATCTTGGAGTCTCATTCCCTATGAGTCTCTGAAGGTGTTCCTGTATTCCTCGTGTTTTCAGCGCT
The DNA here is from genome assembly GCF_038048845.1 of Mixophyes fleayi. Taxonomy (NCBI): domain Eukaryota; kingdom Metazoa; phylum Chordata; class Amphibia; order Anura; family Limnodynastidae; genus Mixophyes; species Mixophyes fleayi. The sequence continues at coordinate 44,902,219 of NC_134411.1, read as the reverse complement.
GCTGATTCCTGTGGTTTCCAAACCACTTCTACCTCTGTGGTTTCCAAACCACTTCTACTACTGTGGTTCCCATACCACTTCTACCATCAACTGTATCATCGTGACTGTTAGCTGATTCCTATCCGCTGCCTCCGTGCACTACAGTCTTCCAAACCACTTCAACGCTATTACTTATTATTGTGACTGTTTGCTGATTCCTATCCGCTGCCTCCGTGCACTTCAGTCTTCTATCCACATCATCGCTATTATATTTCACTGTGACTGTTTGCTGGTTCCTACCCGCTGCCTCTGTGCACTCCCACCGTTACTTTGCATCCACTCACCTGTTCCTCATGAAGTCCGTGAGCTGATTCCTATCCGCTGCCTCCGTGCACTACAAGCCTTCAGCCTGCAACTCGCCTGTGTTCATTATCGTGACTGTTAGCTGTTGTCTATCCGCTGCTTCCGTGCACTACAGCCCCCAGCCTACAACTCGTCTGTGGTCATCATCGGGATTGTTAGCTGATGTCTACCCGCTGCTTCCGTGCACTACAGTCTCCAGCATACAACTCGCCTGTGTTCATCATCGTGACTAGTTGGCTGATTCCTATCCGCTGCTCCTGTGCACCGCAGTCTCTTCTCAGCTCTCCTGTGTTTCCTCGAGACTGCTGCTCTCATTGCCATTTGCTACTCTCCGTGATCAACAGCTCCTGGTTTACTCTGCTATCCCGTGTTCCATCGCTACTGACAACTATTGGTTGCTACTGGTTACCTCCGTGTACCGCAGAGCCCTGCTGCTGCTGACCGCGCTATCATCCATCTACTGCTGATCCGCTCTCCACGCCTTCACGTGTCCCGCAGGTCTACCCTCCTGTCTGCATTGGATTTATATTTCATCTACTACTCCTCTGCTGGATCATCTCCACTCTCCTGGGTCCTGCGTGAGTCCAGTTCCACGTGTTATTGATTCCTGTGGATTCGTGTTCCTGTTGGTCTACTTATCTGTGCGCTGCACCTACTGACTGCTGCCTCAGGTATCCTGGGACTTCTCATCCAGCCGGCCTCCTGCCGCTCAGGTATCCCTGCACTCCTATCTGACTACCTGCTTCTGAACCACGGTATGCATACTTCTCATTGACTGTGCTGGTGTATTGCATATCTTGCTGGACTGTGTTGGTTCTCCTCTGGAGTCTGCTATCCGCTGAGTCTATTGCCATCATTGACTGTGTTAATTTGTGCTGGACTACTTCAAGAGACTTCCTATATTTGCAGACCTGTTCAGTCATTTATATATATATATTGTGCATGTTACTGTGGATCGTATATAAGGTGCCTGTGTATATCCTGTGTTGCAGTCTCTCCCCGTGCACCTCCTCACATATATATTCAGTGGTACAACTTGCTAGTAGCAGACCACTGACCCCTGTCTCCAGTATCACCTGTTCCAGTATCCTCTCACATAGCAGTGGTACAACTTGCTATCGCAGACCACTGACTCCCCGGATACCTCCACTTGGATTCCATTCCTTCACTCAGACAGCGGTATAACTTGCCATCCGCAGACCGCTGACTCTCATCACCTCCTCGTTTCTGTTGGACATTCCTCCTCACTATAGCAGTGGTACAACTTGCTATCGCAGACCACTGACTACCTTCACGTGTCCTTGTCCTACAGTTCCTCGTGTACTATTACCTCCATATTACCAGTGCTGCTAGTCATAGACTTTCCTGAGCATCTCATCATCTGCTGCTTCCTGGTCCGTGATCACCCAGCTACCAGAGTACCCTATTACCATCTATATTGCTCTGGTAAGCCTACCACCTGGTGATCCCTGGGTAAAGACTCCTAGTGCCCGTGACAGTAAGATCAGGCCATGACAGACCCAGATACGGAACCTACAGCCAAAGAGATGCTGCAGCATCTGGTCAGCCGTGTAGAGCAACAGGATGCCCGCCAACAGCTGTTACTTCAGTGTTATCAATCGTTAACCTCCCAAGGAACATCTGGACAGACAGTGACAGCTACTACTGAGGCTCCTGTACTTTCCTCCGTTTCCCCAGTGCCATCCCAGGTGTCTACAGCTTCTACGCTTCACCTGCCTACTCCGTCAAAGTACGATGGGGACCCCAAAACTTGTAGGGGTTTCCTTAACCAATGTTCAGTCCATTTTGAGCTCCAACCTCAAAATTTTTCTACCCATCGTTCCAGAGTGGCCTATCTTATCTCTTTGTTTTCTGGACAAGCCCTGGCTTGGGCCTCCCCTCTGTGGGAAAGAAACGACCCAATATTGCAAGATAGTGCCAAATTCATTGCTATATTTCGAAGTGTGTTCGATGAACCAGGTCGTGTGACCTCCGCTGCTTCCAGCATCCTCCGTCTGCGACAAGGATCTCATACAGTAGGACAGTACGTCATTCAATTTAGGATCTTAGCCTCTGAACTTCAGTGGAACACTGAAGCCCTAGTTGCCGCCTTCTGGCAGGGGCTCTCCGATAAAATTAAAGATGCACTGACTACCCAGGAGCTTCCTTCGTCACTTGAAGATCTGATCTCTCTTTGCCATCGTGTTGATATGAGATTTCGTGAAAGAGAGGCTGAGAAAACAACTTCTGCTAAAGCACCTCTTCGTTCTAACCCTCAATTTCGTCCAGTGTCACCCTCTGTGATTCCCATGGAGATAGGACGTTCCAAATTATCTTCAGAGGAGAGGAAACGAAGAGTAAAGAATAGACTCTGTATCTATTGTGCTGATTCCACTCATATGCTCAGCTCTTGCCCTAAGAGATCGGGAAATGCCAGGCCCTAACTAGTTCTGGAGAGGTGAAGTTAGGGTCCCTGGAGTCCTCTCCATCTTCCATGAAATCTAAAGTCTGCGCCTTTGATGTTACGATTTCCTGTGCTACCAAAACCTTTGAGTCACAGGCATTGATTGATTCCGGAGCAGCAGGAAATTTTATTTCCAAATCATTAGTAAATCAATGGTCTCTACCTGTGATTACCTTAAAAACACCCATTACTGTGACGGCTATAGATGGATCACGTCTCATCAACGGTCTCATCACTCAGAGTACGTCTCCAGTAACCCTTCAGATTGGTGCCCTGCATCATGAAGAAATATCGTTTTTAATCCTTCCTGTTACGACAAGTCCAATTGTCTTAGGCCTTCCATGGCTTCAGTGTCACTCTCCCCAGATTGACTGGCGCACCCCTCAAGTCACGTCTTGGGGGTCTGAATGTCACCATCGTTGCCTTTCCCAAGTCATTCCTCTCAAAGTACAGCAATCTTCCATCTCATCTACCTCACCGGGACTCCCTCCTCAATATGCTTCATTTACTGATGTTTTTGATAAAGCTCAGTCTGAACGTCTTCCTCCTCATCGTTCTTGGGATTGTCCGATCGACCTTCTACCTGGCAAGACTCCCCCCAGGGGCCGGGTCTATCCACTCTCGTTACCTGAAACTCAAGCTACATCTGAGTATATACAGGAGAACCTCCAGCGTGGGTTTATTCGACCTTCCACCTCTCCCGCTGGAGCTGGGTTCTTCTTCGTTAAAAAGAAGGATGGATCTTTGCGCCCTTGCATAGATTTTCGTGGACTCAATGCCATTACTATCAAGAATCGGTACCCCATTCCGCTGATCACTGAGCTATTCGATCGCATCAAGGGAGCCCGTATCTTTACTAAGTTGGATCTTCGTGGTGCCTACAATTTAATCAGAATCCGTTCTGGTGACGAATGGAAGACAGCGTTTAACACCAGAGACGGGCATTACGAATATCTGGTAATGCCTTTCGGGCTGTGTAATGCCCCCGCTGTTTTTCAAGGTTTCATTAATGAGATCTTCCGGGACTTATTATATGTATGTGTCGTCGTCTACCTGGACGACATATTGATCTTTTCACAGGACCTGCCTTCTCACCACCAACATGTGGCAGAAGTCCTTTCCAGGCTACGGAAAAATTCATTGTTCTGTAAATTAGAAAAATGTTCATTCGAATTACCCCAGATTCCATTCTTGGGGTATATAGTTTCCGGAGTTGGCCTGAAGATGGATCCCGACAAGGTGAATGCTGTACTACATTGGCCCCAGCCAACTACTCTTCGTGCTATCCAGCGTTTTTTAGGTTTTGCCAATTACTATAGACGCTTCATCCAAGACTTTTCTTCCATTGCATCTCCTATTGTGGCCCTGACTAGGAAGGGGGCTAATCCTAAGCAATGGTCACCTGAGGCTCTTCAAGCCTTTCAAACACTAAAAGAGTCCTTCTCTTCGGCTCCAATCCTTCGACAGCCTGATGTGACACTCCCCTTCTTCCTGGAAGTAGATGCCTCTAATGTGGGCTTAGGAGCTATTCTCTCCCAACGCTCGGAACAGCAAAAATTTCATCCTTGTGCCTTCTATTCTCGGGGTCTCCTGCCCGCAGAGAAGAATTATACTATCGGGGACAAGGAGTTACTGGCTATCAAAGCTGCATTAGAGGAATGGAGATACTTATTGGAGGGAGCTCGCCATCCGGTGACGATCTTCACAGATCATAAGAACTTGTCATATCTCCAGTCTGCCCAATGCTTGAACCCTCGTCAAGCAAGATGGTCTCTTTTCTTTTCCCGTTTTGAATTAATAATAACCTTCAAACCAGCTGCCAAGAACAAAAAAGCTGACGCTTTATCTAGAGCTTTTATGACGTCCTCTGATATAGAAGAGGTTTCCAACCATACCATTCTAGACCCCAAATGTATCTCACTGGCTGCTTCATCCACCAAAACGCTACCATTTGGGAAGACCCTCGTGCCTCCTACTCTAAGGAGGAAAATCCTTTCGTGGTTCCATGCCTCTCGTTTTTCTGGACACGCCGGTGAACACAAGACCTTTGAGATTCTCTCTCGAAGTTACTGGTGGCCTTCAATGAGGAGAGACGTCAAAGAGTTCATTGCTTCCTGTGAGCTATGTTCCCAGTTTAAATCCTCCCGCAGAACTCCAGCAGGGTTGCTGCGACCACTACCCATTCCGTCCAAACCGTGGACCCATATTAGTATGGATTTTGTTACTGACTTACCACCTAGTAAGAATCATAACACTATTTGGGTGGTGGTGGACAGATTTTCGAAGATGGCCCATTTCATTCCTCTGGCTGGTTTGCCTTCCTCGTCCATTCTGGCTGAACATTTCATTAAAGAGATCTTCCGTATCCATGGATGTCCGTCTGAGATTGTGTCGGATAGAGGAGTACAATTCGTTTCCAGATTCTGGCGAGCCCTTTGTAAAACCTTGGGCATACGATTAGCACTCTCATCTTCTTACCATCCGCAATCTAACGGACAAACTGAACGTGTCAATCAAGATCTTGAGACTTTTATAAGGATGTTCTCATCAGCCAATCAAGACAACTGGGTAGAGTTGCTCCCTTGGGCTGAATTCGCCCATAACAACATGTATCACGAGTCATCATCCAAAACTCCATTTTTTGTGGTCTACGGTCACCATCCGTCTTTTCCGGAATTTCCTGCCCTCCCGCCCACCCAAGTTCCTGCGGTGGAGATTGCTTGTCAGACCTTTAAAAATATCTGGTCTCAGGTCAAAACCTGTTTAAAGAAGACATCTATCAAATATAAATCTTTCGCAGATAAGAAGAGGCGGGCTATTCCACCACTAAAAATTGGAGATCGTGTCTGGTTATCTACTAAAAACATTCGTTTGAAGGTTCCATCTATGAAATTCGCCCCTCGTTTTATTGGTCCATATAGGATCATTCAAGTAATCAATCCAGTATGTGTGAAACTTCTTCTTCCTAAGAATCTTCGAATTTCTAATGCCTTCCATGTGTCTTTACTCAAACCTCTTATTATCAACCGTTTCTCAAATCCTCCCTCAGCTCCGCAGCCAGTTCAAGTTCATCAGGAGGAGGATTTTGAGATTACTGAGGTACTAGACGCAAAAATTTCGCGAGGAGTCCTCCGTTTCCTCGTTCATTGGAAGGGCTTTGGTCCTGAGGAGCGCTCTTGGATCAAAGCTGAAGATCTTAATGCTCCTGCCCTTTTGAAGAAGTTCTACTCCAAAAATCCGGACAAGCCCGGTTCCAGGCGTTCTGTGCCCACCTTTAAAAGGGGGGGTACTGTCACTCACCGGACCGTGAGTGCCTCTTCCCGGACATTTAGGAACCGTGGCCGTCCTCCATCCTGAGGGTCTGCGCATGCGCAGCCCTTTCCTATACTTCAGTGTATGTCCCTTTAACTCAATTGGCAGATCAGGCAACCTCCCTATATTAAGCACCTGTGGTCAACACCACGTTGCCTGATCTTGGAGTCTCATTCCCTATGAGTCTCTGAAGGTGTTCCTGTATTCCTCGTGTTTTCAGCGCTGCTGATTCCTGTGGTTTCCAAACCACTTCTACCTCTGTGGTTTCCAAACCACTTCTACTACTGTGGTTCCCATACCACTTCTACCATCAACTGTATCATCGTGACTGTTAGCTGATTCCTATCCGCTGCCTCCGTGCACTACAGTCTTTCAAACCACTTCAACGCTATTACTTATTATTGTGACTGTTTGCTGATTCCTATCCGCTGCCTCCGTGCACTTCAGTCTTCTATCCACATCATCGCTATTATATTTCACTGTGACTGTTTGCTGGTTCCTACCCGCTGTCTCTGTGCACTCCCACCGTTACTTTGCATCCACTCACCTGTTCCTCATGAAGTCCGTGAGCTGATTCCTATCCGCTGCCTCCGTGCACTACAAGCCTTCAGCCTGCAACTCGCCTGTGTTCATTATCGTGACTGTTAGCTGTTGTCTATCCGCTGCTTCCGTGCACTACAGCCCCCAGCCTACAACTCGTCTGTGGTCATCATCGGGATTGTTAGCTGATGTCTACCCGCTGCTTCCGTGCACTACAGTCTCCAGCATACAACTCGCCTGTGTTCATCATCGTGACTAGTTGGCTGATTCCTATCCGCTGCTCCTGTGCACCGCAGTCTCTTCTCAGCTCTCCTGTGTTTCCTCGAGACTGCTGCTCTCATTGCCATTTGCTACTCTCCGTGATCAACAGCTCCTGGTTTACTCTGCTATCCCGTGTTCCATCGCTACTGACAACTATTGGTTGCTACTGGTTACCTCCGTGTACCGCAGAGCCCTGCTGCTGCTGACCGCGCTATCATCCATCTACTGCTGATCCGCTCTCCACGCCTTCACGTGTCCCGCAGGTCTACCCTCCTGTCTGCATTGGATTTATATTTCATCTACTACTCCTCTGCTGGATCATCTCCACTCTCCTGGGTCCTGCGTGAGTCCAGTTCCACGTGTTATTGATTCCTGTGGATTCGTGTTCCTGTTGGTCTACTTATCTGTGCGCTGCACCTACTGACTGCTGCCTCAGGTATCCTGGGACTTCTCATCCAGCCGGCCTCCTGCCGCTCAGGTATCCCTGCACTCCTATCTGACTACCTGCTTCTGAACCACGGTATGCATACTTCTCATTGACTGTGCTGGTGTATTGCATATCTTGCTGGACTGTGTTGGTTCTCCTCTGGAGTCTGCTATCCGCTGAGTCTATTGCCATCATTGACTGTGTTAATTTGTGCTGGACTACTTCAAGAGACTTCCTATATTTGCAGACCTGTTCAGTCATTTATATATATATATTGTGCATGTTACTGTGGATCGTATATAAGGTGCCTGTGTATATCCTGTGTTGCAGTCTCTCCCCGTGCACCTCCTCACATATATATTCAGTGGTACAACTTGCTAGTAGCAGACCACTGACCCCTGTCTCCAGTATCACCTGTTCCAGTATCCTCTCACATAGCAGTGGTACAACTTGCTATCGCAGACCACTGACTCCCCGGATACCTCCACTTGGATTCCATTCCTTCACTCAGACAGCGGTATAACTTGCCATCCGCAGACCGCTGACTCTCATCACCTCCTCGTTTCTGTTGGACATTCCTCCTCACTATAGCAGTGGTACAACTTGCTATCGCAGACCACTGACTACCTTCACGTGTCCTTGTCCTACAGTTCCTCGTGTACTATTACCTCCATATTACCAGTGCTGCTAGTCATAGACTTTCCTGAGCATCTCATCATCTGCTGCTTCCTGGTCCGTGATCACCCAGCTACCAGAGTACCCTATTACCATCTATATTGCTCTGGTAAGCCTACCACCTGGTGATCCCTGGGTAAAGACTCCTAGTGCCCGTGACAATTACTTTGTTATGAGTTACCTTACAAAGGCTAACAACTTGGCTGTTAAGCCTACTGCTTAATAAAATGCCCTAATGTAGCTTATTCTATTTTTTGTGTATTAACCTCCTGTGAACATCTGAAACTTGCTCCTTAGGACTGGAGAGGTGGAATGGGGGAGGAAAGAAGTGGTCTAACTAGGCCAAGTACAGTCCACACATATACCGCTAAGGCTGACCAGCATGGAAACATATACATATATATATATATATATATATATATATATATATATATATATATATATATATATTCATTAAAATGTTAAACACGCTAATTAGGCTCACAATCATTAGCACTAGCTAGCTATTTCTGATTGTGAATTCACTTATGGAGTTGATAGGAGCCTTCTTTATTGAGTTTGCATTTATTATTGGATTTTGTAAGCATATTTTAAAAATAGTTTTTTCACTACTTTATTTGTATATGAGAATAAATATTATATCTGCTGTATTTTACCAAATATGTTATTCTCTTTGATACAATTTGGGGGACCATGCTAACTAGTGAATACAATGCTTCTGCTGGAGTAGGCACTTAGTTTGAATCTTGTTCAGATCTGTTTGAATCTGAAGCACTGCCCCTTCCATGCCCCTCTACAATCAGTCTGTAAGTAAGTGCCTATGGAGTATGGCGCTTATACACTGTGCTACAAGGCGAGCAGTACAAATGTATTTATTTCCTAATTGTAAAGCACTACGGAATTTGCTGGCGCTATATAAATAAATGTTGATGATGATTATTTCTTTTTTCATGACTCTATATCAGCGTTGCTGTAGTACACCACTGATTATAGGAGCGGCATGTCAGGTACCGGATAGATTTTTTTTACCAGGAAAATGTCATTCTTTCCGGCTATACCCTCAGCAAGAGTTTCAGAATTGGTGGCTCTGTCTCACATGCTACCTTATCTTGTTTTCCATTATGACAAGGCTGTTCTATGTTCCAAACAATCATTCCAGCCCAAGATGCTGTCGAATCTAAATCAGATTGTTCACCTGTAAGTGTCAGTTTATCAGTTATGAGCTCATCAGCTGGAGAGAATTAAATACACTGCATGGTTTGAGTGTACAATAAACTCTGCTTTATTAGTTACAAGTTCCTATCTATATAGCAAAAATCACTTATTACAGAAAACTACGCCCCAAAAGGTTTTAACCATTTAAGTTCCCTTCACACAGATGTTAGTATATTCTCTCATTATCCACACTAGAACTCCACAGGGGGGGCTGGCTTATCTCCTGTCTGGTATGTCCAAGGTTATAAGCATAGCCTTGCAAATAATGAATTACTCCTACAAAACAGGTGCATCTAATTGTATTTAAGCTTTAACAGAACAAAATGGCTATAAGGCAACAAGATGGCGTCAGCTTAGCAAAATCACATTTCTCAATGGTATCAAAGTTTCAGCTGTACTAAGATATAGTAATCCCTGCTGTAGGACAGCATGTCATCGTGGAGTGAAGAGTCTTTTCATTTGTTAGACAGAGTCTGAACCTTGAAGATCTTGAAGATCTATATTGAGAACCATGTGTAGAACTGATAGTCTTCTTATTATTCACAATGCTCAGAAAATAATCTGGCCAGAGACAAAAGAGACAATGGCCATCCTACATCCATACCTCCTCAAAATGTTTAAACATATTTGAACATAATTCAAACTAAGTGGCTACTTGATTGTATATGAAAAAGTTTTAGAGGTCTACTGTACCCCTTTATGGTCTGCAGCCTATATTTGTGATTTTGGGGTTCTACCAAATGATCACAAAGATATAAAATTGTGATATGAAGCCAAAACACAAACAAATGGCTCTGACCCTCACACAATGTACATTCATAAATTCTACATATCACATAAGACCGCTACAATTCTAAGTTCTAGATATGATGCCATGACATAGATAATCTCAATAAACAATGAAGAATAATTCAAAATGTATACAACATGCAAGAAATAATAGTGTGGTATGTTCATATAAATCACTTCATCGCCCCCTGCAAAACGTTACACTTATGTGGATTTTTAGAATGGATCTTCCATTCACCATAGATGTAATGAAAATCCACAGTGTGCAAATAGGTTTCAACCTTTAGAAGTGATCCAGAGAAACCAAATTCCAAAGAAGAAAAGAAGCCAATGATTAGATGATTAATGATTATGACCCAGATCCACTCCTGTCACCCACAGACACCCAGTCACACTCAGACCCACTTCTATCACCTACAAACATCCAGACCCACTCCTGTCACCCACAGACACCCAGTCCCACTCCTGTCACCCACAGACACCCAGTCCCTCTCCTGTCACACACAGACCCTTCCCCCGTGTTCAGTCACCTTTGGTCAGGCCTCTGGCTGGCAGGTTAAGCTGGCCACTCTTCATGGCCGCTTTGATCAGCCCCTGGGGCACCGCTGGCTCTCTGGTCTATGAAGCCGTCCCAGGATTAGGAGCTGCTGCGGCTGCACATGCGCAGCAGCTCCATTTCGGCCTCTTAGAATGTACAGCAACCGCGGTGCTGCTGTACATCAAGCCAGCTGTCACTTTTTGTGAAGGGGGAGGAGGGGTGTGCGCCTGCATCAGGGGACCCCACAGACGCACAAGCAAAAGAATCGGATTACCAACTGACAGGTGATCCGATCAGCGTTCGGCCGGTGGCGGCGGGGGGCACTCAGAGAGAAGGGGGCCCGGGGCACGTGCCCTCCCCTTATTTCGGCCATGAGTGGTAGGGTGGCAGTGACTGAATGGAACAAAGATCCCTCCAGAAAATAAGGGACTCAGTGGATGTTTGAGTACATGTTTGTTGATATTCCTAGATGTATCTAATATGTTATGGTGAGCAGTAGAGTGTATATTGTTTAGGAAATTATAGCCTTTTTTATGAGATTCTATTGTTTCCTTTTAATAAATACCAGGATTACTAGTTAAAAAATACTTTCCTAGATGTCAAATATGTACCCAAAATAAATCCAAACCCAGTAGTGAACAGCAATTAACCGAGCATAAGGAGTGGCCCGGTCATCAGAAGTCTAGTACCGGTATATCTCTCATGACTTTGCCAGGAAAGGAAAGGTTATAGCGAAAACCAGGAACCAGGTGTCCTGACAGAAGTTACATCTGCAAAATTTCCAATATCTACTAAACAGACAATGTTTGTGCTTGTGTGTGTCTAGGGCCTTTACTTACGCCTCTGACTGACACTGCTAATAGGGATACTTACACCCTACTTAAAAAATGGCAACAAAACATAGCCTTGTATGCCTTATTTTGTATTCACTCTTAACACTCATTTGTTCTGTTACTACTTTTTTCAAGGTTTTTAATTAACCCTCTTTGTAGTACCCACAAAGCTACTTTCACAAAGTGTGTGTGCAAGCCCATAATTATAATATAATGCTTCAAGAAGGGGGCGGGTTAACCCCCCCTTTGTCAGATTGGAGTATGCACTTGCCCAACAAACTTCACTTCCCCAAAATGTTGCATCATTTACACTGAATAAATGTGACCATATTTTTATTTTAACAGATTTAGATTTACACTGGAGAGGGCAGGTGTTGACAAGAATTGAAATGAGTGGTAGCAAATTTATTTTAACTTTCTCAGCTCCACCTTCTATTGATTGTGGTTTTTATGATGCAGGTTTTACCATGTGGTTTCCTTTAATACCAATAACTTCCTCCACTTTCACATTTACAAACTACTGTTTTTTTGCTACATTTTACAAATGATCAATCTTACTCCTGAACATTCAAGATTTCAGTTTTTATCTCTCAAGATGTTTCTCCCTCTCTGCACCTTAATGGTCTTTTTCCCAGACACAGTCTGTGCCAGCTCCGAAATGGTGACTACCCATTTATACTATAATATATATATTTACTGCACTGTCTCTCTCTCCATACTCAATATCCTTCTTTGACTATTGTACGGAAATTACAAAACTACTTAAAACATGCTAATCATTTATGTGTATGCATCTATCACACACATACCTATCAATTTATATGCATTATTCACTTGCAAGTGTGTGTATGTATGTGTGTGTGTATATATATATATATATATATATATGTATGAGAAATATATATATATATATATATATATATATATATATATAATATATATGTATATATATATATATATATATACACACATGTGGATGCACTCATTTCACAATAAGTAAATGAAAGCTTAAAAAGCTGTGCATAGTTCATGATTCAAAAAACAGGATCCATAGTTGTTCAACAAAAGAACAGACCAGCAGAAGCAATAGGAAAAATACAAAATTGAATAGAAATAGATAGAAAGATACATCACAATAGTATGCCCTGCCCAATGATCGTTTCAGCTAGGTTGCTTTCATATATATGCTTTTATGTATGTTTTATTAATATTTTCTTTCAGGTACAATTTGCAAACTTTATCCAGCAGTTTAACAAGAGCTACAAAAGCCCCAAAGGTAAAAACTCAACAGAGACATATATCTGAGAGGCAGTCAAAAGTTTCAGAGGAGATTGTGTAGAGCTTTTAATATGGCACTTTGAAAAATTGGGTAACACATGATTTACTGTCACGATTATTGTCTAGAAAACAACCCCTAATAGAGGGAACGCTATAGTGTAAGTAGATCATAATCCCAAAACTGTTGGAAGTAAGCCTTTGTAAAAACTCTGTGTTTCTTGGTAGAACTTTATAGATAAACGTTTCAGTTTTCTCCATTTTCTGTATAGTGCCTCATTCCTATATAAAACTATACTGTATACCCCGTGGTTTTATGAGTTGTTCTGTTGTGTATATCTGTTGTAATATCTGTGTAATATCTGTTTTTATACACTCTTTGTAAGGATGAGCTAGATTGTAGCAACATTTTTTAACAAATTGAGGCAGAACAGGTGAGAAGTTCCAGCAATACAATTTTGGAGTTTTGCTGTTTCTTCTCCATTCTGTGTAATGTCAGTCTGCTTTGTATTTATAAATTCCGCATTTTGAGGAATTTAGTCTATGAATATAGCTGGGATGACGATGGTCAATTCATCCTGCTGTGTGGTGTGGTTGGGGCAGGACTTGGACCACAAGGTCAAATACTGGGAAGTGTATAAAGTTTTTGGAGCCAAATGTGAAAGGAGGTGAATATTTTGTCGAACAACTTTTAAAATTTCTCAAATCTTATATTTGAATCACTTAAAATGTTGTAAGGTAAAGTGTCATACTAAATTTTAACGTTTCTATTGTTGCCAACACATCTTGCGGCAATGAAACACAATAAGGCTGATTACCCATTAGCATTGTGTTATACTCAGTAACTTGCATGTTAAACCCTATTAAACGTGGCATGTTATGGTTAACAAGGTTTAATAGATTGAAAGAAGAGGAGGCAGCTGCAGAACCAACAGAGCTGACATTTAGTTTAATTGTTTGAAAGAACTGTGTGTGTGACTGTGAAGTATACACACAGCTCATTCACTAGGTGCCTCCTCTGCGGTCAGCATTTGAAGAGAGTACTTTCTGCTACTGATAGTAGTAGTATGGTTGTAGTAGGTATTTAGAACACAGGTTAAGTCTGAGTTACATAGATATCACCAAATTAACAGGAAATTTTGTGTACTTATTGTGTGATCAAATATATTTCTCCTTTCCTGCCTGCCACCACTACAATTATGCCACTTGAAATGAGAAGGTTTGCTATTGTGAAATCATTTAGGCATAACTTATTTAGGGTTGATTAGTTTTCCTGACTACAACATTTTCCGTCTTTTTACCTAGATTATATAATACAAAATGGATACCTCATTAAGTCATGTTAGTGAATAGCTCAGAATCTGCCGTCAGGATATTCCTGCGCTTCTACTGCACCTGCCTCATCATGCTGCTTCTCTTAGCAACTCCTGTCTTTGGACTACTTTGGACTTGTTACTTTCAATGTATCCTGCACTACCTCTAATCCACCAGAGGTGCAGCTATTATGCCTTGCATCTTCTTTTCTCACTAACAGGGGTTAACTTGTTGCACTACCTAATCATCTGCACCTGTTGTTTCTTTATTTTTACGTGCCTCTCCCAGTTACCTTTGCTGGTCATTGTTGTTTATGCTTCCTGTACCTGACATTGTTGTGCTCTCTTGTTTCTCCTGTTCCCTGGGACTTCTACAAGCTGCTTGTCTATATGTCTTTACCTGGTTTCTCTCCACAGCCTGCACCAGTCGTGTTCCTTGTTATTTTCTTTCAGCTTCTCTAAACAATCCTTGTTCAGTATCTGCAACACTCTGTTTGTATCATTCTGCATTATCTGGATCTTATCTGTTAAATAAATATCATGTGCTTTCACCATATTCCGGGCTCCATAGCTGTCATTTCCAGCTTTCAGCATTGAAGTGTGACAGCTGCCTCGCACACTTGACAAAAATTTGTTATAATAATTAGCACTTGTGGAATTATATCATGCCTCTTTCATGCACAAATGAAATACAACTACATTTTAACTTTCAAAATGCATATTTACCAGTAGAAACTTAAAAAATAACGATGGCTGCATTTAGAATGGAGGCCTAGGAGATAAGGAAAATCATTTTTCCATTCAGGTCTGTTAAATTTAAGAAAAAAGATATTTGATTGCATCATGGTTAGTATGACTTTATTTAGAGATCTACAGATATTTAAAAATAACATACAGAACATAGATTGCAACTTGCTGGAAAAACTCATATCATGTCCAAGAGAGTCACTTTGAAGGTATCTATGCTTTAACCATTATCATTTTCCTCAGAGTTTCAGTATCGACTGTCTGTATTTTCTAATAACCTGAAGCAAGCAAACCGCTTACAGATAGAAGAACTAGGGACAGCTGAATATGGTGTCACCAAATTTAGTGATCTCACAGGTGGGATATTAATATTATAAATGTCTGAATGCGTTGTCAGTTCTGTCCTTTAGCTCTCTCAGATCATATACATGACCTTTACCCAGTGGTCGAAATGGGGGTGTACACATTGATATGCCATACCCTCACTTCCCATCACTCTTTGCATACCGCACTTCTAAATTTCCATTTAACCACTACATTTACAATTAAATGCTGACCGTGGAACACAGTTAACCTCTTTTACTTCCCCACTAATTCTTATTTTATTGTGTATCTGTTTATGATTTCATGGCTATGGTGGTGTGGCTATATCAAATTCTTGGTAGAGATAACTATTTTGTTAGACATATAAGCAAGTTTACCTATAACAATCTCATTTGAAGCACAAATAATAGTTTAATCTCTTTTAGTTTAACGATAGTCCGACACACGAGGGGCATGGGAGAGCAACTTCTACACATGGAGACTATAATGTAAATCCAACCATAGTTAATGCAGAGTTTATCATTCAGAAATAGTGAGCTTTAAGCCATTTTCAGTGGCCGCAGTAAAGTAATCCATGTTTGATTCAATTGTGTTTTTATCTCTTCATTTCATTCTGGCCAAATTATATCCATTTCACGTTGTATCCTGGAACTGGACCCCATCCGATCCTTACCCATAACCCACCTGGCTTCAATTTAAGAACAATCATCACTGCAATATCAACAATATACAATAAATGATATAAATTTTTACAATGAGTAACATATAGTGAAAAAGTCTCTTATATAGGTGTTCTGTCCTCACTATAAACTTCCCTTTGGTCTGAATATAATCAGACAGACAGCATAACCACTCCTACTTTAATGTTATTTTTACAAGTAGTTAAGAACGTGATAATTCAAGTGGTAAAACTGTAATAAATAATTAAATACATTTGCAACATGAACAGATGAACAGATGCAATGTAATGCAAGCATGAAATATATAGCAAAAGTACATTACATGGGAGCAATCTTACCATCAATGCTGTGTTAAGGGGAGAGATATACTGCACCTCTTACTACTTAGCATGTCATATTTAAAATGGCGACCTCCTGTAATTTCCATGATGCACTGAAAACTACACTACAGAGGCCCTGAGAGTTCAATTTTAAGCTAATACAAGACTGGTCACCAGTTGGAGTTGACACAGAATACATGCATATGTAAATATAAAATTGCTGAAGGCATAACAATAGGCATGGCTTTAATGTCCCCTTATCCACATGTAATTTGACAGTGCATTTGCACTCTGGTGAGCTGGGGAACAGGGCTATAAAAAGTATATGTTGTTATGCTCCACATTCTCTGAGAAACGAGGGACAGGCTGGTTAAGATGATATGAAACTCGTTTCGTCACAGTGAGTTATCAGTTTATGCAGTCAAAACAGTACAGGGGTTGCTGATTGCCGCATGATATGAACCTATGTGTGTTTGTGTAATTTAGACTAGGACTAGGCCAATACACATTTGCACTATGGCACTGTTCCTGACTTGGTAGTAATTGCAGCATCTCTGCATTGATGTATATTCTGTCACCTGATTATAATTTGTTAATTCTCAATAGCTGAAGAATTTAAGAGTTATGGTTTAAATCCCAATGTCTTCCTGGATTTTCCCAATGTAACACAAGTAACGACTGTGGCTACATTTCCAGCCAAACATGACTGGAGAACAAGAGGAGTGATTTCACAAGTTAAAAATCAGGTAAGAATTATATTTCCCATACTTACATACTGCAGCTCATGAGATCCCATCATGTGCCAATGGTTTGGCATCCTGTCATAGTTTACCATACAGCAAGTTCCCTTGCAAGTAATAAAGATAACCAGATCCAGATCTGTGAGAAGCAACCTGCAATATGGACAGCAGAGTAAGTAAACCCTTTTGTCAAAGTTGAACCCATTGATCCCACTTCAAAAAACAATTTCAAGTTGGTATGTCTGACAAATCATGGCAGATTGACAACCGATCAACAATGAATATATAATAAACACAAGACATATGTTAACACACAGGTGTAAATTCACAAGAGAAGATATTATAAAGCTTAGTATATTAATAAAAGATCATCTTGTTGGATCCACACTAAATTCACACAAAATCAACCTGATCTTGCCGGATCCACACTAAATTCACACAAAACCACCTGGATCTTGCTAGATCCACACTAAATTCCCATAAAACCATTTTCTTTTTACATTACATTATATGCATAAATTAGGATTTTCCTAATGCGTTCTGTACATACAATGCATTTTTATATTCTCTCTTTCTTGCCTACAAATGCTGTTTGCTATCTAATGGTACGCATACATGTAGTTTTTAATATAAAGACAATGTTGTGACAGTCATCACTTGCCCTGTAGCTAGTAAAAATGATACGGCTAACAAAAACATACTTTAGAGAAACCCAAGGCTTGAATCGGCTGCATCTGCATTGGCACGTCCTAGGTCCGCCCTTACTGTACATTGGCTGCATTCGTCCACTCCTTCTCTCCCCCATTCTGCACTTTAAGTCGTAATCTGTCATAAGTATCATTTGCATTCAGATATGAATTGCATGCAATTACGTGCATTGGTGTAAGGTCTGTTTCTGAACATGCGTAGTGCTTTTTCACGCAAAATGCTGCATGCAAATAGACTTGCGTCCAAACATGAATAAGGGCCTCAGTCAACAGGACGTGTGAATAACAATGCCAGAGGGGGCATTCCATTTATATGATTTATTTTTTGTGGATTTTAGGATTTTTTATGCTTATTCTGTTTACTAAATGTGATATGTCTTCATAAGTATTTGGCCTGAATTATCAGAATTTTTGGAGGATTTCCAATTCTGCTGATTGACATTATATTGTTTTTAAATCTGAAAGCATATTATTTCAATCTTCTACCTTGACCTTGCTTATTTATATTTGCTCCATAGGTATGTATAGGTACATGAAATATGGAAAACTAAGCAATAAGTGAACACAGTACATAACACAGATCATACAGTATATAATACATACATTATAATAAACCATTACATTTATCACGCCCTCCCGATTGACGTCAAGCAACCCCCCAGACACATTATAACATCCCCTTCACAGACACATTAAAACACCCCCCACAGACACAGTATGACACCCCCAGCCCACTTTTCTCACCTATGATGTGCTTGTGGACATCAATCAGAGTGGAAAACATCCTAAAGTATGAGCAGGGAAGCTCTTAAGTCTCGTGAGATTACCAAATATAATGAGATTCAGAGCTCCGCTGCTTGCTCTGCAAGCTGTTGGTCAGTGTGATGTTTGGGGATTGGGGGCAGCTATCAGTTCCCTCCCTCCCCCTTATCCGCAACCCCCCACCCCCACCCACTGGAAAAAAATAATAATTAAAAGAAATAATTAAATAATTACCTGGCTGCTTTCTTCCAGTGGAGCCCCGGCCTGGACCCCCCAGACAGGTCTGGGCCCCGGTAATTTGTACGCACCCATCCCCATCTCTTGGGGCCTCTGCCTTTAATACTTTAGTTTTGGCATTTTGCACATGTGATCCCATAATAGTCTCTCACTTAATATGAATCATTGTCAAGGTCACTTCTTATAAATGTCTCCATCAAATTTCCCTTTTGCTATATCTTCCAGGGACAATGCAGATCATGTTGGGCTTTTGCAGTTGTTGGTAACATTGAGGCACAATGGGGGATTCAAGGATGTCCTAAGAACTTATCGGTGCAACGTGAGTGTCACTCTTTGTAGTGCCCATACTAGCCTTCCTCTTCTTGTCCACCCATATAGCAATGGGAAGAGGTAAACAAAGTTATTTGGGTATTTTGCATCTCATATGAATATTGCCAATTTGCAGGGTTCAAGCAAAATGGATGCTTAAGTAGTTAAGTATTAGCAGCTTGCCCCTAAAGCGTTGGAGTGTCTAGATTTTACCCTTGTGCTTACTTTTCTCTACGTGGCTATATGTCACGTATGACATTTTGTGACAAGTCAGGGATTTATGTCAAACATGCCACTAGTAGCTTGTACATAACAGATTGAAGTTTTCACTACACACATCATGCAACAGTGAATGGATGTAAATATAATGTGGCAAGATGTATCCACAGTACATTAAAATGCATGAGTACATGAAATTAACTGTTTGAGCATGAAATTTATGTTAACATGCTGTAGATCCGACACAAACTGTCCAACCATAGTGTGGTTGATATTGAGATGCACACATTGGTTTATTCACTCTCTGGTGAACATTAATGGGCATATTCAATTGTTCCTCCGGCCGCCGGAAAAATGAGCGCGTTAAAACTATTACCGTTTATACGGTAATATTGCGCGTAAATACCGTTCATACGGTAATTTTATACGGCTCGCTGCGAGCTGAAATTCAGCGAGTAATTACCGTATAAACAGTAATAGTTTTAACGCGCTCGTTTTGCCGGAGGAACAATTGAATATGCCCCTAAGATTCTATTGGCACTTTCCACAAAGTAATAAAAGTATGCTCTACTCATATATATTCACATACAAGTCACACATGTGTTTCCTTATTCCAGTAGCTTTTGTCACTGTTTCTGTGATTCTCTCAACCTCTATATTCTCTTCTCAGAGGTTATAGACTGTGGACCATGTGATTATGGTTGTAAAGGAGGATACACATGGGCTGCATATACCACTGTTCAACAGCAAGGTAAGAAACAAGAAATGGCTCAGTCTCTGCGCCAAGCCATTGATTTCTGTAAATATACAGGAAAATAGCACAGAGACCATTCTCTGGTGATTAACATACAGTAAAGAACCTATTGCCAGAAGACTAGAGTATGATACAGAGCCCAGTCCTTTGTGGTCAGTATACAAAATATCCCATGCCATTGTGGTAAATACACAATATATGAGACAAAGGAAGATTGGCTCCGCACTAGTTCAAGGACCTTCCTCAATGGTCACATTACCAAAATAATTTGCACCAATAATGAAGGGGTGCTTCTTACAACATATGTAAATACATTTAGAGAAAACAGGTTGAACAAAAGAGCATGCCGGTCCTAATTTAGAGAGTATTATTAAAATTAATCTTTATAAGTGATATGTTAAAAAGCACTCAAAAGAATACTATAGTAGGCAAATTATCTTAAAAGCATAGATGAAAAAAAGAAAGAAAGTATTAAGTGAATAAAATATGGACCCTGGGACGGTACTGTTTTATTAGAGTCAAAAATGATTAGTACATGAGATAGCAGTCTGATTCATAATAATAAAGCTTGGGAATGGTGCAGAGAAGTCATTATGACTCATCCCTGTTATTGGAATTATTATGAGGTCATAGGCTTCTCATCTTAATATTTGATGCAGTATTGCACAATTGCAATTATTAACAGTGGTACTCAGTGTGTGTGAGAAAAAACTTGAATCAGCAGCATATATAGAGGTCTCTTATAAGTATAATGAAACAGTACAATGGAAATTATACTTCATCAACCATTCTATTCTGAATGATATGAGATATCTACAAATTACTCCAAGTTGCTAATAAATGTAATGTTGGTAGTTGTAAATTGCCACCTTCATGCATGCAAGCGTGGTTCTAAACTGGTGCTATTGGTGCTTAGTCAAATGGGTAAACCTGCCACATGCATTATCTGTTATTACTATATGGGTTAATGAATTGCTGATATATTCAAAATTGGTCCTAAATGAAAATGATCCTAAATGAAAGTGCACACTCACACACGCTGTACCTACAAACAGAATTGAGACTATCTTATTAAATTAGAATTGTTTCCCATTCTAAGGGCGATGCGCCGCAAACAGTCCCCCTCACACTTTTGGGTCTAGCGTCACATGATCTAAGGTATCATGTGACGTACGTTAACCCTATAATATAGCCTATTCCATGGTGTCCAGATAGCAGGTCCATTTCAATAAATTCTTGCAGGGGAGGACATGAAACAGAACACTATTAACTACAGTAATAACACAGGCTGACAGCATGCAGTCCCTGTACTGGACTGAATTTAAGCTTAAGTGGTGGGGATAAACCTGAAGGAGTGCAATGTGTCCTGCTGGGCATCCTATGCATCCAGTTTGCATTACGGGATACAATAAATCAGAAAAAAATATTTTAAGGATATTAGAAAAGCACTGGTCTCTTTTGAAACTTGACCTATGTAATCAAAATATATTACACAGAATGGCAATAGACTAGACGCTTTCAAAATGAAAAGCACTGAAAAGAGAAGCACAACCATGAAGATGAAGAATATATTGATGTTCAGGACTGTCCCAATATTAATAACATGTACTGAGAAATATGGATGGCTTATTTTGTCTCTCCCCCACCAAAACGTTCCCCTTATTAATGTACTCACAGACAACACAATAATTGAATTACAAAGAGTGTACAATAACTTTTATTTAATTGCCTCTTGAAGCACACACAGATTTTTCAGGTAATATGCAGTCAATTAATCATCCTTTCTATATCTCCTGATCAATGAAGTAGTTCTTTGTAATATATTAATCCTTTCATCTCACCATTTGGCAACTTACATAAAACGTAATTCCGTTCGATAAAGCAGACTCACAATTTGTTGTTTATCCTATACACTCACATCAAATGTAAAAACATCTAGGAATATCACCAAATCCAATGATAAGAAGTGTACTCAATGCTCTCTTTATCAACCTCTCCCGTTGTGATTATACTAATGGAAAAATGGATGTTTAGACAACATGGAAATCATAATCAATGAATGCTTCTCTATCCTGCCAGGATGTTCTTTATCCAACATGGATTACTTATCCAATTTTACTTTTGTTCTCCTTCATTGTCAATTTAAATATAATCAAGGAGATAAAAAGATCACTAGCGTAACTCAGTTTTATTACAAGTAATACACATACAAAACAATGTTTGCACTTACATAAAGTAATTGTATCCACATATTTGTATTCACATTGTTTTGATTTTAATTAAAATCAAATGGAGAACAAAAGTAAATTAGATTACAAGCAATTTGTGTTAGATAAAGAGCATCCTGGCAGGATTGAGAAGCATTCACTGATTATGATTTCCATGTGTGGAGTTGTCTAAACATGTTTTTACATGAGGGTGATCACAATGGGAGATATTGATAAAGTGTTAAGAAATATTGTTATCACTACAGCACGCCGAATCAGTTGTCTAGCAACGGTAGACAGCGTCCTTTCTCTGTCACGCAACAGCGGATTGCACCCTGATATACCAAGTGTATGGTGATGACCACTGCATACCAGATCTATTACCAATGTAATTTCCCTTTCAGATGACAGTCTATTGTGCTCTCATGTGTTTAGGAATTTGATGATTACTGCTACATATCAGATCTATAACCAGAATTCTTTCCTTTATAGCCAGCTATAGATTGTGCCCTAATGTGTTTAGTCATTATGTCTGATCTGTTACCAGCATTTCTCCTTATTAAGCGGCTATGTATTGCACTAAGTCTTGTGTATGTGCAGGATATCTGTCGTCACGCTTTGGACTAGTAGTGTCCTCTCCTCCCTCGCAACCGGCGCCTAAGCTCGTTTCTATGTAAATAGCAGCCCATGTCTCTTCAGCTTTCAGTCTGACAGCGTCAGCTGTGTAACCACTTGCTGCAGTCATGCAGCCAATTATCCTGCAATACTACACTGGTTCTGCTGGCTTTATAAACTTCTTCCTGTTACCATACCAATGCTGATGATAGTTCCTGAATTACCTAGTTTGCCATGTATCCTGATCTGTTTTGTTTTCATTGTTTGACCTGATTGTTTAAAGGATTCTGCTGTGTTCTCCTGCTCCTGACTTTGGCTTGCTAAACAGATCTACAAATATATCTCTACCTGCCCTGACCCTTGGTTTGTTAAAGGAACTGCTGTCTTCTCCTGCTCCTCACCTTGGATGTCTATTACTCTGCATTAACCTGTACCAGTCTAATTCTCAGTTTACTCTGCTGTTACCATCTATTTTGCTCACTACCTCCTACTGTTTTTTGTCCTCTCCACTGGGAAATAGTGAGATCAACAACTATTACTATCCAAGCTTAAGTCCTGGGGTCACCTGAGTACTGTGGAAAGTATATAGTTACTTGGAAAGGGGGCTGTTAAAGGTGAACATCTTGCAAACTGGTTCAATATACACACTTATGGGGCAGATACAATTCCCTAAATATCAGCTCAAGGTGTCTTCGGAGCGGCCATGAGACACCTTGCACGGATATATGTTGACAGAAGTAACGCTAATTTTTGCTCGCGCCCCATAAAGATGCAGGCTAAATTTAGCTTACTTTTTACCATGGTAATGGTAAAAAAGCGTGTCCACGATGGTCTTAGAAAGATCACGGACATATTCGATTAGCCGCGATGTTCGGATGAACATTACGTATGTGCATTTTCTATGTTAATACAGTACCGCAACATCGTGGATTTCCCTTCGCATCCCTATGGCAAGGGAAATCCACGATGTTGCGGTAACGCGGAGTATGTTCACGCCCGTTCTGGAGGCACTCCGCGTTTAATTGAATATGCCCCATATAATGATTATCGATGTTAACCTAGTAAATAAATGATGATTGCTTCACTCTCTAGATGGGTTAAGAAAGTTTATTTTTCTCTTAATCATATAGTTATATGGAGATTTATTTTATTAATGGTGTTTTAATTATCACCATATTGTCTACATTATGATTTTATATACATTTATCATTAGTGGAGAAATGTGAATAATTCTTGGTTTGGATATATTAGGTGATTTAAAATCTATCTATTATTATGTGGGTAACTTCAATGGTAGAAGTGGAAATTTAGAAGTGCTGGTATGGAACTTTGAAATAAATGGCCGTGGGCTGAGGGCCTGTGGACTGAAGGTTTATTGATTTTGATAGAGTGAAATACATTTAGATTAATTTTAACACTATATAGTATAATATAAAACATATTAAATGATGCAAGGCCATCCATCCTGTCTCCCTTACCTCTCCTGTGTCCAATTACCTTTCCTCTGTGTCCCTCCACCTCTTCCTCATGTCTCCTTTGTGTACTTACATTTTCCCTCTTATCTCCATAATATTATAATAAGACTTTCCAAAATTTCTCCCTTATATTTTCCATGTTACCCTTTATTTTTCCCTTATCTGTTTCTTTTCTCTGTTCTCATATGTTCATTGCAGGTATCCCCTTCTCTCCCTCCCTACCTGTTCCCCACTGTGCCTCACATCCTGCTTTTCTCGTTCCTCCCTTACTCCTTCATCCTGCCTATCTATCTCTGTTCCTGCTCGTATTATTTCCTTTTACTAGTTAATTCACACTTTTGCCCCTCGATAATCACACTGCAGCCACTTTCATCACATTGCAGCCTCCTCCATCACACTATGCCCTCATTTATCACACAGTACCCTCATTCATCACACTGTGCCCCCCTCCATATCACACTGTACCCCACCTCCATATCGCACTGTGTGCCCTCTTCATAGTGCACTCTGTGCCCCCTCCATATCACACTCTGTGCGCCCTCCATATCACACTCTGTGCCCCCTCCATATCACACTCTGTGCGCCCTCCATATCACACTCTGTGCGCCCTCCATATCACACTCTGTGCGCCCTCCATATCACACTCCGTGCCCCCTCCATATCCCTGTGCCCCCTCTACATCTCTCCCTGTGCCCCCTCCATATTACTCCCTGTGCCCCCTCCACATCTCTCCCTGTGCCCCTCCATATTACTCCCTGTGCCCCCTCCATATTACTCTCTGTGCCCTCATTAATCATTCTGTCCATCTTCATTCTATGTTTACTTTTCTATGACCTTCTTTCTTCTGTCGTCTTCTCCACTTTTTATACTCTGCCTTCTGTGTTCTTTTCTTCTGTGCTGCATCCGGCAGCTCTTCTGTCTACTCTCTGCTTCCTGCTCCAGTCTCACTGACTGCCGGGTGTGACGTCATCACGACCCAACAGTCAGAATGGAGCAGAGAGGAGCCAGAAGAGTCGCCGGATGCAGCACAAACGGGGAAGGCAGGCGGAATGGAGTGACTCTCAGGCATGGTGCTTCCCCTCTTTGCCTGTCCCGCTTACCGCTGGCAAGGCTGAAGAAGTGGAGCAGAGAAGTGCCGGTGTGTCATACCAACACATACCGCCCCACTTCGAGCACTGGGTAAATTATTGTTGTAGAGGTAAATGGCGGTATAGAAACTTAGTTTCCAGTGGTCTACAGTGGTTTCAAGTATAGTTAAACACCAGGCACATTTAGACTCAATAGTATATTTTCCAATGATCAGGTTTTGGCTAAGACACACACATGCATTATTTTCATTGGTGTGTGTTCATTTTCATTTAATAGATAGAGAACGAGCACCAGGTAGATTCAATTAGATGAGTATATTAGCAGTATATTTAGTATATTAGTATTAGCAGTATATTTATTTATTCCAAAAGCTTTTTATACTATATGTAAATATATTATATTATTTTATATATTTATTTGCAGCATGAAATGAAACATTATATATGTATAGTGATGTTGTGAGGCAAAATATGATTAGTACAGTGTTGTACTGTTCCTATATACAGTGGATAGAGAAAGTCTCCCTTTCTTACTCAATATGCTATCAAAACTCTTATCCATTCTCTCATCATCTCCCGTCTTAGCTATTGCAACCTTCTGTAATCTGCCATTCCTGACACCCATATATCCACACTTCAATCCATCCTAAATGCTGCTGTGAGACTGATCTCACCGCTCCACATCTGCTGTACCACTGTGCAGATCTCTACACTGGCTTCCTGTGTCCTCCAGAATCAAATTCAAATTACTCACCCTTACCTACAAAGCCCCCAACAACAATACCTTTACATACATCTCAAATCTCATATCAAAATACTCTCCCTCCCACCCTCTTAGATTTACCTCTGCCCTACACCTTGTATTGTCTCTGGTAACCACCTCTCACTCCCACCTACAAGATTTCTCCTGGGCTGCTCCCCACTTATGGAATTCCCTACCACGCTCAATAAGACTTTCCCACGGTCTTCAAATCTTTAGACGCTCTTTGAAAATCCATCTCTTTTTTAGAGGTTACCTCATCCCCAATAACACTATTCACACTAATGCACCCTCACAACTGTCCCAAATGCCACTCTAAGGCACACTTGCTACTCTTATTTCAACTGTGTTAGCTGTATAAGCTGTGTAAGATCTCTAATGAGCAGGTCCCTTCATAACCTTTGTATTCATATCTGCATTTATTTTGTCTACCTTGTATGTCCCTGTTTTATGTATGGACAGTTTTCCCTACTGTTCAGCGCTGCGGAACACTGCAATAAGCACTACGATAATATTAATAATAATAATACACACCCTTATTGAAATTGTACGTGTTTGTGATGTAAAGCCTGGAATCAACATAACTCATGTCAGACCGTTTTACATGTTTAATGTGACCCTGCAACCAAAAAATGAAAGTGAAAAACAACTAGACCATTTTTGGGAGAAATAAGTGAAAATAAAAAACCTACATACCCTGGTTGCATAGGTGTGCATGGCCTTTCACAATGGAGCTGGAGCTGTGTTCAGAATTAACCAATCATATTAAAAATCATGTTCAATGGTATTTAGCATACATCTTCCAGCAATGAAAATGATTATGATTAAACCCAAATAAAGATCAGCTGTTGCTGTACTTTTTCCTTGCAGTTTCTTGGTGGCATCCTACTTGAATAGGCTTGGTCCACAAGTAACTTTTAAAACATCTACGGTTTCTCATTGTGGAAAGTTACCAATCAGGTTACGTGTATTAAAGAATTTCAATGACATTACATGTACCATGAAACACTAGGTAGACCATCATCAATAAGTGGACAAAATGTGGCACAGCAGGGACATTGCCAAGATCAGGACGCCCCTCTAAAGTTGATGACAGTACAAGGAGAAAACTCATCAGGAAGGCAACCAAGAGGCCTACGGCAACATTGAAGGAGCTGCAGGAATTTTTGTCTGGAACTGGCCGCTCCCTACATATACAAAATACAACATCCAAGCTATTGTGCATTTTCCAAAACAGTACATTCAATCACCCCAAGTCATGTGGGAAAATGTCTTATGGTCCGATGAGACCAAGGTAGAATTTTTGGCCTTAATTCTAAAAGTCATGTTTGGCGCCAAGGCAACACAGCTCATCACCCAAAGAACACCATACCTATTCTGAAGCATGGTGGTGGCAGCATCATGCTTTCTGGTTACTTCTCTTCAGCTGGAACAGGGGCTCTAGTATGTATTGATGGCATAATGCATAGCTCTTAATTGTCAAGATGTTTTGGCACAAAATCTACTGGCCTCTGTCAGAAAACCAAAGATGTTGCCCAGGCTTGGGCTTTCAGTTCCACAAAATGAAAGAAAAATGTTTAAAAATAGTAAATAAAAATAAATAAAAAAAAACAGGTGAAAATATAAATAAATGTGTAAAACGATTATCAAATGAAAAAATGCTTTATTCAAATAATAAAGAATATGTTCATTTCTTATCGTCTGCTATCGCAATCCTGTGATGGTAGTTACAGAAGAAGAATTGTGGCGGTACTTTTACCACCACGATGCTAGTCAAATACTTGCAGTTCATGGAAAATCTATTGCCAATGAGATCCGGCAATGGGGTTTACCTCTGGGGATAACATTACTATAGCCGCTTTAAGTGATTGATAGATAGGGAGAACCGTTTTTCTCAGTTTATCCATTTACTAAATAGAGCCCTCAGTGTGTACATCTCGGTTGATCGGAACTTGGATTGGATGTACCTGTTCACTAACACTCTGTATAATCTTCTATTGCATTCATTCATTCAAAGTGATAGCTTATGTATACTTGTTATCGGCTTTTTAGTGAGTGATACCCTCCTAGTAAAATATATGCTGAAGGGATCTATTGATGAATATTTACATGCCTACTTGGCCTACATGAGCTATTAAGACTAGGCCTGAATAGAAAGTATAATTAGAGAGATTGCTCCTTATTGATAAACGTATTGGAATCTTATATAACTGCACCGTAAATGTGGGCGGTCCCACTAAGGATTTATGATGATAAGTATCTGATGAATATATTAGTGCTGTTCAGTCAGCCAAACCTTTGGTTTTGGTAAATACAAGACATTTAAAAACCGAACAACTTGGAGATCTCGTTGCACGCTCTCTGAGTTTCCTTATCTACATTCTGAATTACAGTTCATCTACCATAACCAACACAAGCATTTTTTATAGCTATTCATATGTGCTTCTTACTGTATGCTATATGTTGGTATTATACATTCATTATAGATACATATTCATTCAGATCTATATATAATTTAGATAATTTGGACAACATTATATCTATTTTTGCTTTTACTACATGTCTTTTAAGCTGATTAAATATAATAAACATAAAGTTTATTATTGATACAAATTTTCATGGAGTTTGCAGGTATGTTCCTACAAAGTGGCAGTCTGCTTATAGATTTAATTATTGAGTGTTTTCTCTAGTGCCCATTTTGTGTATATAAATTATGTGAACTACTTCTCTCTTATTTTCTCTGAAGGGGGCCTGGTTTATGAGAAGGAATACCAATATGAAGGTGTGAGGAAAGAATGTAGGGAAGGTCTATCACCTACAGCATGGATTAATGGTTTCCAAATGCTTCCAAAAAATGAGAATGGTAAGACTTTCATACTGGAGGTAACTTACAAAGGCATTCAATGTGTACCACACAAAGCCTTGGTTTTGCACCTCTTTCTACTTCTCTGCCCACCTTTACACATGGTAAACAGACAGGTAGAATAATCTCCAGAAGCACTTGGTGCAAAAGTTCAAACGTCACATTAAAGTCCAATCTCCTACCCTTTTAGTAACACCCTTTTCAATGAAATCCATTTTCCAGGTTTTTGGATTTTTTACTACATTACTACTTGGTTTAGCTTCATTTATGGCTTAAATTAATAATGAGAGTGAAGGGATATGAGGTCTTTATTAGTTATTACGTGTCAATTTTCAGGCAGCTTTTTATTAAATTGCTTGGAATGTACTAAGAAATGCAATTCTTCATCA
The DNA here is from genome assembly GCF_038048845.1 of Mixophyes fleayi. NCBI lineage: Eukaryota > Metazoa > Chordata > Amphibia > Anura > Limnodynastidae > Mixophyes > Mixophyes fleayi. The sequence goes on along the minus strand of NC_134411.1, from coordinate 44,873,039 downwards.
AAGTGCAACATACAGTTTGATAGGTCCACTTACGAGTAGTGAACAAGAACCAAAGTTCTGAGCTGGTGAAAAATTCAAGTCCTCTGCAGAGTGGAAATGGACATTCACCCCTCTCAACAGCAAGGATGACCCCTAAATATGTACCCTCTGAAACCCTTTATCTCTTTTTTTTAAAAGGAAATCTCGTTTCTTCACTGCTAAGCAAAACTAGGTACATTGGTGCACACCCTTACTACGCCCACTTCTAGCTCACTGCCTGTGCAATCTTCTGTTCCCCTGCAAACACCACCATCTTACTTCACAAAACCAACATCTTGATGTAAATCTAGGATTCCTTTTGTAATGTGAGGTGCATGGTTCTCCAAAGCTGATTTATTTTGACTGTGTGGTGGATGTTTTGTGCTTTGTAAATTACCCCCTGTCTTTATTTTGTCTGAGATCTTGAGTAAGGCAATTCACAGTTAAATAATTATTTTATATATATGTATTGTTTATATCCGTTACGTCTCACGGGAGATTCCCATCAGTCAGTATTTACACAGACCTTCCCAAGGTGAGGAGTCTAACGAACCCCTCCGGTCTTCACCAAGATCTGCCAAAAGGCAGGATGGATTTTGCTGCCGGAGGATCGCAGGTTGCCGCCCTTAAGTTAGACCATTGACGTGATAGGTGATGGATGGTAGGTAATGAATGTGGCAGGATAAAGGAAAACATCTTGAGGATTGACCATAAGTTCTCAATGGGATTAAGGTCTGTGGAGTTTCCGGGCCATGGACTCAACATTTCGATGTTTTGATTCCCGAGCCACTTATTTATCACTTTTGCCTTATGGCATGGTGCTCCATCATGCTGGAAAAGGCAATGTTTGTCACCAAACTGTTCTTGGATGGTTGGGAGAAGTTGCTTTTGGAGGATGTTTTGGTACCATTCTTTATACATGACTGTGTTCTTAGGCAAAATTGTGAGTGAGCCCACTCCCTTGGCTAAAAAGCAACCCCACGCATGAATGGTCTCAGGATGCTTTACTGTTAGCATGACACAGGACTGATGGTAGCGCTCACCTTTCTTTCTCCGGACAAGCATTTTTCTAGATGCCCCAAACAATCTGAAAGGGGATTCATCAGTGAAAATGACTTGACCCCAGTCCTCAGCAGTCCAATCCCTGTACCTTTTACAGAATATCAGTCTGTCCCTGCTCTTTTTCCTGGAGAGAAGTGGCTTCTTTGCTGGCCTCCTTGACACCAGGCCATCCTCCAAAAGTCTTCGCCTCACTGTGCATGCAGATGCACTCACACTTGCCTGGTGCCATTCCTGTGCAAGCTCTGCACTGTTGGTGCCCCGATCCCACACCTGAATCAACTTACGGAGACGGTCCTGGTGCTTTCTGGATGTTCTTGGGTGCCCTGAAGCCTTCTTCGCAACTATTGAACCTCTTCCTTGAAGTTCTTGATTATCCGATAAATGGTTGATTTAGGTGCAATCTTACTAGCAGCAATATCCTTACCTGTGAAGCATGTGTTTCCTTGCAGATAATTATGGTTAACAGAGGAAGAAAAATGATTTCAAGCACCACCCCCCTTATAAAGCTTTCAGTCTGTTATTCTAACTCAATTAGCATGACATAGTGATCTCCAGCCTTATCCTCATCAACACTCTCACCTGTGTTAACAAGAGAATCATTGACCTGATGACAGCTGGTCCTTTTGAGGCAGGGCTGAAATGCAGTGGTAATGTTGTTCTTGGGATAAAGTTTAGCAATGCAGTTTTTTTTTATAAATAGGCAATAATAATAACAATAATCTTGTGTGATATGGACCTGTACTTTCTGTTTCTCTGAGTACACTGTCAATCTAAGGATGTGTCCTACACTGCAGGAGAAGCAGCCCATAACACAGCATTGAATTAAATGTTAAAATTACTTTTTTGTACCTATTACAACCTGTAAGTAAGCCCAACTATAAATGCAATTTTTGTGAATAGGTAGAAACATCTAATCCTATGCAAGACTGCATATTGACTAAGATGTGCTGCTTCTATTTCATTTAGAAATGTATACATTTCTCCCTCAGAAATGTATACATTAAGTTCAGGAACAGTTAAAAGCAATTGAAAACCACATCTGAAAATTTCTCTTTTGCAGCTATGACTTCGTATGTTGGCAACAAAGGAACTGTGACTGTTACAATAAACAGCATTGCACTCCAGGTAAGTGTGTAAGTAATTATCAATAAGACGACACAGTAAAATATAGTTGCTAACATAACCTCTTTTTCTTTCTGTAGCATTACAAAAACGGAGTTATACACACTATCCATAAAAATTGTGATCCAGATTATGTGGACCACGTGGTTTTGCTAGTGGGCTATGGTATTGAAGGTAAGAAGACAATCACAATAAAATAAATGCGAATACTTTTTTTTAACCTATGCAATATGTGGATCTGCCAGCTATACATTAAATAGATATAAAGAAAAAGAATATATATAAAAAAAAGTATATGTTAACCCATTATTTGTTATAGATGTATATTTTCTTCTGTAGTCACCTTTTTTACTCGTCTACATGATGTTCAGTTGTTAAAGCCAATTTCTTAGCAGGTATTAAGTATGAGTGTTAATACCCATGTACTAAAGGGAGAGTGAACATCATCAAATAGCAGGAGTTTTGCAATATAAACTGCCAGTTTCCAACTCAGGCTACTGTATAACCAAATGAGATTACACTGTCTGGGTCTAACTGATCATGTTCAAATTTCAAAATTTCAAAGTAATCCGCATAATTACTCTGTGCATTACCAGAAAAGGAAGATACGCCACAGAATGCAGCAAGATTCAATTTATCTTCGAGCATGAAGGACAATTACTACAGCATATAATTTCAGGGAGGGAATGTGGCGGGTAAGGAGCATATGTCTCTAGTCAATGTACAGTAAGGGCGTGCCAAGTTCAAGCGCACGCAGCAGCGTCAGAGTCAAGCTCTGGGCATCACTCAGGTGCTTGTTTTTCAGCCGTATCTCTTGCTCCAGCTACAGGTCTGTTATAAGTGTCGATTACTAGTGATGACATCTGACTATGAATGCTAGGACATGTGTTTGCAATCAGGAGCAACTGTAAAAATTTATTTTATGAACAATAGACATACATAACATCCTAATAAATGTATTTCATTAAAAAAAAAAAAAAAGATATATTTTTAAAAAAATTATTTTTAAATGTTAATGTCTATATTATTAATAGGTGACATTAGTTTTCTTTTCTGTGCATTCTTTTGTGAGTTTATATTGCACATCGGTATTAGACGTATCCTGCAGTGTCTTGTCTAGTAGAGCAGAGCAGACCTACACCCATATACATCACCACAAGTATCTTCAGATCCAGTGGCGAAGTTACCATTGGTGTGACAGGTGCGGAGTACCGGGGCCCATGGAGATAATAGGGCCCACTGCACGGCAGATGCAGAGGGTTGGAACTAGCAAGCTGTGGCCCTTAGTTCCCTCCACAATCCTCCCCGGTTCCCTGCTCTGGGGCCCACAGCTCGCTAGTTCCTCCTCTGTTTAGATCCGCTCCTTGTTTAATTCAGACATGCTTATTCTTGATTTCCTAAGTTTTTAAAAAAACACCCACTACATTCAATATGCGTCCTTTAATGAAAAAGTTTCCAAGTGTCTATGGAGGAAAAACTTCACCTCCTTTCACTTACCGTGCCGCTTGCCCTCCTCTGCTCCACACCTCCTGCTCAGAGAGAGAGAGAGAGAGTACATCAGAGTTCAATTCCCATATGAGCAAAACTTTTTTGTGGAGCTCTAGAATGCTGGCTCATCCGCATGGCAATCTGGGGCTTCATATGCTTTGCAACATTGATGGTCATACAGCAAGAGCTCATTAAGCTCGCTTCTGACATCAGGCACTGCATTATTCTTCCTTAGAATGCAGTGCTCAGAGGAGGAGGCAGACCGGAGTAGGGTCTGGAACAGTATGAGGGAAGGGCCTGATTAAGGGGTTCTTGACGACTTAGCCTAATACAACGGTAGCGCCCCCAAATCCCCCCAACCCACCACCACCAATGTATAGGCTTATAGGAATACTCCTGAATATGAGTATTCAGGAGTATCAGGAGTATTCTCCAGCATTCAAATTTAGACAGATTGCGGCATTCTCTCCTACCTGTTGTTGCCCTTCTCTCTTGCTTGTTCTTGAAGTTTTCTTGTCTTCCAGCTGGGGTGCTGTTTTGAAAATATGCAAAAAATGTATTATAATGCAAAATGTTAACAAACCATAAATGATTTGACTCTTTAGTAAAAACACAACAATCCATTGTAGGCAGATATAACTACCCCATAGCACAGGCATATAGGCAATACATGAACATTTGTGGTCAAAGAGCTATAATCAAATACAAATCTTTGCCAGTCCCATCTGACTAGTATTTAGCATTCTAGTGAACGCAGAGACCACAGAGAGCATCATTGTAATCACCACACAATACAGAGATCATGCCTGCCAATACTCCCTCAGCCATCTTCATTACCCCACTGCAGTTATTTTCAATACTTCAACCACCTGCAGTCATTTTCATTACCCCCACACAGAGATTTTCATTACCCCCCCAGCCATTTTCAATACCAACCCCTTGTAGCCATTTTCATTACCCCAGCACGGCCATTTTCCTTCCCCCTGCAGCCATTTTCATTACCTTCCCAATGCAGCCATTTTCCTTACGTACCCACCTGCAGCCATTTCGTTCCCCCTGCAGCCATTTTCCTTAGCTCCCTTCGGGCATCCCTCCTGCAGCCATTTTCCTTACCTCCCCCCTGGCAGCCATGTTCCTTACCTCCTCCCTGAGCCATTTTCCTTACCTCCCCCTTCAGCCATTTTCCTTACCTCCCCCCCCTTCAGCCATTTTCCTTATCTCCCCGTCTGCAGCTATTTTCCTGTTCTCCTCTTTGCAGCCATCACTGATCAACCTATTGGTTGATCAGGCCCTCAGCCTGGGTGGCCACTACATGGGGTCAAGCAGCTGAGGATAGGAGGTTTTATGTGTACCTGTGTGTTGCTCTTTACAAAGCATATCTGCATATCAATATAAGTAAGCTTTCTTCAGTATGTTTCCATGCATTTGCTAAGCATAATGTAATTGGTTTGTTTGATTTCTAATTTGTTTTGGTATGAGGAGACTTATGCAATATTTTATTTCTAGACGAGAATATGCCTTACTGGATTGTGAAAAACAGCTATGGCCCAGACTGGGGAGAAAAAGTAAGGATTAATATCATGTGATCTTCCTATAATTGTTCACTTCACCTAACAATATGTAATCTGCCTGTGGGCAAACACACATAAAGCTTTGTACACTGCACTCTGCATATATGGTTTATGAAATCTATATTCACATTTTCATTTAGTATTTCACTCCATTTCCAGGGCCATCTTAACAAGATTATGGGCCCCCGGGCAAATCAGTGCACTTACACAACCACTGACAGGAATAAAAATTTAAATTATCGATAAAATTAAATGTTTATTGTTACCTGCAAAACAAGTCTTTTCATAGTACTTCACAATCACTGTAGAGGGAACAGTTGAAGTAAGGATAAAAAAGTAATTAATGGCCAACATAAACATAACACCATTCCACATGCCATCAAACCTAACTAAATGCCCCTTGCATGCCCATCAGATCTCTACTTATGCCCCTTACATCCACATCAGCTGCTTTTGTCTCCCTTCATGTCTCCCATGATTCACACACTGTGCCCTCCATTATGCTCCTGTTTGTCCCCTTTCATCATACTTCTGGTCTGCCCCTGTATCAGACACTGTGCCCTCTATTATGCTACTGTTTGTCCCCACTTCATCATACTTCTGGTCTGCCCCTGTATCAGACACTGTGCCCTCCATTATGCTCCTGTTTGTCCCCCTTCATCATACTTCTGGTCTGCCCCTGTATCAGACACTGTGCCCTCCATTATGCTACTGTTTGTCCCCCTTCATCATGCTTCTGGTCTGCCCCTGTATCAGACACTGTGCCCTCCATTATACTCCTGGGGTGCCCTCCAGTATTCTCCTGTTTGCCCCCTTCATCACGCTTCTGGTCTGCCTCCGTATCGGATACTGTGCCCTTTATTGTTTTCTTATTTGCCCTCTTCATCATGCTTCTGGTCCCCTCCCCCCCAGCCCCTGTATCAGATACTGTGCCTAAGCCCTACATTATTCTTCTATTTGTCCCATTCACTTACCTTTCTATTGCCTTCTTTTCTTTTTTTTTCTTTTCTGTTTTATTTCTTCCTCGTTTATTTGTTTGTCGCATTGTGGTTCCTCCGTGCTGCGCTCCTCACTGAAAATGCCGGGCATGATAACGTCATGCCCGATATTCAGTGCGACCGCAGCAAGGAGGAGGGGAACTGTGAGGGAGCCAGATCGCCACTGCGTAACTTCAATAAGGTAAGTTGGTTTTTTTTGTGTCTGAGCTTACTTCAGAGCCCTGCCTAAGGGACCCCTTTGCCCGAGGGCCCCCTGATTGACTGATGACACGATTGACTGCACCCCGCCCTCTAGTCACGCCCCTCTCCCGGACTGCACTGCCTGAAAGTAGGCAAGTATGTACTAACCACTATGCTAACTTTAAAATACAGTCATGGCCAAAGGTTTTGAGATTGACACAAGTATTGGTTTTCACAAAGTTTCCTTTTGTTAGAGACTGTTATGGTATACTGAAGTAAAATTACAAGCATTTCGTAAGTGTCAAAGGCTTTTATTGACAATTACATTAAGTTTATGAAAAGAGTTAATATTTGCAGTGTTGACCCTTCTTTTTGAACGGTCAACACTGCAAATTTGCCCTGGCATGCTGTCAGTCAACTTCTGGGCCACATACTAACTGATCGCCGCCCATTCTTTCCTAATCAATGCTTGGAGTTGAATTTGTGGGTGTTTATTTGTCCACCCGCCTCTTGAGGATTGACCACAAGTTCTCAATGGGATTAAGGTCTGGGGAGTTTCCTTGCCATTGACCCAAACTTTCCATGTTTTGGTTCCCGAGCCACTTAGTTATCACTTTTGCCTTATGGCAAGGTGCTTCATCATGCTGGAAAGGCAATGTTTGTCAGCAAACTGTTCTTGGATGGTTGGGAGAAGTTGTTCTTGGAGGATGTTTTGGTACCATTCTTTATTCATGTCTGTGTTCTTAGGCAAAATTGTGAGTGATCCCACTCCCTTGGCTGAGAAGCAACCCCACAACTGAATGGTCTCAGGATGCTTTGCTGTTGGCATGACACAGGACTGATGGTAGCGTTTACCTTTCCTTCTCCAGACAAGCATTTTTCCAGATGCCCCAAACAATCTTTAAGGGGATTCATCAGAAAAAATGACTTGACCCCAGTCCTCAGCAGTCCAATCCCTGTACCTTTTACAGAATATCAGTCTGTCCCTGCTGTTTTTCCTGGAGAGAAGTGGCTTCTTTGCTGGCCTCCTTGACACTAGGCCATTCTCCAAAAGTGTTCGTCTGACTGTGCATGCAGATGCACTCATACCTCCCCGTTAACATTCCTGAGCAAGCTCTGCACTGGTGGTGCCCGATCTCGCAGTTGAATCAACTTTAGGAGACAGTCCTGGAACTTGCTGGACGTTCTTGGGCACCCTGAAGCCTTTTCTATTGAACCTCTCTCCTTGAACTTCTTGATGATCCCATAAATGGTTGATGTAGGTACAATCTTGCTAGCGGCAATATCCTTACCTGTGATGCCCTTTTTGTGCAAGGCAACGATGCCTGCACATGTTTCCTTGCAGGTAACCATGGTTAACAGAGGAAGAAAAATGTTTTCAAGCACCACCCTCCCTTTAAAGCTTTCAATCTGTTATTCTAACTCAATCAGCATGATAGAGTGATCTCCAGCCTTGTCCTCGTCAACACTCTCACCTGTGTTAACAAGAGATTCACTGACCTGATGTCAGCTGGTTCTTCTGTGGCAGGGCTGAAATGCAGTGGAAATGTTATTTTTGGGATAAATTTCATTGTCATGGCAAAGAGGGACTTTGAAAAAATTGCATTTCATCTGATCACTCTTCATGACGTTCTGGAGTATATGCAAATTGGCATCATAATAGCTGAGACAGCAGACTATGTGAAAAATAATATTTGTCTCATTCTCCAAATTTTGGCCATGACCGTACTGTTAACCTCTACAGTCAAGCTTAGCATTGCTTTTTTTTTACTAAAGGTTTTAAGACTGCTGCAATCTCATTATTACTTTGTCAATTATCATCTGTCAATGAGCACTATTACTATTCAAATATTTTCTGTTCATTATTAATTTGTTTGTCCTCTCTTTTTCAGGGTTATTTTAAAATTTTACGTGGAAAAAATATCTGTGGAATCACAAAATACCCATTAGCCGCTACTGTGAAATTCAAAAAAGACAAATCCAATCCCTGTCCTCCCTGAGGCACCAGATGACCACATCTTTACTCTATATCATACTTATGTGTGTATGTATACCTAAATAGCAATAAAAGTACCGGTACATAAAAACAAAACTATCTTGGAAATATTTTTTCTCTGATATTATCTTACACTACAGGTGCTAATTGCTCATAGTTACAGATAAATATGAGCCCTCTTTTAAAATATCATATATTATGTTGACATAGGTTATGACTGTATTCACTTTAATTTACTCCAAGACAACAACCTATTAGAGAATAACCCATGATAAAGAAGGGATGTTTGGAAGGACCAGTTGCAATCCTAAAGCAAACAGTTCTGTGCTATTTGATGTAGGGCCTGATTCATTAAGGAAAGTAAGGTAAAAAAAAGTAGTACATTTTCTTCTGGACAAACCATGTTGCAATGCAGGGGGCAGCAAATTAGTTTGTTATTTTGTACATAAGTTAAATACTGGCTTTTTTCGTATAATACACAAATACTTGATAGTTTTATTTTTACACTGAAAGTTAAAGTTGATCTAGGACATGCCCTACCCGACTATAAATCTGTCCCCATTTTTAATTTACTTCCCCCCTCCAATATAACATGGTTTGCCAAGGTGCAAAGTTACTCCTTTTTATTATTATCATCATTATTATTATTATCCTTTATTTGTTAGGCACCACAAGGTTTCTGCAGTGCCGTACACAGTACAAACAGTAGACTATTCAGGGTGAAACAGTACAGAACAATAAACACAGAGCACCAATACTTAAGAAACTCCGGGCAGACATATGGAGTAAAGTCGGAGCAGATGAACAGATATGGAGACAGGAGGAGAGAGGGGCCCTGCTCATACGAGCTTACATCCCAAGGGAGGGCGAACAAAATCAGGCACAAAAGGGAGCCAGTGAAGCAAGGGGGAGAGAAAAGAGGGGCCAGGGGAGAGAGGGGAGAATGAGCAGAGTAGGCGAGGGGTTAAGTGGATGGTTGGTAGGCTTTGAGGAACAGGTGAGTTTTAAGTGCCCGTTTGAAGGAGCACAGATTGGGAGAGAGAGAGAGAGATGGAGAGAGGAAGGTCATTCCAGTGTAGGGGGGCAGCTCTGGAGAAGTCTTGGATTCTGGAGTGGGAAGAGGTGATCAGAGTGGAGGAGAGTAGACTGGGAGAGAGCTATGTAAGTGGTGGTAAGGAGTTTGAAAAGGATCCTGTAGGGGAAGGGGAGCCAGTGTAAGGCATGGCAGAGAGGGGAGGCAGAGGAGTAGCAGTGTGAGAGAAAGATGAGTCTAGCAGCCGCATTGAGTACAGAGCGGAGGGGGGGGGGGGCGAGATGGGAGAGGGGGAGGCCAGTGAGGATAAGGTTCAGTAATCAAGGCGGGAGATGATGAGTGCATGGATGATTATTTTGGTGGCATCTTGTGAGAGGAAGGGCCGGATGCGGGCGATGTTGCGCAGTTGGAAGCGACAGGCTTGGGCAAGGGATTGGACGTGGGGGGCAAAAGAAAGAGAGGAGTCAAGGGTGACACTCAGGCATCGGAGTTGGGTGACAGAGGAGATGGTTGTGTTATTAACAAGGATAGAGAGGTCGTGGGGTGGGAGGGGAGTCTGGAGGGAGGAAAGACAATGAATTCAGTTTTAGAGATATTCATTTTGAGAAAGCTCAAGGACATCCAGGAGGAGATGGCAGAGAGGCAATAAGACACACGAGAGAGGAGGATGGAAGAGAGATCAGGAGAAGAGATGTAGAGTGTAATGTCATCAGCATAAAGGTGATAATGAAGATCGAAGGAGGAGATAAGAACACAGAGAGAGGAAGTGTAGAGCGAAAAGAGTAGGGGCCCGAGAACACAGCCCTGAGGGACTCCTACCGGGAGTGGGGAGGGGGTGGAGGAAGAGCCAGACGTGAAGACAGAGAAGGTGCGGTTGGCGAGGTAAGAGCAGAACCAGGCATGGACAGAACCAGAGAGGCAGAGAGAGAGAAGAGTTTCCAGAAGGAGGGGGTGGTCCACAGTGTCAAAGGCCACGGAAAGGTAGAGGCGGATGAGTTAGGAGAAGTGACCCCTGGATTTGGCTGATAGGAGATCATTGATAACTTTGGCCAGGGCAGTTTCAGTGGAGTGGAGGGGGCGGTAACCAGATTGGAGAGGGTTGAGGAGGGAATTGTCCGAGAGGTATCTGGTGAGGCAACAGAAGACAATCCGCTCAAGTAATTTGGAGGTGTAGGGGAGAAGTGAGATGGGGCGATAATTGGCGAGCGAGGTGGGGTCGAGATTAGGTTTTTTGAGTATTGGAGATATAAGAGCGTGTTTGAATGAGGAGGGTACTACACCAGAGGAGAGTGATAGGTTGAAAAGGTGTGCGAGGTAGGAGCAGGCAGTGGGAGAGAGAGAGCGAAGGAGGTGAGAGGGGATGGGATCAAGAGGACAGGTAGAGGGTGGAGAGGAAAGAATAAGGGAGCGAACTTCTTCACCTGATGTAGGCAGAAGGAGCACCATAGTTGTTTGTTGGAGGGGGGTGAAGCAATAAGCGCAGCGGGAGAAGGGTTGGAGGAGAAGATGTTAAGTCTGATGGCCTCAATTTTGAAAGAGAAAAAAGTGTCGAAGTCAGCAGCGGAGAGGGAAAGTGGTACAGGAGGGGGGGGGGATGAGAAAGGAGGGAGTTAAAAGTGGCAAAAAGGTGGCGGGGATTAGAGGACTGACAAGAAATGAGGGACTTAAAGAAGGTTTGTTTAGCAAGCTGGAGAGCAGAGCAGAATGAGGAGAGGATAAATTTAAAGTGAAGGAAGTCAGCCAGGGAGCGAGATTTCCTCCATAGGCGTTCCGCAGTGCGAGAGCACTTTTGGGGGCAGGGCAGTAGTGAGGGAGTTATTGTAGAGAGAGGATGCTTGGTCTGGGCAGGCCAGGGAGGGAAGGGGTGAAAGGAAAGAATCAAGAGATGAGGAGAAAGAGGTAAGGTCGATTGCTTCTAAGTTGCATCTGGTGAGGGTAGCTTTCGGCAAGGGGAGGAGCAGGGGAGGAGCAGGGGAGGAGGACAGAGTGAAGGAGAGGAGATGGTGGTCAGAGAGTGGGAAGGGAGAGTTTGAGAAATTAGAGAAATTGCAGAGATGAAAGAAGACAAGGTCGAGGGAGTTAGCAAGACGGTAGGTGGGGGAGGAGGTCCACTGGGTGAGGCCTAAGGAGGTGGAAAGGGTGAGAAGTTTGATGGTGGAAGGGTCAGAGCAGTTGTCAATAGGGATGTTGAAGTCGCCGAGTATGATGGAGGGAAGGTCAGAGGAAAGGTAGTGGGGGAGCCAGGCAGCGAAGTTATCCAGGAAAAGGGAGGGAGGGCCAGTGGGACGGTAGATGACGGAGACATGGAGTTGGATGGGGGAGAAGAGACAGAGGAAGTGTACTTCAAAGGAGGAGAAAGAGAGGGAAGGTAAAGTGGGAATGACCCGAAAAGTACAGCAGGGGGATAGGAGGAGGCCCACTCCACCTCCTGGACGCTCATCCGGTCTGGTAGAGTGGGTGAAGGAGAGGCCCCCATAGGAGAGAGCAGCAGGTGAGGTGGTATCAGAAGGAGTAAGCCAGGTTCAGTGATGGCAAGAAGGTTAAGAGAGTTGGAAATGAAGAGGTCGTGGATGGAGGTCAGTTTGTTACGGATGGACCTTGAGTTCCAGAGGGCACATGAGAAAGGGAGGGAAGGATGATGGGAGATGTGGGTAAGATTGTCGGGGTTGATTGCTTTACTTTCCTTAATGAATCAAGCCCGTAATGTATGTAAACAGAGACAGGAGATGACTGAGCACAACTGCGAAGGTTGTAGTTGGCATATGGGTTGTATCCTATGAGCATCTATTGAAAGAATATACAAGAAACTTATACAATAGAGAAAAGAGGTAGAAGAGCTAATGCAATACATTAGGAAGGATAGGAGGTACAGAGAATCCAAATAGCAATCCCTCAACTTGTACTTCATTCTATACGTGCTGCTCATACCTTTGCATGGGGCCATTTAGTTCTCCTATGCTGCCAGAACTGACTACACAATTTTCTTGGACCTCTACTAAAGCAAGCAAGGGTGGCAGGCAGAAAACATCAGCAAATGAACTATACAGAATAAAAGATCTGAACAACAGGAGAAAGGACCTCTAAAGGACAAACTGAATAAACGCAATGACCAGCAAGAAATATAGCAAGAGAGCAAAAAATAATAAAACTTAGTTTATTGTTGCTGTGGAGCACTGGATGGAATTGGTGTGTGTTGTTTTATTTTATTTGAACATTTCCAAGAGAAGTCTAGTGTGGTTGGTTCTGTTCTTTTGTTCTTGGTCTAGAGATATGTACTGAAAAGAATAGTGGGAACTCATGCATAGGTGCCAGTTGTAAATATGGATGGTGTTATGTTTTTGCTGCTCTATGTTTTGTTTTGCTTCTATGTTGTCTCAGAGATGCCTTCCAGATATTGCTTAATATCAGGGTTGTTGTGTGTCTGTTGCTGAGCAACCTTACTCACCCTGCTTCCTGAGCTGCTAACGAGGATTCCACATTGCAGCTTATTACCAGGTCTTATTAGACTCATCACTGCTCATTACCTAGCAGCTAAGCTGTCAACACTCTCTGCTCACATCATGCTCACATGATTTATACGCAGCAGCTGTTTGACCAATACCTACATAAATACACTCATTGTACCTGATTTATTAAGGAGAGCAAGGCAAAAAAAAGGAGTAAATTTGATCCTGGACAAACCATGTTGCAATGCAAGGGGTGAAAATTAGTTTATTATTTTGCATATACGGAAAAAAATAGCTGCTTTTTCATGTAGTGCACAAATAGTTGATTTAGGACCATACCCCAAATATAAATTTGTCCCCACATTTCTAGTTTACCTCCCCCTCAAACGCAACATGGCTTTGACAAGATGCAAAGTTACTCCTTTTTTTGCTTTGCTCTCCTTAATGACTCAAGCCCATTGCCATTATTTCTTTGCTGGTGTTAGGTTTACTTAGGCATGTACCTGTATCTTTAGCGTGTATAGATTGGTATATCTGCTGCTGCTGGATTTCTGTGTTTGACATTGGCTTTGTTTACTGGACCTTCCTTTTGGATCTCTGATTGCCATTGAAAGCTTGGCCTGTTTATTGACTTTATGTACCCCTCTTGTCCTCTGACTCGGCTTTCCAATTGACCATTCTCTTTTGTGTCCCGTTTGTCTTGTTTTATCTGCATGTTGCTACATAGCTGTGAATTTCCCTAACTCTACCTCACCCACAACTGTTAACAACTATACACTACTGGGATCAAGTCCAGGGGGCATCTGAGTACCAGTGAGCAGTGTGGTTCCGGTAAATGCAGCTGCTAATGGTGAAAAACATCCCACACTATAAGTTCTGTATAAGGGTTATCAGTTACTGATTGTGGGGTTCATAACAGTTGAATAATGTTCAATGGTTTGGTGGTATGGGGAGCACTTGGCTAAGAGTGTGTCAGTGAGAAAGGAGTGAGAGGTGAAATTCAGTGTTGGGATATTGGTTGTAGTAAAATGTAAGTATAACAAGGTAATAAAAAGGATGGGTCAAGATTAAGAGAAGATAAATAAATTTGTGTATCATGTGCATAGAGGATACTGAAATTCAAAGGAGCTTATTAGTTTTCCAAGAGAAGTGGTGTAGATAGAGAATAGCAGAGGACCTAGGACTGAGCCTCATGGTACTCCAATTGATAAAGGAAGTGGAGTGGTGGTTGTTCCAGAGAAATTAACACTGAAAGTGCGATTAGATAGGTAGGATGAGAAGCAGGATAGGACAGTGCCTTGAAGACCTAGGGATTGTAGCGTTTGTATGAGGAGAGAGTTGTCAATGGTGTCAAATGCAGCAGAGAGATCCAGGAGAATTAGAAGAGAGTATTGACCTTTAGTTTTAGCTGTGATCAAATCATTGACAACCTTGGTCAGCGCAGTCTCTGTGGAGTGTTGAGAGCGAAAGCCTGACTGAAGAGGATCCAACAGGTTGGTTGCAGTTATTACAGTCCCTGAAAACATTTTGTAAGCAAGGTTAGAGGTTTTGTGATGGTTAATATAAGGGTCATCTGCAAAAAGAGGAATTTTATAATGATACGTTTCTACACATATTCCTTCAATATCTGGATTAAGTCTTAGCTGCTAATGGTTTGATAAGTACGGATAATATTGGTTTAGTCCCCTTTAAGCCTAAATGCTCCTACTACTTGAAACATCAATGTCCATGAAAGCCTATTAAAAGCCTTTTCCGCATCCATTGCTAAGAGGAGGCAATTTTAATTTATTAATTTAATGAATTAGTTTAATTGTTCTTCATGTCTAGTGGAACCAAAACCCACTTGATCAGGGTCTATCAGTACAGTTAGAAGAAGATTTAGGGCTACATTTACTAAACTGCAGGTTTGAAAAAGTAGAGATGTTGCCTATAGCAACCAATCAGATTTTAGATATAATTTATTTAGTACATTCTACAAAATGACAGCTAGAATCTGTTTGGTTGCTAGAGGCAACATCTCCACTTCTTCAAACCCACAATTTACACAATTTAGCAAATATACCCCTTAGTCTATTACAGGGGTCGGCAACCTTCTTCTATCAGTGAGCCGGCTAAAATCTCTTCAAGCCCAGGTGTGCCAATTGTGTGTATATGTGTGCATTTATACATTATATATATATATACACACACACATACCGTATTTTTCGCTCCATAAGACGCACTTTTTCCCCAAAAAAGTGGGAAAAAAGTGTGTGCGTCTTATGGAGCGAATACTGCAAGCCAGAAAGGAAGAAAGAAGAAAACTTACAGTGGGTCCCGGCCAGGCTGCGGATCCTCCTGATCGTCCATCCCCCCGCCTATCTGTGAGGACATAGCTATCACTTGGGACGACACCTGTCATGTGGTGCACGTCCCATGTGATAGCTAGGTCCTCACAGATAGAATACAAGTGCCTTCCCCCACCTCTTATTGTCCTCTCATGTCCTGATTTAAGATGCCAGCATAAATCTCTATTGTGGTCTGAATTAATCTTCCTCCACCGCCTTTGCACAGTGAACACTGGAATTATCAAGTATTATCAGGTATTGTGCTTGTTTTGGGGGTAACAAATGCAAATATTACCGAGTGTGTGACCAGCAATATGTACATGCTCTAAAAAGTATTTACCATTTTGCCATGTCAAGTGGCCCAGTCAAAGGCCAGACGTTAAGCCAATCTAATTATTGTTCACTAATGGACCCCACTAAACCAGAATTCAAGCAATATTGAAAAATAAAGAATGGACAAAAATTCCAGTGCATTTTGTGTGAGTGAAGGGGCCAGTGTATTTTGTGTGAGTGAAGGGGCCAGTGTATGTTTTCCTCCTCTAAAAACTAGGTGTGTCTTATAGTCAGGTGCGTCTTATGGAGCGAAAAATACGGTATATATACACAAAACAAAAAGAAAGTTGTCAGCGCTTATCCTTTAAACTGCATATCTGTGTGTGTCTAGCAAAATGAAAACATGAGGTATTAGTTCATATTTTGATCAAAAGACTTAAGCCTGCATCCCAACGTCAAGGGTACCTCATTATATGCAGGTCCTTCACTGACCTATATGCTTTAAACACTATTAAAATGCAGTTAAAATCAGATGCACTCACCTCCCAGGTATAGGGGCTTACATCTAACAAAGGCTGGCTTGTGAGCCACACCCAAATGTGCCTTAAATAGGCTTGATGGACAGCTGCTATGACAAACAGGCAATATTTTGAAACAAAACCAGAGAAAAATAAGCCCGCGCTCGGTATATCCCATATTGTGTGTGGTATCAGCTGCGTGGCAATATAAATGCCCATATATGTATACAAAACAAAAAGAAAGTTGTCAGCGCTTATCCTTTAAACTGCCTATCTGTGTGTGTCTAGCAAAATGAAAACATGAGGTATTAGTTCATATTTTGATCAAAAGACTTAAGCCTGCATCCCAACGTCAAGGGTACCTCATTATATGCAGTTCCTACACTGACCTATATGTACCCTTGATGTTGGGAGGGGCCTAGCGTGCCAGACAGAAGTGGTCGGCGTGCCATGTCTGACATGCGTGCTGGGGGTTGCTGACCCCTGGTCTATTAACTAACTGATATACAAAGATGTGGAGGTCTGTTTTAAGCAGAGAAATTGGTCTATAGTTGATACAGAATATGATATCTTGGTTGGATTTGGGAATCAGGGTGGAAATGTTCTACTTTTAAATTTTTTGTAAACAACATATTTAGATGTGGGATTGTCACTCACCGGACCGTGAGTGCCTCTGCTCTTGTGCGTGGTTCTCTCTCCTTCCTGCCGGAGCCTGTCCTGAGCCGCGGCCGTCCGCCATCTTGATAGGACTGCGCATGTGCAGGATCCCTGAACTCTTATGACCTTGCTTTTAACTTAATTGTTGGATAAATCACCTCTCCCTATTTAAGGTTGTATAGTTGCCTGATCTTGATTCTCACTCCCTGTGAGTCTCTGAAGGTGTTCCCTGTGTCCTGCTCGTGTCTTCAGTTTCCTGCTGGATTACCTGCTCTGCTCATCGGCGGTTCCCATACCCGCTACAGACTCCTAGCTCTCCTGCTCGTGTCTTCTATTTCCTGCTGGATTACCTGCTCTGCTCATCGGCGGTTCCCATACCCGCTACAGACTCCTAGCTCTCCTGCTCGTGTCTTCTATTTCCTGCTGGATTACCTGCTCTGCTCATCGGCGGTTCCCATACCCGCTACAGACAAGCCTCTCTACTCTCCAGCTGTATACATACAGCCATAGACTATTACTATTACTCTACTTACCCGCACCTGGACAAGTCCTCACCTCCTCGCAGTGGTACAACTTGCTATCTGCAGACCACTGACTTCCCCGCTACCTACCTGCACCTGGACAAGTCTTCCCATCACAGCAGTGGTACAACTTGCTATCCGCAGACCACTGACTCCTCCGCTACCTACCTGCACCTGGACAAGTCTTCCCATCACAGCAGTGGTACAACTTGCTATCCGCAGACCACTGACTTCCCCGCTACCTACCTGCACCTGGACAAGTCTTCTCATCACAGCAGTGGTACAACTTGCTATCCGCAGACCACTGACTCTCCCGTTACCTTCCTTCACCTATTCACGTCCGCCCGGCTCTTCTTGGTTGATACCTGCCTCTGCACTATAGTTGCAAGTCGCTGATTTTCCTACCATTATAGCTGCGAGTCGCTGACTCCTATCTACTCCATTGACATTCTCTCTCCACCTGCTGTTGTATAACGTTCCTACTATTCACCCTACTGCCCAGAGGATCGCTGTGTAAACCCCGCCCCTCTGGTAAGCATTATCATCTGGTGAATCCTGGGTAGAACTCCTAGTGCCCGTGACAGGGATTAGACTATGTCTTGCAGTAAAATGTGAGATCATGCATATCTGGTCCTTTTGATGATTTTGTGATTTAATAGTTTATGTGATTTTTTTGATTAATATCTAGATCTCAGGAGTAGTTATGAAGATTATAGAGAGATTTGTAGAAATAATGAGGTACAATTTATTTTAACTGGGTCATGTAGTAATTTACAAACTTTATCCCTCAAATTTGGTGTCATTTGTGAAGCTCTCTTTGCTTTTAGGTTATTAGCTAAAACTTTAACTGTTTTATTGCCTCTTTCATAATATTTCTGGTTAAGCCAAGATAGACTTTGCTCAGTTTTCTCCACTATAAAAAAATGTAATTCTCATTTAGTTTATAAAACTTGTTGATTGCAATTGTTAATGTACTAATTCTAAGCTTTGAATTTAAGAAGTTAGTGAGTTTATTGAACCAATTTGTTGCTATTTTCGCATTGCGTTTTTAACAAATTATTGTCCCTCTTATTACCATTTTATAGGTTTTCCCAGATGGTAGCAATATAGACCTCTGGATCTCATTTAATATTAAATTCTTGAAACTGATGAGGTTTTAGCAACATCCATTAGGAATCCCAAGAAGGGCAAATAGGGCTGAAATAATTGAATGGTTAAACCATACTTTGGAAAGATGTCGACTTGAATGAGATCTTACTACAACCAATGATTATGTCTATATGTTAGTATGTCTGATGGGTGGGAATATAATGAATGGTCCCTTGAAGAGCTTTCCAACTAAAGTTATATATTCATTATCAGTTGTATATGTGTTTATGGAAAAAGGACTCAATACAAAGTAGAATAGTTATTCCATTATGTTTAGTATTTTTGGAACATTATTATGTTAGTGGGGATCGTTTTAAAGTCACTTCCGAGTGCACAATCCTCTCTCCCTGTCTGGTCATGTGACTACAAGCGGGGAATTTGAACTTCCCCTTTCTATTTAAAATCCGCTCTGACACTTGGCAAGTGTCAGAGCAACAGGTTAAGCCCCACGTCTGACTTCAGTGTCCTTTTCTTTCTATGCCCTATCTCCCTGAGACTTCTCTTATCTGTCAGCCTTCACTTCTATATTACTGACCCAGTTGCTTCTAACTATCCCTGTGTAGTACGCATTCCAGATAGTGTACCAGACATCGGCTTTGGATCTTGACTGCGCCTCCGGATCATCCCTTTGTACTGTGCATACCAGTTACATGTACCAGACCTCAGCTTGCCTCTGTTTCTGGCTTATTTGTTCTGTATTTCATACAGACACGGCCTCATTTTACATTGGTCCACTGTGGTCACTTCCTCCTCCCAGTCTTTCACGTCAGTGGGCTGACCCAGGGGTTGTGACCTGCGGGCTCCCGACCGCTAAGTTCAACTATTCTTGGTGAAGACCAGGGAGTCAGTTAGACTTCGCACCTTGCTGAGCTTTTGTCAACACTGACGGGAAGAACATCCGTGAGCGTACCACCTTCTCAGAACTAAGCAGCTTGGCATTTTGTGGTGTGCCTCTGATAGTCACTTCAGCCAAGTGGTTCTCTTCTGGGAGCAATCAAAACTTTGACAGGGTGCATGAGAACATCTAGCCTGCATTCAGCAATAACACTCTGATCCACCCAGCTTCTGGGGAAACTATTGTAGCCCCAGTAGTCACTGCCATCTTCGTACCGCAGTCCAAACGCTCCTTTATCTATAGCATCTCTTAAATGGACAGAACTTTCTCTTTCACAGTCCTGCTGATGCTTATCTTAAAAGCTTTTCTTGTTCTGTTCAGCAAATGTAAATGGTAGCCTGCCAGAGTAAATTAGCCCCATCAGGTAGTGGTATTCACTTTGGCAAATCATATTGTCTGTGTCGCTGCACTGAAACTAGATAGTAGAAAAAAAATCATAAATTAAAGAAGGACTATACCAAAAACTAGCTTATTTTTGTCACGGTCATGAAGGTTCTCGACCCAGAATTCTGCCAGTAGTTGTCACTACCCTCGAGGCGTGGAGTCTAATGCAGCGGCTGGTCTTCTCCAAGGACCCCGCAAGAGGGTTTGGGTTTTAGCGGCACCACTGCGCAGGTCACGGCCCTCAAGAGAGTGCGGCAGAGCAAAGTAATACAGCAGAGGAATAGGAGGATAGGACATTCAGGACAATGGCACGTGATGTGGCGTACAGGAGATGTGGATAAAACTTAAGAGCAGCGGAGAGAGGTGCAGATGTCGGACAGGAGGTTGATATCACTGACATAGAGATAAGGTCTGGCCAATAGGAGATGTAGATAAGTTCAATGAACGGCAGGTATTTACCACAGTGGTGGCTATAATTATCCGGCCAGTAGAAGAGATAACAGGAGGTGTAATTATATTCAGCGAATGGCTGGGATTTACCACGGAGGTGGCAATGATTATCTGGCCAGTGGTTGAGATAATAAGAGATGTAGTGATATTCAGCGGATGGCTGGGATTTACTACGGAGGTGGCAATGATTATCCGGCCAGTGGATGAGATAACAGGAGGTGTAGTTAAATTCAGCGGGTGGCTGGAATTTACCACGGACATAGCAGAGAATTATCCAGCCAACAGGTGAGAGAGAGCAGGTACTGCGATGATCAGCGTGAGGCAGATTTACCACGAACGTAGCAGAGAGTTATCCGGCCAATGGGTGATATGTTGCAGGTACTGCGATGGTCAACGAGAGGTAGATATACCACGGACGTGGCTGTGAGTTATCCGGCCAGCAGGTGAGAGGAAGCAGGTGCTGCGATGAAGAGCGAGAGGCAGGTTTACCACAGATGTGGCTGTGAGTTAACCGGCCAGCAGGTGAGAGGTAGCAGGTGCTGCGATGAACAGCGAGAGGCAGGTTTACCACGGACGTGACTGTGAGTTATCCGGCCAGCAGGTGAGAGGTTGCAGGTGCTGCAGTGAACAGCGAGAGGCAGGTTTACCACGGTCGTGGCTGTGAGTTATCCGGCCAGCAGGTGAGAGGTAGCAGGTGCTGCGATGAAGAGCGAGAGGCAGGTTTACCACAGATGTGGCTGTGAGTTAATCGGCCAGTAGGTGAGAGGTAGCAGGTGCTGCGATGAACAGAGAGAGGCAGGTTTACCACGGACGTGACTGTGAGTTATCCGGCCAGCAGGTGAGAGGTAGCAGGTGCTGCGATGAACAGCGAGAGGCAGGTTTACCACGGTCGTGGCTGTGAGTTATCCGGCCAGCAGGTGAGAGGTTTGGAGATGCAGAAACGCTGAGCGGAACAGGAACCACAGGAGAGTAGATCACGGCTATCACAGCGAAGTGAGGATCAAGAACAAACAATTAGCAAGGGGTCACAGGTGCCTTAAATAGGGGAAGGCTAATGGGTAACCAATACAGAGGAAAGGTTTTAAAGTTTCCTCTGGTCTGCACATGCGCAGAAGTACTCTCAAGATGGTGGATGGCCGTGGCGCTATACAGGCGCCGGCAGAGAGGTGAGTAACCTGGATCTGGGTCCAGAGATCCGGCGAGTGACAATTTTTCAATTAATTGATACACAAAAAATAAATTGTATATACTATGAATGTGCCATTTGTTAAACCCATTCACAGGGGTTCCTGATGACTGTAACGGTCCCATGCTGCACTCCTAATTGTTTCAAGCTTGTCTCAATGACGTAGAGTGGTAAGAAAAAATAGGATTGCGATGTAGAGCTGTTGTAGTCATCAGGGAACACAGGGTATGCAGTGAATGGCACGTCAACAGTATGTACAATTAATATATATATATATATATATATATATAAACTGATTGAACTCTATCCAAAACAAAATGTTTTGTTTTGGGTGAAGTTCTTTAAAGTTATTTCTAACATTGTGATTGTGAAATGAAGATTACAGCTGGCATGTATAAATAATTTTTTTAAAGATACCAGTCAGAGTTTACCTTTAGTTATGCAGAGAAGATGATCACAATGAATAGGGATTTTTGAAAGTCATCTTATTACCATTTAGAGTAATTTTAGGGGGCATCTTCTTTAATTAACCCCTGCATTCTTAGCATTAGCACCAAAGTTATAGGGAGGGAAACAAAAATTGTGCTGCAGACAGTCATTAAAATGTTTCAGTTTTGCTGTTTTCTCACAGATATTTGACGTCATCTTTGCACATTTTAATTTTAGTCATGGTTTCCTTTTGTGGCAACGTTTTTTTATTTCAGACATCTACTAACTAAATGTCCTTCTCTTACTTACTTCTTGCAACCAGTCTATACTTCTATACACACCTTAGTGATTGTGTTTCAATATGCCTCTTCTGGGTTCTCTGTCTGTCCTGATGGTCGTTTTCACAAGTATGGTCCCAGGGAGCTCCAAACTGGTGACTGGTCACATTTGAAACTATTATACTTGTATTTTCTCTCTTTATTGTATTTTCTGTCACCCTCTCTACCACTTGTAGTTTTCACTTCTTGCATTGCTAGTGTGTGATAAACATACTTACTGAATAATTGACACTGTATATATGTGTGTTTGTGTATATCTCTAATTTACTTATTAATTAAGTTTGATCTCTCTTTACTTACAGTCAGCATTTGAGAATTTTATGAAACAATTTAATAAGAGCTACACAAATCAAGAAGGTAAGTACTCAGACATCTGGATTACATTTTGTATAGAGCGTCTACGTGTTTCAGCTTCCCTGGCTTTTGTCAGGTTTTTTTGCAGTTTGAAAAAGGTTACACATCAGATGCAGATTTGTGCTCTGTTTGGAGGCTGAAAACCCAAACTACATCTGATGTGTAGCAGTTTGCAAACCCCTGTGAAAGAGGTAAGTTCAGCCTTACACTTGCAAGCCAGTATCGCAGGGGAGCTGACTATCACTCAGCTGTGCTGGCTAAATTGTATTGTTAAGCAGGGAGAGAATATTTTCTATAGCTGTAACAAGCGGCAATAGAAAATCTTTCACATTGCCAGTTAATCTTTGCATAGATCTTACCGAGCAGTGCACACAAACAAGTTTTAAAGGTGAGCAAAAAGGAGCAATACAAACATCAGATGTATAATAGTTTAAGTATAAGTTACATGACAAAGAACAATAAAGCAGTGACTATGTATATATGATCATTTTAAATTCAATATAATGGCAATAATATCTAAAAAAAATCTAACAAACTCACACTGAACCGATCAATTCATAAAACTGCACCTGCCAATGATTTTTCAGCATGCAAAGGATGGGACTTTAAAAAAAAAACCAAAAAAAAAACCACAGTTCATTCTTTCTTTACTTCCCCTTTCTGACAGCCAGTAAAGCTTACTCAACATAGGGTTTGAGCACTCTCGCTGATCAGAACCATGTCTAAATTAGACTTTTATCTGATTGTTTGATGTGTAGTTTTGAAAACTACACCTTTATGCGTTGCATGATTTGTATTCTTTCCATGTGTAAAAATCAGACTTGCAATTTCAGATCTGGCAGTCAGTGGCGGACTGGCCAGGGTGTCAGCTTGCCCTACGGCAAGTGGGCCCTGTGGGCCCCTGATGCAGTGGGCCCCTTTAAACATTAGACAATATGTTGAAAATGTTAATGACCTTTTAGTAGCTTGAAAATATAATATAAGTTCCAATATTATTACTGCATGCAACCAAAATTTACATTGGATTATTATTTAAATAAAACCATTTTTCGAGGATACTTTATATTTAAGAATATAATAAACTCTGAAAAAATAATTCTGATTCGGGTTATGTGAGACCAACGCATACGTTGCTTGGATCTTTACTATTGCAACTGCGCAATGGAGCTTAGCTGGGAATCCCAGCCTGGGATCTTGACGTGCAGCCGGAGACAGCTTTGTATCGAACTACTGCACACATTGCAAAGACAGCACTTATTTTTCATTGCATCGGCCTCAGTTTAAGTCCGCTTCCTCAGCTCTTCACATCGTGCTTGCTGTGTTTTATGTGTTTTATAAAATGTATGTATTTTATTAATATTTTTTTATATACTGTGGCCATATGCCCTTTAATTTAAACATAATGCATTTTCTTTCATTGTATAAAATTAGTGCAAAAATATTAGGTAGTATACATATTTAAGCTGCAGTCTCAAATAATAATATATACACATAATGCAAGTTCAATAAATAATGATACCTTTTATTTACTCTGCAGTTAATATTACTGTGATTGTTAAAATTGCTGTAAATAATAGATGCACCCATAATAGATATTCCCATCGACGTGTTCCTGCGGCGAGGTCCATTATGTATTTCTAGCAGAAATTCATAATGGACCTCGCCACTGTACTGTACAAATTTGTTACAATACACTACAACAGTTTACAAACAAAATGCAGTATACAGCAACACAATAATATTAACAACTACAATTATTATTAAATGCAAAACTACAAATAGCCAATTTATGGCGAAAGCTGGATTCAAATTTAATTGTAGATGTTCATTTTTCCAAGCATGGAGTATTTTTAATTAAGTTTTAATTTCAGAAGTATTACCCCTACCAGCACGAAAAAGAAAAAGCATAAATCAGTTTAGCCTTATTACTCGGCATATGCTTAAAGGTGTTATCTCTGAGCGACTACTTTCAGTTGTGCCAAGTAATGACGGTACAAGACAGGGTTGTAAATGTATCAATCTGCGGGTTCTTCAACACCCGCGTGTCCAGCCTCTTGCGCGATTAAATTTCAAGCGGCGCTGCATTGTAAAGGGTTAACTTCCCTTTACAATGCAGCGCCGCTTGAAATTTAATCGCGGAAGAGGCTGAACACGCGGGTGTTGAAGAACCCGCAGATTGATACATTTACCCCAGGGTCTTTTTGATATATTAGGGTATATTCAATTAACTTTTTGGTTTGTGATTACGCTCTGCTGCATGAGTCCCGATACTGCAACATTGCAGATTTCCGTGTGCACCCCATAGGGTTGCAATGGGAAATCCGCAATGTTGCGGTACTGTATTGTCACTTTACACATGCAGCCGCACATAATCACGGACCGAAAAGCTAATTGACTATGCCCCATTGACTGAAACATTACAGCATCTTAAACATTTTTTGGGATCTTTTTTATCTAATAGTACAGATGGAGCTGCAAGCTACTAGGACCAGTATAATGGTTTACAAAGTAAAATTACTGATGAGGCTGATCAGCATATTCATATATGGTGCTATGTCCATGTCTTGAATTTGATGATAACTGAACAAACAAAATGTTGCTTGGGTGCAGTTTCTTTTTTCAAGTTGCTCCAGAATTTAGCAACGTTTGTGAAAATATCATACACGAGAATAACTGTATGGATAGAAGTTGTTGGAAAACATCTAGGACGAGAAAAAATGAAATGATTAAAGCTAATTGGTGAGATAAGATTGTCAGGAAAATCCAATGCAGCAATAACTATATTTGGCGTTTTAATGATGCCGCTGTCAGTACTTTTGTAAATCTATTGACATGCTTATCAATGATACACGATTCAGAAAAGTTTGATGCAAAAACAAAACAAGAAGAAAATATTTTACTTCAAAGTCTTTTAAAGTTTGACACAATGTTGACAGCATTTATTTACTTGTAAATATTTGAAACTACAGCGGTGTTATCGAGATGTTTACAGACAAGTGGTGTAGACATGTTTACTGCATAGAGTTTAGTAGATTCAGCTACAATAAAGTTGAAGGAACAGACAAGAACATTTGATGACGTTCACAGAAAGGCAGGGGCGGGCTGGGCCGCTGAGGCTAACCGCTGTTTGGGCAGCCCCCCCTCCCCCCGTGGATGCAAGCGGTGCTGTCCGGTAAACTGATTACCAGCGGTGCACAGGCGCCCACATCACATGACACGCGATGCGGCCGCGTCACCAATGACATGGCCGCATTGAGTGTCATGTGATGCGGCCGCCTGTGCGGCCCCCCGGGCTGAAATTTGCCAGCCCGCCCCTGTAGAGAGGCATTGGATTTTGTAAGTAAATGTAATGACAAAACTTTACAGTTGATATGGATGAAAAACAAACATTGGAAACTCTTTGGAATCAACATTGGCAGTTAAGAGGTACATACAGGAAGAAGAAAAGACTGGCAGATGAGCTTATAGATGATGAAGGAAATTCCTCAGATTCTCTAGAAGATTTTCAAGTAAATGTGTTTAACCTAATAATGCATTGCCCAGTCACTAGATTCACGCTTTGTACAGCACAAAAATGCCGACCCCTGTTCATTGATGAAAGCACCTACAATGGGCATATGAGCACCAGATCTGGAACATATAGCAATGCAAAAAGGTGGCCTGGTCTGATGAATCACAGTTTCTTTTACATCATGTGAATGGCTGGTTGCATGTGCGTCATAGATAGTATAGTAAAAAGAATTATGTCCTTTTTTTCAAGTATAAAACTGAATTACATCAATTTGCTAGAAGAAGTGCACCTGAACAGTTGTTAAAGTCCCTTGCCCAATGCTGTAAAGTGGTGATGTGTCCATACATGGAGTTATAAGTCCATGATGAGATGGCAGACATTTTCCTTTCATGGATCTGACTCACGCTCTAGGGAAGTTTAGTTTAGAAGGGAATAATTAATTAGCTGTAGATATTCTTTACATTAATTTATTAATGTGATTTGTTTGATTTATTAAATTGTTAGGGGGAGATTTAATTCAACGCGATGTATTTTCAGAACGTCCTCAGAGACACATCACAACGATGTTCTTGCTCGAATCTTTGCTCAGAAAATGAGCTGAGATTCCCTACCATAATGGCTGGCAATGTGCGCAGCCAGACACCATGTTGATGATTGGCCTCTCGTAGCCAGCAATTTAATCTGTTTGTGGATGGCATATAAAATTATGTTTGTTATTGACCAGTTATATAATAATACTTATATGATGCTATTAGTAACATCATTAGATTAAATTCATGCGATCTTATGAATTATGTCACCAGAAAAGCCTTGGACATGGGACTGGTATTAGTTAAGGTTAGGTTTGGATATAATCTAAAATACGAACAAAAATCTATAAAAAAAATATTAATATATCTAGTTTGGTTGACTTGATCATGCTTTATCTCTCACACCTTTCATTACTAAAGAGTTTCAGTATCGGCTGTCTGTTTTCTCCAAAAATCTGGATGTGGCAAAGCGCTTACAAAAAGAGGAACAAGGGACAGCAGAGTATGGTGTAACCAAGTTTAGTGACCTCACAGGTAGGATATCAATACTATCATTTGTCTTTATTTTTTGTGATAATATCTGTTATATGTCTCATTAGATGTCTGTTGATTGTGTGTCTTGCCTAATACTTCCCTACTGATAATGAATCTTAGTACATAGCTCATTATTACACCATTCCTGTTGTTGTTTTCTTCTTCTAAATATGGTATCCTCTCCATAGATGAGGAATTCAGAAGGTACAGTTTGAGACCAGTTGGTGCCCTGCCTCCAACTACTTTAAAAGAATCCAGAACAGCGGCTACATCAGAATACCCAACATGTGATTGGCGCAAAGCCGGGGTAATATCAGACATCAAAAATCAGGTGATAAATACATAGATCACTTTAACATATTACTTAAACATCACTGTCTCAATGCTAGAAAAATATACATCAGAGTCTGTGCAGTGTCTGTTCTCAAAGGAGTTGTCCAACTAAAACTAAAAATTAACTACGCATTGCCTGTGGGCAGTGCATCGTGAAATGGTACAAACACGCGACCGATCTACCCCTGGAGTCCCTTCAGACAACTGATGCCCCCATAGGATCCCCTTAGACACCAAAGCCTCTCTTCTATCGCAGCCCTGTTTTATCACTGCACCCCATTGCATGGAAGCTAGCACAGCAAGCTGCAATTTGAATTTTTGAATTACAATTTGACTTCTACAACTACCATTTCGCTATGTATTGCCCAGAGGCACGAATGCAGGTAATGCATTTATTTTCTGCATTTATATTATTTGTACCTATTCTCTTATTTGTACTTGGAATCAATTTAGCATAAACATAACTAGGGACTATACAACATTATATTAGCTACATATTATACACAACACAACATACTAGTCAACTATCTGCTTTAGATTGTACGCTCCTTTGAGCAGGGCTCTCCTACCTCCTGTTTCCATCACTTTTAACTGCGCTCTCCAGCTACTCTGCTCACCTCCTCTCAGTCCCTCTGTCCTCTGTCTCCTCTCGCTTCTCTCCGCTCCTCTCAGTGACTCTTTACCTGTCATCCGTGCCCACCCTCTTGGGCCATAGTTACCTGCCTGTACTCACTTTTCCCCTCCCTCCCTCTCTTTCATGCTGTGCCTGAGCCCCCAGAGTTATAGTGCTTACTGTTACTTGTACTGTGTTGTTTCACCTTGTACTGTGCCATTGTTTGTCCTTGTACGGAGGATACTTTGTGGCGCCCTATAAATAAAAATTAATAATAAATAATAAATATACTATGTCTTTATCTAGAATACTGCTAAAGTGAAGTATAATCAGTACTGCATTCAAACATACAGTATTGTTGTTTTTCAGAACCTATTCATGGTTACAAACAGGATTGTGCCTTTAATCAGTCAGTGACAGTATGATTTGATTGCAGTAAAGTGTAGAACCTCCATGAACAAAATTTCAATGTTCTTGCTGCTACAGTCTAAATCAGGGGTTTCCAAAATAAATTAAAAGAGGCACTTGTGTTGTGAGTGTACACATTTGTGTATAGGAGGAATAGGAAAGGGGATGAGGATTCAGGAAAAAAAGGTTTTTCTAAAGTTAGAAATGAAAATATAATTTTTTTTAATTTGGTAAAACATAAATTAAAAACTTGGGAAGTAAAAGAGTTTCCCAAGCATTTCCCTAGAAAAATCTAGAGGTTATATATGCTGAAATACCAATCCCAGATTAAAATTGATGGTTATGTTTTAACAACCTAATCTTCCAAATTATTTCAGAGAAGGGATCTCCTTATTATGTTTCATGAAGATAGTAATATATTTATTATGCAGGCCATTTCAGTCCTGCTCGAACAGGATGCCGCAATGGAATCAACTCTATGTATAGAAGTATACCAACATATACTTTGGATAGTAGAGACAGATATTTGTGTTCAAAGAAACTTTGACTATGGCAGAGTTTGTGAATGTATGTCATCAGCAGTGGTTGAAGTGGGGTGTATACGGTGGTATGCCATACCACCACCTCTGCTCCTGCCTTTATTGTAAACTATAAAATTCCATATACTTACATTCCTGTTACATTTTTCATATTGCCACTTCTAAATTGACATACTGCCACTTCTAAATTTACACTTTGACCACTGGTCTTCAGTATATAAATGATAGATTCATGACTTGGAGTGACCCTGAGAAGAAGCTGAGAATTAATCTTTGTGCTAAATGAAAATCATATGTAAAACTTAGAATTTACCAAAACAAATAGTTTCTTTGATTTTATAAATCAAGTAACAGGGATAGGGGAAGTGGATGCGGTCGCACCAAATGTATGGAGTGAAGAGAACCCTCGAGGTAATAATAATTCCAAAATTATGGTTCCTCATTAGACGAGGGGTGCATCGTAGCCCATGGGCAAGATTAAAGTAATAAAGAGAACAGAAAAAGAAGGGTTTTAGGGAGATGCACTATTCATATCCATGTAATGGGATAGGGATTGTGTGAGAGTCTCCAATGTTAAAATATAACTTTTATTAATTACTTATAAAATCACAGCGAAATATAAATTCAAAATAATATAAAATAAAATACAAGTGATTAAAAATGATTAAGTTGATTCTCCCTTCAATAGTCTCCATAATTTGAAATTTCTACGGGTAAAGAAGAATTATAATCCCGTAAGAGTATATCAAAAAGCTGAATCCTAAATTCAAAATCAATTATCTAGATTCCAAAACCTCATATTCCATAATGGGAGAGGTTGTTCTTGTTCATATAGTGGAGAATATTATGTGATTCCTTAGGAGTCTGAAATGGAGCTTTATTAAAAGAACAATGCCGTGTGTGGGATTCCTCCTTGAATATTAGAGTCAGACTAACCTTATTTATATATATAAAATGGTAGTCTATATTATAATCAATATTATGGTGAGTATGAGGTTGGAGACTAATCAGAGTCCTCCATAGTTGGCTGGTTTAATTATTTCTCCAAACATCCCCTTGAAGTTTATAAATTCTTATGCACACTATATGTAACAAGCAGGTAGATCGTAATTATGATGATCACATTGATAATTGAAAGAGCGGACAAAATGTACAAAGATCATTTATGTAAAATCCAGGTATTGTCCCTGTATCAAATATTTTAATCAAGTACTAGTTCGCTCCGTACATGAACTGTCACAAAGTGCTTGTAATATTGTGATTATGTAGCAAAGTGCATTATTTATAGGATTTATTTCATCCAGGTTAGTGGGATAGATCGCGAACACACATAATTATGTAATGGTTATGATGTATAACATTATATGTCTGTCACACGGTATACTTCCAATGTGATTTGTCTCATGCGATTTTTTAAAGTAGATGAAAAGCATACATCATACTTTTAAATTTTGTGCCTCTTTAAGTGAGCAAATCAAGCTCATCACTACGATCTATCTCATTCAATTTCTAGTGGTAAATCGTAAATGCACGCTACAGATTACACTCGGTTAGCGATGTTTCCATTTAAAATCTAGATCACTCCGGACATTCAATACCTTGCTATTCTCATAAGTATAAGAGTCTAACAGTTCCTAACTATAGGATTACAGCTACTATCTAATATGTATTGGACATTAGAGAGGGAGAATCAGTGAAACCAACGCGCGTTTCGCTGATCTAGCTTGAGTTTATAAATGTAAGGTTATTAGTAACGAAATCTGACTCCATGGGGTATATTTACTAAACTTCGGGTTTGAAAAAAAATGGAGATGTTGCCTACAACAACCAATCAGATTCTAGTTATTATTTATTTAGTGGATTGTTCAAAATGACAGCTAAAATCTGATTGGTTGTTATAGACAACATCTCCACTTTTTCAAACCCGCAGTTTAGTAAATATACACCCATATTTCTTCAGCGAGTACACATTAAGAATAAGTAAAGGACATGCCAATAGGGGAAGTCTTGAGAATAAGTGGCAATTATTGAAACTTTAAAAAGAGAAAGATGTTCAAAAGAAGTGTTTATGAATAAACCAACCACTAGCTGAACCACTTACAGTAAAGATAGGTGTAAACATACACTATTAAATGCTATTAGTTTCTCTGAAGGAGGGAGTAAATATTAATATAATAATTTGTTGATTGATTTAGCAAAATACTAAACGTTTGAATATATTATTAACAGATAGTGGTCCCCTGACATTTTGTGGATAGTCAGAGTTGTGGAAAAGGCAAGACCATCTGTTTTAGATTGGTTAAGAGACATATCACTTATAATAGATATTGAAACTATAAACATCATGGTTTCTTTGTCTTTTCACAAAGCTTAGCATATGTTGTATCAACCAATCTAAAGGATCACACAAATCCGAATTTTCTAGCTAGTCACGTCTTGGTAGGAGAGAATGATGACTTTCAATCCAAGTAGGAAAACCTAAAGAAAACACAAAGCTGTGCTCAATAGAGACCACGGATGCATTGACTACCCGACTGACTTATAAACAATTTTTGTTGACGATACAACATAGGGCTAGTAATATATATTGGCTTATAGCTATACTTACTACATAGCATGGGGACAGGGCTAATAGCGTTGCATCCAAATACTGGTAAGGGGGGTGCAACCCTATTTGTTTTCCATTTACATATGTCTAAACTAAATAGTAAGAGACAAATGTATACAAAATATTCTTATTATAGGACTTCACCCATTTTCTATATTGTTGCTAGTAATTCTGCTTGATGCGCTCACTACTCACTAGAGATGCCATGTTTTCTTTTCTCCTAATATTAGTGAAGCCTGGTAAACCTCACACAATACAATAGATTTGAGTCATGGGCTAGTGGCAAAAGATGTGTGTGAAATAACTGGGGTGGGGTATGATGTCAGTGATGGTTATGGCCGGTTGGTTTCAAAGGACTGAAAATAGCAGGCAAAAAGGTACCAGAAACAACCTGGGGGGATTGTTCAAAGCCTGTACAGATGGTTAAAATACAAACAGGTCTAGCATATATAGTTCTATTGTATTACTACTATATTCTTCTATGCTAGGTGCACTTAATCAGCACTTTTGGAGGTTAAAATCCATTTTACACATACTTTTCATTTCCCATTTTTAGTTTATCTTTTAAGTGAATTAATAAAGTTATAATTTAATGTGTTCCGGAAACCCCATTTCTTTTGGGCCTGATTCATTAAGGCATGTAAAGCCAAAAAAATGAGAAACTTTGCACCTTGGCAAAACCATGTCGCATTGGAGGGGGATGTAAATTTAAAATGTGGGGACAGGTTTATAGTTGGTAGGGCATGTCCTAGATCAACTTTATATTTCAGTGTAAAAATAAAGCTATTAAGTACCTCTGTGCTACATGAAAAAACAGCCAGGATGCAATGTAACATGGTTTTGTTCAGGAGAAAACTTACTCATTTTTTTTACTTACTTTCCTTAAAGAATCAGGTCCATTTTGTGCAAGTGAATTCACTGCTTGTTGTGCATGTTATACAGTGTTTCTTTCCTGGTCCTGAAATTTCGTCTGATTTGCTGTAACAACCATTGTTGGCTTTTAACAAAAAATCATATCAAAAGTTGTTATATCTGTTAAATACCAAATAGTTTGGTTAGCTACAAACTGAAAATATGTATAGTATGAAATAAGTATTTTATAACACTTGATACACTAAACTAAATTTCCTTCTCAATATATTTTTCCAGGGCAAGTGTGGTTCATGTTGGGCTTTTGCTTCTGTTGGAAACATTGAGGCGCAGTGGGGGATTATTGGACATCCGAGAAATTTATCAGTGCAACGTAAGTCTCAGAGCATTGGGTTATGAGCTATCACATTACAATCACTACTCACCACATTTAGCATGAAACATATAGGGCCCAATTTAGAGTTAGACGCAAGTCCATTTGCAACATGTAAAATTTGTCACACTCCGCAAAAGCACAGGATGCTTCCGTATCTCGAGCTACACATATCTTGCAGTTGTGGCCCCTTGAGCTTGAAGAAACGAGATAGGGGTATTCAGGTTTAAATTAAGCACAGTAAGGGTGTGGAGACGCAAATCAACCATGCCCTTTAGAGATGTGTCTCATTTTGAATTGGACATATCTTTAAAATCCGCCTTTTAGAAGGAACATCTTAGCACGTCCCATAGGCCTGCTGCAAGTTTGCGAGTTTATGATGATGTTGGCTGCCTTTATGCTCTGGACGCATCTATAGCTAATAAGTAATTTGCTTGTATCTTAAGATAGTGTTTAGATCTGGTGCAGCTACTTACAGCTCACATATCACCTAAGCAATTCCATTTAAAACAAGAGAGTGGTGTATAACCCGAGTGATATCTCCCACCATAGATTCATAGTAGATTTACTAATAATCGTATTTGGTGGCGGTTTTAAACAGCTGCACATCGCCAACAGTTTAGTGCTCCAAACCGCCGCATTTACTATAGGGCAGTTTGAGGCTGGAATGTTAAATGGCTGGCGACCGAAAGCAGCTAAACTGCCGGAGGTTTAGTCAAAACCGTCATAAAAAAGACAAGTTTTTTTATACCTGCTTCTGATTGGCTATATAGCTCAAACATGCTGTTTGAGCTTTCTTGCCTTTCAGAACATAAGAGGGGCACCACTGACTTATGAACTATGGGGCAATCATTATTTTTTGATTAAGGGGCAAAATTTATTTTTCAGTATACGAAGGGGGCAATATAATTGTATTATATTATAGGGCGATATGACTGTATAAATATATTACAGGGGCAATATCATATTAAAATGTATAGCGTTTCCTTACACCAAACTAGATTACATTCTTCAACAACTTAGTAATAATCAATAAACACTGACAACATATAAGGTTTGGAAGAAGAATATAGTTTTATTTAAACAAAATTGAGTAACATGTGATGGGGAGAGCAGAGCAGTCAGGAAATTTTGCAATAACCAATAAAGGTGGAAAGGTCAGACCATTATACCACCAACCCAGGATATACATTATCGATTGGCCGGTGCTAACTTGTCATGAGGATTGCCTACGCCCCCCTCTGGCCTCGACAATGGCATTCCCGACATACATACTGCCAAGGGGTCTTCAATACAGGCTGATCAAGAGTCTAGTGACTTCAACGAGGGGTAGTTACCCTTGAACTTACACTAAACAGCACCACATGCTAACCAAACTGCTGATGATCTCCCACCCACCGCCGTGATTCTCTAACAGACTCAAGGACCGCCACTAACTGACCTAACGACAGCTCTCAATTTCCACAATATCTGGTCAACGAAAAACCTTAAACCTTCCCTAGATAGGTGAACACCGTCTGGTCTAAACAAGTGAGTTGCGTCTACTTTCAGCAAAGAGTGACCTATGACTATCCCTCCTAATGACCTCCTAACTTTGTCTGCTGACTGGTTAATTTTTCGCATAGTGGAAGTGGGAATACTGGTCTTCCATGCCAAATGGAGAACAACAGTGAACCAACATAATTTTACTGACTGCCACCTTTGCACAATACTGCTCAAGTCCGTTCTTATACGAATAATCAAATCCAGCGATTTG
Organism: Mixophyes fleayi; assembly: GCF_038048845.1. Classification (NCBI taxonomy): domain Eukaryota; kingdom Metazoa; phylum Chordata; class Amphibia; order Anura; family Limnodynastidae; genus Mixophyes; species Mixophyes fleayi. Next base: position 44,838,569 of record NC_134411.1, on the reverse strand, counting down.
CAAACCCATACATCATTGCCACCTAGGTGGATGCCCAATATATCCGGAACGCCATGACCCTCTGTCTCCTGTGTCAGTACTGGTATAAGGGAGTGCCATTTCAAACCCTGTCTTCCTATCCACCGAACGTGCACCGAATGTAAAAAATAAGACAAGCTAAGGGACAATTCATGTTTGCTCACCCAAAAAATTTAGAATTGTCCCACTACCCATACTTGGGTCTCCTTGTTGTGTACACCTAAAAATAAAAAAACATATGAGAAACCGTGTCACATGACAAATAAAATTGAACAAAACAGGCCTAGGCTCTAAAAATCTTTGCGTCTCACTGTACCGTAAGCATTAGCAATTCTTAGGGCCCTAATGCCAGGACAACCCACCTACGCTATGTATTGAGGCCGACACAGAATAGATCAAATACTACCACATGCATACATAATAAGACATAGCCATAGATAAGTGTAACAACATAAGAACCATAGGAAGGTAAAGAAAAGAGACGGCAACACAGATGAAGGTAAAAAAAAAAACATAGAACACCAGAGGCACACCACTAATCAAGCCTTGATCCGTGGGAAATACAGGAAAAAATCCCTTCACGCTCCCGCTAAAAATGGCAAGCAGCAGAGTCCTGTGTCCACCGCCAAGAAATGAGATGAGAGGAAGTAAAGAGCAGGTGAAAAGAGAGGAAACATAGAGTACTTAATTATCAGGTCTAATATATTTCTTGTAAATGCCCGACTTCCACCTAATAAGGGCTTGAATTTCCAGACCAGAGGTGCCTTTGGCCGCTGCAGCAGTAGCTGCCCTAATTCGGAAAGAATGTGTACCATATAATGAAGGGTCTAATCTGACAGACATGAACTAGTGAACGTTTTAGCAGCGCTTGAAATTGGAATTTCGTTACCGGGGAACTATCCAGGAGTGCTAGCCACATGTTAACATTGCTGCGATGTATGCTAGCTAATCTATGACACAGGGACACAGGGCAAATGGACCTATCTGCTTGATGCAGTAAGGCAACCCAATGACCCTTACCTGCCTGATCTGTTTTGGACTTGATGATTTTGCACTGTATGGACTCGGAATGTAGCACGATATGTTTAGCTAGTAGAGGGGAACCCATGGAAACTCTGGACTGGGTGACCAACTCACTAACCCTGAACGCCCCATGGTATGCCAATGAAAAAGCGGTACTAAAGAGGGATGCTGATCCGAGGTCATCTCACACAATATTGCGATGATTCTAGACAATACATTAAGGTCAATCGGTCTGCTAGTATCTGCTACCATGGGCCTCAACTTCGCATAACCTTTAAGAGCTTTTGCTATGATAAAGGACTTGCTAGGATCTTGAACTTCCTGCAATTTTGCCATGAACGAGATGCCCACGAGCATGGAGGCCATAGATGTTTTGGAAACCCCACCTACATATTGCCTCCAAATGAACTCCATCAACATTAGGATTAGTCGTCCATTCTGTTGATTTGAGTTGTTAAAAAAAGGGCCCATCGCTGCCACGCCAAGCGGTAAGTTGGCTAGTGGACGGGGCCAAGGATGTTTCTGCAAGGATCATTATGCCGGCTCGACCAACTGCCAAACATAAAATGGACATGTTATACCGTTGGACCATGCGTGAAGGGCAGGTACTCTAAAGAGACACCAGTTGAAATGAGATAACGCTTCTGCGATACTGTTGTCCACTCGAGGAACGTGGCGAGCCTGAAAGTTTATGTTGTATTCCAGGCAATGCAGGACTAATACAGAAAGCAAGTTAACCGCCGGTGGTGATTAGGCTCTGCTTGTTTGTTGCCTGCACTACACCAAGATTGTTGCACCAGAACACTACATTATGACCGCTGAGTCTGGGAGCCCATAATTCCAATGCCACAATGATGGGGAATAACTCCAGCATTAAGAGATTGCGTACCAAGCCATTAACTCTCCAAGATTGAGGCCATGGTGAGGCACACCACTCGCCCTGTTAGAAAGCGCCAAAACCTTTAGCTCCTGATGCATCTGTATGCAAGTCCATCTCTTTGGTTGATAATTGGGGGGAGGGTCAGATCCTCTTACCGTTAAAATCCCGCAGGAAATGTAGCCAAACCTTCAAGTCCCCTCTTATCTCTTCGTTAAGTTGCACATGGATGTGTGGGCGAAACCAGCTGTGGCTATTTGCAACTTCCTACAGAATATCCTACCCATGGGTATTACTCTACAGGCGAAGTTAAAAGAACCCAGTAGTGAATGGATCCGCCGCAATTTACTGAATGGAGAGGACAGAACTTCTGTAATTAAGGATTCTAATTTCTTAATTTTATCCATTGGCAAGCGACAACAACCCTCAACCGTATCAATCTCGATCTTGAGAAAAGATAGTTGTGTTAAAGGCCCTTCCGTTTTCTTGTGAGCTATCGGAACACCCAAGAGCTTTAGCAGCAAACAATGTATCTGAGCAGATGTCTGGATGGGGGGGGGGCCACGAACAAAAAATCATCGAGGTAGTGTGCAACGTCTCGCTGGCCAGTCCCTGCCTGTACACACAAGTGCAGGAAAGAGCTGAAAGCCTCAAAAAAAGCGCAATAGATTGAACATCCCATGGGCAGACATCTATCAATATAGTATCCAGTATTTGTATTTTGAAACCCATGAAACGGAATGACTCTGGGTGTAGAGGAAGGCGTCTGAAAGCCGATTCTATATCTAATTTTGTCATTAAAACTCCTGAGTGGACTGGTATGTGTAACAAACGGGTGAAAAACCACTGTGGTTGACACCGGTGCCGCCAGGGTGGTAGGGAAGGTTCCAGGACTGAACTTAATGGTCAACTGAAATGAATGGGAAAGAAAATGAATGAAAGATAGAATGTAATACCTATGTAATAAAATTAAATTGTTTTTTGTTTTGTTTTTTAAAAAAATGGAAATCACTACAATGCATTCATTTAAAAAAAACCCTATGTTTAACAGCTCAGTGAATTCACATTTTCTAGGCGATGATTTGTAGCAATTTTAGTTGATTTTAAAAATGTGGGAAAATCAACCTTTAGCAGTGTTCCCTAGTGTCTGCTTTCTCCCATCCCCCAAACCTTCACATTATTTAAAATATGTTGATTTTTTTTTCAAGAGGTTATAGACTGTGGACCATGTGATGCTGGTTGTAGAGGTGCATATGCATGGGATGCATATATAACTGTGCTGAAAGAAGGTGAGATATATTCTCTTTATAAAGGAATTAAAAACTGGGAGTAACCTACATTATGTATATAGCAGTGCAACTTCCTCTAAATGTTTAACATCCACTATGACACATAGGTTGACACAATAGAATGTTACTAAAAGGCAAAAATATAGTTTATGGATTAACAGTAATGAGCTTATAAATTTCAATCATGTAGTCCTGCCCATGATGGGCCTCCCTTTCACCCAAGTCAAACCTGTTGACTGTCCAGGTGGTAGTGTGGGCATCCTCCTTTCCAGCAATTGTACTTTGTGAACCTTCCCTTACAACTACTCCATCCATCTCTTCTTCCCAATTCTTCTCCATGTCTCAGTCATCTACCGCCTTCTGGCCCCATTTCCCAATTCTTTGATAACTTTGCAGACTGTCTCCTCTACTGCTCTTCTAACCTCCCTTCCATCATCCTAATCAACTTTAGCATACCCATTGATAACCCTTCTGTGCTCATCCATCAACTTCTGCCCAATTTTTCCCTCCTTCTTGATACCCTCATCCCTGATGTCTTCTAATCCTTGCTTGAAACTCTCCTCTCCTCTATTATTACCCTGTCCTGTCCCAACTAGGTGACCTCCATCTACAACTATACCCTCACCACAGCTCTCAACTCTGCTATCCATGCCACTTTTGTTTGAATCCGCCATTCAAATCCCAACCTTGGAACTTAAGACTTACCTGGTTTCTTCAAAAAGTTCATGTGTGGCGAACCCCACTGGAGGAAATTTCACTCCAGGGCAGACTTCCTTAATTTCAAGTTCATCCACTCCTCCTACCGCTCTGCCCTGTGCCTTGCCAAACAAACTCTCTCCAGCTCTTCGCCACCTTCTACTCCCAGCTCCCTGACTTTGCCTTTTTTTTTTACCTCCAAAAATGATTCCATCAGACAGGAAATTGCCTCCTGCCATTTCTCTCCTGCTCCCCTTACCACACTGCCCTCCTCGTGCAACCAGGCCTCGTGCTCCTTCTTCTCTACAATGGATGACAGTCTATTCTCTTCTGTTGCCCCCTCTACACCTGTCCCCTAAATCCCATCCCCTTACACCTCCTTAGAACCTTCTTCCTCATCACCTTCTCTCACCTAGCTCAACTCTTCAACTTATCCCTCTCAACTGGTATCTCCCCCTCATTCTTTAAACACCCCCTTGTCTCACCCATTATCAAGAAACCCAATCTTGACACCACCTCTCTGTCTAACTACCACTACACCTTTCTCCTCTCATTTATCTTCAAAATACTGGAGCAGCTTGAATACAACCACCTCACAGCTATCTCTCTGAAAACTTACTTCTCAATCGTCTCCAATCTGGCTTCCACCTCTCCACTCCACAGAAATTGCCCTGACCAAATTCCCGAATGATCTTCTATCTGCCAAGTCCAAAAGCCTCTTCTCCCTGTTTATCCTTCTGGACCTTTCTGCGGCATTTGACACATAGACCACCCTCTCCTGCTGTGCACCCTTTGCACCATTGGCCTTTCTGATGCTGTCTTCTCTTGATTCACCTGTTATCTCTTTCACCGCTCTATCTCTGTTTCTACCTCTGGCTCCTCCTCCACCCATACCTACTTCCTGTAGGGTTCCCTCAGAGTTCCGTCCTTGACCCCCTGCTCTTCTCTTTGTACATCTCCCCCTTGGGTGAAATTATTAGCTCCTTTGGCCTTCAGTATCACTTCAATACCATCAACACACAAATCTGCCTTTCATCCCCTGACCTCTCCCCTTCAATCCTCTCTTGGTGTCCTGTTGCCTCTCTGCTATCTACTCCTGGATTTCCCTAAACATTTCTTAAGCTTAATATTGCCAAAACTGAGCTTATTGCCTTCCCTCCCTCAAGAGATTTATCCCCTGCCCTCTTCTCCATCACTGCTGACAAAAACACTATTTCCTCTTTTCCTGGGCGTCATCCTTGATTTCTCCCTCTTCTTCTTCCTCCACATTCAATCTCTTGCCTACTCCTGTCACTTCCACCTCTGCATCTTCGTTTGCATCAGACCCTCCTCTCCCACGATGCCATTAAAAGTTTAATCCATTTGTTAGGATCCAGCAGAAATGCGGGACTGCATCCTCATTCTGTGCATAGATCTTGCTTGGGGAACTCAAACTCTATTGCTGTAGGTAAAGACCTTTACAAGCTGGTTCTGCAGATCTTAGAGTTGGCATACCAGTATTGTAACACCATTCTCTGATTATTTCTCGCCTTGATTAGTGCAACCTTCTCTTGACTGGCCTTCCCCACATCCATCTCACTCCTCTTTAATCTATATTCAGCGCTGCAGCAAGACTTAACTACCTCACTTGCTGCTCCTCTTCTGCCTCCCCTCTATGCCATGCCATTACTCTGGTTTTTTTCCCCTATAGAATCCTCTTCATACTCCTCGCCCTCACCTGCATAGCTCTTTCCAACTCCTCTGCTCTCTACATATTTAACCTTATCTCCATACATACTCCTTCTAGCCCCCTCCAATCGCCCAATGACCGCTGCCTCCCCTCCTCTGTTAACCTCGTCTCACTCCCGCATCCAAGATTTCTCTCATGCTGCCCCCACTTCTGGAATGATCTCCCTTGCTCTATCAGACTATCCCTCAGTTTGCAAAGCTTCCAACGCTCTCTTAAAACCCACCTATTTGTTAAAGCCGACAATCCCATTGTTTACACAATCCCCAAAGCTCTTAATCTCCCGTCTTCGTGTGCATTTTCACAAATACAAATTATACCTCACCCTCATTCATGCTCTCTTCTTCGTCTCACCCACACTGTTTCTGTCTCTCTGATTTGATTTCTAGTTCTCCTTATACTGATTCACTCATATGTGTCATCCTGTTTATCTACTTTTTTTCCTCTAGATTGAAAGCTTTTGCAAGCAGGGCACTCTTCCCTCCTGTCCTGATCCTATCATTATCTTTGCCTTCTGCAGGCCAGCTATACTTTGTACCTCCTCCCTGGGCTGTATGCCCATGGTCTTCACAACTCTCTTGTCTTTGCTCCTCATTTACTGGCTGTAATCCTGGTAGTTGTGCCTATGCTTCTGGGCACAGGTTCAGCTTGCTCTGATCTATTATCCCTCATTTGTTCCATCCCTTTTCTAGATATAGCGGTTTTGGGACACCCTTGCATTATTTTGCCCTTTATGGCTATTCTTAGCTGTGTTTTGTCTGCAATATATTGTAATGTCATGTAATATTTTATACTGTTTTTGCTGTATGCTTTATGTATGGCTCTGCAGACTCTTTGTGGCACCCTATAAATAAAGGATAATAATAATATTATTTACAGTAGGAAGAACTTTTTCTCATATGTACTTTATAAATACTAAACATTTTTTTAATTTCCATACAGGGGGATTGGCGACTGATGAGGCCTACCCATATGTAGGGGTAAGAAACACTTGTATGAGTAACAAGTTTGCAAAAGCAGGATGGATACATGATTTTATAATGCTTCCACAAAATGAGCAAGGTAAGGACTAATAATGGCCTGGATTTGCTAATAAAATTAGGCAAAAAAATACACTTTTTAATGCATGTGTAAATTCCTAGTGTAAATCCCTTAGTAATCCCTCTCTCTCCTCTGCTCCTCTGTCCCCATTATTACTGACTGCGCCCTCCCTTGTATATCCCTATCTCCTCCTATCCCATCTCATGCCTTCTCTCTTCAGTCTCCCTCACAGCTCTTCTCTCTGCTTTCTTTTGTTTCTTCCTATCCCTTCCCACCCACCCCCCAATTCTATTCCCTTTCAACACTTCTTCTCTCTCCTGCCTCTCCCAGCTATGTCCCCCAAATCAGTTCCATCTCCACTTGTCTACAAACTACTGTTCCCCTTTCTCCCTATTCCCCTGCCGGCTGCATTGTAACCTCCTACTTTTGTTTCTCATCCCATTTCAACCCTCTCTACCTGTCACCCCCTAGCTCAAAATCCTGCCCACCCCTGCACTCCAGCAACCCCAACAATCTTATCTACATCTCTCCTCTTCCCGCTCTCCTTCTATCATGTGGTCTTTGGAATGCCAGGTTAGTATGTAACAAATTTGCCTCCATCCATTTCCTTTATCTCTAGATCTTTCAACCTGCTCACCATAACTGAAACCAAGCTATCCCCTGATGACACCACCACTCCCATTGCTCTCTCTTTTGGGGGCTTCTCCTTATCCCACATACCCAGGGGGCTGGCAAGAAGGTAGCTTTGGAATCCTTCTTTTTTAATTGCTCTTTCAGGGTTATTTCCTCTTAACCTACCCTCTCTTTCTCCTCCTTTGAGGTATACTACATCCGCTTCTTCCACCCATGTTGCTGTTATCTACAGTAACATTGGTCTCCTCTTTTAATTCCTTGATAACTTCGCCCCTGGCTCCCTCACTCTTTCTCCTCTGACCTTCCCTCCCTAATCTTGGAGGAATGTTAATATTCATTTAGACAATCCCTCTGACCCTGCTGCTTGCAAACTTCTTTCTTCCTCTCCCAGTCTCTCTCAGTGGACCTGTTCTCCATCACAAAACAGTGGCCACTCCCTTGATCTGGTCTTTTCCCACCTCTGCACTGACTCCAACTTTAACAATTCAGATTTCCCTCTCTCTAACCACCTTCTCCTCTCTTTTAGCTAATTTCCACCTTGCTCACCTTTCCCATCCCCTATAAAGTACTCTCACCATGTGTAACCTGGACACAATTGATCCTACCATGTTCTCGTCCACCCTGGTCTTGCTCCTCCCCCCATCACCACAATTTCTTGCACTGATCAGGCCATCTCCTTCTAGAATCACACCCTTACCACAGCATTTGACTATGTCGCCCCAGCTGTCACTATCAATCATCGTTGATCCCTGCCTCAACCTTGGAACTCCAAACTTACCTGATATCTTCAAAAATGCTCCAGTAGTGCGGACTAGCTCTGGGGGAAGACACACATTCATACTGATTTCCTTCATTACAAATTAATTCTCTCCTCTTACAGATCTGCCCTATTCCTCTCTTATCAGTCCTACTTCACAGCTCCCAGTCTTCCAACCCACATCAACTCTTTGCAACCTTCAACTCACTAATCCACTCTCCCCACTCCCCTCCTCGCTCTCTGCTCTTGACTTTGATACTTACTTCACCTCCATAAGTCATGATATCTCTCTCCATCAGTCCATTCTTGTCTCACCCTCTGCCACCTCCCTACCCACCTTGGTCCCCCTCCCACACTTCTCTTTGGATGCTATCTCCACCCCTGCTCCCCACTATCACCCCCACTTGCTAGTCCATCCACCTTCTCTTCCTTCATTCTGGTATCTTCACCCTTCTATCCTCCTAACCCACTCCACCTGCCCACTTAACCTCATAACCTCTTACCTCTTCTTCTCTTCTCTAAGGACTGCTCCCACCTTGCCCTCTTCCTCAATCTATCGCTCTCCTCTGGTACTTTCCCCTCCACCTTCAAACATGCTTTCATGTCCCCCATACTCAAGAAAACTGTCCATTGATTATGTCTCCCTGTTTATCGTCCTATTTCCCTGCTTCCCTTTGCCTCCAAACTTCTCGAACTGGTTGTTTACAACCATTCACCTCTTTTCTCTCATCTCACTTCCTTCTTGACCCAGTTCAATCCAGATTTCACTCCCTCCACTGCCCTCACTAAAGTCACTAACGACCTTCTTTTCGCTAAATGTAAGGAACACTTTTCCCTTCTTATCCTTCTCGACCACTCTGCTGCCTTCAATACCGGTGGCCACTCCATCCTTTTGCAAACTCTCCAACCTATAGGCCTCTGGAACACTTTCCCCTTACCTCACCAACCGCTCTTTTCAGTCTATACACCCTACTCCACACCCCCTCTTCCCTTAACTGTCGGAGTTCCCCATGGATCTGTTCTTGGACCCCTCTACACTTCCCTCCCTTGGTGACCTCATAATTTGACTTCCAGTTCCACCTGTATGCATGAAACCCAAATCTATCTTTCTTTACCTGACCTCTCTCCCCATCCCTTATATCTTGTGTCTCCTGCTGTCTCTTGGCCATCTGATCTTGAATGTCCTAGAACTTAATTTTCCCAAGCCTGAAAAATTCATCCCCCTACTCCTCCATCGTTCCCTCACCTCCCAACCTTTTTCGCTGTATTGATAACACAATTTAATAACAGCTCTCTTTTCTGTCTCTTAAGTTTGCTGCCTAGTGGTCATTCTCGATTCCTACTTCTCCTTCAAACCTCCCATTCAGTCCCTTTCCAAATCCTGCTGCAACACCCAGCAACACGATGAAAATGAGGCTGGGTATGTGTATAGCCAACGATTATAGGGAGTGAAGAGATTCTTATAGATTCTTCTAGAAATGGACTTTATAAAAGTTGTAGGTTACAAAAAAACAGTAAAAGTTCAGATTTATGTTCAAAATTCTAGCCATATAAAGACAAATAGCAGTAACCTCCATTTCTTAAAATAACAATACATTTTACATATTTTAATTATAGAGTTACTAATTTTATCACAGATGGATAATGATAATGAAGAATGAAAATGGCTACATTCCTGAAAGGCATATTTTTATTTGTCGTTGGTTTATGTTACAGAAATGGCTTCTTATCTTGGTAACAAAGGAACACTTACTGTCTGTCTTAACAGCACTCTCCTCAAGGTGAGTATGAGGGCAGGAGTGTTCTTAAACCTTCTGCTAAATAAACAGCAGATATGCATGTAACATTTTTTAAATCTCTGACCATCAAATCCCTTTCTATAGAACCACTTCTGTGTGTATTTAACTCTCTTCTCTATGTCTTTTCAGTATTACAACAAGGGAGTTTTTCATCCAGGTAGCTGTAAGCCAGCTACAGATCACATGGTGTTATTAGTGGGCTATGCCAAAGGTAAAAATAAATCCTAATGCTTATTTTCATTTTCCTAGGAGCAATTGATAAAATGTAACTTAAATCCAAATTTGTGATATAGAAATGCATCCCTCTCACCCACATACTGTACTGCACTGTTTACCATTTTCTTTGCTTTATAACATAACTGCCTGTGTGAAGGTTCACAGACTGTAAAGGAAAAAATTGCATTATTTCTTCAAGTGTATGCTCACACCACAGTATATCTGATTATAAGATTCTTACTAGTCAGTTGCTGCTGTCAGATTTTTAAAATCATGATGTGTGTTCTATATACCTGGACGTTTTTAGTAAAGTCTGATTTATATCTTGTTTACATTTTTGACATTAAATAATGTCCAAATCCCAAAATGTATTGGTTTGCTGTAATGAATGCTCTATTAGATTTTCAATTATATGATAGTTCCCTGCTACATTAGTAATGAAACATGTACATGTTGATTATGACTTTGCATATATAAAATAGCTTTATATGTGATCAGTTTGCATAGAGCTTTAACACCATAAAGACTCATCTATGTGAATCTACACTTAAATGGATTGGCCAATTTTGGACCACTCTCCCTTATTAAAACCTTCCCTTCATGTGGGATATAGATGAAATTCCCCAAGGAGCCCTTTGTGAATTGAATATGATAATTGGATCATAACATAGCATCTCATTATTGCTGCAGCTGAAAGCCGAGTATCAACACTCTATTCAGTCCAATTCAATAGAACGCAACATCATTTTTGTGGTCGCTCACCAGTTGACCATGTAATAGAGATCCAAACTGTATGTCACAGGAAAGGGCCATGTGAATTGTCATTTCTATGACTGCTGAATTTCTGTCATGCCTGATGGTGTAAGTGCTAAACAAGACATCAGTCACTGTAGGTTCTGGACAGAAAGTACTCCATGTTTACGGAGACGTACACTTGCTACATGTACTAAAAGGACTACACTATTTTCTGCCGTGAGATCACCAGTATAGTTGCAACCCAATCTCTACCAAGGTGAAGTGTCTTGGCCAGGATTAGAGGGCCTTCCCTACTGTATTCAAGATAACAGAATTTTTGCATATTTCACCTATTTGAAACTCTAACAACAGTGATTAAGTTGGAACGTTTCACATTTATTCATTTTCTTATTCAGATAATAAAAAAAAACCTTACTGGATCGCAAAAAACAGCTGGGGGATAGATTGGGGAGAAAATGTAAGTATTACTGTCATGTAATGTCCTATATATTTCCAAACTCACAGCTTTGACCATAATACAATAATACATATTACATAAAAATACATAATAATGTCCATAAATCTGTTGTCCAGTAACTCCTCTACCTTATAACTCATGTGTCTAATTCTATCTACTGGAAGATTTTGGAAACTAGATTTAAAGTATTTCTATAGGTTATATGTAACTCAAGCAATGACTTAAACAATTTCAGTTAAACACTAGGAAAATTACTTAATTTCTGACATGTTGGCTTTAGATTTTTCTTATATAACTTGGACCCAGTTTCCAGAGAAATAACAAAAATCAGCAATGATTTCTGCCTATATGGACTAAAAATTTCTACCATTAGAAAACTATTAAAGCAATAGATATAGAAGGTGTTATGCACTTCCACACATAATAAATCATTAAATAGCAATCATTTAGCACAAATTCATAGAAATACACACATCATACAAACAGCAGACCCACAGATATATTATATAAAGTGCGGCCTTCTATTTGCATTTTTTATTGTCATTTCCATTTAGACTGCTGAAAGAAAGAAGATCACCTGCCTCCACTGCTGTGTAGTCCATTGCCTGTGCTAATTGCACCACTGAATTCACAAACATGCATTGACAGATGTGATCTACTGTTTTATGCTTTTGATTATGATATCCTGTTCTTTGGAGTTCTCATCTAACTGTTTTTTAGTAAACTGACTGTACGCACCGCAGGCTGAAAAATGCAGTCAATTGCTCTTAAGTAGCTTGTCTGTTGTGACTTGCACAAATTAATACGCTGGTGTCACAATCCTCAAGTATGCGCTTCCACCAACTGTTGCCATTCACTGATAATGTTTATCCTTATACTTTAAACACCATTGCTCACAAAACATTAGCAAGTGCTGAACACACCCACAAATCAACATATTTCAAAGTCACTGAGGTTCAGTCTTTCTGGCCATAATTAGAGACAACCAGGGAGGTCCAACATTTATTACATATGATACTATAGACCAGGGCAGCACAGTAGATGTGGTCTACTTAGATTTTGCAAAGGCCTTTGATACAGTGCCACACAACAGGTTGGTTTACAAAATAAGGGAACTGTGTCTAGTAATCAAAATTTGTACTTTGATCGAAAACTGGTTAGAGAATAGGGAACAGAGAGTTGTGATAAATGGAACATTTTCTAATTGGTCAAAAGTCTTAAGTGGAGTACCTCAAAGTTCCGTGCTGGGGCCACTCCTTTTTAATATATTTATTAATGACCTTGGTGATGGTTTAGAGAGTAAAGTATCTATTTTTTCAGATGACACTAAACGCTGTAAGATAATAAAATCAGAGCAAGATGTAGCTTCTCTACAGAGGGACTTAAATAAACTGGAGGATTGGGCGGCCAAATGGAATATGAGGTTTAACATAGATAAATGTAAGGTTATGCATTTAGGGATCAAAAACAAGAACGCAATCTATAAATTAAAAGGAATTAATTTAGGGGAATCTATAATGGAAAAGGATTTGGGAGTGCTCGTGGACAGTAGACTTAGCAATAATGCTCAATGTCAAGCAGCAGCTGCAAGGGCAAACAAAGTATTGGCATGCATAAAAAGGGGTATAGATGCAAGGGAAGACAGTGTAATTTTGCCACTGTATAAATCGTTGGTAAGACGTCATCTTGAATATGCAGTACAGTTCTGGGCACCACTCTATAAAAAAGATAATTTGAAACTAGAAAAGGTTCAGAGAACGGCGACAAAATTGATAAATGATATGGAGTCATTAAGTTATGAGGAAAGGTTAGCCAGTTTAGGCATTTTTACCTTAGAAAAGAGGTGTCTAAGGGGAGATATAATTACTATGTACAAATACATTAAGGGTCAATACAGAGAACTTTCATGGGAACTTTTTACCCCAAGGACTATACACAGGACACGCGGTCACCCCCTAAGGTTAGAGGAGAGGATATTTCACAACCAACAAAGGAAGGGGTTCTTTACAGTAAGGGCAGTCAAGATATGGAATTCATTGCCAGGAAAGGTTGTGATGGCAGATTCAATAGATATGTTTAAGAAAGGGTTAGACAAATTTTTAGAAAAGTGTATCCAGGGATACGACCGTTAATTAAAATGAAGGATAGTAGTGGATATAGGGTAAAAATAGGACTGCAATATTGAGTCTGGGGGGATTTTCACAATTGAAACAGATTGGCGGTTGCTTACTCTGGATCAATTTCAAATATAAGTGCAGGATCGCAGGAGATCCAAAAAAATGAGTAATTTTGAACCTTGGCAAACCATGTTGCATTGGAGGAGAAGGTAAATTTAACACGTGAGGACAGATTTATAATTGGGGTAGAGCATGTTCTAAATAAACTTTTAATGTCAGTGTAAAAGTAAAGCTAGGTATTTGCGTCCTAAATGAAAAAACAGCCACTATTTTCCTTCTGTGCTAAATAATAAACTCATTTGCACCCCTTGCATTGCAACATGGTTTTGCCAAGGTTCAAAGTTACTCATTTTTTGCTTTCCTTTTCCTAAACAATCACGCCCATTGTGTTCTGACATCAGTACATGCTGGTTATACATGTTACTCATCTCCCAATCTGCAGCACCTACCATAGAATGGTAACTAAGGCTTCCAATCCTATGATTACTGATTGCAGCTGATGTATTGGGAGTCTACATTTTTTTGCTTATATCATGGAGCTGGGGAAAGTGTGAATGTCTCATGGTCAGGGCCACTCACACCCTGGTCAGTTCCACGAGGTGTGCAGAAGTCATATAGCAGAAGACACAGGATTGGCATAGGATACCTCACTTAAGCCTGAATAATTTTTCTAAATACATTCAAAGCATGTGGGTTGATGTTATGTTTAGTTTGGGGTGTAGCAGGAGGTGTAAATTAAAAAATAATAATAAGGTAACAATGATGTTATTAAAGAAACATAAATATAACTAGAACTGTGTTATTAAAATTATGTATGTATGTGTCTATACTAGTGTATGTTTGAGTGTATCTATATGTCGATGTGTTAGCATGTCCATCTGCTTTATTACTATTTCACTTTTTTTTCAATGAAATCTGTGTATTTTAAGAGATTAAGTACCACCTATAGTAAGTTATTAGGGATCTTAGAAATCACTATAAAGTTTCATTACCTGTGTACATTTTATATGTGCAGGGTATTTTTAATGTCTGTATAATTTACATTAAGGGTTCATTATCCTATGGGATCCATGGCTGACAAGGAGCTGGAATTAAAAATAACTAGACCCTGGTCTGCACTCTGATTTATTTATACTTTAACCCCTCACATCGCAGAGGGCCAGGGACAATAATGGGGATTGCGTGTTCGCATTCATGTAGGAAATACCGTGGTGCTAACTTTTCCTTTCTACATTTACATTGCAGAAGTTCTATCACATTAATTGTTGATCTTTTTTCTCAGGGTTATATCAGAATTTTCCGTGGCAAAAATGTCTGTGGCATCTCAAAATACCCTTTAACTGCCATTGTGAACCCCTCAGAAAATCAAAGGATTACTTGTCCAAAATGACCTTAACCTATTGTAATGTGATTATCTGTATCACAATCCAAAATAAAAAATGGATGCACAGGATGCTCAAGCAGAGTTCTATTAAAAAGATTTATGTTGACTTTTAAAAGTGTAACAAGTCAAATTATTCTATTGTTTGTATAGAACTTATGGACACACTTTTATCTGCAGTTTATTTTGTAAACAAAAAATCTTGTGTAGAAAACAAATATACAGAATGTTAATGTCCTTGCACAATTGCTACACTGTTGTTTTAGAGGATATATTTTAAAGGTGTATTTTTAGAAATCAAAACAGAGAAATAGAATATCCAAATTAATGGACTTCAATATGGACGCTGACCAATAGATGTAATACCTCTATTCATCCAATTATTTAGTTTACACAAATAACACAGTATCAACAAATAGCCCAATATTAGGAATTGATTGCTGCTTCTTAATAAGAATGCTGTGTAAAAACCTAAAAAATCAATCTAAACAAACCCCGTCCAATATAAAAAGCGCATCCAATTCTCCTAGACCATAGGATGCCACTATATAATAATACTCATCAATGATTATTTCTAATAAACAAATTTAATAAACATTAAAAACATAATGATAAAATACATAAAAGGAAATAATAATAAAAACATAATATCAATTTATAACCAGGATGTTCATTTTTGTTTCTTCAGAGCTCCTCCCCTTTTAGTGCACATAGGGGGAAATATCTTGATAGATAGTTAGATCTGCAGTTAATTTTAATAGCAAATGATGATTATCATTTAAATGTCTATTAGGATCAGGGTATGTGTAGCTTGTGTCAGCGGTTTTTTTACAACGCCGCCTACAGACACTGAATCCCACTCCTCTCCAACTTTAAAGCTTACGGCTAACTCGTGGTTAGTCTTTACTCAGTGGACTTAAAATCTTGTGCATAAGTCTGCATTCCTAGACCCGGTTCTTGCAATTATAAAAATATTTATATCAGATTATCAGCTAGATGAGCAAAAATGAAGTCCTGCGTTCACGTTATCTGCTTGTGTTTCTTACGCGTTTCTCCACAGCTGTGGTTTCATCAGAGACATCAATTAGTTTAAATAAGACTTCCTTTTAAATGTATGTCAACCAATGAAAATGACAAAACAATTAAGCATAATAATACATATATCTATTTAACTGAAATCTGGCATCAAGTTACTCCCTTTGCCCCATATCAAATAGGGTCTGTTGTTTTTATACCACATTGCTGTCATTTCGTAGCACTGACAAAGAATATAGGGAGGAGGTGGATAGATATTTTGACAGAATTGAAATTACCATCTTACAGTGTATCAATCTACACTGTACAGTCTGCCAAGAAGTTTGTATCTTGTAATATTTCCTCCCACCTTTTACCCAAACCTGTTCTTAGTGGCTTAAATTGACAGTAAATACACATATAACTTTCTGTGCCCGTTTTATATGATTCTCCTACTATTCCACCAACTTAGTATAAATACCTTTCTGACCATGTATCCTGTACAAAGATTGCTCCAAACATACAATTCTAACAGGTCATTAAGTATTTAAATCTCACTGTCTCTAAAAAATAAGCTAGGTGTTGTGTGCCCCTTTCTTGCTCTCACTCCTGTGTAATATGCTAGGACAATTGCAAACATTATTATCAGAGCAATTAACAACATAGATCCTTTAGTAAAGTCTATTTTTACCCACTTAAAATCAGTCTCACATGCATGACTAGAATTCATGAGTACAGACAAACAAATAACAATCCCCTTGACTCTGTGCGCCTGCTGGGTCACAGCCAAGAAATGCAAAGGACTCTGACCAGATTCAAAGGGCAGCTTCTTAAACCGTCACTTCTTTATGTCGATCTTGGCAGTGACAATCAAATATCACCAGAGAGTTAGGGTCAATCAGGACAAACTGCTGATACCAGCCATGGAATGCCCAATAAGTTCCCACTCCTAGATTCAACAAGATCACTTCATACTCTAAAATTCAAGACAATCACATATGCTCACACAATCAGACGCCTAGTGGCAATTAAAGCAAAGAGAAACAGAAACCTGATCACTGAAACTTACTACAATATCTGAGCTTTCTTTGAGGACTGATTGGTTATCACACACAGGAGGACAGAAAATGTACAGAGTAGACAAAGTTATACTCACCGCAGTCTTTTGTACTTCTGTTGTCTGGTGGCCAACATAGCATCTGTCACTGCCCCTTGGAAAGTCTGGATATCACGGTACTTACCTCCATTGATGATAGTGATATTTCTCAAGTGGTCAGTGTTCAGATAAGATATGTCATAACTGCTGGAGAGACAATAATGTCACACACGGGTGGAGTGTAGTATATGCTCTGAGTTTATCAAAACAAATCATCATCTATACATAATGTTTTAGTCACATAGACATTTTAGCACTGCACAAGCCTAAATCACAAAATCCAACATCAGCAAATATTACAAAGAACAAAGAAATATATATATGTTCTGTGAAAACTGGACATAACTGTTATAAATCATAGTTGCGGTTCTTGCATGTCCTTGAAACTTGTTAATAAAACTAAAGCCTATTGTGACTTGCAAAGCTGTAGGCCCGAACCCTGAAAAATATTTTTTTGAACAAACCAAGTTAACTCTTTTATACAGAAACAGCCTCATTTTACATTGGTCCTCTGCAACCGCTTCCTCCTTCCAGTCTTTCTTGTCAGTGGGCTGACCCAAGGGCCGCGACCCTACTATGAATGTGTCATTTGTTAAATCCACAGGGGTTCCTAGTGACTGTAACGGTCCCATGCTGCACTCCTATCTGTTTCAAGCTTGTTTCAAAGACATAGGGCTAGATTTACTAAGCTGCGGGTTTGAAAAAGTGGGGATGTTGCCTATAGCAACCAATCAGATTCTAACTGTCATTTTGTAGAAAGTACTAAATAAATGAAAGCTAGAATCTGATTGGTTGCTATAGGCAACATCCCCACTTTTTCAAACCCGCAGCTTAGTAAATCTAGCCCATAGAGTGGAAAGAAAAAATAGGATTGCAATGTGGTGCTGTTGTAGTCATAAGGGAACCCAGGGTATGCAGAGAAAGACATGTCAACAGTACGTACAATTAAATATATATTTATTTATTTATTTTTTATGTTATTTTAATGAACTCATTAAACTCCACCCAAAACAAAATGTTTTGTTTTGGTTGAAGATCTTTAAAGTAGAGATGCTTGGGAGAACCGAGCCCACCTGATCTTCGCGGATCTGAGTACTGGGCCGAGCTGGCTCAGTCCTTTTGCGCAACCTCGGAAGTAAAAACGAGGCAAAACATCATTGCTGCGTCGTCGGATCTCGCAAGTTTTGGATTCTATAAGCAACGCCCTCCACGGAGATCCAGCGCCATTTCACAGAGAGACACAGAAGGGGTAGCAGGGTTGTTGGCAGTCTCATGTGCAGTTGGGCAGCGTCATTAATGAAAGAGAAAGAGGAGGGGTGGCAGTGCTCATGGCAGTCTCCAGTGACATTGTACAGGGCCATAACTCACCCAGAAACAGGAGAGGCGGCAGTTTTCAGTGCTGAAAGCAAAATTGTAATAATAGGGCTGGCAATGTTTTTAAAAGTCTACAGTCACATTTGTACTGTGTCATCAAAATGGATTCACATCAATCCACAGAAGACCAGGAGTAACAAGAAGCTGCTGATTTTTTATTTAGAAAAACTACAAAAAAAACATAACACTACAATCTTACATTAACGAAACCTCTCCCATATCCCAATAAAAAAGTTCATGCTCATAAAAAAATAAAGTCCATTAAAATAGAAAAGTCCATAGGCCTTCATGGCTAATGTAAACTGGTTATATGCACCAGAATAAATCACAACTTTAATGTTAAAGCAATCTTTAATTGTACGCCAAAGCCTGGCCCACCTCGCAGCATCCATCTGTTGCCTCTCCATATCCCTTATCTTCCAAACCTCGTGAAGAATATCTCCCACCACCTCTTTGCCAGGACTTTCTTGCGGATTGTCACTAAACACTGTGCATTCCACGTGTAATACCTAACCACTAATGTAACTAAAAACAGAGTGACCAAATCAAAAGCCCTAAACCTCTTAAGCGCCCCATAAACCCACTCAGGGTAACTAAGCCACGAAAGACTAGGGGTGCCCAAGGCACACAAGACCCCATCATAAATCTCTATGTTAAAAGGACACCTCAACAAGAAATGATCCATTGTGTCCTCCTCCCCTGGACACTCCTCCTCCTGTGGGCAGCCACGATCATTGGCATTCCTTACCTTGAGGTTTCCTCTAACATAGAGTCTCCCATGGAAGGAGAGCCAGGCAATGTCCTGAGCTTCAGTGGTATCCTGCGATCAGTGATCAAAGCTATGCCATCTGAGCAAACACAGTCCTTCAGTGACAGAGGCTCCCAGAAGTGAGACCGCAAGACTCTCCTCTCCAACTCCCTTCTAGAGGAGCTGTTGACCTCTCCCACCTCCAGTTGCCATTTCCTTGTCACCTTCAAACCCAGTTTCATGTAGGCCGGGAGGTAACCATGTGGAACTCAAAAGCTTTTTATCGCTCCTCCCTCTACCCAGGAATTGAGGAAGGGGTGCAACCTGGCAAGAAAGCCCTCTACCCATCGAGGGGGAGTCTCCAAGTTGAGACTGTGCAGATGTAATTTAAGAAAGGTGAGCATAAAGAAGAGCACTGGGTTTACCATACCCAGGCCCCCCTCCCTCTTCGATCTGTAGGTCACGCTTACAAGGTTCAGCCTGTTCCCCCAAAACATCTGGAAGAACACTGCATTCACCCTGGCCCATAAAGATTCTGGCAAAAGGCATACATAGCTGACATACAAAAAGACTGGAATCAGGCAAGTCTTGATCAAGTCCACCCCTTCCCTAAGAAACAAATGCCATCCTTTCCAGTGTGCCACTTTAGCGGAAGCTGCTCCCAGACTAATCTCCCCTTTCGCTTGGTATAAACACCAGGCCCAAATTGGATACCAAGAATTTTAATCTCCTCTTTCGCCTTGGGAAGTCTGTCCGGAAGATCGAAATGCCGACCCTCCTCCTCCATCCAGAAAGCTTCACACTTATCCTGATTGATTCTGGATCCTGAGGCCTCAGAATATGTACAGATATCAACCTTCACGTCTTTCGCTTCATTCACATCATAAATCACGGTCATGACATCATCTGCGTAAGCCACCACTTTCAACGGCTTCCCCGGGCTCAGTTGCACCCCTCTCACTGTGTCGCCTTTCACCTTCCTGATGAAGGGATCGACTGAAAACACGTACAAGAGGGGGCTCAGGGGACATCCCTGTCTGACTCCTGAACTCACCAAGAAAGTAGGACCTACCCACCATTCACAAGCGGGAAGCTCTCGGCTTGCCTGTAGATGACTCTAATCCAATTGACCACCCACTCTGGGAGCCCATACCTGTCAAGTAGGCACCAGAGGTACTCATAATTGACCAGATCAAAAGCCTTCGACTGGTCCAGTGTCAGCAAATACTTTCCCCACTTCTCAGCACGACACCACTCAACTGCCTCTCGGACACCAAGAACAGCACTAAACGTGCTACGACCCTTCACGGTGCAATGCTGAGACGGAGAAAGTACCAGGTCCATAATATCAACCTGTTAAACAGCACTTTTGCCAGAATCTTACGATCCACAATAAGAAGGGTGATGGGGCGCCAGTTCTCAATCTTGGATTGGTCCGATCCCTTGGACAATACTATGAGGGCAGATGTCCTCTTGGAAGGAGGGAGTAAACCCTCGCCCAGGTACTCATTAAACACTTCCATAAGGCGAGGGGCCAAGATGTCTACAAACGTCCTATAAAACTCGGATCTCAGGCCATCCAGTCCTGGTGACTTTTTCATAGACAGACTGTCTATGGCAGCCTTGACCTCATCTCCAGTTATATCATCATCCAGGGTGTCAAGCGCAGCATGCAGGTTATTCACACCAGGAGTTTCCTTCAGAAATTGCTCCATCTTCCCTCTGTCAAGTGATTTCTCAGAGAGGAGGCCAAAGTAGAAAGAGCCAATGATGCCAAGAATGCCCTACCAAGACTCTTGAAAGACACCCCGCTCTTCACACAGCCCTCTCACCTCCTTAGCATTGATCGAGTTCCTACAGCTCTTGTATTGATCTGGTGAGTGGTATTGACACTGACACTACTTCAACCGAGCCTTCACCCGGGAGATCTCCCCACTGTCTCCCTCTTCAGATATCAGGAAAGCAAATTTCCACCTTAAAGTTGAGTAGGTATTCATTTTTACCAAGCTTCTGTGATTTACATCGCGGCGGAAGAAGCTCCGAGTTCGCTTCTTGCAAACCTCCCACCACTCTGATCTACTCCAACCTGCCTCCAAAAGTGATTCCTGGGTTTCAAAGAAGTCCCTAATCTCATCCTCCTTTAGGAGCTCAGGACTCAGGCGCCACAAGCCTCTGCCTTTCTGAAGGGTTTCTGAGGCGTTCAAGCTGACACACAGACAAACGTGATCAGAGAACTCCACAGGCCTCAGAACAGGTGCCGAAGTCGTAGAGCCCTCTTTAACAAAAAACCTGTCTATCCTAGACCTACCCCTACCTCTAAAAAATGTGAAACCCGTGAGGTCTGGGGAATGGCGAATGTGCACATCCACCAGACCTGCCTGTCTAACCATGCTAACTAGAAAAAGGGAATCGTAGCCCAGTGTAGAATTGGATCCTCCCCTGTCTTTGGGCTTAATAATGGTGTTGAAATCACCTCCAAAAACTACCTGGCGGGCTGTAAAAAGGTAAGACTTTATCTCTTTGAAAAGGCACTTTTTTCCTCCCCTGTCCCACTTAGTTTGCGGACTGGCATAGATGTTAATTAACCTGAGGTCACACCCCTTCAGAGTGACATCCAGAAACAAACATCTACCTACTTCAAGGTCTATAACTTGCTGAATGGTTACCATGCCGGTAAAAAGTTCTGCCACCCCACCGTATGGCTCAGCCACAAGAGACCAATAGGTGGGACCCCACCTCCACTCACGCTTGGCTTTGTGGAGGTCCGACAGTCGACCCACCCTAGTCTCTTGCAAAAATAAAAAATCTACCTCAAGCGTGTCGAAAAAACTATAGGCCATGTAGCGAGCTTGTTCGGACATTATAGATGCCACATTAATGGTGACAAATCTAATAGGTTGTGGAGCCATCATTCTAGGTTATAGAAGTAGGCCCACTTAGTTCCGCTTTACTTGTTTTGGCTGTGTCACAGCTCTTTCCTTGACTCCTTTGAAGGAGGCATTGAAACCTGAGTCCGCCCTCCAACACTCTTTTTACAAATGTCAACCACACCTGGCCCGCCATCACACTGTTCCTTATCAGGGGGGATGGATTAAGCTATGACTACTTCTTCAGCAGAGCCCTTAAGGGGCTTAGGAACAACAATTGTACCCAAAGAAATGCTGAATAAGTACTAACCTCTGGAGTCTCTACATGGGTGGGTACTTCCCCTGGCATTATAGTGTTCAGGGTCAAGGGAACTGGAGCAACTCCAAGAACAGGATCCATCCTAGATGTTGAAGGGACCACTGAGTAATCTGGCTGCCTCTTCCCCCTACCTTTCCCCTTGCCTCCTCCTACCATTAACCCAACCCCTCCTCTGATGCTTAGGCCTAAGTTTCAAATCACCTTCTACATCCCTAACCACCACTCCCTCTTCCTCCTCTTCACTGGAAATAACCAGAAATCAATTTACAACCACAATGTCCCCTGATTTGCTGGACACCTGCTTCCTCCTTTTATTTTTGCCCACTAGGGTCCATTCCTCTTTCTCTTTCTCCATCTCGGACTCAGGAGCGGCTTGTGCCTTATTCTGAGATTTGCCCCACACAGACTCCTCCCTTCCACGCTTCAGAGTAGCCTCCATGCTTTGTTGCAAGACTATTCCCTCTTCAACTACAGGGCTCACTACTGACGGGGTCACAGTGGGAACTACAACTGAAGAAATTTTATTATGCTCCGCCAGTGGGCATCTACTATATGGGTGGCCATCTTCACCACAAAGGTTGCACTTAATTGCAGTACAATCTCTTGCGGTGTGCCCTAGCCCCTGACACAGAGAACACTTCAATTCTGTACAATTAGTATAATTATTATTAGGCGCCTAAAAGACCCATACCGTTGGCATAAACGAGGCTGCCCGGGGTAGAAACACTGGATCCTATCCCGACCTATGTAGGCTGCAGATGGAAGATGCAGAGTATGCTCATCACTCTGCCGCAGCCGTACAGTAGTGTACCAGGCCCCACCCCAGATATAGTGTTCTGGATCTGGCACCTTACTTAAGGGTGAAAGTAGTTCTGTGTAATGTTTAACCCAAAAGGACAGATCTGCCACTGACAAAGACTTGTTAATAACTAATATTGTAATCCTAACCTGTTCTTGTCTAGTAACTGTGTAAGCCCTATATTTTAGCCAGGGACTCTGCCCTTTAACAGAACCCCATATATTCCAGAATGCCTGAAGACCCCCATAGGTGAAACAACTAATGTCATACTCAGGGGAGCCTACAGGGTGTATGCAAGCAAACAGATCACTAGTTACAAAGCCCAGTGTAAAAAATTGATTAAGAAAATCAAGTCTAGGTGGAAGGGGTGTCTCTTTACTTATCCATTTTAATTGAAAAACATTTTGCCTTTTTGGCGGCACTCCTCTTTACACAGACTGTGGAGTCATCACTCGCTTCCCTGTTAATACCCCAGCATATGACACAAGGGCTGGCCTACCCACAGCATCTGAAGTCCCAGGTTGAGGCTCTAAAGAAGTAACTGGAGGATCAGGGATCTCCCCACCCCCACCCCTAGGCATAGTAGCAGCCATAGACATAGCAGAGGCCAAAACAGATTCAGCTACACTAATTACAATATATTTTACACACTGAACCCCACTGGGTAATTTTCCAATACTAACAGGCCATAAAACTGATTGCACAGACACAGTACCAGCACTAGGTGAACTAGCAAATGCAAGTCTCTCACCACTTATCTCAGTGTCCAAAGCACTTGGTGCCTCAGTCTCTGAACTCAGTTTATTTACACCTGGGGTAACGCTGGCTGCTGCAGACATTAGTTCTCCAAGAGACTCACTCATTGCAAGATCAATCTGAGCCTCCTCCTGCTGCACAACACAGTTAGCTGCTGACACAGATGCGACAGAGTCCACTGCAGACTGCGCCATACTTCCCATCGCAGCGCTCGAACCAAAGCCGCCATCTTGGGTTTTGAATTTTACCACCGGACCACCAGGGAGAGGAGTGACCCCTGACTGAGGTACAACAGGGCCAACCACAGACCCTTCAGTGCTCCCAGCCACCGCTGATAAACCACCATCTTGGACTTCAGGTGACTCTTTTACTTTAGACACTGTAAGGCCCACTACAGACCCTACTGCACTCACGACCACATTCTGCGATGTCACGCCTTCTTCCAATGCCTTTATGGATGAATAAAGGGCATTTTCTCCTTCCATATTTTCTATCTCTGCCATAGGGATATTAGCAGGCAGAGGGACTGATGCAGATTGAGAGGTTGTATTTACAGAGACAGGATCCACACATTTTACAGCTTCACCTGCAGGACCCAGTCAGCTGTATCATACCTTGGGACGGATCAGTAGTAAAATAATCAGCAGATGTTAATTGCTGACTACTCTCCCTCGGATTGCTGGCATGTTGCTGGTAATATGCCAATCTCTTATGCAACTCCTCCAGGTGAGAATCTTTATATTTTAGGTTTATATGCCAAATCATCAATAGCCCTCTGCATTCCCACTCTGTCACAGCTAAACTTATTAGTTTCTTTTTAGCAATACTCTGTCGCAATCTAGCAACTGAGGTCTCTGCCCTTTGCACTTCTTCCTGCAGATCCTCTATTTCCACTCTGTCTCCCCAGGATAGATACTCTCTGGAGTCAGGCACTGACCAGCCATCCCCCAAGGCTTCAGCCTCCTGATCACCCTAACCGGATGAAACAGGTGCTTCCACCCCAGGATCCAGCCCACCTCCTGAACCACTCTCTCCCTCTAATGTGGTAAGTTGAAAACAGTGGGTTACCTTTGCTGCAGGCTTCTTTTCTTCCACAGGCTGCACCGAGCCAGGAGATTTAACTTCAGCTTTTGTTGAAGCCAGGGCCTTTCCTGCATTTTCACCAGCAGTAGCACCACTCATCCTGGGAGGCTGATTATCAGGGATCCTGAATGAATCTGGGCCTAGGCCCGGACCAGGCCCGGTAGGCAGGGGACTCTCCTGGAATGCTGCCCCAGGAGGCTCCATCAAGACTGGGTTAGGCAAAAAACTCTACCCTACAAGCTTCTGGAAATCAGAGCGGAAACAAACTCCTCCTCTCTCCACAGCTGCTGGCACCAGTCATGATGATAGTAATCCCTCTACGACATCTGCTAAAGCCTATGTTAAAGTGCATAGTGTTTTTAAGTCAGGGAAACAAATATGTAAAAAAACACCTTTACCTTGCTCAAGAAAAAAAAGACCTGTAATCCAGGCAAAGTTATCTGCAGAAAAAAATAAAATCACCAACATGCCATTCTACACACGCAGTGGCAAGGAAATAATGAGGCCTTTGCCTTTCTCTATGAGAGCTAGGTCTGCAACTGTCACTGAGGCATCTTCTTGTAAGGTCAGTCATGACCATTCGGACTCCAAAAGTGGTGTACAAATACTTTTACGTGTAAAAGCCGAGCAGGAAGAAAACAGTAAGGCATTAGAGGAAAATGTATGTTCAGATTTAGAAATGACACAATTCCCTTAGGAGAGTCTATCCACAAGTGCTATGTGTAATCCTGACCTGTCTGATAGTGTACCCATAAAGAAGGCCCCTTTCAGCATTTCTGCAGAAGTGTGCATGAACAACCCAAGTGTAGTTGCTGATACACAAATTGAGGATGCCTGTAGCTATTCCAAATTGAGGATGCCACTTTGGAATTTCAACAGGTTGAGGGGAATATTTGTGTAGCTGATGAGGGCGCTAATTAGGATGTTGATGAGGATGATGTTGTTTGTGTAACTCCTGCCCCAGTGGAAGCAGTTCTTGAACGTGATAAGAAGAAGGCCATAAGACCGCTTATACTGATTATCATAATGCAATGCAACCACAATGCAGTCCGTTTCATAACAAGCCTGTTAGGATCGGGATATGTGCAGCTCGTGTCAGCAGTTTCTCACACAGCCGCCTACAGACACTGAATCCCACTCCTCTCCAACTTTAAAACTTACGGCTAACTCGTGGTTAGTCTTTACTCAGTGGACTTATAATCTTGTATATAAGTCTGCATTCCTAGACACGGGGTTTGCAATTCCAAGAAAATTTGTATTAGATTATCAGCTAGATGATAAAAAATGAAGTCCGGTGTTCACACGTATTCAACTTGTGTGTTTTACGCCTTTCCCCCCAAGTAGTTGCAATCAGGCTTCCTTTTAAATGTATCTCAAATGTATCTCAACCAATCAAAATGACAAGACAATTAAACATAAAAATACATATATATATATATATATATATATATAATCAGTAATAAGCTCCTTTCCAAAAACAAAAAACATTATATATATATATATATATATATATATATATATATATATATATATAGCTATGATACATATGCTGGCAACTTTGGTAAGTACGGGCAGCATGTGCCCGCAATCTTTTCTGCAGTGTTCCAAGCATCACGTCCATGACGATTTAGGGAGGATACCAATTCCCAGGAAGCCCCATTACACTGCTATTACACTCCAGATTAGTCTCATGCATTTTTGCACACGTGAGGCTATTATGGCTTTTTGAGTGCTCCAAGAAGACAGCATGCAGTGGAAATGATCAGCAACTGGGACCTGCGTGCCAGAAACACTTAAATGAGGTTGACAGCCCAGAGTACTGGGCACGCAGGCTAGCATTCTAAAGCATCAATGAAACATGCTCAGTGAGGGAGTATGGTCACGTCCTTTCTAAGAACTATAGGCACAGAACCTGTAATGGAAGTGCAGCAGAACTGCCAAGCACAAGCTAAGTGTGGTTGGGGAGGGGGTAGTGAAGCATGAGAGGGGTCAATGTATGAAGATGGCAAGGAACCTTGATAAAGGGCATTGGATGCCAATGAGGCATAAAAGTGAAGTGGCAATGAGACATGAGAAGGAGCAATGATACATAACAAGGGGCAATAAGGATGGCAATGAGACATCTCAGGGTTCAATAATAATAAGAAATGGAGCAATGAGATTTGGCAATGACCATTGTAAAAGGGAGCAATGCAGATGATAACTAGACAGATGAGAGGAAGTACTGATAGTGACAATGAGAGACAAAAGAGGGGACAATGAGGATGTCAATGAAAGGCATGAGGAGACAAAGAGGATACAAATGAGAGGGGCAATGAGGGTGGGAATAAGAGAGCTCAGTGTAGAAACGCTCCTACTGTAAGAAACTTGCTCTTACAAGCCCACGTGGAAAGGGGTATGGCAAGTACAAAATATGAATGCGCAGTACAAAAAAAACAGATTTTTGTGGACCACAGATGGTCTAATGTCATGCTCAAAGTGTTATAATTAAAATAAATAACAGCATTTGGCTTGACTGTTTGTAGACAAAGAGGCTCATGTATGTTTGTAAAGAAGCAGACGTAAACTTAGTTGTCCCATAACAAATATTATTTTATTCTTTATGAATCAAATGTAGTTGAAATGAATGAGTGAAATTACCACCGTATCACAACAAGTATTATGTATTTACTTTATCCAAGTTCCTTGTTGTTTATTTAATTAGAGCAGCTTTATTGAGCTAGTAATGAAACCAAGTGGTTGGGACTGTCACGGCCGCTGAAATGCTTGAAACGGCTGCAAACTGTTCATGAATCAGTTCATTGAGTCAATTACATTTTTTCTTTAAATCGAGCTAAATTTGAGCAAGTAGAATGTATTCGATCATATGTGAGTCTTTTCGAAAAATAACTGTTTTTAAAAGTGAAGGATGAACCAAAGCGAACAGCGTAATTGCATGTTCTATTAAAAAAGATGTTAAAATACTTTGTTTTATTATTTAAAAATATTTAAATATACATACATCTCGCACACATACAGCACATCACAAACAAATGGTGAACCTTAACTGCAAACTGTGAATGACATATACAAGACATAAATTCTAACCAGCAAAATAGAATTTGGGTTTATTGAAGTTTTCAATGTGAATGTGTTCATGGTCATTGAACTAACAAAATGCAATTGAATTTCAAACCTATTTGAAATTTTCAAAAATGTCTATTTATCAATACACTCTACCTATAACAAAAAGCAATAGGTTGTGAAGCTTGAATTTAACCATGGCTGGGTATTTAAACCCTCGGTGGGCCCCACTTTCTGAGGGTCCCTCACCTAACCTAGGTGGGTGGGGAACAGATTGTGTACTGCTCCCTGCACCCTGAATACTAACCACGATGACATGGCAGTGTGATTCGATAGGTCACATGTGTGTCAGCTGAGCGGAGGAGTGAAAGAGAGAAGAGATGAAGCTGACAGGTAAAGCGGAGTACACACTACAGAAATTTCTACCAACTTTTTGTGCAGAGCGATTTTACATGCGACCAATGGTCCGATCGCTCGGTCCATGGATTGCATACACACTAGCCTTGTTTAGGATGATAAAGGGAAGAGCGGACGTCCCTTTAGCGACTTTTTACAGCCATGTTGTTGTGAGCAATGATTTTAATTTCGTACACACTGCAGCTACATTTGCGGGAAATGTAACGAGATACCAAAGACATTAGCATAAAGGGGCAGAGCTTTCACTATAGTTAACTCCTAAAACTAGTTTTCTGTTTTGCACATAAGTTAAATACTGACTGTTTTTTCATGTAGCACGCAAATATCAACTTTAAATTTCAGTGTACAAATAAGCTATCAAGTATTTGTGTGCACCCCTTGCATTGTAACATGGTTTTGTCCAGGAGACTGAAATAAGATACCTCTTCATTTAAGATCCTTAATGAATCAGGCCCCAAATTATTCCCGATTGCATCAGGATCTTCGCATAAATCATCATAATTGCCAGAGTTAACACTGGCACCTATCCGCTTCTCACCCTCACATTTCACTAGCACATTACCAGATGCAAAATGATCACAGAGCATTATAGGTTCTTTACACAAAGTAACATCATTGCCAGGTTCTGCATTATCCAATACTACCTGAGATGAGTCACACGGTACAACAGAATTAGAGATAGCAGGAACAACATTTGGGGGAACATACTGAGAAATTAATCGCCCAGGATCAGTACCAAGTAATACACTTGTGGGAATATATTCAGACACATCCACTTCTTCCACAGAAATAGTCTTCACAACAATTATGTCCTCTTTACAATCAGCCTCCTTTAGTAGCAATTTCTTTGCAGCCTCTGGTAGTACGCTGCTAGCATCATCCGCTTTCCCCAACAGAGTAAACGGGGCCTCTGGATGCAAAATCTCGGTAGCCGGCATTGACTGTAGCCGGCAGGGGCAACTTTTCCTCGTGGGCCAACTACTCTATTGGCTGGGCGTTTGCTGCTCCAGCTTGTGAAAGAAGCTGCTGCAGGCGGTGCCATTTGTCAGCCACTCTGCGACACTTATCTTGCCAGAATGGGGTATGTAACCCACACCAGAAATATACCTCTTCTTGAGCATACTCAAAACACTCCTCTAGGCAGTGTTAGGAACCCCTTCAGCCAATACAGCAAAACCCGGAGTCTGCTCTGAAGTCTGGTGTTTGCTGGAGCCCCTAGTGGTGGGGACAGACTTGGCTGCAGACAAACAGAGGGTCGTGAGATGTGTACTGGCCAAGGAGAACCCAGGTAGAGAGTGCTATGGCAGACAGCAGACAATGTATCCAAGGAACGAACCAAGGTCAGGGGTCACCGGCACAGGTTCTGAGTCCAGAGACAGGCGTAAGATCGGGGTCACAAGCAGAGGTACAAAATCCAGGTTCAAGCAATAGGTCGGGTCAGAAGCAGTGGTTCAAGGTCCAGAAACAGGCAAAGGTCATACACAGTAGTTCAATCCAGAAGGCTTACACCAAATAGCACAGGAGCAGGTTAGCAGACAGGGAACTGGAAGCTATAACCGGCAGTGAAGCTCTGACCTCACTGCCTTAAATAGTACTGAGAGCCAATTAGGACAGAGGAGAACAGGGCTGACAATCAGCCTCAGGAGGCTGATAATTAATCACTAGCTAGAACTGGCATAGGTAATAGCATAACCAGGAAGCATGTATAAAAATATAAATTAACCAGTTTAAATAATATGAGAGCTCCCCCTGGAGTTGGAGGATGTCACTACACCCTCCTGCATCTATGCAACAGGGATAATCCCAAAGAATAAAAACAGAGCATAGAAATAGAGCACGCGCCCGGCTGCTAGATCACACTAGGATGTGGCGTAATGCCGCGGCTCGTGACAGGCAGTCCAGCTGTTCCACAAGACTCATCTTGTAGCCTGGAATAAGAACCATCATGCGATACTCGCTGAAAGGATTGGTCGGGCTGTCCTGTGCCCAGGTGAGGTGTTTCATGATCTCCCTGCGTGTTTTGTTGTGGCAGGAGACACCACGCAGCTGACCTTCTTCAATTAGCTCTGCTATACTCATCATGGTAAGTGGATTCCTTAGATTTGGGACAATGTACCCACTTGGATCTTCTTGTTCTGTCTTGGTCCCCAGCTCAGGTTCCATATCACATTGTTTCTTTGCATCATCCTCTACTAATGTGCGAACCAGCACCTTTTTAGTTTTATCTGTCCAGTCAAAACCTCGCTGCTCACAGAGGGTAATCAATACTTCTTTGGCTCTTTTTTTATAAGCAGTTGCCATCTCTCACAGTATTATGCCAAATAAAAAAAGATAAGAAAAGCAAGAGAAGGGGGGGAGGGGGGGGGGGAGGAAAGAAACAAATTGCTGTATGTCTTATAATGTTTTAAGCATTGAGTTTAGTCTCTGGTGAATTAGTCTGTATTTCCTCTCTCAGGAATCACACAACCCTAGTTCACTTAAGTTCTTAAAAAATTTAAAATATATCCCACAAGCTTGCCACCAATTTGTCAAAAACAGCACTCACCTGAGCCTGCGTGACGCATGTGTGACACAGGGTTAACCAAAAAACAACCACCTGGTCTGTCTAAAATGATGAAATCCTTCCCTATCTATACCACACACTAGCTTTGCGGTACCAACTATGCCACCACCAAGGTTGTTTTTATGAAGAGATGACACTCTTATTTAGGAAGCCTTCAATTATGTAGTGTCTTGACCAAACTGTAGCGTGAATTCGTAAGAACACAGAGACTTGAACTTATTAAGTGTAATTTAATATGGAAAATACATCCACAATGCTTAAGATAACACAGTTAATAAAAGGCATACAAATATAATGCAATTGTTTTTTATAAAATAAAAAGGATAAAATACAGAATTGTTAACTCACTTATAATCAAAGTTTCTGGTGCTGGGAGAAGCAGGAAAAATGAGACAATCTTCAATCAGATTGACTCCCCAAAAGTGAACGAAAACTTACATTTACACTACAGTTTTAAAACCAAGCCCCCCTTCCTGGGAGGTCAGAACCAACAGAATGCAAATTAAGGTTTTATGACTTTGCTGGAGAAACACTTTCAAATTTAGGTTTTTGCTACCCTGGCCTAACTTTTCACCAGTATGACTTACAAACATAATTTTACCTCCACACAACAGGTCATGAGTTCCCCTTTCTCTGCATACTACACATGCCTCTGGTAAGTATGATATTGGAGAAAATTATATGATATTTTCCTGTGACCCTATTCAGCTTGAATTTGTCATTAACATATAACCCTGTCTCTGCAGTTGGCATGTCTGGGACCTCCCAAACATGTGTTAGATTTCATTGTCTTGAAAGAGATATCTTCAAAGGCTTTCACGTTTGCAACCTGCCATAAATGATACAAGGTGCTACCATTATCTACCAGCCCCATCTGGGCAGTTTAACATAAACAAAACACCTTGATCTAAACAGCTTCTCTGAGCCATGTCACACTATTTCTAGGAAGTAATTCACAAACACATATTTGCAGATTTATATGCCTAAAATTAGCTTGCACATGACAAGAAGCCATTAACCTTATATTACTTTGAAACCCATTAATTGATCTATTACTCCATTGTATTATATACTATTGACCACACATTCCAATGTTTACTATAGTTTATTTAGTAATCCTTTTCCTCCCCACTTTTTTCTCCCTTGTACGGATTGGTTCATCTGATAAATTCTGGTAGATGTTGTAGAGAAAAGATGCAAATAGTACAGTACACAAGTACAGCATAGTACCAATACTACCGGCAAACCCATGATTTCATGGCAAAGAGAGAGAGCTCTGGTCTTGCAGCAGGCTAAATTATAACTTTTAACAAAGGTGGCTATGTCTAAACAAAGTGATGTCATCAAAGAGGTCACTTGAGCAGTTTACAATGGTGGTAGTCATTTAAGCGGGACTTACAAACCCGACACACACCATACTGACAGAAAAATGACGATCAGTGCAACAGCGATAATATAATGATAGCGACTAACCATGTAAGTGACAAGTAGTATTTCCGGCAGCTTAAATCCCTGCAAATGTAAAAAGCAACTTTGCAAAACCTGTACACTAACAAATCACGTCACTTGTAATGGACATACTGAAAACTGCGGTTTTAAAGTGGCAATATGTGGACCCACCACCTGGATTACATTATACAGGCTGTGGGTCCACCCATTGCCACTTTGCTCATTTTTCTGTCAGCGTGGTGTGTGTTGGGCTTGTAAGTGCCGGGTTGAGAGTTAATGAATCACCAACACGGATCTACATTCTAGTAAATATCCATCAGCCATTTTAAAGGTTAAATAGTTCACAACATTAATTAGACTATACATAAACATTTAAACATTTAAATTGACAATATATATATATATATATATATATATATATATATATATATATATATATATATATACACACACAGAGAGAGAAAGAGAGAGAGAGATAGATAGATAGATAGATATTTAGAGGAAATCTTGTTGCACTCTACAAATTGTATTACTATTATAAATCTGGCTTTAACACATCTTAGTGAATATTATTGAAGGATAGTTTGACAAAACACATTAGGTGGTCTTCCTCACTGTCTTATCTGTTTCTGTTATCTGAGTTTGGGTGGATACAGCAATAGACTGATAGGTAGCAGTCCTTTGGTCAGTGTCTAGTGTTTAGGTGCAAAACACAGGTCTCCACTAAGTAATTCTAATTCACTTTTTGACCCCTTGGTAGTGGACAGCTAGGCTGCTTCCCCCTTTCACTTTAGTGGTACAAAGATACAATCTTTGTATTCTTGAGGTTCCATCCTCAGCCAGTTACTGTGGGTCCTCAATGCTGAGAAATACAGATCTCAACATCATCGAGTCTGTCTGGGATTACATGAAGAGACAGAAGGATTTGAGCAAGCCTACATCCACAGAAGATCTAGGATTAGTTCTCCAAGGTGTTTGGAACAACCTCCCTGCCGAGTTCCTTCAAAACTGTGTGTAAGTGTACCTAGAAGAATTGAGGTATTGATGCTATTTTGAAGGCAAAGGATGGTCACACCAAATATTGATTTGATTTAGATTTCTCTTCTGTTCATTCACTTTGCATTTTGTTAATTGATAAATATAAACTATTAACACTTCTATTTTTGAAAGCATTCTTACTTTGCAGCATTTATTCCACACCTGCCTAAAACTTGTGCATGGTATTGCATATTCAAATGTAATTTCCAGTATATAAAATACAGAAATGAATCACTCATAAAGTCTCCGAGCTTTTAAATGTGCCTTTAAAACTCATAAACCACATAAACTTGTTTGCTTCTAAATGGCTCCCAGCTTGAAGATATTTTTTGTGTTCCAATAAATGAAGTGACCGGGTCCTGTGTTAGGTGTGAGGCGTCTTTCTCAAGCGTGAAAATGCTAAGTAGAAAACCACAAACACTAAAAATAAGAATTGTGAAACTATGCACTAAAACAACTGTATTCTCAAATTGCTACTGTGGTCCACAGTGACAAAATCTGTTATCAAACTAGGATAGTCATGGTGCGCACATCATAAAATGTTCAAATAAGATAATAAATAGTTTCACAATCAATAAACTTTATTAGATTTAACAATGTGTTCCTTGTAATCCCCCTCTGCAATAATTTATAGAACCACAAGGACTATGCCTTAAACCAGGCCTGTCCAACCTGCGGCCCTCCAGATGTTGTAAAAACTAAAAGCCCCAGCATGCTTTGCCAGTAGACAACCTGTTGATAGCTGGAAGGGCATGCTGGGACTTGTAGTTTCACAACATCTGGAGGGCCGCAGGTTGGACAGGCCTGCCTTAAACCCTAGTGGTTTGAGAAATACTCGCTATTGCTGGGATCATCATATCATGTTGCTAATGTGTTCTTTGCTTAAATTCTTTATTTACCTATAGCCACAAACCCTGCCCAAAAAATTGAATATTGGAGATATATATATGATTTTTTTTTTTATTAATATTTATATATATATATTATATTGCCCGGAGTGCGTCTGAAAAGTCTCTTCTCTGTTGAAGTGAGGACCAATTAGACCCAAACACCACTAGAGCTGATTTGGTGCAAAATTGAAGTCTTTTTGCAGAGGGAATATGGTAATGTACTACTCCAAACAGCAAGGAAATCTCCTAAAAATGTGCCTTTACCTTTTTACCGCATGTCAATAAACTTACTCCACATAAGGAAAGCTCATTTCTACAGCGTTCCTCATAGCTATTTGCACCAATGTGCGCTAATGTTTAAAGAATGCCCTCATTCCACCTAACTGCTTCTTTTGACCTGAGAAAATTTTTAGGGTTACAAACCATGTTATCTTCTATGAACTCATTTACTTCAGCAATAATCTAGGCACACTTGCACAAATCAAGATACAAGGTGGAACCAAAGCTGTTTTGGCGGTACTAAATTGGTAGGAGGCTGCACAATGCACTTGTCCACACAGCAAGGTGTCTAAGCTTGCACCTTGACGTGCACAGAGTGGATCATCCAGATGCACTAGCGCAAAACTAGTGTGTTTTGTGATGCTCATCAGATGCGCGTCATGAATTATCTAAATCTGTTCATTAAAAATAGCTTGTTCAAAAGAAATGAGGCTCCACAAATATTAATAAAACTTCAAACCAAATGAACCAGTGTCACGAGCCGTGGCGGCTCCGGGCACCGCCGCGACTCGCTTCCTGTGTTGCCCCTGCGTTCCGGCTGTCGTCATGACGACCGGGACGTCACTTCCGCATTTACGCTCTCAGGTGGCAGCGCCGCGTCCCGGCATCTAGAGCAGCCGGGCGTGCGTGCAGACGATTTAGTTTAGCCCAAATCAGCTGATTATCCCCGCTGAATAAACGTTTTTGCATTGGCCCACACCTGTGTTTAAGGCAGGAAGGGACAAAGCCTCCCTGCCGGTGGTTATAGTCCCTATTGCTGCACACTACCCTGCTGTACTCTGCTGTTCTGTTTGCTATTCACTTTTGATTGCCGTTGCTGACTTCTGCCTGGATTCTGACTTTCTGGATTGCCTGTGACCCTGACCCTCTAGCGTGGACCTCGACACCACCATATTACCTGTGACCCTTAAACCTCTGGTCTGGACTTAGACGCTGCTATTGCCGGCTACCATTATCCTTGCCAGTATTTTCACTCCACCTCTGTGTTACACCTGCACTGCGTTCCCAGGCATCAGCTCCTACTACTAGAGTACAAGACCTGGGGGCATCAGAGTACCTGTGAGCACATCTAGCTCTATGGGAAAAACGGTTTCTATAGGTGAAGACCTCTGAAGCGGTTCTAGGAGTTGATGTCTGAGGGCGTGAGCCGTATCAACCCGAATATGTTAATTAGATATTTAAATGACATTTTCCATTAGGTAAAATACATAAATACAGAAAATAATCAATCATAGTCTTTGAAATATTATCTCAAAAATAATCTTTTATACAAGCACATAACCATATAGGTTTCTAAATGCTTCCCAGGCTGAAGATATTTTTTTGTGTAACAATAAATCAGAGGTGTCTAAGCAGTCGATAGTGATCTATCAGTATATCTCAGCCATTTATTTGGTAAATTGCAGCCGTTGTCCGGGACAGTGGTTTGTCTATGGCATTGTTTAATCTTTGAAAACCATCTCTCCTCTGCTCTCCGGTGGATGTGACTAATCAATTATGTCACCAGCCCACAGCTCTTGGGTCAAGTGAAGCTGATGGTCATTGACTGGTTGGGAATGAGTGGAGAGGTGAGGAAAGATGTAGCACGGTGGCTAAGTGGTTAGCCCTTCTGCCTCACAGCGCTGGGGTCATGAGTTCAATTCCCGACCTTGGCCTTATCTGTGTGGAGTTTGTATGTTCTCCCTGTGTTTGCATGGGTTTCCTCCAGGTGCTCCGGTTTCCTCCCACACTCCAAAAACATACTGGTAGGTTAATTGGCTGCTATCAAAATTGCCCCTAGTCTCTGTGTGTGTTAGGGAATTTAGACCATACTTACTAACTTTTGGCAAGTCTTTTCCGGGAGATGGGCGTGACTGGAGGGCGGGAGGCAGCGGGTTGCAGCAAATGCATAATTTTGGCCCCGCCCCCGTGACGGAAATGCTGTTTTGTCACGAGGGGCAGGGCCAAAATGACGCGGTTCACAGCGAATCACATCATTTTGGGAAGGTAATTCCCGGATGCAGGAGACTTGCCAGCTCTCCCGGGAGTCCATGAGACCGACCCGAATTTCGGGCGTCCCCTGGAAATTCCGGGAGAGTTGGCAAGTATGATTTAGACTGTAAGCTCCAATGGGGCATGGACTGATGTGAATGAGTTCTCTGTACAGCACTGCGGAATCAGTATATAAATAAATGGTGATGATGATGATGTCTGGTTGAATGAGGGAAACTGTATGCGCTGTGTTATTGTAACTACATTCCTTAGTGATGTCTGTCTCTTGCTGAATTCAATTGCGTGATAAGTTATTCTGCTTCACCCTAAAAATATCCATAACCCACTTTTTCCTATGGTGAGGTTGTGGTAGTCAACATCGAGAACCTCTGCAATAAATGATGTTGAGTGTTGACCTGTGTTATGCATGAGTCATTTTAAAGTGTGAAAATGATGACATGATAAGTAGAAAACCTCAAACACTGAAAACAAGTTTGTGAAACTACTCTCTGAAACAACTGCTATTAACTACCATTATTACTGCTGTCCCATAATATCACAATATAATAAAATACAA
The DNA here is from genome assembly GCF_038048845.1 of Mixophyes fleayi. Classification (NCBI taxonomy): domain Eukaryota; kingdom Metazoa; phylum Chordata; class Amphibia; order Anura; family Limnodynastidae; genus Mixophyes; species Mixophyes fleayi. The sequence continues at coordinate 44,801,360 of NC_134411.1, read as the reverse complement.
TAAAGTAGTTTCACTATCAATAAACTGTACTAGATTTAAACTCTGTGGAACTCATGCAGAGTTGGACATATGTAATATGTCTATTTAATTAGCGTAAAATATAAATTTTCATACTGCACATGTACACTAAAAATGTGTAAGTAGAAGTCCATATGCAGATTTGGCCGCCTCATTAAATCAGTGACCTCATTGATAAATTGAGGTTCATTGTGACTTCTCTATTGCCTTGAGTTGCTCCATCCTCCCTTTTTATAACCTGACACTACATGTGCCCCTCTGTACCTGGCAAATTTCAGTCCGGGGGGGGGAGGGGCGCTGACGCAGCCGCATCGCCTGTCATGGGATGCGACCGCCTGTGCGCCATGGGAATATTCACCTAATATTGCATCCACAGGAGGGGGGGGAGGGGGGCACTTAGGCTGATTATCTGAGTCACCAATCACTATTATCATAATCATCATTTATGAATAAATTTTGGAGGACTGGACTACTAAAATCAATGGTGGAAGACATAACCTAGAAAAATGTTTACAAACCAGCCTAATTTAATCAGCCACAGGAGGCTGATATTAAATTATTCACTAAGACGCACGATCCCTTCTAATCTCTCCGCAGGGACACAGCTTTTGAAAGCGCGGCGTCTGGCTGTTGCCTTGGCAATGGTCGGACCGGAAATTGGAAGTGACATCTCGGTCGTCAAAGAGACCGCCAGGACACCGGGCCCTGAGGAGAGCACTTTACTCTTATATTTTAACAGGTGTATTTCATTTTTTTCCATGTCACTGGGTAGCTGAAGGTGAGAACAGGATGTATATTTCGTTCATTTTCAAAGTAATTTGTAAATGGGTAATTTAGAGTTGATTGCAATATACTTAACTCTACAGTGTGGATCACCAAACAAATCCTCAGAGATGCTGAAGTGATGGGCTTAACTGTGGTAACAATCAGTTGTGATAAACGTTGAAGCTCTAACTGAGCTGAGCAAGCAATCACTCCCAAGCATTATGGTTAGGGTACTTTGTAGGATTTTTGGCCACAGTGCATCTTCGATTTCTCTCAAAAGGTTGTGCATAGAGATAAGAAAGAGGCGCTCACTCTTATTTTTATTATCACTCTACAGCGCTGTAAAATAGAAAAACAGGACATACATAAAACAAAGACATACAAGGTAGACAACAAGATGCAGACATGAAAACAGAGGGTATTGAGGATCCTGCTCAGTAGAGAGCTTACATTCTAAGTGGAAGAGAGCACAGCGGGAACAAGAGGAGCAAATGTGGAGATTGGGACAGTTGTGAGGGTGCATTATTGTGAATAGTATTATTAGGGATACAGTATGCTCTAAAAAATGGGTTTTCAGAGAGCAGAAGGCTGTGGGAAAGTCTGATTAGGCGTGGTAGGGAATTCCATAAGTGGGGAGCAGCACGGGAGAAGTCCTGTAGACAGGAGTGAGAGGTGTTTTTTAATAGAAACGAGACAAGGTGCAAGTCAGAGGTAGATCTAAGAGGATGGGAGGGAGAGTATTTTGATATCAGATTTGAATTGTATAAAGGGGTGGTGGTGTTGAGAGCTTTGTAGGTAAGAGTGGGCAATTTGAATTGGATTATAGAGGACACAGGAAGCCAGTGTAGGGATTTGCAAAGTGGTGTAGGAGTGAGAGAGAAAGAGCAGTCTTGCAGCAGCCTTTAGGATGGATTTGTCAGGATTCCCAATAAGAACCACACCACAAAGAGAGCGTAGTGAAATGAAGTGTTTTTTATTAACACCGGCTACACAGATTTCAGGTTGCAGTAGGGTATGGCAGAAATAGCTAAAGAACACAGTGGATAACAGAAGCAGAATGCGGTGGTCCGCAGGACTTTACCACAAAGTAGTGGAGATGGCACACAAGGTGCGATGGCCTGCGAATCAAGGCACTGACGATTCAGAGAACAAGTAGCAATAATATGCAGAGCGTTACCACAGGATACTGGAGTAGACACAGTGGCTGAGATGATCTGCGGATAGATATGCTGGAAACTCAGAGGACAGACAGCAAACAGGAGCCAGGGAACAGGCACAGCAACACAGATCATTGCAACAGATGATCTGTCAAAGGTTGCTTGGGACAGGCTGACTTATATAGGCCAGAGGCAGATGTTTAATCTTACAGCAATAACAAGGCAGCTTTGTCAGGTAAGAGCAGTCTAAGTACCAGGGCCTTCTTAAGAACATCTTGGGCCCCCGGGCACAGCAGTGCACCGGGGCCCCTATATATACAAAAAAAAAAAAAAGATTATATATATGGGCCCTGCAGCCCAGGGGGGCCCGTCGGAGGCAAGCAAAAAAAACCCAAAAAACTGAAAAAAAAGAAGAAAATACTTACCTTGCGGTCAGGTGGCGATCCGGCTCCCTCCATGGTCTCCTCCTCCGTCGCGCTCCGCAATGGATGTCGTGACGTCATCACCCCCTTTTTTTTTTAGGTTGTTTTTTTTGCCGCCTCCGACGGGCCCCCCTGGGCTGCAGGGCCCCCGGGCACCTGCCCATTGTGCCCAATGGGAAAGATGGCCCTGCTAAGTACCACAGTGGCCCCTTAGGTGGACAGTGGTACTACAGGCAGGATACAAATATATACAAAGGTCCAACAAAGTACCGTATATACTCGAGTATAAGTCGACCCGAATATAAGCCGAGGTACCTAATTTTACCACAAAAAATGGTAAAAGCCATAAGTATAAGCCGAGTATAAGCCTAGGGTGGGAAATGCAGCAGCTACTGGTAATTTTTTTAGATTTATTCATTATTATGTTTTTAATTTACATCTCTATATGCATTTTTATATCATGTGTGTTGTTTGCTTGTCGTCTAAGTAATGGATTGTTAACCAATTTATGACTTTCCAAAATGTATTTAGCGCACCTATACACTGTGGTGAAAAGGCTTTAACATGTTTAAATGGTTGAAAGATGTTACAATTACCTTGGTGGTGTAAGGGGGTTCAGGGTGCATTGAGTGGCGTTAGGCCATCGCTCCAGTATGTGGTGTGCCACGGAAATCCTCTATCCTTATGGTTCAGTGTGGATTCCGTGGGACTTGGGGGTGTTGCCTGCCTTCCATGCTCCAGAGTTCCACGAAAAAGGAAGGCAGCGATGGGAACAGCTACAGTAAATCTCAAGCAGGCACTGCGCTGCGCCCTAGAGTCTCTAGGGAGCAAAGCTCCACAGCCGAGTTTCTGGCTACAGCCTTTTCCTTCCCCCGCAGTGGAACGCATGTGCGTTCCACCAACAGGAAGTTCGGCATTTGGAACACAAGTTTGCGTTCCAAATGCCGAACTTCCTGTCAGTGGAACGCACATGCGTTCCACTGCGGAACTTAACAACTGAGGGACCGGACACCAGGTAAGTTCACCCGTGTATAAGCCGAGGGGGCCTTTTTCAGCATACAAAAATGTGCTGAAAAACTCGGCTTATACACGGGTATATACGGTACCTGGCAGACAGGAGCTGCAGGATGCAGAACATGACAGGATTGAAGTGTGGCTACATGGGTGTTGGGAGTGCCAGATAGCAGAAGTTTTCAGTAGTGAAGACTAGAAATAATGAGAGAATGGTTAAGTTTTTGTAGCTTGTTGAGTAAGAAAAGGGCGTAGTCTGGCAATGTTTTTATGGTGGATGCAAAAGGACTGGGTGTGAGTCTGTATGTGATGAATAAAGCAAAGGGTTTAGTCAAGAGTGACACCAAACAGCGGGCTTGGGAGACTGAGGAAATTGCAGTGTCACTGACAGTGAGGGAGATTTAAGGGGAGGTGGCGACTCTGGCAGCATGGAAGATGATAAGCTCTGATTTGAAAATGCTGAGCTTTAGGTAGTGTTGGGACGTCCATGTGGAGATGGCAAAAAGACAGTTTGTTACACAATATAGTAAAGGGTATGAGATTTTAGATGTATGCAGGAGTAGTATTGTTGAGGGCTTTGTAGGTAAGGGTATTTTGAATTTGATTCTGGAGGACATAGGGAGAAAGTGTAGGGGTTTGCAAAGTGGTGAAGCAGATGTGGAGCGGTGAGAGAGGAAGATCAGTCTTCCAGCATCATTTAAGATAGATTAAAGTGCGGATATATGGGTGTCAGGAATGCCAGATAGCAGGAGGTTGCAAGAGTCAAGACGGGAGATGATGAGAGAATGGATAAGAGTTTTAATAGCATGTTGAGTAAGAAAAGGCTGTATTCTGGCAATGTTTTTAAGGTGGAGTCAATAGGACTGGGATAGAGTCTGGATGTGAGGAATAAAGCAGAGGGCTGAGTCAAGTGTGACACTAAGACAGCGGACTTGGGAGACTGAGGAAATTGTGGTATTATTGACAGTGAGGGAGATTCTGTGGGCAGATGGTAACTCTGGCAGGAGGGAAGATGATAAGCTCTGTTTTGGACATGTTGAGCTTTAGGTAGTGTTGTGACATCCATGTGGATATAGCTGAAAGACGGTTGGTTACACAATATAGTAGAAGGAGAGAGGTCAGGGGGAGAGATATAGATTTGGGTGTCATCAGCGTAGAGGTTGTACTGGAAGCCGAATGAGCAAATTAGTGCCCCAAGAGAAGAGGTGTACAATGAAAAAAGTATAGGGCCAAGAACAGAGCCTTGCGGGACCACAACAGATAGTGGGAGTGGAGTTTGTGCTACAAGTAGAAACACTAAAGGAGTGGTTCGATAGGTAGGAAGTGAACCAGGAAAGAACTGTGTCATGAAAGCCAATGGAGTGAGAGGTATGTAGGTGAAGAGGGTTAACACCAGTGTCAAAAGCAGCAGAGAGATCCAAGAGAATGAATATGGAGAAATGACCCTTAGACTGTGCAGTTAGTTGATCATTGATCACTATTGTGAGAGCAGTTTCAATGGAACGGTGAGGGCAGAAGTCTGATTGCAGAGAGTTGAGAATGGAGTGAAAGAAGAGAAAGTGAGATAGGTGTTTGTACAATAATCACTCAAGTAGTTTGGAAGCAAAGGGGAGAAGAGTAGTAGGAACGAGAGATAGTTTCTTTAAAATTGGTGAGATGGGCCAAGTGGTTCTTATCTGCTGTCAAATTCTATGTTTATATGAGCGTATGTTTAAAGAAGGATGGAAATGTACCAGTGGAGAGAGACAGGTTGAAGAGCTAAGCAAGAGGTGGACATGCAGTAGAGGAGAGGGAGTAGATAAGTTGGGAGGGAATAGGATCGAAGGGACAGGTTGTAGGGTGAGACGATGAGATGAGTGCTGAGACTTCATCTTCAACTACGGGAGCAAATTAATTAAGGGTGGATTGGGGAGTGTAGGTGAAGGTGGGTAGAGTAGGTGGAGTATGTGAAATTTGGCATTAGGGAAATATCTTCTTAAATGGTGGCAATTTTGTCTTTGATGTAGATGGCAAAATCATAAGCTATGAGGGAGAGAGGGGGAGAAGGTGCAGGTGGTCAGAGAAGTGAGTTGAAGGTGGCAAGAGGCGATGTGGGTTAGAAGACTGAGTAGATAGCAGAGATTTGAACAATGTTTGTATGGCAATCTAAAGGACAGTGCTGTAACATGAAAGGGTGAATTTATAGAGGTGGAAATCAGGATAGGAACGACATTTCCTCCAGTGGCGCTCTGGTGTGCAGGATCACTTTTTTTTGCAGGTAGTGGGTCTGTTTGTAGTGCCATGGGTTCAATTCCACCAGGGCCCTATCTGTGCGGAGATTGTTTATTATTATTGTGTTTGGGTGGGTTTCCTTCCACAGTCCAAAAACATACAGGTAGATTAACTGGCTGCTGACAAAAAAAACCCTATTCTGTGTGTTTCTGTGGTAGCAAATTTAGACTGTAAGCGCCAATGTGGCAGGAACTAATGTGAATGATTAAATATTCTCTGTACAGCACTGCATAGTAAAATGATGCTATATTAATAGTAATATGTTTTTTGTACAAACTGAAATAGTTTGTGTTGCGGAATTTATGCCTTTTTTAAATGACTTTCATGCCCATCCCAGCATACGACCTTCATACCCATCCCAGAATGTTAACACCAACATTAGGTCTACTCTTTCATGTAGGAAGCAGCAGTGATCAATCATTGGTTTTACTATTATGCCAAATGTGTAGCATTGGAAAATCCTCTTTGTTAATGCCCCATTCTTCAATTTCTACACATGAACCAAACTGCATGGGTTTGCAGAGCTGTTACACAATGGATTTCTTCCTATACTTTGGATGCACATTTCTGTACTCTCTACATTGACAGAGCAGCGACTAAAAGTTTTGAAAATAAAAATTTAGTTTTAGAGAAGTAAGTACTAAAATCAAAGTGGATAACAGGAAGTTTTTGGTTGGACCCGGCCTGCTTTGGTTGGAAATGACACTTTCTGACCTATGAAAACACAAAATATAAAAAAGGATTAAAATTGATCTAGAATTCTATGTTAATCAATAATGATTGTTAAAAAGTACATAGTTCATATATATGTATAATTTTTTTTTAAACAAATAGATTTACAGTGTTAACATAATGCTACACTACAACAATTCCTAAATCAAGGATTATGAGAGGAGGTTATTCATAGCTAGTGACTTACCAACATATAATGGTAAATAGGGTGTTAATTGTCCAAGTGAAATAACTAGTGCATAACTTCGGGACCCAAGTATTGAAGTCAACTCCACCGTTGTGATGTCTTTGGTGAAAGTGAAATTAAGTTTATTACCGAGATAACAAACCCCAGTAATAAGTAGTTTGGTGAAGTCATCAGAGAAAGTTGGGTCAAATTCCAGGCTTTTATTAGTGACTCTGTGTGAAAAAAAAAAAAAACCAAAACCTTCTTATTATAAGCCCAAACTGATAATAATGCATATTTATAAATAAACATAAATTGAAGTCGGTCAGGGTTGGATAGTTTTCCTTGATATGTTTGTGTTAGGTTGGGTTACGACTTGTAGATGGTAATTGTTTGGCAAAGACTGTATTACCAATATACACACATGCAGCTTACTTAACTGCTGTGTGGACAAGGCAGGAAAAGGCACTTGGCCAAAACTTACTGTCCCTTCTTAGAAGACATGCAGTTTCCGCTGAAGATATTTCCTTCTAACCTCAAGGAGTATTTTTACTTTTTAGCTATTTTATTAATACAGAATCTATATTATAGAATAGCTGATCTTCGTAGTGTTCAAAGTGTGCAACTAAAATCTATTAAGTCAGCCATTAAATGGTATTACTTTTGATACTAATTTTTACTGCTTTACATACAACAATGTGTATGTGCCTTATAACTCATAAAGTCAGTGGCAGAGCAAATGAGTGAATGGGGTAAGAAAAGGACCAACTGAGTCTGACTACTGTGTTCTTGAAAAGAGATACAATGGTCACCCACTTATTTACTCATTTACCGATCTGGGGCAGTGCAGAAATCTGAGTGAAAGATATGTAGTCTCCTAGCTAATAGAAATGTTCTGAACAAACTGAAGATTTCACACCCTGGGGCATGGACAGTGAAAATTTGAAGGGCAATAATTGTCAAGCAATGCTTTGATATTAGAATTTTAATCAATGTCTAAGGCAGTGTTGCTCAGCATTTTTGGAGCTGCTACTCTAAGTGTCTGTGTTGGTATTGTTCTGGAGTCTCAAAAATGTGTGTACCAATATAATGTGCTACACATTTGATAATCAGGAGTCTTCACCCATAGGCTACACACCTTTGATATAAGGGACGTGTCTTCTGATGCTTGTGATGATTTTTAATTTTCCATTTTAGAAATCAGTTGTCCATTATAAGCTAGCTTTGGAACACAAAACTATAAACACAACACGTTAATGAATATATAAAACACCGCTGTATTGGGGATATTGTCACTCTCCCTTATTAGAGAAACCACAAAAATAAAGATTATACAGCGCAGAAGGGACTATACGGACTATCCCAACAGCGACTACACTGACATGGAAATTTCTACCCCGACATGAAAAAAAAATAACTTGCCATGACACAGATGAAGTGATGTGATGACCCAATGTGTTAATGGCTTTGAAAAACTCCACAAAGAGTGGATGAAACGCGTCACCAGTTTAGTCAGATATTGATCTGTCAAGCCTTATTTGGATCCTCACTGAAGTGCCTATATCCCAAGTCACAAGTGCCCAGAAGAATTAGACATGCAGAGCTAATAGTCATGGTGATCATCTGTTGATGTTATCCGGACAACGAAATAACTAAATGTTTCCCACCTCACTCCGTGTATCGGAATCCATCTACAGGCTCAGTGGCAGCGGAGATGGAGAAATTTGGCTGGATGTTTATCAAGTGCAAACTGAAAGTGCAATAAGTTTGCTAAACTCCCTTCAAGCCTGGACATTTATCAGATCATTTATTGGCGTTCTGCTAATTATCTTATGCGTGATTTAATATTGGGCGATGCCTCTATAAGAGAATTTGACTTGGCTTTATATTGAGAGGCACTATCATTGTGGATTGTCATTATTTTTTGGACCTGAGCAGTCCTAATACACTTATACATTTTTAAAGAGGATTCAGCTTATAGGGTCACATTGGAACAATACAATTGATCAATATTAAATGTGAAATATTAAGATTTATTATTATTTTTATTCCTTTTTTTTATATTTATGTTTATATACCAATTTGTGGGGGATTGCTATGTCAGTGTCATTTTATTTGTACATTATTTTATCCGAGATTGGAAATTATTTATTTATATTTGTAATTCCCTTGGATATATACAATTTTTTTTTACATTATTACATTAATTTTACACCGTGTGTATCCTCTCTTCTGCGCTGTATAATCTTTATTATTTATTATTATACCTGTAGATACACACCTGAATCCAGTATAACCAAAAAGTACAGCCTGCAGAAATCCTCCCATTCCTGTGAGGAAATTGACAGCTCCAGACCCATCAGCATTTTCAGTCCATATCTGGAAGTATGAACTATTATTTAGATACAACCAAAATTCAGATGATATTTACAACACTATCTAGCAAAGCAAATAACGATACATTAAACAGCATTGTGTTTTAGAAGTGAAATATTTAACTTCATTCTGCTGTGTAGAGATGCTTAAACCAGTCTCTTTTTGATTCTTGAACCAGTTTGATGATTTTCTTCTAAACTATGATGGAATTTTTCTAGAATTTGAGAACCATAACATCGAACAGGTTTGATGATGTGCAAGATCATTTTTAAATATTTTGGCATTTATTAATGTGAACAATGATTGTCAAAAAGCAAACTTAAATGCAGTGTTCGCCATTCAATTTGAAAAAAAAACCCAAAAAAAACGTAAAATACTTTAGTAATAGTGAAAAATATTTTAATTCCAGTTAGAAAAAAAAATGACAAAAACACAAATGTTATGCGAACTGCTATTTTCAGAATGGAGTCTATTGTACAGCAATCATGGTCGGGCCATCAAACTGGTTAAGCAGTGCTGGAGAAGCTCTGGTGATGAGCTATGATATATACGCAAACACTATAAAACATTTTGTTGTAAATCTGACCTTAAAAGGCTCTGTAATATTTGCAAAGGACTTCTTTAATAGCTGTTCTGCAATTTTAATCTCTCTTAATTCCATATATCCAACTGCGAACATACTCTGAAAGAAAAATAACTTCATCATTTAAAGATGAAAATAACATACAAACCTGAATAACACACGTTACTTTTTTTATTATTATTATTTTAATGTAATTTAATATATTTTAGGGATGGTGCTTCAAATTTCTGAGAAAAAAAACATAAGTCAGAAAACCTACATGTCAATTCAGCACAAAAAGTTCCATGATGAGGCTCTGAGGTGCAAGAAAAAAAAAACCAATGTTTTATGTACCATAATACCCTGAAATGCGCACAGAAGTAAATAACGCAAGACTCTAAGGGGGGTATTCAATTGTTGCTCCGGGCGCCGCCGGAACGAGCGCGTTAAAACTATTACCGTTTATACGGTAATTACTCGCTCAATTTCAGCTCGCAGCTCCCTGAGCAGCGAGCTGAAATTGAGCGAGTAAATTACCGTATGAACGGTAATTAAGCACAATATTACCGTATAAACGGTAATAGTTTTAACGCGCTCGTTCCGGCGGCGCCCGGAGCAACAATTGAATACCCCACTAATAAATGGACTTTATGATGAATTAAACCTCCTTCCCAAGACATTTTCATGACACTATAGAATTATTTTGCTTCTTGTGTTCTCAATTTGTAGACTACTACGTCTTTAATCGATTAATGTTGGATTAAGTTTGTAATTAAGTTGTTAATTTATGAGTAACGTGAAACACAAGCCAAAAGTGACCGTGGCTAATTGGTAGCCGACATGTATTCAGCGTCGCTATTGTGCCATACCTCACTCCAGCCTAAGGGTGTGCACCGGCCACTTTTAGTGTTTTGTGTTTTGGGTTCTGATTAGCTTGAGGTTTTGGGTTCTGATTTGTTTTGCCAAAACACCTGACGAAAGGTTTTGGTTCTGATTTAGGGTTTTGGGTTCAGATTTATTTTTAAAAAAGCATAAAAAGGGTTAAAATCAAGTTTTTTGTTTATTTTTCACTCCTACGCTATTATTAACCTCAATAACATTCAATAACAATCATTTCCACTAATTTCCAGTCTATTCGGAACACCTCACAATATTGATTTTAGGTACAATATTTGATTTTTTGGTACAGCAGCAACAGTGAACGTATTTTGAAATAGCAGTACCTATTTTTTGGTACAGCAGCAACAGTGAACGTAGTTTGGAATTGCAGTACCTATTTTTGGGTACAGCAGCAACAGTGAATGTAGTTTAATATCTGATACGCATCTATGTGGACTGCGTAGTGTAGTGGCCCCGGTACCCAATTTGGTACCGGGGCCACAATATATCACCCTCAACTGGTCTGAATTCCACTGCACATATGGCTGCTCCTACATCCTCTGCAGCATATAGAGGGTGTAGTTTAAACGCGTCACTACCTCTTGTTTTTGACGACCATGGTACAGAGCATTCATCATTGAGATCCCATCAAGTATGTCAAAGACAGACAGCGTTGAAGTGTTATTTGTTGACTTTGTGAACAAAAAAACTGGACAGAGCACTGGCAAAAGCACCACTGGACTCAGCAAAGACAGAGCACTGGACTGATGCACCACTGGACTCAGCAAAAAAAAATCAAAAAAGTCCTTGCTGAGTCCAGTGGTGACTCAGTCCAGTGCTGTGTCCTTGCTGAGTCCAGTGGTGCATCAGTCCAGTGCTCTGTCCTTGCGGAGTCCAGTGGTGCATCAGTCCAGTGCTGTGTCTTTGCTGAGTCCAGTGGTGCATCAGTCCAGTGCTCTGTCCTTGCGGAGTCCAGTGGTGCATCAGTCCAGTGCTCTGTCCTTGCTGAGTCCAGCGGTGCTTTTGTCCTGTGCTTTGTTTTGCTAAGTGTATCTTTAATTTAAAAGTATTAAAAAATCTTCCAAAAAAATTATAATTCGACAAGAATCCTTTTGAAAAAATATAAAAAAAATATTCTAAAAAGTCAAAAAAAAATTATTGCAGTCCATTAACATTAATACTGCAATCTATTAAAAATTGTTCACTGTTTTTGCAGTATTTAAAAAATAGTACTGTAATACAACGTGTGCTGCATATAATGGAGTACCAAAATTTGGGGGATAAAGTAGGGAAAGACCAAGACCCACTTCCTCCTAATGCTGAAGCTGCTGCCACTAGTCATGACATAGACGATGAAATGCCATCAACGTCGTCTGCCAAGGCCGATGCCCAATCTCCTTGTAGAGGGCATGTAAAATCCAAAAAGCAAAAGTTCACTACAATTAGTAAAAAAAGAAAATTGAAAACATCTGAGGAGAAACGTAAACTTGCCAATATGCCCTTTGCGACACGTAGTGGCAAGGAACGGCTTAGGCCCTGGCCCGTGTTCAGCACTAGTGGTTCAGCTTCACCCAAGGATCTAAGCCCTCCTCCTCCCCCCCCCCTCCAAAAAATTTAAAAAAGAGTTATGCTGTCAGCAACAACACAGCAAATAACTCTGCCTTCTAAACAGATGACATCACAAATCCCCAAGGCGAGTCCAAGGGTGTTGGTGGTTGCGAAGCCTGACCTTCCCATCACAGTACGGGAAGAGGTGACTCCATCCACCATTTGCAGCACACCCTCTGCATATGCTGGAAGGATGACCCACAGTGTCGCTCAGGGCCGGACTGGGACTAAAAATCAGCCCTGGCATTTAAAGCACACAGGCCCACGTGTTGTGGGCTCCATGCACTATATTGTTGCACACTGATGCTGGCGCAGTGCGCGTTGCTGGTGCTGTACAATATGATGTAGTATGAGTGTGTGTGTGTGTGTGTGTGTGTGTGTGTGTGTGTGTGTGTGTGGGGTATTTATTTATTCTAATGACCCTCAACATTACATTGTTAGCACCCCAATTACATCAATAAATACCATGACAATACATTAGTACCCAAATTACAGCAATAAATAACCCCACACACACTCATACTACATCAATCACCCCCCACATTGCAGCAACTGGCATCACCCCCCACATTACAGCAACCGGCATCACCCCCCACATTACAGCAACCGGCATCACCCCTCACATTACAGGAACCGGCATCACATTACAGCATCCGGCATCACCCCCCACATTACAGCAACCAGCATCACCCCCCACATTACAGCGCCCAGCATGACCCCCCACATTACAGCGTCCAGCATGACCCCCCACAATACAGCATCCAGCATGACCGCCCACATTACAGCATCCAGTATCACCCCCTCACATTACAGAATCCTGTATCACATCCCGCATTACAACATCCGTCATCACCTCCCACATTACAACATCCGGTATCACATCCCCACATTACAGCAACCAGCATGACCCTCCACATTACAGCAATACCCTCTCCTACTTATTAACAATACTAAGCCCCAAACACACTACAACATTGCCACCACCACGCCACCCCATACTACAGTAATACCACCAATTATACAGGCGCCACTGTAGGAAACCAATGCGGACGCTTCTTTGACAGCGCTGCGGCTGCTGTATAGTACAGTGCTGCCGAAACGGAGCAGGCACATGCGCAGCAGCTTTCTCTCTTTTTTTTTTTGGGGGGTGGAGTGGAAAACCCCCCTTAAAAATCCTCTGTGCGCCCCTGACATATATATAAAAAAAAAAAACATAACTATTTAATGATCATTTGAACCCACATGGCCGCATTAAAAGTATTTCCATCTACAGCAAAATGTCAGAGAAAAATATTTTTTTTATTACAGTAATTGGATATGCGTCTTTTCTATTCATTTTAAATAACACAGTATATAAATTAAGGGGGATAGAGGAGGTGGGTGTGAGATAATTGGATGTGATCCATCAGTTTGATTAGATAGGAAACAGATTATTTACCTGGACTACCCCCTTGACTCACAGGCAGGGCCGACAAGAGGAAGTTTGGGCCCCAATACAGCAACTTCTTTGGGCTCCCATCATATTCAACAATGAAAGACTTGCCTTTGGCAGAAGTTCATATGATGCCACATCATAGTGTCCCAAGGTCATATTATGCCAAATAGTATTACCCTCAATTCATATTTGGCCATGCAGTAGAGCCCACAAATCATATTATGGCAGAGTAGTGCCCCCAAATCATATTATGTCACAACAGTGCCTCCAAATCATATTATGCCACAATAGTGCCCCCATATAACATTATGCCATAGTAGTGCCCCCAAATCATTAGTGGTGCCCAGACAAAAACTCATTCACAAATACAAATTGGTACAACATATCAGATACTGAGAGTGGGAGTCCCAGGAGAAGCTTAATACACCATTTACAATGCAAACAAAAATAGATATATTGACACAATCACAGATAAAATTTATGACAAACAGCGTTTTTCCTCTTAATTAAAAATCTATGTACAGATAAAAATGCAAAAAACATTACAGCGCAATAATGAACAATACATAGTGTTTTAAACGTCATTGGATACACAGTAGTGCCCCCAGTTCAAGAAAGGATGGTTAAAAACACATTGCACACGAGAAAATATATGAACTTACTTTTAATGGCATTCTGTGTTCTGTTCTCCTACTGGGCGCGCTGGGCGATGAGGGATCTGCAGCTGTCAGCTCACGCAGGCAGTCGGGAGCATTCTTAAGATGTCTCTCCCTTTACACATTATTTAACCTATGCCCCTGAACCACCTTCTCCTTTGTCCCTCTCACTTAACCCCCTGCACCCTCTTCCCCACTGGCTCTCTCACCCCTCTCCCTGCAACCCCTACCCCCTGGCTCTCTCACCCCTCTCCCAGCACCCCCTTCCCCCTGGCTCTCTCACCCCTCTCCCATACCCCCTTCCCCCCTGGCTCTCTCACCACCTCTCCCAGCACCCCCTACCCCCTTTGGTTCTCTCACCCCCTCTCCCAGCACCCCCTTCCCCTTTGGTTCTCTCACCCCCTCTCCCAGCACCCCATTCCCCCTTGGCTCTCTCACCCCCTTCCCCCTTTGGTTCTCTCACCCCCTGTCCCAGCACCCCCTTCCCCTTTGGCTCTCACCTGCTCTCCCAGCACCCCCTTCCCCTTTGGTTCTCTCACCCCTCTCCCAACACCCCATTCCCCCTTGGCTCTCTCACCCCCTTCCCCCTTTGGTTCTCTCACCCCTATTCACCTGAATAACCTTCATAGTTCAGTGGTTAGTTCAGGAACTGGGGCTAGGACAGTCATCAGTCCAGGGACACCTTAATCCCTTGGTCCTGTTGGATACATACCACCAACACCCTCCTCGTCAACTTCCTCCACGATCTCCATCAGATCTAGTCCTGCAGGCCATGTCACCAGCCAGACTGAGTCCTCTTCTATACGGGATTCATCTGAGGAATACTGCAGCGGTACGCCTACTACTGCCGCTGCTGCTGGTAGTCGGTCATCTTCCCAGAGGGGAAGTCGCAAGAACGCTATGTCTTTCACCAAACAGTTGACCGTTCAACAATCGTTTGCCATGAGCACCAAGTACGACACTAGTCATCCTATGGCAAAGCGGATAACTGCGTCAATAACAGCAATGTTGGTGTTGGACGTGCATCTGGTGTCCGCCATCTGTGCAGTGGTATTCAGACCAGTTGAGGGTTTTATATTGTGGCCCCGGTAACAAAATGGGTACCGGGGCCACTACACTACGCAGTCCAGAAAGCTACCTCGGTCCAACGATTTGGACTAAAAACAATATTGTGAAGTGTGAGGTGTTCCAAATACACTGGAAATTAGTGGAAATGATTGTTACTGAATGTTATTGAGGTTAATAATAGCGTAGGAGTGAAAAACAAACCAAAAACTAGGTTTTAGCACTTTTTATGCTTTTTTAAAAATAAATCAGAACCCAAAACCCTAAATCAGAACCAAAACCTTTCATCGGGTGTTTTGGCAAAACAAATCAGAACCCAAAACCTCAAGCTAATCAGAACCCAAAACCCAAAACACTAAAAGTGCCCGGTGCACACCCTTAGTTTTAAGTTTCGGAATCGGCGGGAATACCCGGACAGTGCTCGGATCTGACTCGGATCCGCACTGTTTGGGGGGGGGGGGGGGGGGGGGCTCGGATTTCAGGAGTCCGCTCATCCTTACTCCAGCCATCTGTATATGAATTTTAGTTTTTTGCTCTATATATGAATTGGTGCCATTTATGACGTGTGGGATACGTGATTGTGAGCACGGAAATGCTGACAGTAGTCACACCGATATGGTAATCACGAATGAGCTCATTTTAGACTATCAGCAAATTAGACATGTTAAAATAGTGACATACAATAATTGCACAAAACGCACATAGTGACACAGTGAGGATTCCGTGACTTGTAAGGGTGACAGTACCAATCATGCTATTAAGGGGGCAATGTGAGGATCTGTCCGCAGTGTAATATAGAAGGCTTCGAAAAAAACATTATACAGGGGGTGGGTGTTTGCTTTGCATCCATACATGGGAATTACCATATCGGTGTAACCAGTGTCAGGATTTCCGTCTTCGTTTTAATGACTATCACGGCTTAGGACAGCCCACACTAGAGATCACAAATACTAACAAATGCAAAGTCACAGACAGGAAGCTAAGAATTATTACAACCCATTTCATAAGGAATAATCCAGGTAAAACACAATAGACATAAAATATTATTTAAATAAACATTACATATTCTACTATATTGAACTCAATTTTCTTTATGCAGTTCATGGGTTCTCATGAATTGCCCTTATTCCATTCCATTATTCTATGTTTATTGCATTTGGTTTAGATCTTTACCCTCCCCATTAATTGTTGTTTTATTTAATTTAACATTTTTATGTGCCCTTTAAATATATGTGGGGATTATGCTTCAAAGTAATCTGTATATTCTTAATTCTTAAAAAATGTGTTTTTTGAAACCTTTTAAATCACATTCATTATTGAATCATATCTGCATGTGTGCGTGAGTCTGTGAGGGGCATATATGTAAGGCTGCTGGCCCTGATCACCAACCCACAGAACTAGATGACAGAGATCTTCGCCTATAGCAGCCGCCTTTCCCTTAGAGCTTGACGCACTCACAATACTCGGATGCCCCCAGGACTTAGCTCCAAGTGTAATGTGGGTCGGGGTCACAGGCACGGTAACAAGGTCCAAGGTAGAGGCAAGAAGTGTCAGGGTCACGAGCTAAACAGGCAGGGTCCAATAATCCAAGCAGGGGTCATACACAGGGAATCAAACAGAGTATCCACAGGACACGGAGAAGCAAATAGGAGCAGGTCAGCAAGACTAGGGCAGAAAAGCTATAACCGGCAGTGAGGCTCAGACCTCACTGCCTTAAATAGTACTAAGAGCCAATCAGGATAGAGGAGGACAGGGCTGAAACTCAGCCTCAGGAGGCAGCTAATTAATTACTAGCTAGAACTAGCATAGGTAATAATATAACCAGGAAGCATGTATAAAAATATAAATGAACCAGTTTAAATCATATGAGAGCTCCCCCTGGAGTTGTAGGATGTCCCTACACCCTCCTACATCTATGCCACAAGGATAATCCCAAAGAATAATAACAAAGCATAGAAACTAGAGCACACGCCTGGCTGCTAGATCACGCCAGGATGCGGCGTACCGCCGCGGCTCGTGACAATATAGAAGCGGGATTACTGTAGTCTCCAGCAGCAATTTATAATCATCTTATTAGTTATTGTTGTTTACTATTACTCAGAAATAAACCAGATTTGTGAATATTCATTAAGTCATCAGTATCATAGAGTAAACTGTTGCCATCAGAGAGTAAACTGTTACCCATGTCATGGCAGGTCCACCAGGATCTGTTAGTGGCTCGTAGATTTCAAGATCATTTCTGCGTTGTTCGGGAGTCATCGGATACATAACGGGGTATCCAAGCAACACAACATCTGCCTGCTTCACCTCTTCACCTGTAAAAAATCAGAGGACTCATAAGTAACCCTAAAAGGATACTAAAAAGAAATATAATTTAAACTAATTAGCGCCTTCAACATTAGTGATCCAGAGGCTTTCTTCCAATAAGATATCCACATCTGTTCACAACTGGCCCAATATAGCATTGCATGTGGACCCAAAACAGGACTATGCCATGATTGGCAGATGCCAGATTATCTGACGCCAAATGTGGTCAGGAAACGCCTGCTATTGGCCTGTGTGTGCAACTATTTTTTAATTGCAATGATTGCAAGTAATCCAGCAGGTGAGATTTCAAGCGCCACAGGGCCAGGATCAGCGCTTGGGCACAGCAGAAGGATTGGCCCGTGCGCAGACAGCTTGCTCCTAGGGTAATGTGTTCAGACAGCTTGTTCCTGGGATTACATGTATGGAAAGCTTGTTTTATATGTCTGCAATTATAATTACAACGGTTTTGTAATGTAGATCATATACACCAGCTTATGACTTCAACTTTATATTACATGTGTACTGAAGCATTTTAAAGCATTTGAAGGCTGAAGTTTGAGAAAGACAAAACCAGCCTTGTGTTTGGCATATGTAATTTATGTATGGGCATATTTGGGTATTGTTCAGACATATTTAAAAATAAGTGTTTCTGACCTTTTAACCAGATAAAGCTTTAATTTGAATTTAGCCTGGGACAATGTATCACCCTCTGTCCCTTATTTTAATAGCTATTCAAATGACAATAAGAAAGAGGGTCAAACCACAAGAAATATTTTATTTAGAATCAGCAACTTTAATGTTTACTTCTTATATAAAGTTACAATTACCTATTTTGTAGCCATCATATTCAGGGTGGTAATTCATCTTTTGGTCAAAGGGCACTTTGATTTTGCTTGCTACATCTTTCCAAGTGTCTGGGACGTGATGTTGTAAATCTATAGCCAGATCTATGGAAAAGTTTAAACTGAGCAAAGGAAGGGATAGAAAAAAAAAAATAATCAGAATATGTTACAATATAAACAATAGGGAAACAGGTAAGAACAGTGACCAAAATACAGGTTAGCTGGTGCAATGTGTGATACAGAGCTTGTTGCACATGGTAGACAATCAGTTGTTTTGATTGACGCTCATGTTACGCATTACCCAATAAATATTACCCCACCCCTCCCACCTAACCAGGCAGCTACAGCAAAAAGGAAAACTCTGAGGAATACAGCTAAAGGGAGGAGGAATCAATAGTAGTGATGGAATTTAGAGGTAGAACAATTATATTAATTTAAGGAATAAAAATGTTATACAATTTTCTTTTGATATTTGTCAGATTTTGGAGAGGATATTTCTGTGGGTAAGGTATGGAGTCAGGAAGTGGTGTTGGGTAAAGAGGATTTCAGTGGGTGAGGTATGGTACCAGGGAGTAGTGGTAAGTTCTGGGTATTTCAGTGGTTGGCTCAACAGACAGTGGGCAGGATTTAAAAACTTATTTATAATATTCTTTCTTTGGGCACCTCAGCCACCAGTACGGTACAAGTTTTCTTAGGCATGACAGGCTTATGTGGGTCCCTTGGGGAGCCTCACAATTTAATCATTGTGCAGCAACTAGATCAACAATATTTAAAATTACAAATTCGCTGAAGATAATCACTTAATAAATATCTGTCAATCTTTCAAAACTAGTTCCAGGCACACGTTCCTGTAAGATAGGTGTAACTGTACATAAGAGGCTGAGTATGTGATTTGCACTGGTCATTGCTTTCTATGGGCATCACTTGGATGCTCTCTGTATTATATAGACGTCTCTTGAATGCTCTCTGCATCGTATGGCGGTAACTAGGATGGTCTCTGCATTGTAAATCGGTAAATAGGATGTTCTCTGTACTGTATGAATGTCACTAGGATGCTCTCTGTGATGCATGTCAGTCATTAGGATTCTCATTGTATTGTATATCACTAGTACTTTGCATAAATGTATAATTCCTGCTTTGTCTTATTTGCAATACAACTTGGTCATTTCTCCTCAAGGATGTAACGTGAAGTCTCCTGTATGTATTGACATAATTTCTTCCTGACTAATTTGATTTATATGAGTTTTATAAGCAAACTCCAGACTAAATTGATTAATACTGTTAATAATGATTTTTTGCTAAGGCCTCATGAAGCCTTTGTTTAGCCATTTTTGTAACTTGCATAGATATATTATTTGCTAAAAGAGATTATTCATTTTTCAGCTCAAATGCAGTTTTGCAACATGTAAGCCCACAGCTTTGAGGTTAAGCCAGTGGCGGATCCAGGGGGGAAGGCGATCGCCCCCCTAGCAGGGGCTTGCTGCCGGCGGCTGCACACTGTGCAGGTCCGTTCGGCAGTGATAATGTGCTGCCCGGCTGCTCTGATTGTGTTTTAAACACAATCAGAGCAGCGGGACAGCACATTATCACTGCCGAACGGACCTGCACATACCGCTGGCAGCCTTAGACGTTAGAAAGGGGGTGGGGCTTAAATCCCCCCCCTCCCCCACCCCTATATCTCCCGGGGTAGAAAAAATTTCTAGATCCGCCCCTGGGTTAAGCTGACATAGAGAACTCCTGTAAGAATGTAGCAAGATTTGTCAACAATAGGTGGTTTCATTTTCAGCTTGTAGTGTGGGAGCTGTGCCCATGACGTTGGATATGGCAGATAGGAGATAAACCTCCAGCCCCCCCTTGGGAAAAGAATAATTGACACATCTGTCCTGAGAAGGGGGAGAAAGTTAAACCCCTCAGGAATACGCGAGATAGTTAATCCGCAGCGCATCCCATAGACTATTGTATGCTTATGACGTAGGATTCATATATTCAGTAGGCTATAAAGACTTGTATCTTGATATCAATAAACAGAGAATATTCCTTGTATACAGAACTTGGTCTGTGTCTATTCTCTCCAGCTGATTGAAGCGCTTCCAGGTATACTTGACATCACAGGCAAACTTGGACCAGATTTCAGATCTAACAGTACCAATATTGATGGATTAATAGCAATAATAAATAATCAATGCTGCCTCTAGTGGCTAGCTTTGTCTCTCTGGAGGCTGGCCACACTCCCTCTAGTGGCTAGCCCCACCCTCTCAGTGATGCACCAATGCAAAGCAGCGACATGCACAGGCTATTTTATGGGCCCTTATCCCCTGGTGGGCCCTTCATGCCCCAGTCTGACACTAACACAAGGTATTTCTTCTTCCACGCTGAGGTAGATATTAAGTGGATACCCATAACATAGTTAAACAAGTAAATTAAGTACTAAATGGTAAAATAGCATACCTTTAAGAACTGAAGTCTAGTTTTTTTTACCCATTATGATAGTTCACATAACATTTACCTACACACATCACCTGCTTAGAAAGCTGGTAAAGAGGTAGGAGGGAATTAGTCTTTACAAGTCAGGACTGGCACCCTGAGAGATATGCAGGGCTTCCATTTAGAACGCTCATCACCTATGTTGGTTGTTTATTGACCCTCCGCACAAGGAGAGGACATAAGCCAAAAGTCCCCAATCCCCCCCTGATGAAGTGTACCACTCTGTAATTTTTGTTCTTTGTATAACGGTTGAAAAAAAAACTAGAATTTAAAAGTAGTAGTATTCAGATATGTTCAGACAGGACATCACAGAAAAATCCAGTATAAGACTGATTACTGAAATTTGTTTTTAAATTATTATTATTTTTTACAACCAGGGAGAGGAGAGAGAACTAGAGGAGGACCGAGTAACTTGGGATGCTGAAGTTGGGGAGAGGTTGAAATGTCTTATTAAAATAAAATGTCTTTACAATTAAATATATCACAATATATTTGTGTTAATAAAGAAATGTTATACTTGACTAGTAAAATTCAAATAAAACATTAAAAAAGAGGCATTAGTATACAAGTTTTGCAAACCACTACAATAAATTGCTTCTTGTAAGAAGTGAAAAGCGATTGTCAAACCACTAGTAGTCCTGATTCCCTGCCAAGTTTTATTGTAGTGAACAGGAAAGAAGGTGAAGTGAGTTAAAGCCGCAATACCACATATACGGTATATTTTTTCCTTCTTTAAATATCAAGTTAGAAAACTGACAATCAGATGCATGTTTAAAACTTTGTAAGTGTCCTTCTACAAATCATTATCTCGTTTTAAACTATCTTTAGAGGTTGCAAAATATGGCTGCCAGTTGCCTGTCTTGTATAGGGAGAGGAGGGGGTTACATTAAACAGACCAATCTCAAACACTTTATCTCATTTAAAAAAAATGAGCCTTCTCAACCAATTAATTTACGTAATTTTGTGCCGAAAATGAACTAGTGTCCGATCAGTATGTGTAAGCTTCTGTTCCTCTGTAGACACTGCCACCTGGCCCATCTTGGCACACTTGTACATATCAGGGCACACAATGGCACCACCCTGTAAAAGATAATAGTGCCTTCCACTTCTTAACAACTTCCATCTAGCAGGACTAATCAATATAAAAGTCTACACATTGTTGCATTGTATTCAGTGTTTGTTTGAGATACTCTTCTTGTTAAGTATTTTAGATTAATACTTATATCCATCCCCATTCCCATACTAGTGACAATGAGAAATAGAACAAATCGCTAAATTTAATCAATACTATACTAGCATGTTTCTAATAAAATAAATCAACATAGATTATATACATTGGATTTTTATGGGTCACAGAAAAATGAGATGCACTAAAGTAAAATGGCATAATAGAAGGAAATCAATAATGGTATACAAATGTTCAAAATGCAAATAAGTGTAAGCTTACAAAAAGTAAAAAATGTTAAAAGACACATGAGGAAAGAGGACAGTATCCCTAAGAGCTTGCAATTTAAATAAAATAGTATGTATGTTATAGTTCTCCTTTCAAAAATGTGTTTAATACTAATACTCATAACACAAAATTATATGCCAACAAAAATATGATTTTTTTAGTAGGTTCACTTCAATGTATTCAAATTACTGTCATTTTCGTTTCTATAATTATCTGCTGCCACCTAGAGGTTTTCTTTGTGACTTGCAGTTAGTCTTTTATTTAAAACAGCATTCCGAGTTACTCGGCCAGGTAATGCTACTTTTTGTCTGGAGACTCAATAACTGCATGCTAAAACTGTTTTATTGTCCATTCCTGTAGTATAGGACCCCACAAACTAACCGCTTTAAAATGTCTGCATCTCTGTTGTCTGATTCATAATAATTCAATAGCATCAAACACCCGCTCATTTAATAGCTGCTGGTGTAATTCCCACAAGTATTTAGTGCCATGGTGCAAAGACCAGTAAATCCGAATATGTATCCTAGCTGCCATTTCCTATTTCTGGACTGTAGACATGCAGTGTTTACAATATTGTACACCCACATCTCTTATTTCTTAACCTAATACATTTGCTCAGTAGGTAGGTGGGAGACCTGTGAGCGCTGCATGGAAGAAACTTATGGGCAAACAGTTTGTCAATTTTCTAAAAACAAATGAAGAGTGAATTGAAGCACTCAAAATCCCAAACCTCGGCTATCGTAAATCTGTAGAACAGATATAAGGTTTAACATTAAACAATTTTTATTTTCAAGAGAAACATAGTATTAAATAAAACTCATTCTTAAAAACACACCCACTATAAAAAGTATCTTATATGAGTAACACATATCATAGTAACACACTTTCATTTTACTCTTACTTTATTCTTAGTATTGGCATTTTTGTGGATAAGTAATTCTCCACTTTTGGGGCCGCACATTCTTAATGCCTTTACCTCAGGTTTAGCTACGTTTTAATAATTTTTTTATTATTATTATTATTTTTTTATTTATTTCAGCCGTTCTGTAAACTTGGATTAACCTATAGCGTCTGATTACAATCTTTCTAGATTGGGCAGAAAATTTCCAAAAAATCCAAAGCCAGTGCCAGGCGAGATAGGAATATCCATGATGTACCGACTGTCATATCCACTGTGCAAGAACAACACGGTGGAAAGTCAAATATTCTTTTTAAAGTTTCTAGAGAGAAATCTGTGCTAGTGAAACAAACACAGAAAACAAGATACATCTAGTCTTCACTATAAAAGAAATAAAAGGCACATCTGATATATTTGTATCTGAATGTATTAGTCAAGCTTTCAGCAGTCCTCACCTGATCTGTGCCAGAGCATTTGTATAGACGGAGTTATCAATACCGCTGTGATATTCGTCTGGAGGCATCACACCTGTGTCAGGACAGGGAAGAAAGGCATCAATGAGACAAGGAATTGGAAAGACCAACAAGACAAAAGAATAATAGATTGTAAGCTTGCGAGCAGGGTTCTCTTACCTCTCTGTCTGTATGTATTACCCAGTATTGTCTTATTAATGTTTGTTCCCAATTGTAAAGCGCTACGGAATCTGCTTATAAATAAATGTTGATGATGATGATAATGATGAATAATAAAGAAAAACTTCAGCACCTACTGATTAATACTAGCTGTTTCTAAATCCAGCTGCTGAGCTGGAAAACAAATAATCTCTTAAACAAGGAGGTGGCCAGGGCAGCTGTAAAATACTTCTATTCAAAATGTAATACCATAAAGGAAATCTGTATGAAAATACTGTATGACATACTGAGAAAGCAGTTTATCTGTAAGTCTGCCGTCAGCACTGTACAGCCTGTCATATGACTCTACATACGGATCTCCATGATTCAGCCCCTCTTCTTAGAATGTCCTTAATTAGAATATCCTGGAGGTGGAAAATAATCCTATTAAAGAGGATATAATTCCCTGAATGGTTTTCAGAGAATTATAAACAGAGATGAAATAAAATGTTACAAGTAAGGATTCAAAGATGGTAATTGTATATCTGGAGAGTGTACACTTATTGGTGATGGATTCGTAAATGCAGTATATGTGCTTTATTTAAGTGTTGATATTTAAACTATGTAATCACTATGGTTTATGGCAAAAATCAGCGCAGAAACACCCTCTGCCCTGTGTCTGTTAAATAAATATGGGACTCCCTTTTGAAAATTAGTTGAACTTCAGGACATTATCTGTGCATCACATATAAAGTACACCCAGGGGCGGATCTAGAAAAGTACTCTACCCGGGGCGTTTTAGGGGGGGCAATTTAGGCCCCGCCTCTTTCTAAAATCTTAGGCTGCCGACGGCTGCACACTATGTGCAGGTCCGTCCAGCCGTGACAGGCAGGGACAGTGTGCTGCCCGGCTGCTCGGATTGTGTTTTAACACAATCAGAGCAGCCGGGCAGCACACTGTCCCTGCCTGTCACGGCTGGACGGACCTGCACATAGTGTGCAGCCGTCGGCAGTAAGTGTCTGCTAGGGGGGGCGATCGCCCCTATCGCCCCCCCCCCCCCCTGGATCCGCCACTGAGTACACCTTTGTCACGTTTGATGCAATTTAAATTATGCTAATTATTTTCCTGTTAACTGCAGCAAAATATAGCATTTTCAGTGGCAAAAAAGTCAGATTTTCAAAAGTCCTAACTCATATCAGCAGGGGTGGTATGTCTTGTAGAATTTAATTTATTTAACAATAGCAACTGTAATATTTCTATAAAAATTGTATGCGAGTGTGTGTGGTGCAATGTGGCAGTGCCAGCACAAGGGTATTACCAGTACATGTCTTTATTTATATGTCAGCAGGAGGAGGCCTGTCCCATGAGGGATCATCAGTGGAGAATTTGTGAAGGTGCGAGATAGAAAAACAATTGTGTCATACGGAAGTAATTTGAAAGAGAAAAAATAGATGGGAAAGGAAAGGCAAATATTGTTATTATAGCAAAGTAGAGACAGACACATGGAGCTATATAAGAGTAAGTACCTAAGTGCGTATTCAAAACACTTAAATTAAGCAATATGGCTAGAGATCATTCCTCCTGATTAGATGTTTAAAAAAAGAGGACACTGACACTTGGTAACAGTTATACTCCTCCAATTAAAGAAAGTTAACAAAAGCAATATACTGAATCCATTAGGTAAATTGATATGCATGTACCTGGCACGTACCCTTGACATGATAGCACTGTTCCTCCTTACTCCACACAACACGGCTACACCAGTACTCCGCAATTGAGCTCACCACATCCCAGCCTCCACTCAAAGCAAAAAAGTCTAAATCCTAATAATTGAAACAGAAAGAAAAAAACTAACCGCTAGCAAAAATGCCTCAGTCTTTGTATTCTTCCAGGTGTGGGCCACTCTTATTTTACAGATAAAGGTTGGCATTGAAAAGGTGTGCATGATTATCTTAAGTACTGCAACATGGTGGTCCTTAGTCACAGTATAGTGAATTTTCATAGATGTGTAGTTATTAACCTAGACTCACCCTACCAGCAGATTTTTTTTTTTTAATAAAGACTTCAGGAGAGGAAATAGGACCATTATTATATTACATTACACTGCTGGTCATTGCCTCTGATTCTTATTTTACATGTGGGGTGATGCTGCAATGCCACAAACCACTTATTGAAGTTTACACCTTTAGCAAAATCTTTCAAATCCTGAGATATGAATTTCTGAAATTTGAATTCTCCAAACATTGCGGCGAAATGGGCGAACTAATTTTGACACTTTCGTTGCTAGCAATGCTCCGAAATCACAGTCCATGATTCAGAAACGGTAAGGAGATCAGGAAAGTAAGGGTGAAAGTATACAAATTGATCTGCTTTGGAAATCCTCTTTAAAAAGATACACACCGAAAATTTTACTATTCTCAGATTAAATACATAATGGAAATCACTAATTTAATATATACCTTAGTCATGTAATAGTACTGTTTAAATGCCATCAAAACATCTCCATTAATGTGAATTTCCTGTTCTCCATATATTTTCTCTGGACAAACTTCACATCCTGTTAACGCACTTTCCCATGGGAACTTTGCACCCTACATTAGAAAGGTATTTACATGCCATTTTGTTAAGTCATTTGACATCAAGATTACATATTTATTACAAAACATAAAAAAACATATTTTATGAAAAAAGTTAAACAGAAAGCTTAAGTCAAAAACACATTTAGGTACTTAATTAAGCATACTTACTTTTTTGCAGCAAATGTAATCATGAAATAGCATACTACAGGTCTGGGCCCAAAACACCCTCCCTCCCATTTCACTATTTTGAGAGAAACTTTTCCATGTGTTTTGCATGAACTGGATCGAAACTTCATTACAAAAAGAAACTAGAGTTGAGCAGTTTTTCGATACTTGGGAAGGATTTTCAGAAACCACTAAAATGCAAATATGGAAATGCTTCTATCACACCACATGTTATGATCTTTGGGAATGTGACAACAATCCACCAATTGTAATAATGTTGAATGAATGAATGAGTGATGTAACTCCTTAAGCCAAGGCCCCCACACGTCTCCTTACAAACTTGTTACTCTTACAAATAATCCCTTTTTTAATTCATCTAAACACATGAGAGCCGAGATATTGCTAAATGATGTTTATTTTTTATTGCTTTAATACTGATTTTCAACAATTGTCATATATATATATATATATATATATATATATATATATATATATATACACATATATATATATATATATATATATATATATATATATATATATATATATATATATATATATATATATACACACATACATATACACACACACATACACATATACACACACACATATATGGTGTCTCCTTGCATAGGCTCAGTCTAGAGTTCATTAATTGGTTTAACCACTGAGTTCCCTGAATAATTTGAGGCTGTAGGTTCCCGATGACTGGGATAAGTCTATGTTGAAGCCCTCTTCTCCTGTTGCCTATCGAGTGCTAATACAAATAGGGAGGAAAGCTTTAAGTAAGTAATCTTTGACTGTATCAGACAGTCGCTTACAATAAACTGTTAGTTGTATCGCGGGATTAGATGTGATGTCAACAACTCATCTTTGAAAATCTGTAGTATGGTTTGCTACTAAGTGTCTCCTCTGATGACGCATCAAAAACGCTTTTTCAGCAGTATATTTCCAATTCATATGATCAAAAGTTTGTCTCACTTCTTTGAGTTATGATTTGAAAATCAAGTGTTTTGTTTTTCTCTCCCTAACCTCAATGTTAAATATATAAATAAAGCTACT
This sequence comes from Mixophyes fleayi, assembly GCF_038048845.1. NCBI lineage: Eukaryota > Metazoa > Chordata > Amphibia > Anura > Limnodynastidae > Mixophyes > Mixophyes fleayi. The sequence continues at coordinate 44,773,836 of NC_134411.1, read as the reverse complement.
ATGTTTGGATGTGCACTTTTACCTTTCGTTTATCTTAGCTGCACTCTATTAAAGGTTTATTGGTCGATTTGTATTTTTGTACTCAACATCAAAATTGTACAACCATGATATAATTTGCACTGTTTGCCAACTACTTTATAAAACAATTAATTATATAATCTAACTATCTAAAACCTGAAACAAACATGTTTGTTAATATTTGGTGTAAAAAAAAATTAATTAAGTTTTTATTTTAATAAATATTCTTACTACATACTTTATATCCTTGCTGCTCAGCATTATGCATTGCTCCTCCAAGTGTCCGAATCCGGTATTTAAGAATATGACGGGCCAATTCTGGATAAAACAGCAGAATATTCGGATATATCCAAGTGTCCTTATGCAATGCAGAGAAAAATAATGATAATTTTGACCACACAAGCAACATTTTCAAAAAACATCTATTCCCTTGTGCATTCATGTGTGACGTTATGATATATATTTCAATGGAAATGTAGCACCAAATAAAACTACCATAATAAATGACCTAAACGATAAACATTGTTATAGAAAAATTTTACATACAGGTAAAATGTCTGACATTTGGATATCTTAAATTGGTTTAGGCTAGGTACACACTAAAGAATTTTTCGACCGATGTGTTAGCTACGACTTTCCCTTCCCCTGTATATCCGATGTGTACACACTAGTCAAGTTTTAGACTATTAACGAAAGAGCGACTCTCCAGTAAACGACTTTTTCCCGAAATATTGTCGTGAGCAAAGATTAGAAATTTGTACACACTTAAACGACTATGTAACGATATCCGCAAGACATTTAAATAAGGGGCAGAGCATGTTTAATAGTAACCATCCCAAAACCCATAAAAAAAAAAGCAAAGGCAATGTACATGTAAAGGGTTTTACAGAACACAGGTGCAAGATGCAGAACAATTTACACAGGTGTAATAATATGCGACCAGACATATATAAAATACACAGCCATACACATTTATAGCAGACACACAAACGAGTGTTATACACAAAAATGTATTTAATTATGCAGGCAGACAAATGTAATACACATATATAACCTTTTTATTAATGTGTATTGTGCAATCAAGTGACACATAGCTATAATTATGAGGCAGACATAAGCAACACACATATAAATAAAACTTTGTTTGTTATAAGACTACACTGACAAAGGTTTATAATTAAACTGGCAGACACATGCTATAAGCATTAATGGTTCATTACGTTTACCATCATCTCCACCTCTCTTGGGCTCATTGGCTTTGCTCTTTTAACTGCAGTAAATTTTATTTCTTCGTCTACATGAGCATCTCCATCCCCCACCTTACATTTTTCGCAATTTTTTGGCGCTTCCAGCACCATCTCTGACTCTGTCTCCGTCTCCATAGCTGCAACCCCCACTAACACCTTCTCCGGCCATCTTCTCACGTTCCTCGGCGTCAGACAGGCTTCTCTGTAATTTTATACACTCAGACATGGGCGTTCGTTTCTGCTATGGACCAATCAGCGATAATGCTCGCAGAGAATGGAGCATTGTGGGCGATACCTATTCGTTTATAATAAACTTGTGTATGGAGATTTTTAGCTATAAATAACCCGTACAGGACCATTACATATGAAGGGATTTTACAATCGTTTTTAGCTGTACATTCGTTCATATATACGGTAAATTCTTTCTGATAGGTGCATACATGTGTACTTGTATTACTTTATTGTACACCACAGATGTAAAATATGTTTATTTTTATTATAGCCAAACAGAACACAATGGCTTACAAAAGAAATGCTGACCTAATGAAGGATTTTATTGAGACCTACAGGGTTCACCCATGTTTGCGGAAAATCAAATCCAAAGGTTATTCAAACAGAATGATGCGTAACGTGGCGATGCAAGAGTTGGCAAAAGCCTGTCTTCCACATTACCCCAGAGCAACTGTGGAATGGGCAAAGAGCAAGATCCAGAACCTTAGGACTGTGTATAAAAACAAATTAAATAAAGCTGATGCCGCCAAAAAATCAGGAGCTGCAGCTGAAGACGTGTATGTGCCAAAGCTATGGTACTTTGATCTTTTACACTTTGTGAGGGACCAAGAAACATGTACGTCCACTAGCAGCATGCCCACAGACAGCAGTTCACCCACAAGAGGTAGAGCAAGCATATGATATACCTGCAAGCGGCAAAGTAAGTACAATACATTATGATGTTGTCATGTAACAGGTTTATTCATACTAAAAGAAACAACAAAACAATGTAAATATATAACATGTATATAAACACTTGTCATAAGCAATCATTCTGCCATGGCACGACACCATCCCCACTGAAATACGTAAGGTACGCCTCCCGATTTAATTTAGCCAATGTACTACTATTTCTAGGTTATCCACACTCTAATGGTGTCAAGCCCACTACCTCCATGTCCTCGCCATTAGTGTCCACATAGGCCTGAGTGGTACGTCCGCTTTTACGCCGTAGAAAGTTATGCAGAACACAACAGGCCATCATTACTTTGTCAACCTTGTCCAAATGCAGGTTTATGGCAGAATGAAAAACTCGAAACCTGTTACTTAGCATCCCAAAGGCATTTTCGACTACACGCCGAGCATGTGACAGCCTAATTAAATATGCGCCTTTCAATGCTCAGGTTTCTTTGTGGGTACGGTTTTAATACATTGTTGTGCAATGCAAAGGCGTCATCTGCCACAAACACAAAGTTTAGTCCACATTTTGTGCAACTCCGAGATGGAATGTTAAGGTCATTGTTTTTTAGTTTGTTATGGAAGGTAGTATGCTCCAGTGCACATCCATCTGAGACTCTTCCATTTTATCCAATGTCCACAAATAAGAATTCATAGTTCGCATCCACTATGGCCATTAAAATAATGCTAAAAAATCCTTTATAATTGAAGTAGAAAGATCCACTGTTTGATGGGGGTATAATTCTGACATGTTCGCCATCAATGGCACCGCCGCAATTTGGAAAATTCCATTGTCTCTCAAAGTCTTTGGCTATCACTTTCCAGTCTTCCTTTTGATTGAAACTGAAACATAAAGACGTGTAAATAGGTTACATTTGAACATGAATGCAATTGCATACTCTCATTAGTTTTATTTTGGTATTTTTAAGCCTGCACTCCTGTCTGATGGCCTCTTGCTGGATGCTGCAGGCCAGGAAGATACAACAAGTAATAGCACTGCACTTGAAAGCCAACTTACTGCCGATAGCCAGGACGTGACCGAAGCTGGTACACAAGCAAAAAACATTCAGAAGTGAAAGAGACGTAGAATAAGGGAAATACAAGAAAGTGATGCACTAACATAAAAGATGCTTGATTGCGCTAACACTTTAATGACAAAAGAAAGGAACAGGACACATTTGATTTCCTGGGAGCAACAATAGCTAGCAAAATGAGAAGTAGCAGCAAGCGCATACAAGATGAAATGGAGCTGCTGCTGTGCGACCTCATGTGCAGGGCAACCGCTGAAGATTTGTGGCTGGACACAGTTGTTTCCCCATCTAACCGCAGACACAATCATACACATTTCACACAGCACAGTTACAGCATGGTACCGTGGGCGGACAAAGCGTAATGTCTCAACTGTGTATGACATCCACACAAATAGCATCAGGAAGGATACAAGCAAAATTTTGCACTACCAACAATTATAAACTGTTGCCTGGTACAAATAATTATTGCATTGCACTTTACAAAGTAAATGTATTTTTACAATTTTATGTATGGTAATAAGTTTTTTATAATGAATACTATTGCATTTTACCAACCTTCATATACTGTTCACAGAGAACTTCGATGATAGCATCACAGGTGTCAGGTATTATCATACCAAGAGCTTGAGGTGAAATAGCTGTGCTGTATTTCAGATCTGTTGCCAAACTAGATGAGAGGGGTTACTAGTTGGAGCAGTTCCTGAAGAGTGGCATCATTCATTCGAAGGAAATTCTTAAAGTCATCTGGGTTGTTGTCCCGTATCTCCTGCAGCAGGGGCATATGTGAGAATGTGTCTCTCCTATTGAACCAATCTTTGCTCCAACAAGATCTATTCTTTCTCCTTCTTTTTTTTTGGTTCCGTACCTGCAGTCTTCTTGCCACGGGAAAAGTACATTTGCTGGTTCTTCTTCTACTGTATCATTGTAGGTTAAAAAATATGAATGAATGAAGAGACAATGTTGTCTTCTCTTTTTATGTGATTTTGGGTGTTAACTATAGTGAAAGCTCTGCCCCTTTATGCAAATGTATTTGGTATATCGTTACATTCCCCGCAAATGTTGCTTCAGTGTGTACGACATTAAAATCATTGGTCACGACAACATGGATGTAAAAAGCCACTCCCGGGATGGCCGCTCTTCCCTTTATCATCTAAAACAAGACTAGTGTGTATGCAATCCATAGACCGAGCGATCGGACCATCAATCAGATGTAAAATCGATCTGCATAAAAAGTTGGTGGAAAATTCTGTAGTGTGTACCCAGCTTAACAGTTGTTAAAGGTTGATTTTTGTTATTTTATATGAAATAAGTTTATTTGATTCTTATTGAGATTACCACCTGAGCTTGATTGATCATGAGTCGCTATTTGATAACCTGTGTTTTAAAAAAGGGGCCCTCAATAATTACTCAATATCCCTGATGAAACCGCTCGAGCACCAGGTGGAGAAAAGCATAAGAGAAGTTCAAATAAGGTTTTGAAAAACCAAGTCATCTTTGTAGACGATTGCTGGAATATATGAAACTGTGAATTCTCTGGTGTAATATGAGATCTGACGGACTCCAGGTTTGAGTGACCTTGCTACTGCAGCCAAAAGAGATCTAATAGACACCTCCGAAAAGCTGGATTGTTATTATATGTATGGTTTTTGTATATATTTTTTGTTAATAAATATGTTTTATCTTAGATTAATCTATTTTATTTGGATTATTGGTATAGGTGAATTAAGGAGAATATATACGTTCCTTTTCTTGTTATGCATCTTTGTTAAATTTTATTGGATATACACACAATAATTCTTTTAGAAGCATCTTTTTTCCCCTTTAAAGCATCTTATTACATTGAATGCACTTTATGGCATATACTGTATGCAAATGAGTTTATATAGTTTCCACTTTTAATTCTGTAGATTTAGATTGTGATAATTAATTATTAACTAGGTAAACGTGTTCCTTTTCAGCACCTGATTGGTATCGTGTGGGACAAATATTTTTGCACAACTAAACTTACCTGATCCCAGAAAACATGTCCCCAGTAATCTTCATTGCACTGTCCATTAGATAGGCCTCCAGGGCTAATTCCATTGAACTCTTCATTTGACCCCAATGCTGGAAGGGAGCTTAAAAGATAATAAAGACATCCATAGACAACCTGTCTGAGAGCCAATGAACCTTCCACTTCCATCCAGATTCCTTCCCATAGCTGTGCCCATGCTGTTGTATGTGTATTGAAAATCTGCTTCTCATCAATTAGGGCTAGGCCTTCATCAAATTTCTTTTTTGCATCCTTCTCAGATTCTGACACTGCAGTCAGGAACACCCACGTTTCTTGGTCAGAGGATAGGACTAAGCTTTGAGGGACTGGAGTGTAGATCATATGGACAGACTTCAGTGGACAAGACTCAACTTCTGGGACTAGTGTGCTCCCATAAATGTACCTACAAAAAAACAGTGCAACGATGAACAGATGAGTAATCCATAAAGTAATATCTTACACATCATCAGGATAATATATGAGCTTTTTTGTTTTTGTTTTGTACTGTAGGCTATCATTTTATTCAAAGAACTAGCATCAGTTACCTTGGGTAAGTTGCTTAAAAGCATCAATATTGTAACATAAAATTGGTTTTGTCAAGCTGCAACAGCAAACTGGTTTCATGTGCAGCAACATGCATGTGCTACTGTAGCACATAACAGATTTTAAATAGAAAATATTAATTGTTTCGATGTACCTTATTTTTTTTTATGTTGCCACAATGTGGTGAGTTCACAAGATATTTGTGTACCTAATATAACACAGAGAACCTTTACCCCACACGGCATAATTACTAACATGAAATAAACATTGTTAATGGAAACATGCAGAGAATTAGCAGGTATTGGATTGGATTAGAAAAACACCTATGAGGGCATACCTTATAGAGACATAAATACATAGTAATCATAAATCTCCTATACACAGTCAATGAAATAAATTTGATATACACTATATCACATCAGTGACACTCATCAGCATCATGTACAAATGCATGCATGAGCTCTATATCTACACACCGCACACAAGAAAAAACAGTATTACATATACATGTGAAGGGTAGGCCCATTTTCACGACCATCTTAGCTAATCTCACTACTTGAACAGCTCATACAAGTTCTCTGTAAAGAAGCGTCTGCTTGTCAACTAGCTGTATTTAAACAACCCTACTTGTGAAGTTTTCAGGACTGCAAAGAGGACTTTCGGGCCTCTTCCATAGCCATCGAACAGGGCGTGTCCACACCAGGTTAGTGGCTCCTCCCACTACACAGGCAAGCTAGGGCACCCAGGAAGGCCCAGGCACCAGTACTGTGTACCTGCTGCCCTCACTCTCGATGCCCATGCATGCCAGTGTTATATTCAAAGCACTACGTATTCATTTAGAAGGTGGCATAATTCACCAGTATTGGAAACAGCTATTAGAAAAAAGAACAAGGAGTTATAAAAGTGTAAACTTCATAGTTAAGTGCTCTGTTCATACTAACTTCGCGTTACGGTAGTCAGGCCCTTTCTGAAGATCTAGGTCTTGGCTTTCTGCCCTAAACTGGGTTTGAAGATTGACGGTGACAGGGCTGGAACCTTCTGTTGCCTTTAAGGTTATAATGTTGACCAAGAGATGTCTGTGAGAACGATGAGCAAAGAGCTGCTGGGTAGCTGTAAATGAAGTGCACTGGAGGTTGTGGCTGAATGTACCTAAAAAATCCATCATAGGAACAAAACAGAATATCAAAGAATGTACTCAGACTTGGGAACATAAAAGGTGAAGCAATGATATTTTCTATGTGTCTTGGAACTACTATTCAAGTACTATTACATCTCTTAAAGGACCCTAAACATAATCTGAAAAAAATTGTATTTAACATTTCTTTTAGAAAAAGCTTTCTTCACATGTGGTCTAGAGCAGTGTTGGCTACCCAGTGACACTCCAGGTGTTGTGAAACTACAAGTCCCAGCATACCCTTGCAGCAAAAAGCTGCTATATATTGGCAAAGCATGCTGGGACTTGTAGTTTTACAACACCTGGAATGTCATAGGTTAGCCAACATTGGTCTAGAGTACCCCTCCGTCTCTTAAATTATTCAAAGAGAATTTGCTTTTTATCCTGTGGATGGATTGATTGGGGGCCTTAAACTAAAAAGAAAAACACAATGATTTTTCTAAACTTGGGAGAGCTTCATAAACACACATCTGATTCTATAAGGGAACACATTGGGTGATGCTTTCAAACTATTTGGTATGAAACACGTGTTTGCATACAAGATCACAGTATTGCACAGTCAGTTTTGCCCTTTCACACCTTTGCATAGTTTGTGTGCTTCTCTGGGAAGACTCCCAATCAGATCAAGTGGTAACAGGTTGTTCCTGAGGTTTATAGTCAAATAGGTTTTTTTTTCTTCCTGAATATTTAATTCTTTCCATTGCTTAAATTGTATCTTAAATTTCAAAACATTTTTGGAAAATAGCACTGGATGATAACATTATCTGCTCTTGCAATAAGATGAAGAGTGGCTGTATGTAGAGATGTGCACCACTGGGCTGTAGTGGGAAGTAATTGTACAAATTTATATTACAGACTTATATTATTGGCATCAGCCTAGTAATGAATTTGTGTTGATGGACATCATCTTTAAGCTAATATGTTTTGTGTTAGCTGTTGGCAAATTAAATGCAGTACCCTTAAAAAAAAACATTTATGAAAGTGTTGGACCAATTCAGATTTGTTGAAATTTAGCGTATTCAACCAATGAGACCATTTAGAGTCATGATAATAACCAGCAACGCAAAAGGTATAAGCCACTTATGGCCTGATTAAGGGTTCAAGCCACCCAAGGCAAAATGTTTGTAGCACCCTGCTGGGCTAAAACACGGTAGGTAAAAATGAATTTGTCCTTACTTTAGAATCTGGCTTGTTTCACCTCCCCACCCAAGTTTATATTAACATGTTTTCAAAGCTCAGCTCCACTTGGCCTTTTAAAACGGTCATGGCAATCCTTGTCACTCATTTAGTTTTCATTAAAATCAGAAACGTATAGCAGAAAGTAACATGAATGAGCGCTACTGAGGATGATGTGAAAGGGCAGGGGACTGTGACACCTGTGCTTGTCGGCATCCCTGTCACTCGTTATCACTCAAGTGCCCACCCAAGGATAGTTCATTGTCTTCAGCTTTTACCATGGGAAGATGTCAAGATTAAAACCTTACTACACTTTTATTTCTTGTTTTCTATTTACTTCAGGGAACAACTATTCTCTTATATTTTAAAGTGAATTTCAGTTTATACCTCTGTCACAATTTTGTAAAAACTGTTTGCGTCAGGGAGTGTCTTTGCGGTTGCCATTTGTAGCAATACATAATGAGTGTTACCACCACATTATAATAAATAGACCCCTTAATCTTTGACGACAATCATTGTTGTCTTGAACATGATCAGCAGAGAAACTATACTAACCAAATTTTCTGAACTGTGGGATTAACTAATAAGTGACCATATCTACCCTTTGATGAGCTAGCCAGCCATGAAAGAAATAATTGTCCTTTAGATTATTATAACCTGGGACCTTTGTGTAATCTGCATCACTAACGGCTGGACAAGCAATGAGAAATGTAACATACTATATATTACCTGTTTTAATATCTACAGAGAAACTCTGATCCAGAACTTCTCCATTGGTTATGCAAAGCTGGACATTGAGAGGACTCGGGACATTTGCTCTGTGGCAGTCTCCTACTGCCCCATTGTACACACCATTCACATGTAGGTAATCTCCATAGACTCTTGCACCCAGATACCCATTAGCCATTGTTGCCATGAGACGAGGGTCTGAAGGTAATAACTTGGCAAAGAATATCCAGGGATCATCTTCCACATCTGACATTGTTTTGACCTTACTTAACTGCAAAGAAATGCAGAGGTGTAAGTCACAAAATAAAAATATTAAAAAGGGAAATCGCAGACACCAAACAGTCTATTGTACACAACAATTCAAAATTATAGTATGTCCACAAATACAATATTAAAAAGGGCATCGAATATGTCAGCGTGCCAATATATGAATAATTAAGTGTAGATATAAAAATTCCAGTGCCTGTTTGGAGCATATAACCCATGTCTGTCTGTGCGCGTGTTAGGGAATTTAGACTGTGAGCTCCAATGGGGCAGGGACTGATGTGAATGAGTTCTCTGTACAGCGCTGCGGAATCAGTGGCGCTATATAAATAAATGGTGATGAAGATGATGATGGTTGCTAGTCACTCATTATACATCCCTATTCACCATGCAAATAACAGATGATTGCTTCATGCCATTAGAAAATGTTTCAAGTTTTTTTATAATCGGATGTGACATATAACATTTTGAAGTGATCAAAAAGCATATTCAAATTTTTGAAAAGCACATATATAAAGCAGTCTCATAAACATTACAAAAAGCATCTAAACTTCATTACAGATTTGGCCATAAGCATTTTAAATGTAACAGACAATTATCATATGCATTATCTCCTCTCCTCAGAGGCCACTAGTTATGTAGCACCCCATAATATGCATGATTGATTTCAATTCTTATTGCAAAGATAAGGATTGAAATATTGTGCATATTTATTAACACCCCTCAACAGGAACAGCAGTCATGATAAACTGCTGTTCCTGTGAAAAACCACTCTCCTATCTCTTCTATGGTCACTATAGCAAAGTGACCACTTTTGTGATAGTGACCGGAGGGGAGAGCCCCAATACATAGTTCTCTTTCTGTTTTTCCTACATATGTAGGGTTGGGTACTAAAAGACGATGCTATAACGCCTGTCATGAATCGGGGTCTTAGTCCTGTTTACACCACTCAACGGTACCATATCACCATGTCCCTCCTAGTCGAATGCAGCATTCTATCCTGGGACAAGGGTGACTTCTGACTGCAGTACTGGAGGCTGCCATCTTGGGTGAGACATTTGCTAAATATCCTGTTGAGTCTGAACACCTGATCTCATTCACCAATTTGCTTTGTCTGCAGACTATAAGAGTCTCCTCCTACACTAGGCAGCCCTTTCGGGGGACCTCCTTACCTAGAGGACAGTCCTTTAGAGGCAGACAGCCAAATTCTCGAGGCTCCTCTGCCAGGGGGAGATCCTCATTTGCATCTAGGCGCCAGGCTTCCAAGACCCAGGAGAAGCCTGCGTCCTGACGCCCATTCTGTTCCGGAGGGGGCACCAGTGGGGGGACGTCTGTCTTTGTTTCAGGAACAGTGGGCAGGGTCCTCCCAAGATCCTTGGATTCGGGGTATTATATCAGAGGGGTACAGATTAGACCTGCTGGGCCCGGTCCCACATCGTTTCTTCCTAACTCCGCTACCCCGAGATCCATCAAGAAGGCAGGCAATACAGGATTGTGTCGCCTCTCTTCTTTCTCAAAGAGTTATCTGCAGGGTCCCAGATTACCAGAAAGGACAGGGGTTTTATTCAAACCTGTTTCTGGTCAAGAAGCCGGACTGCTCCTTTCGTCCCATCCTAAACTTAAAGTGTCTCAATGTGCACTTAAGGGTGGACAAATTTTGGATGGAATCCCTAAGGTCGGTGATAAACGGCTTAGAGAAGGATCAGTTTATGGCGTCTATAGACATAAAAGACACATACCTCCACATTCCCATTTGGATCCACCATCAGTCTCTCCTAAGATTCTCGGTGGGATCCTTCCACTATCAGTTTCGGGCCCTCCCCTTCGGCCTCTCAACAGCGCCGAGGGTTTTCACGAGGATCAGGTCAGTTATGGCAGCATGTCTTCACCTTCAGGGAGTTCAGGTCGTGCCTTATTTGGACGACCTGCTCATCAAATCCTCCACAGAGAATTGCTTACGTCATCACTTATCCCTCACCTTGGCGGTTCTCGAGGGCCATGGATGGCTAATAAATTTAAAGAAACCCCAGATGGTTCCGTGTCAACGCATGGTTTTCTTAGGGCTTATTATGGACACCAGCCAGCAAAGGGTGTTCCTACCTGTCGAAAAGATCAGTTCAATTCAGAGTATAACAACTCAGGTCTTGTCTTCTCCCAACCCCTCAATGCACTTGTGCATGCGGCTGCTGGGAAAGATGGTGGCCTCCTTTGAGACCATCCCCTTCGGTCGAGCCCATTCTTGTTGTTGTCAGTGGGATCTATTGACGAAATGGTCAGGATCCCACCTACGTTTGGATCTCCAGAGGATCTCTCTATCTCCAAGGGCGAGAGAATCGCTTCAGTGGTGGCTGATTCAGGATCACATGACAGTGGGCAGGTCCTTCGCTCCATGGCCATGGATCATAGCCACAACGGACGCCAGCCTGAAAGGTTGGGGGGCGGTAATTCTGCACCTCCGGCTCCAGGGACTTTGGTCGGTTCAGGAATCAGCCCTATCAATAAACATGCTGGAGTTGAAGGCTATTCTTTTGGCCCTCCGGGGGGCCCAGTCCCTCCTTCAGGGCCACCCTGTCAGAGTTCAGTCCGACAATCCCACGTCCGTGGCATATGTCAACAGGCAAGGAAGAACCAGGAGTGCAGTGGCAATGAATATTGCAGCTCAAATTTTGGTTTGGGCAGAACAATTTGTTCCAGCAATATCGGCAGTTTTCATTCCAGGAATAAATAATTGGGAGGCCAACTACCTAAGTCGACACCAGATGATGCCGGGGGAGTGGTCACTCCATCCGGAAGTTTTCCAGTCTCTGGTTCAGATGTGGGGTCTTCCGGACATAGATCTCATGGCCTCCAGACACAACAGAAAGGTTCACAGGTTTTGCGCAAGGGCAAGAGACCCCTTAGCGGTGGCAGTGGACGTTATGACAATGTCATGGGTGTTCAGGTTGGGATACCCGTTTCCTCCGATTCCCATGCTTCCTCGCATACTCAGACGAGTAAGGCAGGGCGGTCTGCCAGTAATTCTAATAGCTCCCTCATGGCGGCGCCGAGTCTAGTACGCGAACATAATCTCTATGGCGGAAGGACAAGGTTTTCGTCTTCCGTCTCGAGACGACCTTCTTCTGCAAGGTCCCTTCCGTCACCAGAATTTACCTCAGCTCAGTTTAACGGCATGGCTGTTGAAGCCAGCCTCTGGAGGGCTAGAGGTTTTTCCTCCTGCGTAGAGAATACTATGATGCGAGTCAGAAAGCCAGTTTCAGCTCGCATCTATCACCGGAGAGCCTACATCAGATGGTGCGAAAATAAGACATGTCACTCGTCCTCTTTTCGCCTCCCTCGCTTGTTGGCTTTCCTTCAGGATGGCCTGGAAGCAGGGCTTCGGTTAGGTTCTTTAAAAGTTTAGGTTTCGGCTCTGTCAGTATTTTTTCACCTGAAATTAGGGGATTTAACAGATATTAGGACTTTCCTCCAGAGAGTCTTGCATATTCAGCCTCCCTATGTTCCGCCCACAGCACCATGGGATCTCAACCTGGTACTGGATATGCTTAAGGGGCCTCCTTTTGAGCCATTACTTGTGGCAGATTTGAAGTGGTTGACCTGGAAGGTCCTCTTCCTTTTGGCTATTGCATCTGCACGTAGGGTTTCGGAATTAGGAGCTCTGTCTTGTTGGGAACCATATCTGGTTTTCCACGAGAACAGAGCGGTGTTAAGAACCCTCCCTTCCTTCGTTCCAAAAGTAGTTTCGGCTTTCCATGTGAACCAGAAAATTGTAGTTCCGGTCTTCTCATCTACTTCCCATTCGGATCAACAGTCTATGGAAAAGTTAGATGTGGTTAGGGCTCTCCGCATTAATGGCAAGAGAACTTCTCAGATTAGACGTACTGATTCTCTGTTTGTTCTTTATGATGCTAGTAAGAGAGGCTGGTCAGCCCAAAACAGTCCATTGCAAGATGGATTACGGCAACCATTTAGCAAGCTTACATAAAGGCTAACCGTCCTGTGCCGGAGAGACTTACGGCCCATTCCACCAGATCGGTAGGGGCGTCGTGGGCAGCGAGAAATGGGGCTTCTGCAGACCAGCTTTGCAGGGCAGCCACCTGGTCCTCTGTCCACACCTTTTAAAATTTTACTAGTTTAATGTATTTGCATCTGCGGATGCAAATTTCGCTCGTAATGCTTTACGAGCGGGATTTTCAGAGTAGTCCCACCCTTAGGGGGCTGCTTTAGAACGTCCCCATGGTAAGCGATCCCTCCCTTCTGCTTTTCTTCTGTGCGCTCTTGTCTGACTGGCCTTTTCTCCTTGGGGCTTTTTAATTAACTGACAGGAAGAGGAAGAGGCAGGGGGATTGTAGAGGGGAAGGGTCTGTCGGCAGTACTAAAAGTTAACTAGTTAGGTGCCAACTCCCCAAGCTCCCTCCACAACCCATGGTAAGCAGTGTCCCCCAGACTGGATGAAAGAGAAACATATTTATCTTACATTACAATGCCTACTGACATTTTATTATAGATAGATATCTTTCATTAAATATAGTTTTAAAATATTACTGAAATTGAGAGTAATATGGGGCACTTATATATAAGGTTGCCCATCTGTGCCCTAGATATGCAAAATATTTGTTCCTCAACACCTGTAGGCACAATATGCAATTCCTGTGCCCTGTGGTATGCGTTATAAATCACTTTCATATCATATCCCTGATCATTAAATTTTACATATCACATCTACAAGCTGCCACATCAAACAACTCCAATACACTACAGTAGCCGCAGAAACTGATTAAATGAACTTATCCCGATACAAATAAACTGATCACATACAAATTTTGTTTATTCATATTGTAAAAATATATATAAATATTTTTCAGAATTGGACTGGGGGTGTAAATACTTGAAATTCAGATTCAAGTCATGGATTAACATTAAATTTAGGTGTTAATTTTCTGTCTGTAAAGATAAACAGATATACTGTAACTTGGTGCAAGCACCTCATTGCCAACGAACGCAAGAGACTACTTTATGACGTTGCCTCCAGGGAAATTCAATGCATTTAGGGGCACATTTACCAACAACCGCATAAAATGAAAAATAGTTTTCAATCCTTATCGCATTGATAAGGATTTAATTATTTCTCATATTTATGAAAAAATTTCAGCAGGGACAGTCACGATAAATTGCTGTCCCTGTGCAGTTTAACATTTACCTTTTCACTGCTTGGTAACTGCGAAGAAACTTGCGATGTCGGCATCTTCGTTGAACTCCTAGGGCTAAATAAATGAAAAGCTAGAATCTGATGGGATGTTGCCTATAGCAACCAATCAGATTCTAGCTTTCATTTATTTAGTGCCTTCTACAAAATGACTGCTAGAATCTGATTGGTTGCTATGGGCAACATCCCAACTTTTTCAAACCCGCATCTTAGTAAATCTAGCCCCTAGTGTGCATGCCCAACCGAAAGTATAGGGCATGCGCACAGAGATTATACTAACGAGGAACTGTTATCATGTGGAAGAGAGGGATCACAAGATCCATGCACTGTGCAGTTCTGCTCTTCGGAGCAGAGCGGACATCTAGGAAAGCTTCAGCTGCCACATATTAACATAACAATTTTCCAAAAATTACTAATTTTCGGAACTTGTTAGATTGCGTTAGGGAGCAGTCCTCATAATAATTTATGGGCACTGCTCAGAAAATGAAATTGAATGCAAAGCAGCAGATATCCACAATATCTGCTGCAATGCAACAATCATAAATTTGAAGGATCCTTGAAATTGCAGATTGATATATATATAGGCCGCTTAGAAACATACATCAACTCTACACATGCATTTTTACAGTATTTGAGTTAACAAAAAAACAAATAAAAATCTCAAACGCTAGTGGGAATTTAGGCTTAGAGTTCACAAACCATATAAGCCAAAATACAATCTGCAGCACGGCTCACAAACTCAATGTTTCAGCTACTGTAGGTATGACACATAAAAAAACCTTAGTGAGAAGAAGCATTCATTGTGACATGTATTCAGAGTTTGTTGCAGGATTCCTGTACTTTGCTGAAGCTATTCGATTATATGAACTGCAAAGAATATTAGTTTTTTGAAAACACAAAAACCTCTCTAGATGTTGATTAACTAAACCATCCAGCATGCCCTGTGTGTCTGTGCAATATGCTGACCTATGAATCACACCTCATTGTGCTTTTAAAGCCTGTTTTTAGCTGTTTGCTGGACTACATTTTTCTCTTCTGCTGGTCTATCGCTCTCCCCCGGTTCTCCCTGTCATTTCCCACACACATAAACTTTAGACTTCTCATTTTCTTTATCTACGACTTGTCTCCTTTATGCAGAATCAGAACTCACCTTACTAGCGCTGTTATTAACTACACAACTTTTCTAATTAGATCACAAGAGCTCACCACTTCCTGACTCCTGGGCAGCAGACTGTTTCCTCCTCCCCTCATTCCAGCTCTTTGTTTAACCCAATGTCTGCCTGCTATCAGGGGCTGGCTAGCAGACTGGGGGGAGGGCAAGCACACAGCACTGGCCCATATGTAACAGCCCATTCTTAAAAATAGACTATTTTAGTGTTGATTAATCCAGCGATACTTTATTAATATAAACAATAAATCTCAAATAATAAAAATAAAGCAGCAAAAAACAAACCTGACTTTATATTGCATTTTATTTTATATGCTCCCTCTCCCTACAGCACTATTTTTTTTTTAGTTTTTAAACTTATGTGGCTGATTATAATGGGATTTATTAAAATGCCTGTTTGCTTTTAAAACCTGATGTTTTTGCCAGGAAAAGGTCTTGTTTTTGCTTCCCCCTATATACTAATAAGGTTATTATTTGTTTTAGGGTTAACCTAAACCATAGTTGCCTACTCTCCCGGAATGTCTGGGAGACTCGCAAATTTCTGGGAGTCTGGGAGGCAATTCTCCCTGATCCTGGCCAGCTGTGTAAACTAAACGGAGGGAGCGGGGCCTAGTGACGTCATGGACGCAGCATCGTCGGCCCGCTCCCTGTTTTTTATTGGTGCGGAGTAGTGATGTCCATTTTGGGGCTGGGCTAATGACGTGATTCTTCGAGCTCCGCCCCCATACACCCACCTGCACCCTCCCGGGAATCATCTTGCCCATGTTGGCAAGTATGACCTAAACCAAATAATATTAGGGGTGGTACTAGCAGACGCGGGCTGGCATATGTCAGCCCGGGGGGCGCACGCCGCACAGTCGGCCGCATCACATGACACGGTTTTTACCGGTGATATTGCTTCCAGGGGCGACCGGCCGCCTGCCGGCCGGCCCTAATAGCTGTAATTCTAAGCAGCCCGGGGGGCCAACGCCCCCCTGCCCCCCAGAACGGCCCGCCCCTGGCTACTAGGAAGAGGAGCAGAGCACTAGGTGTGAATCTGACACCGTGACCCAGAGCTGGATTAAGGCTCTGGGGGGCCTGGGGTACTTTAGACAGGGGGCCACTATGATGTAACATGGTTATCATTTTATTAGACAATACACAGGCAATACTGTGTACACTACTGTTAGGTGCATGCAGATCTGTCTTCACAAGCAATACAGTGTAAAGCGGGACATACCTCTCAGCTGTCCTTGCAGTCGGACAAAATCCTGACTAAGCGAGATAGTCACCAAAATTCAGGTGTAAGGAATTACCTTGACACTTGCACCTCCGACCACTAGAGGTCTCTGTATTTGCAAACTTGCTGTAAGGAATTACCTTGACATTTGCACCTCTGACCACTAGAGGTCTCTGTATTTGCAAACTTGCCCTTAGATTTGCCCTTATCCAAGATGGCCAGTTTGGAATCAAAGAGAAACCATGTTGGATCCTGTTTCCTGTTTGGGCCTATAAATGGCACTTCCTGGTTCAGACATATGCTTGAGTATTCTGCTTGCTCAGCTCCTGCTACTCTACTTTGCATCTGTGACTACCCGCTTGTGTACCGACCCGGCTAACGTGTGACTACCCGCTTGTGTACCGACCCGGCTAACGTCTGACTACCCGTTTGTGTACCGACCCGGCTAACGTCTGACTACTCTCTGGATATCTACTTGGCTATTGGGCTTCAGGTAATCCCACCAGTATCGTTACATCGGGACTGTCGCACTAGATTCAGTACAGTTGGCAAACTGTCCTACTCTCTCCTACCTGTTCTTGTCACTTTCACCACCTGTGGCTGCTAGTGTCTTTAGCTTATTTACTGCTTGTCTGGTTCCTGGAATGTTATATGTCTTATTTGGACAATAAAAATGGTACATAAAATTTAGAAAACTCCAACCAGCCCTGGTGTTAAATTAATAGAACCAATGTTTTCTTTTCCCTCCCTCCAAACAGTCCCAGCAATAAATTCATCATCCTCATTTATTTATATAGCGCCACTAGTTCCGCAGCGCTGTACAGAGAATCCGTCCCTACCCCATTGGGACTTAC
Organism: Mixophyes fleayi; assembly: GCF_038048845.1. Taxonomy (NCBI): domain Eukaryota; kingdom Metazoa; phylum Chordata; class Amphibia; order Anura; family Limnodynastidae; genus Mixophyes; species Mixophyes fleayi. Next base: position 44,756,230 of record NC_134411.1, on the reverse strand, counting down.
AGTCTAAATTCCCTAATGCACAGACAGACAGACAGACACACACACACACACACACATACACACACACACACACAGACAGACTAGGGTCAATTTATTAGCAGCCAATTCACCTACCAGTATGTGTTTGGAGTGTGGGAGGAAACCGGAGCACCCGGAGGAAACCCACGCAAACTCGTGGAGAACATACAAACTCCTCACAGATAAGGCCATGGTCGGGAATTGAACTCATGACCTGTAAGGCAGATGTGCTAACCACTTAGTCACCGTGCTGCCCACTGTTTCTTCAAATATGGGTCTAGAGTACCCCTCCATCTCTTAAATTATTCAAAGAGAAGTTGTTTTTTATCCTGTGGATGAATTGATTGGGAGATCGAACTCCTGACCCCAGTGCTATGAGGCAGAAGTGCTAGCCACTAAGCCACCAAACGTAAATAGCATTTACGTTTAATAGATATAACCATTTCCCACAACCATCCCCAGCATTAAATAATTCATATTCACATTTAATAAATAGCCCTCCTCTCCAACCTCAGCCCCATCTTAATTTAATAGGCCCCATTATTAAACTACCCCACCATCACCCCACAAATAAAATAGCACTCGTTAAGTATTAAATAATTAGCTACCCCCGCATTCTACCATTAAATAGCCTACCTCCCACACTGTATTAAGACGCCCCCCTTCCCTCACAAATTATATTAACATGCTCCCCCCACACACATTGTTATGACATGCTCCCCTCTCACACACATTATATTGACATGCTCCTCCCTTACACACACATATTGCTATGACATGCTCCTCCCTTACACACACATATTGCTATGACATGCTCCTCCCTTACACACACATATTGCTATGACATGCTCCTCCCTTACACACACATATTGCTATGACATGCTCCTCCCTTACACACACATATTGCTATGACATGCTCCTCCCTTACACACACATATTGCTATGACATGCTCCTCCCTTACACAGTGAGTAGATGGTGCAAGAGGTGGGCCACATTGATATTTGATGCAACCCAACCTCTACTTCCCAGAGGTACATTGTTAAGCCTAATACATTGTTTCCCAAAATTACATGATTTTGCCAAAGTTAACTGCACCCACCCCCCAACATTAACTGGCTTATTTGTACATTTTCAATACAGAAGTGGAAGTTGCTCAATCAATTTATAGGTTAACAGCAGGTAATTGAAAGGGTGGGGTTATCCTGATAGGAGCAAATACAAAGAAAAATTCTCCAGCACACTGCTGTAAACCAGTAAAAGAGCTGTTATTTCTACGTGCACTTAAAAAATTATTTGTAAATTTGTAATACACATAACAAATCCTCACCACTTATCCTGCAACATAATCATCCTAACGTACAATCAGACCACAGTGTTTAAGATTAAGTATTATTTACTTTCCAAATATTTCAAGTTCCTATTGATGCATTGTTAATAGTCCACCCATCATATATTCCGGTTGATACAGTGATGTTTACTTATTGACCCCAAAATTGGAGGTAATATTAAACCCTAGGCACACAGCTAATTGTGGTGCAAACAGTTATTGATCATTTTAGTGAAATTGATTAAGATAAAATAAATAGTTGTATGTTCATCAATAACCTTTATTTATACTTTTTACAGGTGAAGATGATGATCAGGAGGAAATAGAAGAGAAACTGGTGAAGGAGGCCCATGATGTGGAAGAGGATGCAGGGGTCATTCGGCAGAAGGCACTCTTTCAATTCCATCACAACCTTCCCCAATCAAACACCAAGCTGCAAAACACTACCCAGGAGATGAGCACTATCCTATCTTGCATTGGCCAAAAGTTTGACACTTCCCTCACCACAATGAATACCACTTTCACCAACATCCGAAATATCCTTTCCCATCTCACTGATCTTGTTTCCAAATATGTTACTTCCAACCTTCCTGGCCAAATGTCACATGTTTCTTCACCTTCCCCATTGGCAAAATACCTCACTCTTGTCCATCATCCTAACTTAACTACACAAGACCCTCTGGACCACATCATCAATAACCATTTTTCCATGGTTATATTCCCCACTTTTGCAATGCTGCCCCACTAACCTCTCCAACCCAAATGCATTCTTTTGACCCAAACCAATTTTGCAACAACATAATTTATCACCACCAGCCTCCTATTTTCAAAATGCGTCAGTCCACTCTCCAGCCACTGCTTTCTCGCAAATCCCATCTGTGTACCCCCCAGCCACTTCTGCACTCATTCCAGCAATGTCGGCACACCCTGCAGCCACTTCGGTACTTTGGTTTGTCACACAATTACTCTCTGCTGTCCCAATGACCTCTGCTTCTTCTACAGTGTTACCTTCCACATCACGGGTAACCAATGGCCAGGTCCAAAAAAACTGCAACCACATATCCAAGGGCCAAGCAGGGCTGAAAATGAGTACTGTTTATTGTGAAGTTGTTTTTGCATCACGTGTGGTTTTTGATGTTTGATTAATACACTTATTCAAGAATGCACAAAACCAAATCTGTTTTTTTTATCTAATAGACTTTAAAAGTGACTTTTATACAAGATTGTAACAATTACTTTAAAAATAGGTGGATAGCACATATTGTTTATAGCAGGATGCCCCCACCATTTCAGGAGAGCTGGGGTTCTCACCGGCAACCTTGGCATTTTCCACCCATAGAGCCCCACTCCTAAGGGCGATGTTATTGAACACCACATACAGAGCAGTGATATTGCATACTGTTTTCAGTACATACACAAGAGCAGCATCAGGCCGGTCGAGGCATCTAAACCTTGCCTTTAATAGGCCAAATGTCTTCTCAACAACCAATCTGCTGGCCATCTGCATTGAGCTGTACACAACTTCCTGCACTGTCTGTGGATTCAAAATAAGAGTGAGGAGTGAAGGCGGTATGGGTACGCTTTATTTCCTATGAAGGATGGCAAGAAAGACAAAGGGAAAGAAATTAGTCATGACTTGCAAAACATACTTATGGAATATGCTAACATGATATGGTGGGACTGTTATTGACCAAAATCTGACAAAAAAAAACAAAAAAATAATAGAAATGTGCTTGAAAACCATCTTCTTTTCAGTCAAAATTACCCCTAAAATATTCCAGCAGGATCCGGCTTGTCAAAACAAGAAACCCTTAAAAATGACTGCACTGACCATCCGCCGCAGAATAAAATATAAACAGGTGCAAGGTCTATTTATACTGTAAAGGGATTCCCATGACAGCATGGGAATGTTTAAATTACATTCTGCAGTGGATGGTCTTCCATAGAAGACCATAGTGTGGCCGTTGTTAAGGGTGTTTTATGTTGCCAAGTCAGATACTTCTGGAATATTATGGGGTCATTTTTACTGAAGAAAGAAGATTGTTGTAAAGCACATTTGGAGTGTTTTGTGTTTATTTGGTTGGACTACTCCAGGACCTGGAATGTTATTTTTTTTGGACAGCAACAGGGCCTTATGAATATTATGGTTTTTGGTATGGCTTTTTGTCAAGCTCAATGGATTAAAAGCTTACAAGATTGAATCCCTTACAGATGAAGACATCAGATGGAAGTATATAGTTTTATTATTTTTAATATATGTGGCTATAATGAGGGTGGTTTACTTTATTTTAGGGGTTTTATTGTTTTTATTAAAGTAATGTGGTTATAATGAAGGTGTTGTGTTTTATTTAAATCATACTTGCCAACTTTGTATTGTTGGCCTCTGGGAGACCCCAGAAGGAGGGTGTGGTGGCATGGCGGAAGGGGGCCAGATGGGGCGAATCGCATCATTCTGGTTTTGCCCCTTGACAAAATCATTGTTTTGTTGTGGAGGGCGGGCCAAAATGATGCAAAGATATGTTTTATAGAGGCTCCCATTGGGTGAGAATTGCCTGCTTTCCTGAGAGTCCGAGAGACCTACCCTGCAATTTGGGAGTCTCCCGGACATTCCGGGAGAGTGGACAAGTATGATTTAAATTGTACTTTGTGGCACTATATGGTCGATGAGCCCTGGGTATCAGGGAATGGTTACACTTGTTGTTCTCCAAGTGTCAGTATGCACTGGCTGCCATGGGTATGTTGGTGTTTGAAGTTCTATGTGCCCAGACTGTTAATGACAGTCTGGGTTGACTGAGACTTCTTCTTCCACAAACAAAAATGATGTTTTACACTTTTATTTAATATTGCTTCACTTTATTACCCTGCACAATTTTTCTTGTGCACCCCAATCTCTGTCATCATGGCAAGGGGGGACTCTGCTATGTATCCCCCTGCTATAGTGCTTACTGCCCCGGCTGGTTGTCCTAGTGTTGGTTTCTGTGAAATTGGGGGGACCTCCACAAATTCCCCCCCCCCCCCCATTTCACAGAAACCAGCACTAGCCTAGCTGCGCTAGGATTAATAGCAGTAGGAGGAGGACCCCACACTTTTTTTTTTTTTTACAATCTATTTTTAATACTTCATAGAGCTGGCTGTAACGTCGCCCAATCCGCCAGCATTACAACCGTACCACAGCAGCCCTGCGACCGAATTCAACACGATGAATTCAGGTGTTCGCAAAGCCTGAAATAGGTGCGTAGAATATGGAGAGCTCAGAATGCATGCCCTAATAAATCAGTCCAAAAGGTCTGAAGTTAAACTCTGAGGGCCTGAGTCATTAAGGCAAGCATACTGAGCGGAGCAAGCGGTTGTGCTTAACCACACATACCTGGCAGCTGCGAACGTCAAAAGTCAACAAGACGTGTATCATCACATACGCAGCTTAATGACTGAGGGTGCAAGTACCATGTGCTCACGCCAAACTGTACCGTGTTGGTTGTGTACTTTTGGTTGTAATGGACAGTAAAATATGTGTCCCGTTGTTTTTTATGCTACTTTGTTCACCTAAACCACCACTAGTCTCTGTGAATCCAAAAGTGTCAGCATGCCTATTGCCCAGGCACCCATGAATAGGTGCTTGTTTCTAAAATTGGCAAACGTTGGCACTAAGCCTGGCATTAATACTGTTAATTAATCTGTTTGTAACAAACTTACATCCATCCACTATCTATTCATCTCTAAATCCCTAAACCTCCTGACCATTACAGAAACTTGGCTCGCCTAATCTGACACTACTTCCCCTGCAGCTCTCTCCTATGGGGGACTCCCCCTCAGCCATAATCCCAGAGCTGGAAACAGACAAGGTGGTGGAGTAGGCCTTCTACTCTCTCCAAGCTGCACATTCCAAGTCATACCTGAAACCTCCCTCTCATTCTCTTTGAAGTCCACACTATCCATCTATTTTATCCTCTCCACCTTCGTGTTGCTGCCATTTGTCGCCCCCCTGGTCCAGCTTCCCAGTTCCTTGACAACTTTACTGTCTGCCTCACTTATTTCCTATCCTTTGACCTGCCTACACTCACACTAGGCGCTTTCAACATTCCCATTGATAATCCCACGATCTCTTCTACCACTAAACTTCTTTCACTTACTTCCTCCTTTGGTCTCTCCCAATGGACCTCATCTCCCACCCACTGTGATGGCCACTCCCTTGAACTTGTATTCTCCCGCTACTGCTCCATTTCTAGTTTCTCCAATTTAGCCTTCCCACTCTTTGACCACAACCTCCTTTCCTTCAGCCTCACCTTACCTCATGCCCTTCCCCCTGCACCCAAATACACACATACAAAATTAAACCTAAGTACTCTTATCCCAATCCACTTCTCATTTTCACTAAAACAACTATTTTCTCCAATGAGTGTGTTGTCCTGTCCTAATCAGGCTGTCTCTTTCTATAATAAAACATTTACTTCAGCACTAGAAAAAGCAGCTCCAGCTATTACTTAGGGCTAGATTTACTAAACTGCAGGTTTGAAGAAGTGGAGATGTTGCCTATAGCAACCAATCAGATTCTAGCTTTTATTTTGTAGAATGCACTAAATAAATGACAGCTAGAATCTGATTGGTTGCTATAGGCAACATCTCCACTTTTTCAAACCCGCCGCTTAGTAAATATACCCCTTAGACTCTGATGATCCAAACGCCAGCCATGGCACAGCAAACAGACCCACTACTTGCAAAAGTGCTCCCGCACTGCAGAGTACCACTGGAGGAAATCTCATTCCTATCCCGATTTCCTCCACTATAAATTCACCCTTTCATCTTACAGCACTGCCCTTTCAATTGGCAAAAAACATTCTTCAAATCTCTAATATCCACCCAGTCTTCTAACACCGCCTCTTTGCCACCTTCAACTTTTGTCCTGACCTGCACCTCTTCTTCCTTCCTCCCTTACTGCTCATGATTTGACACCTATTTCAAAGACAAAATTTACACCATTTGACAAGATATTTCCTCATGCCAAATTTCACTCAGTCCACTCTCTCTACCCACCTTTACCTACACTCCTCAATCCACCCTTTTTTAACTGCAGTTTCTGAAGATGGAGTCTCTCTAATTTTATCATCTCACCCTACAACCTGTCCTCTCAACCCTATTTCCTCCCAACGTCTCCACTCCCATTCCTCCCCTGCATGCCCACCTCTAACTCACCTCTTTAACATGTCTCTCTCCACAGACACATTTCCATCCTCCTTTAAACATGCTCTCATCTCATCTATTCTAAAGAAACCATCTCTCGATCCAGCCTGTCTCAAACTACTGCCCTATTTCCCTTCTCCCCTTTGCCTCCAAACTACTTGAGCTATTAGTGTAACATAGTTGATGAGGTTGAAAAAAGACACCAGTCCATCAAGTTCAACCTATTTTGGATCTCCTGCGATCCTGCACTTATATTTGAAATTAATCCAGAGTAAGCAACCGACAATCTGTTTCAATTGTGAAAATTCCCCCAGACTCAATATTGCAGTCCTATTTTTACCCTATATCCATTACTATCCTTCATTTTAATTAACGGTCGTATCCCTGGATACACCTTTCCGCTAAAAATTTGTCTAACCCTTTCTTAAACATATCTATTGAATCTGCCATCACAACCTTCCCTGGCAATGAATTCCATATCTTGACTGCCCTTACTGTAAAGAACCCCTTCCTTTGCTGGTTGTGAAATTTCCTCTCCTCTAACCTTAGGGGATGACCACGTGTCCTGTGTATGGTCCTTGGGGTAAAAAGTTCCCATGAAAAAGCTCTCTGTATTGACCCCTAATGTATTTGTACATAGTAATATCTCCCCTTAGACGCCTCTTTTCTAAAGTAAACATGCCTAAACTGGCTAACCTTTCCTCATAACTTAATGACTCCATACCCTTTATCAATTTTGTCGCCCTTCTCTGAACCCTTTCTAGTTCCAAATTATCTTTTTTATAGAGTGGTGCCCAGAACTGTACTGCATATTCAAGATGAGGTCTTACCAACGATTTATGCAGTGGCAAAATTACACTGTCTTCCCTTGCTTCTATGCCCCTTTTTATGCATGCCAATACTTTGTTTGCCCTTGCAGCTGCTGCTTGACATTGAGCACTATTGCTAAGTCTACTGTCTACGAGCACTCCCAAATCCTTTTCCATTATAGATTCTCCTAAATTAATTCCATTTAATTTATAGATTGCGTTCTTGTTTTTGATCCCTAAATGCATAACCTTACATTTATCTATGTTAAACCTCATATTCCATTTGGCCGCCCAATCCTCCAATTTATTTAAGTCCCTCTGTAGAGAAGCTACATCTTGCTCTGGTTTTATTACCTTACAGAGTTTAGTGTCATCTGCAAAAATATAAACTTTACTCTCTAAACCATCACCAAGGTCATTAATAAATATATTAAAAAGGAGTGGTCCCAGCACGGAACCTTGAGGTACTCCACTTAAGACTTTTGACCAATTAGAAAATGTTCGATTTATCACAACTCTCTGTTCCCTATTCTCTAACCAGTTTTTGATCCAAGTACAAATTTTGATTCCTAGACCCAGTTCCCTTATTTTGGAAACCAACCTCTTGTGTGGCACTGTATCAAAGGCCTTTGCAAAATCTAAATAGACCACATCTACTGTCCTGCCCTAAATCCTGTACAATTCTCCTGGAACTCTCTGCTGCTTTTGATACTGTTTATCACCCTCTTCAATCCATTGGCCTACGTGACACAGTTCTTTCCTGGTTCACTTCCTATCTATCAAACCGCTCCTTTAGTGTTTCTACATCTAGCACATCCTCCCTCCACTCCCACTATCTGTTGGGGTCCCACAAGGCACTGTTCTTGGCCCTTTACTTTTTTCATTGTACACCTCTTCTCTTGGGGCACTAATTCGCTCAGTCGGCCACCAATACCACCTCTACGCTGATGACACCCATATCTTCCCCTGACCTCTCTCCTTCTGTACTATCTTATGTAACCAACCGTCTTTCTGCTATCTCCACATGGATGTCCCAATGCTACCTAAAGCTCAACATGTCCAAAACAGAGCTTATCATCTTCCCTCCTGCCAGAGTTACCATCTGCCCTCAGAATCTCCCTCACAGTCAATAACACCACAATTTCCTAAGTCTCCCAAGCTTGCTGTGTTAGTGTCACACTTGACTCAGCCCTATGTTTATTCCTCACATACAGACTCTCTCCCAGTCCTGTTGACTCCACCTTAAAAACATTGCCAGAATACAGCCTTTTCTTACTCAACATGCTATTAAAACTCTTATTCATTCTCTCATCATCTCCTGTCTTGACTATTGCAACCTCCTGCTATCTGGCATTCCTGAAACCTATATATCCGCACTTCAATCTATCTTAAATGCTGCGGGTGTTGTGGTGTTTTATTATTTTTATTATTATTAACCTTCATTTATAGAATACCACATGAGGTCTGCAGCGGAGAAGAGAAATGGGGCAGTAGTTAGAAAACCCAACCTTGACCTCACCTCACTCTCTAAGAGTGGGTGAAACAAGAGCATGTTTAAAGGATGAGGGTAAGATTACGGTGGATATGGACAGATTGGGAAGGTGAGCAAGGTGGGAGCAGGTATTGGGGGGGAGGGAGTGAAGAGAGCTGAGAGGGAATGGGATCCAGAGGGTGGAGAGGATAATATAAGAGAATGGACTTCATCACCAGTAGTGGGGCAGAAGGAGCAGAGGTGGTGGCTGGAGGGAGAAGAGAGTGGAGAGGTAGCAGTGACAGAAGAGTGTTGGGAGGATGAGATTTTGTGTCTGAAGTGTAAAAGGAGGCAAAGTCAGTGACGTTAAGGGAGGATGGGGGAAAGGAGTGTGTTGAAAGTGGTAAAAAGGCAGCATAAATTGGAGCACTGTGAAGAGATGAAAGACATGAGGAATGATTGTTTAGGGGTTTAGAGCTGTGGAGGTGGACAGATGAGGTGGGGCAGTAGAGTCAAAAGCGGTGGTGAGGGTATGGTTGTAGACAGAGGTCACTTGGTTGGGGCAGGGCATTGTGGATAGAGGAGAGAGGAGAGTTTCATGTGAACAGATGAAAAAAAGCAGAATCAAGACCATCAAGGAGCATCTGGAAAGGGTAGATTTGGGCATGGGGAGGGGTGCAGGAGACAAGATGTTGGTCAGAGAGTGGGAAGGAAGAGTTAGAGAAGTCAGAAAGAGCACGACAGGAAAAGCCAAGGTCAAGGGAGTGAACGAAACAGTGGGTGGGGGAAAGAGGTCCAGTGTGAGAAGCTAAAGAGGAAGAAAAGAGAAGAAGTTTGATGATTGCTGGGTCTGTGGGGTAGTCGATGGTGATGTTAAAGTCCAGAGAGGTAGTAGATGACTGAGACTCGGAGATGGATGGGGTAGAACAGACGGAAAGAGTGGACTTCAAAGGAGGAGACTGAAAGTGAGGACTCAGGGCAGATGGTACAATTGGGGGATAGGAGGATGCCCACCCTGCTGCCTGGGCAGTGATAAGGTCTGACTGAGTGGGTGAAAGAGAGGCTTCCATAGGAGAGAGCAGCAGGGATAGCAGTATCAGTGGATGAAAGCCAGATTTCTGTGATGACAAGAAGGTTAAGAGAGTTGAAAATGAAGAGGTCATGCATAGAAGGCAGTTTGTTGTGGATGGATCTGGAATTCCAGAGAGCACAGGTGAAAGGGAAAGAGGGAAAATATGGATGACATTGGCGGGGTTGTTGGTGCGTGGGGGTGGGCTGGATTTGGGATGGGGATGAGAATAAGTGTTGGACGGAAGGAAGATTAAGAAAGTAGGGAGAGGAAGAATAGAAGGGGAGAGGATGGACTAGCAAATGAGTGGGCAAAGGGTGCTGGGATACTAGGAACAGGATAAGGAGGAGAGAAGAAAGACAGCAATGTGTATGTGACAGACTAACTGACGTGTGTGTAGCTAAAGTGGAATAGATTGGAACACAAGCTGCGTTCCACTGCTGCTAATCACACACCAATGAAAGCCCGTCCACTAAACAGAAACCAACATAGAGTGGCTGGATCACGTAGAAATAATTTATTGTTGAAATTTATGTCAATTAGTGGTGCAGGCACCAATTTACATCAATGTAAATGTACTTATCTTTTTATATTGGTATGTGTTTGTAAGGAAATATATTGATTTCGGGGAATGTATGTCATGTTTGGGTTTTGCAACTGTCTAGAGACAGGTAATCTCATGTTAACTAAACTTTTTCATCGCTGAGTGATCAAAATGTATGCTGAGCTTGAAAGACAGGAGGAGGTAATTATACTTCTTGGTAGACTCCCTAGGCAAGTGATCAAAGATGAATGTGATTTTTGTTAAATTGCGTTCAAAGTAAGATTGTAGAAATGTTATTTTCTGATGGTAAACATTCAATAGAAAACCTCAGACATAGTGGCACCTCTAATAGTAATGCAAAAAGGAGTCAAAATCAACCAGGGTGATTTATATGCAGGCTGCATGAATCAATCTGGATTGGTTAAAGCGGCAGGAGGCCAGATTACCTCCTGCCAAGCTAGAGTCCAAAATTGTATTTAAAGAGCCCTGTTTTACAGTAAAATCTATTATTCTATCTGTACTTTCTGGATATCACTAGTACCTCTAACTAGTGAGCATGTAACTGTCCTTATTAGGACACTTGAGCTAATAAAACATCAATGCTTCAAAAACCTGCTTTGACGAGTACTTTCCCTGCTGTAATTCCTGTGACCTGCAGTTTAGACTAAAAGTAATTCATTATCCGACTGTTCTGAGGTTGGGACCCTGCATCCAGTGCCAACGCTCTGCCCGCTACCCTGCAGCTCTGAGCATTATGATAGACCAGGGTGAATTTTCCACAGCAACCCTTGATCTGAAGGCAATAGGTCAGGGTTACCGGCCCAGATTTACCAGCAAGGGTGTACACTAGCAGCAAGAGTTACCCAGAAGGACGCTGTTCTAGGTGCTGCTAAGGAGCCTAGTGGTGGCAGAAACAAAAGCCCCTCCTACCACGGTTAGAGGGCACATTTGGGATAAGGAAAAGGGGACAGTGGCAAGGCAAGCCCAGTCAGTCCACAGCAACACAACAGCCAGTGTGGCATAGGAAGTCCACATACCGTTTAAATTCAAGAGCTATAAACACCTTTAGCTATTTATATCAAGATCTACTGACATCAGCATTCTTATTTCTATCATCCCACACTTAGCACATACTGCACGCGACAATTCCACCATCAGCACATCATCATCATTTATTTATATAGTGTCACTGATTCCGCAGCGCTGTCCAGAGAAGTCACTCACATCAGTCCCTGCCCTGTTGGAGCTTGCAGTACACACACACCACACCACACCACACCACACCACACCACACCACACCACACACACACACACACTATGTTTTTTGAGTGTGGGAGGAAACCGGAGCACCCGGAGGAAACCCACGCAAACACGAGGAGAACATACAAACTCCACACAGATAAGGCCATGGTCGGGAATTGCACTCATGACCCAAGCGCTGTGAGGCAGAAGTGCTAACCACTGAGCCACCGTGCTGCCCCACAACACTCACACCCAGGGGTAAATGTATCAAGCTGAGAGTTTTACGACGGGTTTGAAAAGTGGAGATGTTGCCTCTAGCAACCAATCAGATTCTAGCAATCATTTTGTAGAATGTACTAAACAAATGATAGCTATCTTTCATGTTCATCAATGTCCTGTCCATCCACCTACTGTGTTTCTGCCTTACACCTTTCTCACTGTCACCTTCACTCCTTCTCATTCTCTCCAATCTTACGCTCTCTTCACAGACTTTCAGTACAGTGAAAATCAGATTGAGGCCCAAAGATTAGTGCCCAACGATTAATTGGGTTTTTCCACTTCAACTTTGCACCCCCATGCTAGCCACGACCCTGGTACTCTTCAGTATTGAGAAGGCAGGGATCCATGCTTCACCTATGACTAAACCCACAATGAAAATCTACAATCATAACCTATTGAAAAAATGGAAACAATGTTACAAGAGGACAACATCCAACACACTCATGTGAGTTACAATTACAATTGCAAAAATATGCGTATTTGGTAATCCAGGTATCACGGTTCTCCGTAGAACGCAGGCGTGTCTAATGTTAAATTAAATAAAATCTAGACTCTTCAGAATCACAGTGAGTGCACATGATCAAATCTCGTACACAATGCTGTGAGGAAGCATAGACATGTACTCTAAAGTTAATGGCCAGTTCACTTAATTAATGTATACAAAATGATCTATGCATGCTCTTTATTCTAATACTGATCCCTATTCAGACATCATGTGGTACTCTGTCAGAGGTATAGGATGAATAGTCATTTTTATCTCGAGAGTAATTTGGAGCAATCTCACCTGATTAGGAATGATAGCTGTTAGGGAAAGTCTCCACTTCTTAGAATCCACACATCTAAAGGAGCAGCTCACAGTCAGAATCTCTTCATGGTTATCCGCATGGGATGTGCCACAGTCCCTCTTTACACGAATGTCAGCAGTTTGTAAGAAACACAAAGATCAGAATTGACAGATGCCATGCTCATTGGACCTGACCACAGGTAGAATTACTGATTCATCATTCAGAATATGATTTCCTCAAAGATCTTTAAAGAACAGAAAAATGGACATAAAAATGGTACACTCACAAATGGTCAGATTTATTCCTGCTGGGAGTGTATGAATTCCTTGAAACACTTCTCAATATGAAATTAACTCTCAAAAGTGAACAAATCTTAGATTTACAGGACATTTTAAACTTGCTTCAGATACCAACAACTCCCTTTCCACTGGGATGTCAAAGCTAGAAAGTCTGTGTTCAAAACACTTTTCTAGTCAGGGATTTTTTTACACTGGCCTAACATCTTAACAGAATGTCCAGCAAAGATGATATTATATCCACACAACAGGTCATAGGTTTCCCTTTGTTTACATACAGACATGACTCCTGTATTTATGATATTTGTGAAAATATCACATTTTCCTGTGTCCTTATTTCCCTTCAATCAAACGTATCTTAGCTGCTAAGTCTCCTAAAACCCAGTTGAGATGTCACAGGACTAGAGCAAGCTAATACTATGAATTAATTAAATCACAAACACATATTTGAAGTTTTATATGATATGTAGCTTACCTTCCTTGCATGCGCTCTATAGCATCCCTGCATTTTCTCTCCTGGTTTTACTTCCCCCACTTTCCTCTTTCTTGCCTACCTGTAGTTTTGAAATATTCTGCTCCCACACTCTTCTCGTTCCCCATCTAACACTAACTGGAATTACCATAACAACCATATATCACCCTCCCTGGTCCTCTTTCTCACCCACCTTCTTCTCCTGGCTGCATCTCCACGGGCCCTGCATATTCTACACCAGTGATGGGCAAACCACGGCCCGCGGGCCAGATGTGGCCCACTTAGAGGTTCTATCCGGCCCGCCAATATTTGAAAAAATTTCATTAAAATATGCATGCAATTATTAAAATATAATTATTTGTTTTTATATTTAAATTAAAAAAATGGATACGAGGAACTTATAGAAATGCAGTCACAGCTTCATTCATCACATTAGTTTTATAAAAATTTGTATTATATATTTCGATATTTGAGTTTTTTAATAAAATATATTGGCCCGCCTAAAGTTTTTCTTTTTTATTTGGCCCGCTCCTGAAAAAGTTTGCCCATCACTGTTCTACACTATCTGCTCAAGCTTCTTCTTCCACCCCAACCACCATGCACAATCCCATTCACTTCCCTACATCCCCTTTTCCTGTGTACTCTGGCCAACTAGGTCTGTCTGCAACAAACATCCACCCACAATCTATTCTACTCAAATTCCTTCAGCCTCCTTGCCATTGCGAAAACTTGGCTTTCCTCCTCTGTCAGTGTCCCCCCGATACTCTTGTCAAACACAAGACATTCTAATATCCCCTGACTGCACTGTCTGAGTCATTTCCCTCTGAATACTCTTTGTACATCTTTTTTGAATCCCATAACATCTGTCTCCTTGCTCCTCTCCATCTCCGCTTTATCTATCGCACCAGGCCTAGTCTCCAAAATCCTTAGCAACTTTACAGCTTTGCTATCTCACTTCCTATCTATAGACCTGCCTATACTAATTTTAGGTGATCTCAACCTCCCCATTGACAACCGTAGTGACAGTACCACCACTAAACTCCTCTTGATTCTTGCCCTATTTGGTCTCTCCCAGTAGATATCATCTTGCATCCTTTGCATTGGACACACCCTGAAATGACCTTATTTTTTTTTGCCTCACCTTGTCTTCTCCACTCCCAGTGCACACACAGCCACACCTCAACACCCTCGACTCTAATCTCTTCTCTCCTTGACTTGTACCACTCACCTCTCCCTTTCATACACTGTCCTGCCCTGATGCTAAAGTCACTTTCTACAACTAAACAGTCTCTACAGCCATAATCAAGGCAGCTCACGCCACAAGACCATATCTCTGTTGAGCCAAATTTCAACCCTGGCATTCTAAACAGACTCTTCACTGCCAAAAGTGCTCTGGTACCACTGAGAGTCAACAGATAAAAATTTACTCCAACACTGACTTCCTCCACTGCAAATTTATCTTTGCTCTTACTACACCGCCCTCTCTTGACAATCAAACCAATTTTAAGTCCTTAATATCCACCAAGCCACTTTGTCATCGTCAACTTGCTTCCTTGCTTAAACCCCACTCTGGTGCCCACACTTCAGATAGTGGGAACCCACTTCCCTTGATACTTAGAGACTCCTATCTTGTGAGACTGAGCTTGTACTTAGTCTCTGCCCCAACCCTGAGGTCCTCCACCATGTTTTTACTATTGCTTCCAATACATCTTTAACAAACGTTTCTTGAGATATGCTTGTATTTGCAATCGGGTAAACGCATTTGCAATTTAAGTGTGTTTTTTTTAAATGCACTTTGCATTCAGATTGCATTTAGAGATGAATCGTGCGCTAAATATTTACAGTATGTAATTTTTAATACCCGAGCCACATGACTCAATTTAATAAGAATAGGGAATTGCCACTTCCTGGTGGCTTCACCTTTATTAACCCAAAAGAAACCCTATTCTCGTCACAACCTCTCTGCCGCTTTCAACACCCTTCACTTTCTTGGCCTTCACAGCACTGTTTTCTCCTCTCTCTACCTTTGTACCTGATCCTTCAGTTTCCTTACTTCTGTATCTCTTACCAGATGACACCCAAATGTACCTCTCTTCCCCTGACCTTACCCCTTCTGTTTCATACCTTGTTTCCAAATATTTCCAAACCATCCGCCTGTTACCTAAAACTCAATAGGCCTGAGTTACTAAGGAGAGCAAAGCAGAAAAAAAGGAGTAAATGTTCTTTGGGCCAAACCATGTTACAGGTCAAGGGGTGCAACTTAGTTTATTATTTTGCATTTAAGGGAAATACTGGCTGCTTTTCATGTAGCACACACATACTTGATAGCTTTATTTTTGCACTGAAATATAAAGTTGATCTAGGACATGCGCTATCCCAACTATAAATCTATCCCCACATTTTAAATTTACCTCCCCCTCCAATCCAACAACTGGGTGCATCATCTTTCCTCCTCTGGTGTCGCTATCTCCTCACTAAGACTCCCTCATCATTGACAATCACTCTCTCCCCAGTCCCCCATGTCTGCTGCCTTTGTGTCTTCTCTGACTCTGCCCTCAGCTTTACTCCACACATCTAGTCCCTTGAGTTGTTATGTTGCCTTTTCAAAGCATTACCAGAATATGCCCCTTTTTCACTCTGGTTGTTGCCAAAACCCTTATCCATTCTCTTATTATTTTCCGGCTTGATTACTGCAACCTCCTCTTATCTTGTTTCCTCTCACCTGTTATCCCTGTTGCAATTTGTCATAAATGCGTGTTCATCCTCTTTCACTGCTCCACATCCACTGCACCACTACCTTAACCAATATCACAAGCTCCCCAAGTCCTCCAGAAACCAATTTAATCTGCTCACCTTCAAAGCGTTCACAAGCACCGTCCCTCATACATTTCTGATATTGTCCATAGGAAGTATCTATCTCATAAAGGGCTCACTGTGTATGCCCCCATAAACCTCACATCACCCTTTAAAATTCTAAACATTTGCATGCAAATAAACACACGGAGACTTGGATAAGTTATTAAAAAATGCCAGAACTTTTATTATGAGTTTAAATTTAACTAAACCTATGGTAGCGGAGAAAGGGCACTGCGAAACAGCTCTCAAGCTGGTAACACTATATCACAAGTGGATTGGCGCAAACCGCCGTACGTCCACAACCACAGAGGAACAAATCCCGTCCTAACTTGCGCTGAGTTGGCATCAGAGTGACTGCCCCTTTAAAACTCACGCTGCCCTCCCTCACGGAGCCGGACAGGGACCCTCCTCACTGAAGGACCAAAAAAGGAGTTACTGGTGCCACCTAGGGGACAGTGACCTACGACCAACTACCTGTGCGCCCACAAATCAGCCGCTGAACGCAGTGCCTTCCTACCGCAACATTAACCCAGAAATGCACACATTGAGGAGAGGGTGGGTGGAATCTCGTGCTGTGGAATGAGGCAGCCCAGGAAGTGCAGCCTACTATATCAATCAAGGTCCCTCCCCCTGGAGCTCCCATTGGTCGGGCCCAACCCAATGTTAACGCCTTCAGGTTAGTGTTCAGCTTATTACAAACCTTGTCACCCTTTAAGTGTGTTCGTCCTATGAAGCCTCACTTGTCATTACTGCCTCAAAGACTTCTCCTCTGCTGGTCCTTACTTATGGAGCTCACTATCCTGCCTGCCCAGACTCTCCACCAACCTTCAATGTTTCAAGCGCTCTCTCAAATCCCACCTTTTTACTACAACCCTACACCTACACCTGGGTTTATCAGATACCTTCCCAATCTCCAGTAGGACTACCAATAGCCCTTATTCCCCTCCATGTAGATTATAAATTGTCATGAGCAGGGGCCCTCTTTATGCTCTGTCTCACATTTGCACCTTCTTCATCAGCCTTGTATGTACTTTGTTATACTCCCTATCCAGTGTTTTGAGGTACCTTACAAATAAATAATGATGATGAAGATAACTTACCTTTTGCCAAATGTAAATGCTAGTCTGTTGTTAAGAAGATTTTATATTTAGCCATATTTGACCTCCACTAAAGTTATGTCACAATTCATTTCGATGCATTTAATTCTCCCAGTCATAACCAAGGAGAGGATGGAGAGGCTCAAGATATTCTTTCAGACATGCTTAGATTACACTTCTTTATGTATTGACTGAATAATCACATAGCATCTTTGTTTTTATTGAGACTAATTCTGTTTGTTACAGCTGCATCAAAGCACAGTCCCGGTTTATCAATCTAAAATGCTTAATTTACAATACTTATCTTCCCATAATTTAAACATGTGCTTAACCCAAATTAAAAGGGTAAATAAGCATATGATTATATAATTATTTTCCGTCTTGGGAACAGAAAGTATGAGGTGGAATTTACAGCCTTAGCAAATTTATGGTCATGTGGGTGTGTCAATTTTTAATTTAAAAATTATTGGAACCCTTAATACAGTATACACAATTTATAAAGATAAACTTGTAGGCTCACTTATTTCAGTAATATGTCCTTCGTTTGTAGTTTGAATCAAGCCTGTATTTGTTTTTTTTATTGAATTATAATCAGTTGAAAGCATCTGAACTGTCTTTGAATTGCTAGGACTTGTTAATTAAACAATAAGATATGTGTTTATATGTTTTATTATGCACATATATCTGGCAGGTTGTTTCGAAATCAACACACATATATCTACATACACATATATCTTGCAAGTTATATAAAAAAAAATTGCCATGACATTTTTCTATAAAGCTTCATGACTATCTATTAAATCTGGCTTCTCACTCTCCTGGCATAGAATAAAACTTTAAGGGGGGTATTCAATTACAGGAGAAGAAGCTTGTTTTTAATGTTTTAAAGTTGACAATTCTAGATCATGTCATTCAGTTTCACATATTGTACTGTGTAGATGACCAACTTGTACGCATATCGCTACTTCCCATTCACCCCTATTGAAAGGGCAGGCAGGGCTGTACAAAGCTGTTCAATTACTCAACATCACTTCCCCGCTTGCAAACAGAGTAGTGCTTGTCTACTGAATACAGAGGACAGATTACCTAACAGCTGCCAGGCATCAATTCATATAATATTTGTCATATAATGTTCTTCTGTTGAGTTTTCTATTTTAGACATTTTTCCATTTCAACGGTTATTTTTAAAAAACGTATTTGTCTTTCCTATAAGCTTGCTTTTTTATCTCTTTGCAATGGAGCCATTCAACGTGTATGGAAGAGTGCCTGGGTCCAAAAATGTAAACGCAAACTCCCTGTCCTGTACTTTCCTTCGTGAGCATTTTGAGGTTCCTGTTGTACCCATCATTACACGTAACCAAATTATAGCAGCTTGTTGTGGAAATAAAATTCTCTTCACAAGAACCAGATAAAGACAAGACCGTTTTATTTTGAACATGCAATATGGGTCAATGAGCTTATGACAAGCCGAGACATTCAATTTAAAGTTTCCTTTCCTTTACAACGGTAGCAATTATTAGTAGAACTTGAAAGACTCCACCAACTGTCAATTTTGCAAGCGCTCTCTCAATTACCTTCCAAATGGGCTTGGAGAATTTAAATCTGGATGTACCTCTTTTCCAGGATCATGTCACTCTTTTAGTTATTATGAGTCCGTACTGCCTTGAACATGGTAGCTGTAGCTTATTTCTGTGCCTAAATAGTCATCTTGCACTATTTTACATAATGGCCTTGGTCTATCATCTTGTGCAAAATGCTATGCGGTTGATGTCTAGACATTCATTTCGTCGACATTCAGAAACTCAACAACATTCAGTCGACAATTCCGATGTCAACAGTATTATTAGTTAGACAATTCACATGGTCAACAGTAATATTAAGTTGACAATTAAATAGGGATAGGGATTATGGATGTTATTGTCGACCTAATAATTCTGTCTACATTTGAATTGTTGACCTAATAATACTGTCCACATTTCAATTGTCAACCTAATAATACTGTTGATGTCTATGGGGTGACGTATGTGGGGGTAGACGTGTGTGATTTCTACACTAAGTGGGATTTTCTCACAAAGTGGACGAAAATGCACAGTTAGACAACACAGTTGGACAAACATTGGTTAAAATTGGATTACTCCCAGGAATGAGCTACATCTGCCACAGCCTATTTCTGCAATACTTGTCTATCTATACAGAACACTGCAAAGAGGTAATTGTTTAAAAACCCCTTACTTTTGGCTTTTACTCTGATCACAATGTTTAACACATTGCTCTTCTTTTTCTCATTTCATGGCATTATTTTTAGGACTGTGTCATCTTTTACCCCTCCACCAACACAAACATTTGTCCACATTGCACCTTCATTACTCCACTCACCTCTAGTTAACACCCATGAACTGTTGTCTTATTTATTATCTCTAACAAGTACAGCCTCCACCTGTCGCCAGAAAATAAAAGGTCACACATCTTACAATTCCCTTACCTATCTTTCTCTCTCTCTGCTTCTATTAGCCGGTGATGTATCACCTAATCCAGGTCCCCCACACTCCTCACACACACACATACATCAGAGCACTACCGCTCTATAGCAAACCTCAAATACATCACCTCTCTTCCAAAGTCCTTTAAATGTGCTTTTTGGAATGCACGCTTTGTTTGTAACAAACTTACCTCCATTCATTCTTCCTCTCAAAAAACCTCAACCTTCTGGCAATAACTGAAACATGGCTCATGCAATCAGACGCTGCCTCACCTGCAGCACTTTCACATGATGGCCTCCAACTCAACCACACCTCCAGACCTGAAGGCAGACAAGAAGGTGGGGTTGGACTACTTCTCTCCCCACAGTGCACGTTCACAGTTCTACCAAATGTCCCATCACTCACGTTCACATCTTTTGAAGTACATGCTATTCGCATTTTTAATCCATTCTCTCTACGTGTTGCAGTGATCTATCGTCCCACTGGAGCACACCAACAATTTATTGAGGATTTTTCTGCATGGCTCCCTCACTTCTTATCTTCAGATATCCCCACCATCATCATAGGTGATTTCAACATCCCAATTGATAACCCACCTTCCAAAGCTGCTTCCAAACTACTCTCTCTAACCTCCTCACTTGACCTCTCGCAGTGGATTGAATCATCTACCCATCAGGATGGCCATTGCCTTGATCTTGTTTTCTCTAGACTATGCTCACTTTCTAACTTTCTTAAACACCCTTCCCCCTCTCGGATCATCCCTCTATCAGCTACACACTCACCCCCAGTGCTCTAACCTCTCTACTGTCTAACTCTACCAAGCCTTCTCATAACCACAGAAATCTTAATTCTATTAATATTTAACAATTTTCCACCTCTCTCCAACACCTTTTCTCCCCTATCTCTACATTCTCGTCCCCTGAGATGGTAGTACCTAATTTTTACCAAACCTTAGCAACATCCATTGATCAAGTGGCTCCAGCGACACTACATACTACACGTCAACTTCGATGTCAGCCGTGGCACACTACAGCAACGCAAAATCTTCAAAAACTTTCCCGTAAAGCAGAACATCACTGGCGTAAAACTTGCACCTCTAATGACTTCTTCATATCTACTTCTATCTACCGCTCCTATCGAAATGCTCTGGACACTGCAAAACAAACATACTTCCAATCTGTTATCTATGCTCAGGCTTCCAACCCCAAACGCCTTTTTAAGACATTTAAAGCTCTTCTCAATCCTCCCACCCCAAACCCTCCGTCCACTATCAGTGCCCAGGGCCTATTTCAAGGACAAGATTGATAAGATCAGACTAGAATTGGTATCCTCTTCCTTGACAAGCAATTGGTTCAATTCTTTCCCACCAACCTCTGACATACTTTCTTCATTTGACCCCACAAATGAAGAGGAAATTTCTACTCTCTTCTTATCCTCCTATTCTACCTCCTGTCCTCTTGGTCCTATACCCTGTCTCCTGTGCTCATCTCACCTCTGACTAAAATCTGTAATCTCTCGCTCTCTACTGGCATCTTTCCGTCACTATACAAGCGTGCAGTGATTACTCCTATCCTAAAAAAACAAGATTCCGACCCAAACTCTCTATTAAATTACCGTCCCTTCTCTCAGCTGCCATTCCCCTCCAAGCTTCTAGAGAGACTTGCCTACACTCGCCTCATACACTTCCTTTCCGCAAACAACCTGTTGGATCCTCTTCAGTCTGGCTTTCGTTCTCAACACTCCACAGAGACTGCGTTGACTAAGGTTGTTAATGATCTGATCACTGCTAAAACTAAACGCCATTACTCTCTCCTGAAAACCCACCTCTTCAGACAAGCTTATAATGTTCCTCAACCACCCTCTTAACCTCACTACACTACCCTATTACCACCTGTTATACATTTACCCCTTGACCAACATTGTTGTGTGACAGGACCATTTAGCTTATGAGTCACTTTTACCTTTGCAGTCTGGCTGGGCCAACTGCAAATGTAGACTTAACCTCATGTGTCAAACTCCCATTGTCCAATAGATTGTAAGCTTGCGAGCAGGGCCTTCTTACCTCTTTGTCTGTTTTACCCAGTTTGTTTATTAGTTTAATATGTTTGTCCCCAATTGTAAAGCGCTACGGAATATGTTATGCGCTATATAAATAAATGATGATGATTATTGTCGACTTTCCAAACCAGTCTACATTAGTGTGCCCACATATAAATGTTGATCATGTAAATGTCAAACATATATATAATAACCGGGTTTAAGGGCAGGAGGACAATACCATCTTGCACCATTTAACATTATGTCTTTGTCGGAGTGCAGTGACTTCCCAGGTATTCACCAAGAACCGCCTCAAGGCAGGATGGACTTTGCTGCTGAGAACTTGCAGGTTGCGGCCCCCTGGACTGCTTCAGGATGTAACACTAGGCCTAAAGAGGAATGAGGGAGGTACCCTGGAGGTACAGCTGAGACACTTACTAGAACACTGCAGCACAGCACAGAATGGTCGGACAGACTTAGATCTGGTACATGGGTAATCAGGGAGAGAGTGGTCAGACAGGCTAGGATCTGGTACACAAGTTATCTGGTAGCACTTGGCCAGACAAGCAGAGTTCAGTACACAGAAGATCCAGCAGCACTTGGTCAGACAGGCAGAGAATCGGTACACAGAGAGATCCAGTAGAATATAGCACCAAGACAAGGAACAGCAAAATGGGGAGTCAGAAGCTCAGCAAACACTGGGCACTGACACTTGTCCAGTGTCAGTGCCCGGTTTAACTAGAGAGGCAAGTTTGAAAACCCCACCCCAACAGGCGAGTCATGTGACCTGCTACATGGAAGTGCCGACCACGGCATGTAGGAGACAGCGCTGGAACGGAGAGAATGTAAGTCTGTTACACTTACTTGGTGTATCTTCTTTTCTAAAATGTAAATTCAATTGATCTATACATCTGTGATGAAGACGATGATGAGAGTGAAGACATTGTCACCATTGAGGAAGATGAATACTGTTACCATTAGTACATTTTTAAAATCCCTATCTATTCTGATTTCTCGGTCAGTTGCCATCTTTATTGGCGTGATGGATTGCACCTGAATGAGGAGGGGGCTGCAGTGCTAGGGGGGAGGATGGTTAGAAGGTTGGAGGAGATTTTAAACTAGGCTCTGGGGGGGAGGGGCAAGCAAGTATTTATGGGATAGACATTGAGAGAAGTAAGGAGGAATTTAACAAGAGTCAAGGGGGTGGAGAGGGGGGAAAGGGAAGCATAGCCGATAAGGAGTGGCCCTTTTTAAAGCAAAAAGAAATACCTAAGGGAGGCAATAGACTTAAGAGTATGCTTGCAAATGCAAGAAGCCTGACAGGTAAAATGGGGGAGTTAGAACTAGTAGCAATAAATGAGCAGTATGATATTATAGGTATTACAGAGACCTGGTGGGATGATACACATGACTGGGCAGTCAACTTGGAAGGCTATTCTCTCTTCAGGAGGGATAGGGTAAATAAAAGGGGAGGAGGAGTATGTCTTTATATTAAGCCAGAATTAAAACCAAGTATTCAGGAAGTTATATACGAGAATATTGGTAATAATATAGAGGCATTATGGGTGGAAATATCCAGCGGAGGAAAAAGTTCAGAGAAGTTGCTGATAGGGATATGCTATAAACCGCCAGATATTAGTACGATTGAGGAAGTCCAACTTCTACAGCAAATTGAAAAGGCTACACAACTAGGTCAAATTTTAATTATGGGGGATTTTAATTATCCGGACATTGAGTGGAGTACTGAGACCTGCAGTACAGCTAGGGGAAATAGGTTTCTGAGCACGCTAAAAGACCATTACATGTCCCAATAAGTAGAGGAACCAACTAGGAACCGGACTATACTGGACCTAGTAATAACAAACAATGTAGACGTAATATCAAATATTCAAGTAAAGGAGCACTTGGGAAACAGTGATCATAATATGGTCTCATTTGAAATTAGTTTCCAGAAACAACGGTATAAGAGATAAACTAGGACTTTAAACTTTAGAAATGCAAATTTTAATATGCTAAAGGAGTCTATAAAGAGCATAGACTGGGACAAAGCCTTTGAAGGAAAAAATACAGAAGAAATGTGGGCTGTCTTTAAAATGTTGTTGGAAACATACACGTATAAGTTCATTCCTATGGGAAATAAATGTAAAAGAATTAAGTTGAAACCAATGTGGCTAAATAAAAAGGTAAGGGAAGAAATGCAAAGGAAGAAGCGTGCATTTAAATTGTTTAAGTCTGAAGGGTCAGAGGAGTCCTTCCGTAGGTACAAGAAATGTAATAAAACATGCAAAAAGGAAATTAGATTGGCTAAATTAGAAAATGAAAGGCACGTTGCAAAAGAAAGTAAGACAAACCCCAAAAAGTTTTTTAAGTATATAAATGGCAAAAGGATTAAAAAAGATAATATAGGACCCCTAAGAAGTGAGATGGGTGAATTGATAAATGATATTAAGGAAAAAGCAGAGGTATTAAACACGTTCTTTTCTTCAGTATTTACCAGAGAGGAACAAATGGCAGGAGTAATACATAAAAATGGAAATTAAACCATGCCATTAATTAATACTTGGTTGTCAGAGGAAGAAGTCCAAAGGCAACTGAAGAATATTAAGATAAATAAAGCTCCAGGTCCAGATGGCATACACCCAAGGGTCCTTATGGAGTTAAACTCGGAAATAGCTAGACCACTATTCTTAATTTTCAGAGATTCAATCTCATCAGGCTCAGTACCAAGGGATTGGCGAATAGCAGATGTGGTGCCGATGTTTAAAAAGGGGACGAGATCACAACCAGAGAATAGACCTGTAAGCCTGACATCAATAGTGGGGAAACTACTGGAAGGTATTTTAAGGGACAGTATTCAGGATTACTTGGTACGCAATAAAATTATTAGTGGGAATCAACATGGATTTGTGAGGGATAGGTCATGTCAAACCAATCTAATTAGTTTCTACGAGGAAGTTAGTGGGAACTTAGACCAGGGCAGGACAGTAGATGTGGTCTACTTAGATTTTGCAAAGGCCTTTGATACAGTGCCACACAAGAGGTTGGTTTCCAAAATAAGGGAACTGGGTCTAGGAATCAAAATTTGTACTTGGATTGAAAACTGGTTAGAGAATAGGGAACAGAGAGTTGTGATAAATGGAACATTTTCTAATTGGTCAAAAGTCTTAAGTGGAGTACCTCAAGGTTCCGTGCTGGGACCACTCCTTTTTAATATATTTATTAATGACCTTGGTGATGGTTTAGAGAGTAAAGTTTCTATTTTTGCAGATGACACTAAACTCTGTAAGATAATAAAATCAGAGCAAGATGTAGCTTCTCTACAGAGGGACTTAAATAAACTGGAGGATTGGGCGGCCAAATGGAATATGAGGTTTAACACAGATAAATGTAAGGTTATGCATTCAGGGATCAAAAACAAGAACGCAATCTATAAATTAAATGAAATTAATTTAGGAGAATCTATAATGGAAAAGGATTTGGGAGTGCTTGTAGACAGTAGACTTAGCAATAGTGCTCAATGTCAAGCAGCAGCTGCAAGGGCAAACAAAGTATTGGCATGCATAAAAAGGGGCATAGATGCAAGGGAAGACAGTGTAATTTTGCCACTGTATAAATCGTTGGTAAGACCTAATCTTGAATATGCAGTACAGTTCTGGGCACCACTCTATAAAAAAGATAATTTGGAACTAGAAAGGGTTCAGAGAAGGGTGACAAAATTGATAAAGGGTATGGAGTCATTAAGTTATGAGGAAAGGTTAGCCAGTTTAGGCATGTTTACTTTAGAAAAGAGGCGTCTAAGGGGAGATATGATTACTATGTACAAATACATTAGGGGTCAATACAGAGAGCTTTCATGGGAACTTTTTACCCCAAGGACCATACACAGGACACGTGGTCATCCCCTAAGGTTAGAGGAGAGGAAATTTCACAACCAGCAAAGGAAGGGGTTCTTTACAGTAAGGGCAGTCAAGATATGGAATTCATTGCCAGGGAAGGTTGTGATGGCAGATTCAATAGATATGTTTAAGAAAGGGTTAGACAAATTTTTAGCGGAAAGGTGTATCCAGGGATACGACCGTTAATTTAAAATGAAGGATAGTAGTGGATATAGGGTAAAAATAGGACTGCAATATTGAGTCTGGTGGGATTTTCACAATTGAAACAGATTGTCGGTTGCTTACTCTGGATTAATTTCAAATATAAGTGCAGGATCGCAGGAGATCCAAAATAGGTTGAACTTGATGGACTGGTGTCTTTTTTCAACCTCATCAACTATGTTACTATGTTACTATGTTCTCCAATTTAACAACCAACAACCAAAATGTTTGCTTTTGCGGGGGCGCAAACAAATCAAGCACATCAGCCACAAAAGTGTCAGTCCCTGACACTGAACTGCTTGGTTTGTTACACTACGCATGACTTGTTTAACATATGGGTGGGTGGGAGGGCCATAGGACAATTACATCTTCCACCATTTTACATTATGTCCTTGATCTATAATCTTGTGTTAAATGTCTATTGATACCGCCGCTGTCAGCCTTATGAGCCTCTTTACCTTATGATGCATACTGTCTAACATTAAAAATATAATTTACATGGTTTTTCTCTCACCATTTGGCCATGAACGCAACCCTGTCCACTCTGTCTTCAAACGCAAAGGACGCTTAGTACAGCCGATAATTTGGGGAGTGAACGGGGTGGGAATGGGGCGTTTTGCTGTAATCAATGTACAGTAAGGGCATGCCAAACTCAAGCGCACGTAGCCACATCCGAATTCAGCTCTGGCCATCTCAAAGTTACTTGTTTTTAATGCCGTATCTTATGCTCCAGCTACAGGGCTAGTGTAAGTCCTGAACAGCAGTGATGACAGTCTTATATGCATGCTATAATCATCATCTTCATCATCATCATCATCATCATCACCATTTATTTATATAGCGCCACTGATTCCGCAGCGCTGTACAGAGAACTCACTCACGCCAGTCACTGCCCCATTGGAGCTTACAGTCTAAATTCCCTAACATACACACACAGACTTGTGTTTGTAATCACAAGCAACTGTAAAAATGTATTTTATGGTCAGTAGACATTGAGAACATCCTAATAAATGTATTAAATTGGGAATAATTAAAAAAAAATTTTTTTGCATAACTGTTTTATCATTAATGCCTATATTATTAATAGGTGACATTTCAATTATTTATTTATTTTCTGTGCGTCTGTCTCTTGCGAATTTATAACCCACATAGGTATTGAACGTATCCTGCAGCATCTTGCATAGTAGAGCACAGCAAATCTACACCTGATTTCAACAGCACACATATTTTGAGATCCGTGCCTTGATGCATGGGCATTTAATACTAAACGCAGGTTGTGCTCAGTGAACCCGAGTCATTAAGGCACACATCTCTGTTTTTTGTGTGTATCGAATGCAAATCCCATCTGTGCATGTTCACAACCGAGTCAAAAAACGCAAGACTGCTGCTTATGCATAGGCAATGGGAACTTACTATTGTTTATAATTTTGGGGTGTGAACAAGGGGGTAAAGGGGCGTGGTGCCATAGTCAATGGACAATGAGTGTCAGGGTCGGGCGAACGTAGCAACATGTTTTATGGTGTAAAGTACGCACCTGTTAGCGGTCTAGTTTAACTCCCCATGGCCAACCACCAACATACACAACAGTGCACTGGCTCAGTATGCAATTGTGACGTATGCTAACTATTTACCTGCATACACTCCGCTCATTAAGCACCGCTATATAAAGGACAATTGGAGCATGCGCTGTATGCTGCTATTTCGTATGGATCTGCTTTTATTTGCATTCTGCTGTGTCAAATTCTCGGAGGACTACAATCAATTAATAAGGTATTAAGGTATTTAGCTCTTGTCACATATTTTGCCTTTGTTTGTTTGTTCATGTTAGGGCTTTGTGATGTGCCTGTTTAATATTACAATAATATTTTATTGTTTTTAAGGTTTTTGCTTGCTCCTACATTTATCCCCCTAGTAATGTGACAATTTCTTATTTTGCTTTACTTACTTTGTTTCATGTTATGGCCTAGTGATGTGCCTGTTTAATACTTTATTGTAATTGTTTTTATGTATTACTGATTTATTATTTATTATTTTCTAAAAGCATGCCCGATGCATTATTTTTTTTTTTTTTTTTTAATAAACAAATATTATTTTATTATATTATATTTTCTTTTACAGTGCCATTAGGAGCCCTGGTAACTCGCTCACAGGTGTAAGTATATTAGAGATCTTAAATGTGCAAACAGGCATGAAAGTTTCAAAGCCATGAGGTAATGTATTTTTTGAATCCCTTCATCCCACTCTCTTAAATATTGCATTTCTTAGAACTTGCCGAGGTATAGCGCAGGAGCTGTCAACCCCTCCAAAACCAGCAACTAGTCCACTGTTCCGGCCCAGGGAGTGTGTCTTCATACCACGTGTCAGCCTTTTTGGGATGTCTGATGCTGAGGTGGTCCGTCATTATGTCATCCTGGACATCCTGCTCATTGTGCAGAGTAACCTGGAGGTAATGTGCAACATCCCAACAGCAATACTGCCATTGACCAAACTGTTGGCGGTATTGCACTTTTGTGCCACATAGTGATTCTAGACCACTGTGGGATTCGTTGCAGGGATGTCCCAGAAGTCCTTCAGTTGTGTGCTGAAGGTTGTCCTGCGGGCATTCCTGACACGGCTCAGGCAATTCATCCATCTGCCACTCGATGAGGAGTCCCTTGTGCCCATAAAGCAGCAGTTTGCAACCATTTTTACTTAACCATATGTGCACTCTACTGAGCTTGCAAAATGTATTGAAGTACACCTATAGACCAAGCATTTCACCATATCAATGTATTAGGAGTGCATTTTCTACATTTTTTTATTTCTTTCTTTGCAGCTGGCAAGGAGTTGATGTTGACTCCAAGATGCTGCCCATCCCAAGTTCTGTTAGGGCAAATAAAAAACAAGAATAAAAAATGTAAAAAAATATGAAGAAAAAAAAATAGGCCAAAAATAATTAATTTTCTTAAAGAAATTACAAAATAAATTTTATTAAGTTCTATTAAGTTAATTTGTAAATAAAATTGTTTATTTGGTTTAAAAAGCTTGTGTGTGGGTTTGAGTTATATTTTAAAAATGAGATTGTATGCGTGCGAGCAGGGCCCTCCTACCTCTCTGTATATATTACCCAGTTTTGTTTTATTACTGCTTGTTCCCAATTGTAAAGCGCTACGTAATCTGCTGGTGCTATATAAATAAATGTTGATGATGATGATGACATTAAGATTTGTGAAGTAAAAATTCTGGGCCTCAACCCCCCAACTCCCCACAAGCTGTACCCAGCTCCATGCTGATAGCAGTAGGACTCTTCCTACACTGTTGGGTGGTGGTTGTGAGGGGATAACAGTGATTTAAATGTCCAGCAGTGGGTTAAAGGGCAATGGTGGTACAGACCGGGCATGGTCTCTCAATCATAGGGGCAAACCTCGTATTAGTGCCAGGCCTAGTGGCAAAGTTTGCCAATTGTAGTAACAACAAGCACAGTACCTAGCGGACGAATATTGTACTATTACATGCAGATGTACACCGCACGACAGTGTGCACGCAATGTAAAACCTGTTACTAACGAAGACATAAAGAAACGTATGTGACGTTCTGTGTCTTGTTGGCTTCAGGAGTTCGCAACGGACAGTTCAGTGCGGTTTCACCCGAACGCACGGTATGCGTGCTTTAATGACTCAGGCACAGTATGCGTGCCTTTATGAATCAGGCCCACTTTATACATAGCCTGGATTTTATTATTTTGAAATAGGAGCCAGATTTGGATTGAAAACAGACAACATTTGGATTGCTGACACTGAAAGAATAGTGCCACATTGTTATGTTTTAATAATGTTGCATTTGTGCTATTTATGTAAAGGCTTGCAATGTTCTGTTGTTCCACTGTGTGCCACTATAGGCCCACTACTTTTTAAAAAAAAAACTATAATCACAAACATCTACTACATATTTTAAAGTGTCAACCTTACTTCCTGGATGGGATGTCCTATGGTGACTTCTTATGGAGTTTAATAATCTTACACACCTTAGGCTTTTTCTCAGCTAGCTGACACTCAAACATTTCTGAATCTGCCAAACTTTATTTCATACATTATGGAATGATGAATAATTGTATAAGTGCCAACAGCTGTTATAAATGTGTAGTGCCATTTGTTGGAAAATAATGCTATGTAAACTGGATTTTATGTATGTCCATGCTTTTATTCATGTATTCCTGGTCTCTTATTCTCAGATATACATCTGTTTTATTTTGTAGGCTTGGACAGTACACATCTGCTTTCTACTTATTTATAATACAAAACTAAATAAAAATACTTTAAATATTTCACTTAATTCTCTTTTTAATTTCATCTTCATATCATAACAATTTTAATCTTTGTTTTAGCCTATGGGTATAAACCATACTTGCCAACTTTCTGAAGTTGGCTTCCGGGAGCCTGCCGGGGGAGGTGAGCTGGGCTCCAAAATTTGTGTCATTTTGGACCCGCCCCGTGATGTAATGACGCAAATGCGTCATTTTACAGCAGGGGACGGGTCCAAAAGGCTGCAATTCAGCGGGAATTGCAACATTTTGGACCTAATTCTGCCCACTTCACTAGGAAGTGGGCAGATGCGGGAGATTGCTACACTCTCCCGGTCGAAATGCAGGAGTCTCACGGACATTCCAGGAGAGTTGGCAAGTATGGTATAAACACATATAACTGTTTTACTTTATCTTTTTGATTTCTGTATTTAATGTTTATTTTAATGTCTGCAGTGCACCACACACCCACATAACGTGTGACTCAAAATCACACTATTTTAAAACATACTTAATTTTCGATTAATTTTCGATTTGATTGTATTTTTTAATGCATTAGAATTCAGATGAAAGCACTTCCTTTTCCCCCATTTGGACTGCCTACCTCTTTAAACTAATTTCTTCCAATGAACCACTTGATAGAGATGCTTAAAAATGTTCAACTGGATCAATGGTCAAGACTATGTTCGCGGTACAATTGACTCTAATTCAAATTTGTTCTTCAAAGATTGCCGTCCGTGTTCCATGTAACAATTTATGCTGAAACGAGTTCAAGCTGGTTCACACATGTAGAAACCAACTCACCCGCGTGCAAACTGTTACGGTCAAGCTTGATTGAAACTGTTTGAATCTCTTGAAGTTAGTTTGATTTAATAATTGATCCAAAATTTCAGAAATACCAGTGACTTTTTGCACAGATTCAATGAATTGGTTTAAGAAACAATACATGGCTGTTCAGCATTTCTAGTAATTAAGATGTTAAGGTAAACAAAATACTCTTGAAAATAAGGGGGTCTATTGATCAATTGTCATATTTGTTCAGTTCCTGATATTAAATATACTTGCTTAGTTCAGGTTTTCCCACTCTCCATCCCTTCTTCATCTCTTGTAGGTATAGATGAATGTCCAAATCATGTACCATCAACTCTTGACGCCTATGCAAAAGATGCCATCTTGGGCACACAAAACCCCTGCCCACCAACATTCTGCCTCTCCATGCTTAAGTGGATGTAAGTGTACGATCATCATCATCATCATAATTATCTATTTATATACTAATGCACAAGAATCTAGATATTGGACACATTTTTGGTGCTCTGTGTAGTATGGAAATGTGTATTTTATGCAAGTAAATTATTGGCGTACATCAAACTCTAATTGAGGCCCTTAAACTTCAACTGAATAACTGTTTGCTCACCAATTTACATTGCTTTCTCTGGCATCTCGAGCTTGGTGCTATGGAAATGACAGAACGTGTAAGGGAAGTTACTTTATAACTTAATATAGAGCAATAAAGGAGAATTTGTGACAAGTAAAATTATCTATCGATCTATCTATCTATCTATCTATCTATCTATCTATCTATCTATCTATCTATCTATCTATCTATCTATCTATCTATATCTATAGCTATATAGAGATATATACTTCATACAAGAAAATCCTGGAGACCATCTCTCCAAATAAATAAGATTTATTGCAATTGGTATCAAATCAGATAAACTCCATAACAGCATTCTTTGCATGATATAAAATATATACAAAAAAGAAAAACTAAAAAACAAAAAACACCAAAGTATAAAAACACAGAGCACAAACCCTAAATTAATCATATATTAATCTTCTTAAGTTATAATATAAAACTTATATTATTTTATTAAGTAATATATTAACCTTCTTTAATCAAACAAAAATAAAACAACTACTACACAGTGAATAAATTAATCAAAAGTCTCACAACCTCCAAATAGGGAAAAAGGAAGACGAGAAAATAGTCTGAAAAAAATAATGATCTAGGTCACATAGAGATCTCAAAGGAATTGTCACACAACAGACCTGCTGATCGACGGGCTCCCCGCTGTTATTCACCCTATTCACAGCGGCTGGGCTTCTCAGAGATAGATGCCGCGGCTCTCCTGGCGGGACGCCATCTCGTCTGGTGAACTGCTCATGCGCGAACCGGCACTTCTCCCCCAATCAGTTCCTTCAACCAATCAGATGCCTGACCGCACTATTTAAACACACCTCTTACCTGTGTAAGTTGCCAGATCTTCAGGTCTATCCTCCTGTTCAGACGTCCTGTTCCCTGCTCCTGTGGTAAGGCTCTGCAGATTAATGCTACCTGTTCTCTGAGTCTCCAGCACATCTATCTGCAGATCATCACAGCCTCTGTGTCTACTCCACTATACTGTGGTAATGCTCTGCAGATTATAGCTACCTGATCTCTGAGTCTCCAGCACATCTTTCTGCAGTTCATCACAGCCTCTGTGTCTACTCCACTAACCTGTGGTAACGCTCTGCAGATTATTGCTACCTGATCTCTGAGTCTCCAGCACATCTATCTGCGGATCACTGCAACCAGTCTACTGTAAACCTACATACTCTCCAGCTGATCCTTGCTCTCTGTATATTGGCATCTTCAGTTATTATCTTGGTTCTCAATACAGTCTCACTCATCACTCTCTAAGAGGGCCGTGACCTGCAGTCTTGGGAGCAGTGAAGTCCAAACTAATTTGCGGGAGTCCCTGACCAAAACCTAACTCACTGTTAGACTCCGCGCCTTGTGAGCCGACTGTATGGGCATCCCTCTGACCCTAGCTGAGTGACAGGAATAAACAAGGTGAGTACTGATCCATAAAATATACATCTAGCCTACAAGAATTGTATCTAATGCCTATCAAATAAAGGTTCACTATCCAATATTGTTAGACAATATATGTTAAAAATTAGAATTTGCAGTATATGAAGCATGAAATACCACTTATCAAAACACTTTCATATACAAATCTTGTAGAAAACAGGTTAAGATGAATTTTTCATTTAAATATTGTGGTGTTGTTGAAATCAAAATATGAGTGCAACAAGCTTCTTACTGTAATAGTAATTTGTCAGGATCACTACCTTATCGAAGTGGTGGAACCTGCTTAAGTGGCATAAAGTGAAAATTGCTGATTTTATGATTGCACTGTAAAAAGTTTCATGCTACAGGTGGGGTTTTATTATCCATCTGTTGCATGGCTTTTTTTAATCGAAGATTTATGTAGTGCCATTCTCTCTTTTAGCATCCGCAAAGTTTTGCCGAAATATAATTTGTTGCAAGGGCATATTATGATATACACTACAAATTTACTTTCACACATTAGCCGCTGAGCAATATTAAAGGATTCATCTGCATCTGTAATAGGGTTGACAAATTTATCACAAGTAAGTAAAAATAGGCATTTGACACAACCTGTGCATTTGAATACACCCGGTTTCAGTGCGAGCCAACTTGTGGTGTTTATTAATACAATGTCATTATGGACCAGACTATCCTTTAAATTACAACTCTGTTTACAGCAGAACAAAGGCAGTGAAGACAGTTTTTGGAACTAATAGAGAAGGTGTTTGTCATGAAAATACTACCAGCATCCCTGACTTTGGGTGTTTACTGTATGGGGTTATCAGGGCCGGTGCTAGGGTCCATGGCGCCCTAGGCATTTTTACAAAATCGGCGCCTCGAGAGGCGCCCCCCCCCCTGCAAAAATTGGCGCCCTCCTCCCCCCTCACCCCGTCTTTCTTTACCTTGTCTCGCCACCGCCGCCTCTCTGCTCCGTCTCCTCCCCTCCACTCACTGACTAGTGAGTGGAGGGGAGGAGACAGAGCAGAGAGGCGGCGGTGGTGAGCAATAGCCTCTTCCCCCCTCCCCGTGCATCTGAATGCTGTGCGGCGGCCGTGACAGGTATGGTCAGCGGTCGCTGCACAGTTTTAAAGTCATTTACCATTCTGTGGCGCCCTCCAGAGCCCGGCGCCCTAGGCAAGTGCCTAACCTTGCCTAATGGGAGCGCCGGGCCTGGGGGTTATACACTATTCCAGCACTCAGTCTTTCCCTCACCTATCACACAGGTAATAGATTCACTGACTGGCCCCCAAACAGCCCTGTCACACCCATACACACCTATGATCTCCTACCACCTATTAAATAAGGCCAATAGGATCACAATGGCAAACACTGGCATACAGTATGCTCCTTGTTACACCCAGGTTAGAAATTAGAGATGCTCACTGACCCCCGTGTTTTGGTTTTGGTTTTGGATATGGATTACCTTTGGGTTTTGGTTTTGTTTTGCTATTTTTTTCAAAATTACATTTTTTGGGCTAAAATCACATAATTTAGGTATTATTTTGTACCTACATTATTATTAACCGCACTAGCACTTTTATTTTCATACACTTTCAAACAAAGATTGCAGCAGTTCTTGCCAGTGATAAGAGAAAGGCCATTGTCATGCCTGGGTATAAGACCAAAAATCCACCTCTTATGTGTGGAATTATTTTTATACAAATCCTGACAACAGTTGTCTAGCCATTTGTAGCGTTATTAAAGCCACACTCAGTAGAGGTAGGGACCTTAACCATCTATGATCCTCATCCATGTTGCGACATTTGAAGCGAGTTCACGGAAAGCTGTTGGGAAAATCAGAAACTTATTTTAAAAAAAATAACAACAAGCAATCCAGCATCCTCTACCTCCCTTTTCTTATCTAGATCCCAGCACCTGCAATCTACACCCCCAACACCTTCATCATCAATATCCCCAGAAGTGATGGGAGTTAGTCCTGCATCCAAGTTCCTAATTCTAGATGACTCCTCCACTAACCATGACTCCTCTGAAGAATTATTGAGCATTAGTCCTGCTGCTGCTGCTGGGGGTGGATCTTAAACCCAGATGAAGACTACTTGTAGTTTACAACAATTGACTGTTAAACAATCCTTTGCTAGAGGAAGAAAGTAAGAAAGCTGTCACCCAGTCGCAAAGCGGGTCATAGACGCCATGGGGACTATGCTAATATTAGATCTGCGTCCAATGTCCACTATTAATGCAGCTGGTTACTTGAGGTCTTCTGTCCCTATTACCAAATTCCATCACAGCACCATTTTACTAGAAAAGCTATTCCTCACCTCTACCAGAAGGTCCATAAAAATGGAATTATTGGGCTACAAAATGCATTTCTACCCACGGTACACTTAACCACAGATATGGGTACAAGCGGAACTTGGCAAACTAAAGATGATATGACTGTGACAGCCCACTGGGTTGGTGATTTGCCTTCACCAGCAGGAACAGCAGCAGCATGTACCCAATTACGTCACATTTTTCAGAAGTAGGCTACTGTGTGTATCAGCGGCTTCAGTAAGAGGCATACAGCTGACAATCTGTTACAAAAAGTAAGGGATGTCATTGCAACATGGCTAATCCTGCTTGGACTCTCCTAAGGATATGTGATTTCTGATAACGACACCAATATTGTTCAAGCATTACAGCGGGGGGGGGGGGGGGGAGGGGGATTCCATCACATTTCCTGTTTTGCTCACACAATCAACTTGGTGTTACAGATTTTTTAAAAAATGACAATAATGCGCTGATGTGGATTCGCTAGCGGAAAAATGTGAAGATATCGAAAACAGAGCCCGGAGGAATAACATTCGTCTAAAAAACATCCCAGAGTTGGTGGATACTCAGGCTCTCCCTGGCTTTCTGCTAGGCTTCTTCAAGACCATAATAACAGACGCCGCAGACGACAAACTACTTCTGGATAGGGCTCACAGATCCCTGTGCCCTAAGTCTGCTCCGGGCCAGCAACCAAGGGATTTCATCCTCCGCATGCACTTCTACCACATAAAGGAGAAAATCATGCAGGCCACAAGGAACAGGGACTCTATCCCATACCAAGACAGCGATATCCAGTTTTTTGCAGATCTGGCACCTCTAACCATCCAGAAACGCAGAGACCTGAAAGATGTCACAAAGGCTCTAGGACAACATGGGTACCGATACAAGTGGTGTTTTCCTTTTCGGCTTCAAGTCTTCACAGAAACTAGACCTCTCTTTGCAAAGACTCCGACAGAAGGCGCTTTGATACTGGAAAACTGGGACTGTCTTCTAACTTTATGTCTTCTACAGATAGACCGACTGTGGCGCGATCCCCGAGAACCTCACCGCGACCAGAATGGAACACGGCCTAATAAGGCAGAGATCCTAGCCTCTAGAGACAGACCTCCTTAAGCTGAAACAGAGGTGTGATCCTTCTGAGAAAAATGGACAGAGACTATACCTTAAATGGTCTATTTTTCTCTTTAGGTCTCCAGAGATTGCTCTCCTCTCGTCCTTTGTTTTTTCTACCCCCTCCCCTTTTTTATTTCCTGACAGGTACGAGCATAATGTTATTGTGATCTCTACATGGACTGATCTGACGTGTCCTGTCTTACTGCTGAAAGAAGATTCACCTGTTTATCTCCGACTCACCCCTCTAGTCTCACAGGGAGAGTTCAGCTCACTTCGAGGTCTTGGCGTAGACTTCTGCCAGCGCCACATGTGCTATGAACTATTCTATACCGGTGATATTTAAGCCTTAATTACTATTTTAAGTTGCCAAACTTATATTGTTTTTACACAGATATCTCATGGCTGTCTACTTTTGTACTTTCAGAGGATTCTCTAGTGTGTAAATGTTAATGTTATGTTATTGTATTCTAACTAAATTGGTTGGTGCCCCTCTCTTCCCTTCTGCTCACACTACCCGAACACAACCTACAACAATCCACCCCCCCCCCCTTCCCAGTCCTCTCCCCTCTTGGTGCGACTCCTTGTAGTAGCACCTACTACTTTACCCGAAGTCGAGCAACCATAGGTCAGACAAACGATGACCGACCAGTACTTCCCCCCCCCTTGACAGGTTGCAGACAGCTCAACCCTACATCTTCTCCTTCCCTACCGATTCATCCATCCTTCACCATTCACTTTGTAAGCATAGCCCATTCCACACATCCCTGATTTCATGGCATCTTGCTGGAACTGCGGACTCGGAGGAGCCCCTCAATGTTAAGTCTCACACTCTCACCACAATATGTCGCTTCATTTACTGACAATAAATGTTAAGGGGTTGAACACCCCCCAAAAGCGTTCCACCCTAATGGCTGCACTTAAAAAGACACGAGCAGAAGTAGTCTTCCTGCAGGAAACCCATCTAACTCAACCGCACACAACATTTCAGGGGAAACTCTTTTCTCAAACATTTTTTGCTTCAGCTGCATCTAAACACCGAGGAGTGGCAATCCTTGTACGACCATCAGTACCTCTTAAGGTACGACGCTCAATAGCAGATCCTGAGGGTCGATTTCTCAAGTTAGTGGGCACACTGGGCCAGCTTCCGGTCACACTGATCTGTTGCTACGCTCCAAACCGAGGCCAGATCCCATTCCTACAAAAGCTATTTAGCCTTATTAACAAACAAGCGGAGGGCCACCTGTCGATGGGAGGTGATTTCAATGTGATACTGGATCCCAATTTGGATAAATCCCCAACTGTCGCAACATCTGCACAAACACCAATGCACCCCACGCGACTTTCCAAACAATTTGCTCTCTTACTTGAAGAACATTCTCTGTTGGATGCATGGAGGGTTATCGATGGTACGGATAGGGGGTACATGTTTTACTCTCACCCTCATAATGTGTATACCCGTATAGACTATTTTTTCGTAGACTCACAGTTAGCAACCAAACTCTGTAAAGCTGAGGTTCATCCGTTTACCTGGACAGATCATATGGGGGTATCATTTGAGTTACAAGTAGCGAATCTTCCTAAGCGAAGCTTAACATGGAGGCTAGATGACACTCTTTTACTCAACCCTAAGACATGCTTGGAGCTAACGGAGGCCCTTAATGATTACTTTGCTTTGAATGAGTCCCCTGATCTATCACCATCCATAGTCTGGGAGGCGCATAAAGCCACAATGCGCGGGCGGCTCATCACCATCGCCTCTGCTCGGCATAGAGAGGAAAAAGAACTGATAGCCACACTAGAGACTAGTCTTATCTCCCTTCTCGCTCAGCACCAGGGTTCCTTGGACCCATCGCACCTGCGGGAGCTGACAGCGGTGAGGGGTCAGCTCAACGCGGTCCTATCCAAAAAAACAGCCCGCAGTCTTAAATGGACCCAGCAGCTTTTCTACAAAAAAAGCGATAAAGCAGACTCTCTCCTGGCTAGGAAGTTGCGGCAGAAGCGCACGCGTAACACGATTACATCAATTAAAAACTCACAGGGTGTAGCCACATACAATCCGAGTCAGATAGTGAAGGAATTCCAGACGTACTATTCGTCGCTATATAACTTAGACGCCTCATCTCCACCCCCTCCTGACTTAGAAGACAGAATAAATGCGTACCTGTGCTCTTGCCAACTTCCGCGACTCTCTGAAGCAGAGATTGAATTCCTTAATTTAGATATAACGGAGGAGGAAATCATTACTGCCTTACGCGGGATGAAAGTGTCATCTGCTCCAGGCCCAGATGGCTTCCCAGCCAAATATTATAAAAAATGTGCAGGTGTCCTTAGCCCTAAACTCACCACATAGTTTAATGCCATCCTCGATGGAACC
Source organism: Mixophyes fleayi (assembly GCF_038048845.1). Lineage (NCBI taxonomy): Eukaryota > Metazoa > Chordata > Amphibia > Anura > Limnodynastidae > Mixophyes > Mixophyes fleayi. The sequence goes on along the minus strand of NC_134411.1, from coordinate 44,717,254 downwards.
TCCTTTGACCCGGCGACGACTCGATCCCGGATATCAATAATCCCAAAAGAGGGTAAGGACCCCTCCCTTTGCAGCAGCTATCGTCCCATATCACTTCTAAACGTTGACCTTAAGATATATGCTAAAATTCTCGCGAATAGGGTGTCCTCTATCTCCCCTTTTATTTGCCTTGGTGATAGAACCCTTAGCTACGATAATCCGTATGAATCCTAATATAACGGGGATACAACTACCTTCCAGTACCCATAAGATAGCCCTCTATGCGGACGACATTCTCCTTACCCTAACTAACCCTTTAACCTCTCTCCACAACCTATTTCAAGAGCTTGAAATCTTTTCCACAATATCAAACTTTAAGATAAACACAGCCAAAACAGATATCATTGATCTCCATATTCCCCCTAAGTTAAAGCAACTCCTAGAACTAAATTTCCCCTTTCACTGGAATTCCGAACACATAAGATACTTGGGCATAGCCCTTACCAGAAAGGTGGAAAATATCTACCAAGCTAATTACCCCTCCCCCTCATAGCCTGTATAAAAAAAGACTTAAAAGCATGGGACAAACTCATGATATCCTGGGTGGGAAGGATAACGTCTGTAAAAATGAACTTGCTCCCAAGGTTATTATAAATTTTCCACACTCTCCCTACAAGGGTCCCCCCCTCTATCCTAAAAATGTTACAAACATTAATAATGCAGTTTATATGGTCGAACAAGAGACCCAGGATATCTGCTCGCCTTCTACAGCGCTCTCCCGCAGCGGGTGGTCTTGGCATCCCTAACATTCGCAATTACTACTATGCTGCGTGGCTGGCTCAGTGTGTACAATGGCATTCTCCCCCTGGAACTAGGATATGGGTGGACATAGAGTCTGACATACTGGGTGGCCCACCGATCTGCTCTGTACTATGGCTACCAGCCACACAGCGCCCGGTCACTGTCCGAGCCCATCCAGTTCTGGCCCTGTCTTTATCAATTTGGTCTAGATGCAATCGCTTAGCTTCCCTCTCTCCTACTCCTTCGATTCTAGTACCTTTGTGGTCGAACCCAGCCTTTACGCCCGGGTTATCTCGCTCTATGTATATGAAATGGGCAGGTGAAGGCAAGCTGCTGTTACTCAATCATATAACCAGAACAACATTATTTCCACAATTCTCAGAGTTGGTGGAACAGTGTGGCTTTGCTCCGAGACAGTTCCATCAGTATCTTCAGATTAGGCACTACCACCAAACAGTCAAGGCTTAACTCTCTTCCAGGCCACCCACCACATTTGATCTATGTCTTTCGGGCCCAGCCTCCAAAGGTCTCATTTCTATTCTATATAATACTTTACTTCCTGCCACTCCGCCTGTTAATGATCGCTTTCAGACGCAGTGGGAGGCTGACCTGGGGACTGTACTGGATGAGGAAGAATGGTCGGATGTATTTGATGGTACGGCTCACTGTTCTATAAATGTCCGCATTAAAGAAAATGCTAACAAACTGTTGCACAGATGGTATTATGTTCCCTCGAGATTACAAAAAATATATTCACAGACCAGCGCTGATTGTTGGAGAAATTGTGGTCAGACGGGAACGTTCATGCATATATGGTGGGACTGTCCCGGCATCCGCCCATACTAGACAGCAGTTCTTGCATTAGCATCAGCAATCCTAACTGCTCACATACCACCTGACCCTAAGCACATTTTACTACCGCTACCCCTCCCAGACCTCACCAAATCCGAGCACAAGCTCTTCAGGCACATCATCAGTGCTGCCACATGTCAGATAGAGGCTTCTTGGAAAAACTCTACACCACCAACACTCCAGATTGTCTGTAGTCGGATCTGGCACACATACCAGATGGAGCACATTACTAGTGTGCTGAGGGGCTCCTCCGTCTCCTTCCACAAAATTTGGTCCTCATGGGCCACATATCACAATCAACCTCCACTCCAGTTCTAGTGGAATCTAACCATGTTTCTAATAAAAAGTTTAAAAAAAAATAAAAAAATGACAGTGACATGCAGGAGATGCTGTTTGTGCCCTGAAAAATTTAGGGTCATTTTCGGGGTTCTGCAACAGCATGTAGCAAAATGCAGCAGCTGCAATAAAACTAGCATTTGAGGGGAATGTACTTTAGTCCAGCGAAGTAGTCACCTGTGAAGAGAGTGCAGACACAGTTAGCTTGAGTCAAGTGATTGCCTTAATTATACTTTATGAGAAGCAGCTAGAGAAATTTTACGTATAAAATAAAATTGCTAACTATATTGTAATTGTAGATTAAGTACTCAATTCGCTTTGCCAGGATCCAAGAGCTATCAACATCTTGTAATGATGTCTACTCCTTCAGTTTCTCTGGCAACTGCTTGTCGGAAAAAACGTAGCTTTCCCAAGACACAAAGTGGTGATGCAGATGAGTCAGCACAGCATATATGCTCTGGTCTAAAATAATTATTATTATTATTATTATTATTATTATTATCATTTATTTGTTAGGCGCCACAAGGTTTCCACGGCGCCGTACACAGTACAAACAGAAAGAATTGCACAAAAATTGTGACACCATAAATTCTACAAACAAACCTGCTTGTCTTCCTCTTCATTTTTGACTCTTAGCAATTGAGCACTCGTCTTTGGGTGCTATCTATATAACGCAGTAGAATTTGCCTGCAAATTCTATAGACAAGCCTGCTTGTCTTCCTCTTCATTTTTGACTCTTAGCAATTGAGCACTCGTCTTTGGGTGTATATTAGACCCTACACTTTGTAGTGCAAATTCAGAAAAATACAGTTTAATCCCTGCTAGGCCCTCCCTAAACAATACAGTGCTATATTAGAATTTCAGCACTGACAAAATACAGCTTTTTTTAGAAGGGGATATATGAGACCCCAAACACTTTGTAGTGCAAATTCAGAAAAATACTGTGCTATATTAGGAGTTCAGCACTCAGACAATTCAGATTTTTTTAAAAGGGGGTATATGAGACCCCAAACACTTTGTAGTGCAAATTCAGAAAAATGCCTGCTCTATTCCTGCTCTATACTGTGACCTAACCCTTCTCTGTCCCTCTCTCAAATGACGCTAGATCGCTGTGGAGGCGGGTATTTATTGATTCTAAAACTCGCGAGAACCGAGATCCAAGATCCGACATCACAATGACGTTTTGCCTCGCTTTGGAATCCGAATAGGCGCGAGACTACCGAGCCGACTCGGCTCAATACTTGGAACCCCAAAGTTCGGGTGTGTTCGGTTTCAAGGAAACCGAGCCCGCCCATCTCTATTAGAAATACACATACTAGCAATCAAAAGGTTAATACTAACACCTCAAGTCTCTGTTACACAAATGTACAAACTGGCACACACTAGGCTTGTTAGTCAAAGGCTTTAACAATTCACACACCAGCACTTAAATGGTTAACAGGATCAAGCAATATTTATCATAGAAGGCTAATCGATTTGTTAGAGTATCAAGGACAAAACTTTATGAATTTTAGATGTAATATACAAAGGTACAGGGCATTTGGATATAATAAAAAGGAAAAATATAACACATGATACACAAAAAAAAAAATGCAATACAGTTGTAATAACAAATGGGATGACAATAAAACTTACAGATCATAGTCTCTATGCCAGGGACAAGGCAGAATTCAATGGACAGTCCTTCAAGTAGTTTGAACCCCACGAGCTGACAATCTGTTCTCTCCACACAGGGTTTTTAAGCAGACTGAAATGAGATGGCATTCAGAGGGGCAGTGTATATGCTAATGTAGGGGAGGAAATGTCCCCTGGGTGTCAATTTTGGTTTAGTAACATACAGTCCAAAGGTTTGACCTTCAATAGCTTTTCTCATATATATTCCCGAGATATATCTCCCCCTTCAATAAACCAGTCATAATCTCCCGCACATTTACGCATAAAATATGATGGAATTCCAACAATATTAAATATCATTCCAAAAGATTTATAATTACTTTGGTTTTCCGGTATAGTTGGTATCTGTACTTCACAAACCTTGTGCGGTTTCTGTCCAGAAGTACAGAGTGGCTCGCTGACATTCCAAAAATATGAAATATGAAGGCATGTTCTTTAAAGGTAATATTTCTTATAAGTGAGCTTCCTGAATGACGGCTTAATTTAATTAGCTCCCATTGGCTGACTGACCAAACGTTTCAAAGACTTTTGTCTTATCTGGAAGTCATTTATATTCTTATTTTTCAGTTCAATATTTTATTTGTGTCCTGACATTTATTATTTTATTTAGGCCCTCACTCTGACAGTGTTGATCAAGGTCATCTGATCAGTCTTATTACTGATATTCTTAGCAGCCAATAGCCTTTCTCTGTCCTATTGTAAACATTGAAGAATGGCCTCCTTGATGTCGCCATGATTATATCGTCTTTGAAAAAAGCGATTTCTTTTAAAGCCTGTGGTAGCTGTAATTTATCTGATGTAATATTTGCCACTCTAAACAATTGAGGGAATTGTAAACCCCTCGCAAGAGGCTTGGGGTAAAAGCTATCAGCTTGCAAAAAAGTGTTTTTTTCTGTCAGCTTGCTGTACACAGTGGAAGCAAACCCTGAATCAGTGTGGGTGATAGTCAGATCCAAAAAAGTTCAGTGCAAACATAATTCAAGGTATTGAGCTTGTCTATGAACACTGTGAGGCATGTCTTGTCCCCTGCTGACAACATAGAAAAAAGTATGTTGTTAAAAAACGAATCGCCCAAAATATGCATATTCTCATATTGATTAATAAATAAATCGGCATACGATGGGGCCACATTCGATCCCATTGCAGTGCCTTGTAACTAAAAAAAATAAAATGTTCAAACAAAAAATTATTTTTATGCAAAGTAACATCAATAAGCAGCATCAAAAAATCTATGGGAAACCATCAAACTGTGGACTGGAGAACACAACATCCTGCACAGCGCTCATACCAGCCATATGTGAGGTGCTTGTATACAAATTAGAAGCATCCATTGTAATCAAAATACAAGATTCAGGGATATTGTTTAGACTCAATTAATATTTTTTAAAAATCAGAAGTAAGATGTCTTTTGAACCACAGGTTGGAAAAAGAAGTCGATGAACTAAGAATGGGGTTGACACAAGTAGCCGCGAGAGGAAATAATTGGTCTTCCCAGGGAAATAATTAGGGCTTTATGGACCTTATGTAAAATGTAAATAATAATTTAAATAATAGAAATTTTGGCATAATCCTGTTTAAGAAAATTAGCTGTAGTTTTATTGATCCATGTATTGTTTATATTGATTTTGAGGAGGAAAGAGAAGACGTATTGCCAGATTGTGACTGATCTAAGTCACTGAGAGAAGTGTGAGACTCTAATTCAGTGAATGATCTCACACGTCTAGGATGTCTAATTCTCCTATTGGATGACCATTGGCATCTATTCTCACTGCTAAAAAGCCATAAATAGAGCCTCCTATCATTATAGTCTTCCTTTACTTTCTTATATTTATCTTTCTTAAAGGATGAAAGATCAAATTTACAAATATTAATTGTTCCAGTTTAGACAATCAATCAATTGGTGGATCAGAATTTAGAATACAGGTACCTACATTTTCAAGTGATTTTCTTTCACTATTAATAACCTCAATGTCAGTGTAAACCTGTTGCATTACAAGTACTACTAAATCAAAATTGCACTGATTAAGAATCTGGCACCGCTGCTCACAAAAATTAACATTATTGCGTCCAATGGCAGGTTGATTACGGATACAAAACCCCCTAGTAATCAATTCTTTCGGACATTGAGACAATAACAATCCATGTAGATTTCTTTAACTTTAGTAAATCATGATAGATGTCTTAGGGCTCTCCACATTAAAAGCCATTGATTCAGTATTGCCAAACAATATTTTTTAAATATCTTTAGTATGTAAGCTCTCATGAGCAGGGCCCTCTTCCCTCCTGGCCCAACACTTATTACTTCTGCTCCAGACACACTGATACTGGTCTTGCTTGGAGCATTTGGAGTCTAAGTAGTACTTGTTTATTATTCTGTGCTGTTTATCCTGTGAGGTCTATTATTTGTGATATGTGCAGCGTTACGGAAACCTTGTGGCGCTTTATAAATAAAGTTTAATAATAATAATAATAATAATTATAATAATAATAAAAAAACCAATAATAATAATAATAATAATAATAACGTTTTCCAGAAATCTCTTGGTTCCTGTTAATTCATCAATATTTATGCTCTGTCTCTCCATACCAGACATACAGTATTAAGAGCCAAACAAAACATGCTGAAATGATCAAATCAATATAATAGTAGCATATAGAGTGGCGCAGTTCAGCATTAAATATATTTGCACATAGTGTTGAAGAAAAACCACACTACACCTTCAAAATAATAATTGTGGGTGCCCGGACAATCAAAATTGCATGTAGACGTCATCCAGCCCACCATATAAAAAAGATTTATATAAATACAGTGGTCGAAGTGGACATTTAGAAGTGGCGGTATGGAAATTAAGATGTGACGGTATGATTATTTAGAAGTGAAGGTATGAAAAATGTATTGGGAATGTAAGTGAATTAAACTTGATAGTTTTACAATGAAGGCAATAGGAGAATTGGCAGTATGGCACACCACCGTATACACCTCCACTTTGACTACTGTATGTGTATATATATATCTATATCTATATATATGTCTAAAAGAGAGAGTGATTGAGAGGATGAGTAATAAAAGCACTGGTAAAAAGAGAATGAAACTGACAAAAACTGGCTCTGGTGAATTTACTCAACAGTATTTGGGTATGTCCTGTGATAGCTCCTGCATGTTGTCTCATATTGCTGCCATGGCAAAGAGCTGGCCTGCCCATTTGCAGCATTTCATTGCACCTGGACTGTTCCTGCTAGCCAGTCTGCCCGCAGCAGTTCATTGCAAGTGGACAGTACCTGTCATATCAAACAGCTGGCCTGTCATCGGCCTGCAGCATTTCATTGCAACCAACTGCGTCTATACTGGAGTGACCTCCGTGGTCCTATGGTTCAGGCCAGGGCCATCTTAACAACATAATGGGCCCCCGGGCAAAGCAGTGCACCAGGGCCCCTAGATATAGATATAGATATAGATATATAGAGATAGAGATAGATAGATGTACTTGCTCAGTGACCCTTATAGGTGTTTTTTGCAGGTTTTTTTTATTTGTGGCCCATTAGTACAGCTATACAGCAGATAAAGATTTATCTTCTAGATCAGCCCACCTGTGCACAGACCGATATGGCCAGGGGCAGGCTGGGCTGGGGGGAAGGTGGGCATCTGCCCCTCGGGCCGGACCCATTGTGGGCTACATTGGGCTGGGTGACTGGGCCACCTGCCTTTTTTTTCCTTTAAAATGTTCCTAATAGGCTGCTGAGTCAAGTCTTGGCCCCCAGGCTAAAAATTGCTAGCCTTTCCCTGCATATGGCCAATCTTTTCTTTCCTGTTATGAAAGATTATGTTTAGACTTGAGTTCCTAGTCACTTTCACCCAACAAGAACAAATGCATATTTGCCAACATTTTCAAATTATTTCCAAAGACACTTTGCAGCTAGACAGATGAATCTAAATACATACGTGACATTCAGGGCTTCCTCGGTGGGACACAGGGCACTACAATCGCCATCACAAATTATTTACAAAACATTATTATATTTTTAGCTTTTCTATACTCATATTCCATAAAAAATTATTTAGGTTACGAATGAATAAAAGTAATGAAAATCTAAAGTGACTTATTACATAGAACTCAAAATAAACATATATTTGGAACAAAAAAACAAACTATAAATTATTCATTTTAATTAACATGCTGAGTTTTCAATTAAAATACAAAACTTTAAAATTTGGAGAATGCGGGCATCGATCCCGCTACCTCTCGCATGCTAAGCGAGCGCTCTACCATTTGAGCTAATTCCCCATTTCGTACTGGCTTTTATGTGTTTGCTCTTATGATAGACATGTCACACGTTTCCGTGACCAATAGAGTGTATGGACTACTATGTAGTTTCACGTCAGAGCCGATTCTGCGCATGCTCCAGGGTGACTGACAGGCGGGGCGTGGTTCAGTGTCAGGCTAATCGTTGAGTTGGACTTCTGTGTCCACAGCTGTAGCTGCTTCGGGACGAGGATGCCTGAAACCGGGGGCTGAGGTGGAGTGAGCATAGTTTATACCCTGGACAGTGACTAGCGTCATAAAGGTAGGACATAAGCACCGGTGTATTGGAGACATCAGCATCCTCCATCTATTCTTCTGCATGGGGATGATGCTGTCCGTTATATTGTGTACGACATTGGTCTGTACAACGTGCTTATACTATATATAGAAATCCATAGCATGTAACACTGCTTGTCTGCTTAACAATGGATAATGTAGACTGAATTACAGTACGGTTTAGGAATGTATGCTGTAGTTACTGTGTCTCAGCGTGAATGCTTGAACATTTGTGAAACGCAAATATATCATGTAATAGATTCATACATCATATAATGGGCATCTCTATGTTAAGATTATTATGTGCACATAGTCTGTTTTTTATTACACGTGTCAGTGATGTGGTATCTGATGTACACACACACATAAAATTTGTATTATATATTTTTATACTTGATAATGCAGAATAGCAAATACCTAAGGTCTGGGCCCAGACTCCCCTGCTTGTTACTGGCTTCTTGACATATTTAAATTGCAAATCAACCACATCCCTAGCTAGAGGATGTCAAATATCTTCCTATTTGCACTTAGCTGCTGAGCATAAACGAGGGTGTCATTTATATTCTCTCACTACATTCATGCCCTAGCATATATATATATATATATATATATATATATTATATATATATATATATATATATATATATATATATATATATATATTATAGCTAAGCAGTTAGTGTTTTCTAAATGTTTTCATATTCCCTGCATTTATTTCATGTCTTATTCAAGCTGTCCTAATACATAAATAATAATAAAAAGCTTAGTATTGATTGCTTGGATATGGTTTTTGATTAAAGGTATATGCTCATACTTTTTGCTTTATTGACCGTCAGTCAGACATTGCGGATGTGGACAGCTGAAACTAAATAAGGATGTGGTATGAACATAGGTTCCAGAAGGTGAGCAAGCTATGAACACATGCACAAAAAGAACGCAACAAATTTGATGCTTTTTTTTTTTTCCTGTACAACATGCATACTTTCACACATTGCAGTTTAGAAGTACTATTTACCCAACTATGCTTTCTGGGAGCACAGTTTACCAGATGTCTCTTAAGCTTACATACGTTTTTTGTTTAAAACATGTACTCAGTATTTGTTCCATCTTCAATGCCGATGGAGATGCTGATAAAATATGGCTGGCGTAGGGATCATTGATCCCTAAGCTCATTCTCTTGCTCAAGTGGTGAGCAATATTAAAGTTAGTACTGACTAAGACATCGGTACAATTTAAAAACTCTTTTTTTAGGAATCCCATACTGCTCCATTCTGGGAGATTGGTCCAGTAAGCAGTAATGATTGCTACTTGGCTGTAAAAGTGGGACTCTCTGCCAGCTTTATTAATAGGAAATAAATGGCAATAGGATGGGCAATATTCTTAAACGCAGCTGGAATGCCGTTGGTTATAAAAATCATTATTCTCTGTGGTAAACATTGAATAACACAGGCAGACGGCAACTTTTCTTTTCCGTGAATTCAATTAGTCATTGTTTCTGGAGCATGTCCTTACCAGATAGATAAATGATCTTTATGATTTTACGCCTTTTGGATATGGGCATTATATTGTGATCTTTTCTGAATGTACTGCAGGTTAAAAACTTGTGCCTTACCTGGTATGTAGAAGCATGGAAGTACAGTATGTTGTTACTGAGAACACCTTTACCATATATAAAAATAATCTCCCTAAGTTCATGTGTTCATTGCAAAGTATCAACCACTTTCACTGATGTGCAATGAATGAAATTTCTTTATGCGTTCTACTTTATAAGAACGATGCTCTACTGAGCTCCATACTTGCAAATTGTTTCATTGTTTCTGAATAGCCTTTTATAATTGCCCCTTTAGAACTCATGTCAGATGATTCACAGCAGTGCATCTAAAACACACAATTTGTTAGTTTATTTTAAAAGGCAACATTTTATCTACAGATAATAGCAGTCTTCTTTGTTAACTTGGTTCTTTTTCCTGATTGACTTTGTTAGTGTCGTTGTCAATGTTTGTCAGTGAACATTAAACACTTAGAGAGGCCTCATGCTTTCATAGACATAAATAGCTCAGACCCAGAGACCTGTGTTCACGTCTGGAAGTCAGGCATCAGTACATTTTGAAAAACAGAAACAAGGTTATAATAAGCAGAAGTTGCATTGAGCTTTGATGTCACACCCCTTCAGATACATACCTGAAAGCAAGTAAAACCATCCGTGAATAAACAGAAAATAGTTTATTTCACTGGAGGTGTGAGAGGGTGGTGTTACTATTGAATCATTCTTTTTTCCTACCTTTAAAATGGAATTGATCACAAAAAATGAGTAATTAAGGGGTTCAATGGAAAAATGATCCACTCGTACACCTGGATATGATAAATGGGTAATTTTTTCAATGAATTGTACATTCTCAGCCTCTGTTGACTTGGAGCTACCATGATGATCGCTTTCAAAGTGAGTGGTATTCTACTGAATATATTTAGAGACCATTCCATAACAGAAATTCTAAATCTTCATCATAGGGACATTCAATTGTTGACGTTTTCCGCCGCGGAGAAAGTATTACCGTTATTACGGTAATACTAAGCCGGATTTCAGCTTGCAGCTCCCTGAGCCGCGAGCTGAAATTCAGTGTGAAATGTACCGTAATAACGGTATTTACGCGCACTATTACTGTAATGACAGTAACAATGCGCACGCCGCGTTACTTTAGGCAGTAACGCCAACAATTGAATATGCCCCATAGTCTTTATAAGCTAACATCATTTTTTCTTTTGCAACTTCTTTATTGTAAATGAAGTCTAGGCGGACAGCTTAGTATATGTTAATTATATCTGTTCCTTTTACATTTGAACCACTGGAACAGCTGTAGTTGAGCCAATTCATGGTTTGAGGATCATTGGCCAACAGTGAAAAGTGGAGACAGCCATTACTGTGATTGTAAATCAACTGCAACCATTGAACAGTTACAGCCAGATTAGTAATTTTTAGAGTAATATTACTTCTTTATGAACTATTCCACTTGGGTTGAATATGCTTCGGTAAACCTAGTGCCCAAAGCTTACTTACCTGGAGTCTAGTGCTCAGTCTCTCCAGCTGGTCCAACAACATCCTGCATGCGCCCACCACGGTTCGATTGCTCCAGCATCCTTCCACAGGTTGCATGTTGTCAGTGTACTACACACTGCTTGTCTGAAAAGGGACTGGGTCGGCAGGAGCCAGGACAGTGCTTTGGACACCACCGTACAAAGCACTGTGGTTCTGTCAGCGCAGATGTTTTTCCAGGCAGGAAGCATATAGTCCTCAAGAACAAGAGGAGTAATGACTGGCATATGTACTCTGCCTGCAGATCTGTTGAAGAGACTGGCTGCTGGCCTCTGGAGCAATATCCTTTGAGTACAGGGTTTTACTTAAAGATATTCTACCAAAAATGAAATTTCAGTTTTAGGTAGAATTATCCTTTAAATTAGATAAATTTGAGCTAGTTGAGTTTATTTTCTCTTGTTAAATTCAATTTGACAACCAGGGACAAAAAAGGAGCAAAATGGAGGTCTGTTGATGTATATTACATGATAATTGTGCAATGAAATGGGGCAGTCATTGTCTGTGCTGCTTTTTTAATTGCTGTCTGTGTGGACCGCACATGTGGCTCTCTAAAGAGATTGAATGACCCCTAACCTTCTCTATTTCACCCATTGCTTTATCATGTAGCATTTTGCTTACAGTAGCATTGTAGTTAATAGGTGTTGGACGGACTATTGTTGAGATACAGCTTTTTCAAATCACCTAGAATACAGTTTACTACAACAAACAAAAATACTTTATTTTCAGCTACAGTTTAACACTAATATTTAACTATATACTATGATTTCACAAGGAAAGTTAAAAGGCGAGGACTTATTAGGGCTTTGGTGGTGTAGATGTAGCTGAACCTCATCACATTCTGTACCGTTGTGGCTTTCTTATTTTTAAACAACTCCTGAAGTGACTGATGAACAAATACAGCCATAAATATCTTGGTATCATTCTGTGAAATTCAAGATGGCGTCCTATGTATATTATTGTCTAATGTTTACTTTAGTGAAGCATCAACAAGGGTTTTTATGTCATAATCTCTATATTTACATGTACCAATGACTAGGTTATTTCTATACTAAATAAAGCTTTCTGAAAATACTCTGCCTAACATGGTTTGCCAAAAAAGTGAATGAAGAATTTCTAATACTTGTGTTACCAAGTAAGTTGGAACAAAACCTACTGTATAGCAAGATCACAGCGAGTTATGACTAGTAACAGTGTTAAAATGTCCATTTTAAATTCTTTTACTATGCACACTTGCAAATGTGTCTATTTTTGCTCAATAAATGCCATATTATAGACATGCACAACTAGGTGCAGTGACATAAATACAGTAAAATGTGTAATCTGCACAGATTTAAATGTCATAAACAACCCCAACAGTTTTTATAATCTTGCCCCTCTAAAGAACTTTAAACTCTTGTGGGGAATTCACTTCTTAGCGAAGTACCTCACTCATGTATTATATGCACGAAATGCCAGGGGAACGATTTAATTCCTGGAGATATAAGCAAAAATTTGCGTAATCAAGCCTTGTTTAAGGTGCGATGAGCATTGTGAGTTCCAGAACTGAATTGCACCACCGTCATTTGGCACGTATAACAGGTCAGTGAGGCTCCGAATTGAAAGTTCCCCTTTGGATCTAGAATTTCCCTTTGTATGTCTTGCTTTATCGGTACAGGTATGGGGTATTTTATCCAGACATTTCCATTTACCAATAATGATGGCATACACTTAGCAATAATCACCAAATGCCTCCTCCTACAGTCACTGTAAGGAGCACTGCCAAACAATTTAGTGAGGAGCACAATATAGATGGCAGTATAAGGAAAGACTGGTTCATTTTTAAATATAATTAAGTACATTGTAAGCGTAGTACTCCAAATTACGATAAAAACACTTTTCTTTAAAATCCCAAGCATTCTGAATAATAGATGTAATATATATACTTTGCAAAATGAGCTCTTTAGCATTCTTATAAGGATGATAGGAAATTAAAGAATAATTGCACCCAAAACTGAAAATCCAGTGCAAGAACGAGTGGAGTAGTGCAGGGTGTGTACACTGGACCCCAGGTAAGTAGTTTCTTGGGAATGCTTTTTATTAAGGATATTAGTTTGGCTGGAATTGCCCTTTTAACAGAACAAAAACAAATTTTATAAATAATGCTGTTGAATACAGATAATGGTACTGGCCTTCACACTATGAAAATAAAAGTTACCCAGTTTCACATAAGACCATATCAAAGCTAACTGACATGGATGATCAGCAAGAATATGACAGAAATTTCTCATACAAAAGGCAATATTAATATTGAAATGTCCATAAGTCATGTATATAATGTGAGAGATTTTCTATTGTCTTCCACTCTTTGTTCTTAAAAGTGCATATCTCCATTACGCCAAAAAGAAAAACAGAATAAAAAATACTGTAGTATGTTCACATAAAGCTTATTCACCACGTGCAACTACCACAATATGTGCACAATATGTGCACATGCATCTTTTACATCCACCAATTTACATGAAGATGATGAATCCGAAAAATTGTGACACGAGTTCCAAACTATTCCCTATGCGGTTTCGAAGCTAATGTTTAGTACGAGTATGACATCCCATCTAGTGTGTTTTGTTTTTCTGGTGAAATTCTCTTCTATTATATGTATATTTCAGTCTTGCTTTTCATTTGACAGCAGCCCAGAAGACTTGTGAGGTTATAGCAAAGCCTGCAAGGTCTCTGACTCTATTAATAGAGATAAACTGAGCTTTTTTGTATTACCCTCAATCTGAGGTCTATTTAAATACATGTGCTTACTGGAGAGAATAAATACCTGGGAGAAAATTGCGTTAGTATTTCTATAAAAGAAAGTGCGCAGGCTATGCAAACTTGCATTTCATTTCAATTGACTAAAAAAAAAAAAAAAAAAAAAAAACAACAAACACCATTTTAACCAACTCATTGTTTATGTATTATGAAAACATATATAAAAATGAAGTAGGAATAATTTTGAGCACAAGATGGCTCAGAAATGTAGGTAGACAGCTACTCGTGCCCAGGATACTGGTATGGTGCACATTGTCCGTAGTTTAGTATTGTTGGTAAAAACACATAATAGGTTTTATATGAAGAGAGATGCAAGTGACTGATTCCTGCAGTAATTGACAAGTACCCAGTGCTACAATTTGTTTTGTAGCGTAAATATCAATATTAAATGCTTATTTCACCCAAACTTGAAAAAAAAATTTGTGTGATTTAAGTGCTTTGATACTCTGATTTGGTGGGTGCACTTATGCCTCTAATACCGCTTTCATACTGCCGCCCCGGCAATATCCCGGGTTTTCAAGCCGGGTTTTTGCTGGGGCTCGGAGCGTCCCAGCTCAGAAACACCATTCATACTGCACCTCGGACCTGGGAATTTCCCGGGTTGACCCCATTCATACTGCACAAGTCTGTGCCCTGGCAATTTGTGGGAGTCATCACCAGAGCAGTTTTCATTGGCTGAAAAATGGTGATGTCATTGAAAGGTGACTGTTTTTTTTTTCTTCCACAGGCTCCCACCGATGACATCATCCTCCAGAGAGAGGCAGACAGCCAATCGGCTTGTTTTCTGTGCAACCCGGGTTGAAAAACCCGGGTTGCATCATTCATAGTGCAGGCAACCCGGGTCCGACCTGGGAATTACCCCTCGATAAATCCCGGGTTGAAGACCCGGGTTTTTAGACCTGGGATTTTTGACTTGTACCATTCATACTGCACCAAGACCCGGGTCGTTTGAGCTCGCCCCGGCAAAAACCCGGGATTTTGGTGCAGTATGAATGGGGTATTATGGTTACGTGCTTCAATCCTCTCTCCAGTTCTCCCTTCACAGTGCTCCTTTTCCAACATCTTCTCATTCATGCAAAAGTTAAACTTACAGGGGAGTGGCCATGACAACTCTTTTGTTAGTTTGAAAAATACCTGTTTGAGTGAAGGAGAGATAATCAGCTGCTCTGAACTGTTATAGGTATTTGGAGACCCACAAAATTGGATTTTGTAATCCAAGATTTTATATTTTATCCTCCACCCATAACAATATTCTGGGTCAGCTAATTTCAGGATTTTGGTGAAACTGACTATGAAGTGAAAGATGAGTAAAGAAACAAACAATATGACAGGTACTTGCTTGAAGTAGGTTTTAATTATAGCTACAGATCTTAGGTACCTTAATTTCAATACATATGAAGATACTTTTATAGAAGGGTTATAAAGTCCAAGGGGTAATTTTATCAAGCCGCGGGTTTGAAAAAAAGTGGGGATGTTGCTTATAACAACCAATCAGATTCTAGTTATTATTTATCCAGCACATTCAACAAAATGACAGATAGAATCTGATTGGTTGCTATGAGCAACATCTCCACTTTTTCAAACCCGCAGCTTTATAAATTTACCCTGAAATGTCATTCATTAAGCATCTATACAAATGCCAATATAGCTTCATATCTATCCATAGGCTTGTCTATGAGAATAAAAGGAATTACAATAAATATTAGGAGGTAAATGCACCAAATCGTCTAAAAAGGAAAAGTGGAGGTGTTGCCCATGGCAACCAGTCAGATTCTAGCTATCATTTTCTAGAATGTACTAGATAAATAATAACTAGAATCTGATTGGTTGCCAGTATGTATAGTGTTCAATTAAAAATTATACATATGTATCTAAATAGCCGCTGTACAGGTAAGGTGCTTTCTGGTATAGCTTGAATTAGGGGTCACTGACAACCTATAGACTCAATGCCTATTACAGCGTGACATTGGTGTCATAGACCTGTTCCCCATGTTGCCACCACCCTGGTAGCTCAGAAGGGCCACCTGGATTTTCAATAATGTAGCTGATTGTGATCAGCAAAGATAAGCCACTTTTTTTCAACTATCTTCTAGAAAGAACCAGCCCCACACTGGCTGGCCTATGGTCTGATGACCATGATTGGGGAAGGACATGCTGCATGTTTCCACAAAACCATGGTCATAACCAGGTCCAGGGACTGTTTATAAAAGTATCTGCTTTACCTGCATTGCTTGGTAATACCTTTTTGGGGCTGAATTATTTGTATGGGGAGCCTTGCTATAATACATATAAACGGCATCGGTCATACTAGTGAAGCAGCACTGTTATTTTCTATATTTCAAATAAGGAATCCATTTGTGTATGCACCTCTAAATGAAGCAAAGTCAATTGGTCGTATTTGTATATTTGATACTGTTCTTCTCCCTTCCACGTCTTATGTTGGCATAGCAAGCAATACGGCAATAACATATGAATATGAAGTAAAATAAGGTTTTGTTTTACTGAAATATTAAGAATAAAATGAAAGTAATTATATCTTTGAGCAGTATGCTAGATCACTGTCCTTCTCATGTTCTTCTTATATGATACTAAGTAACCCTTTTAGTATGTTGTGATCATTATGGCTTTGCTAATATGTGGCTTATCCACTTTGTCTCAACTCCAGAACCATTATGTGTGTTGGTTCCAGGTGACGTATCCATTTCTCCCCCCTCTCTAACCTTTCCTGGTTTTCCTGTGGATATCATTACATGACTGGGATTTAAACGTTTACATCTGCTCTTGTTAGTCTGGTAGTTGTTAGCAAACGTTTACAAAGGGCTTCTGCTACAAATAAATGTATTCTTAGAATAGTCAAAGTCTGAAAATAAATCCTTTTACTAGAGTTGGGAAGTATTCCTGCAAGGAACTCTCGCTAGGATGCAGGCATAGGAACTTCTTTACTGAAAGCTAAATGTGTGTGTATTTTTTATTTTTTTAGCATTGTTTCCAATATAGATTTAAAAAAATAAGTATGTATACATAACACAACATTCCTGATTTTTTTTTTTTATTACACTATAATGACTTTTTTTATTTTTTGCATTTTAACAAGAAAAAAACATAACTCAAGATAATTTGTTGCAATAAAGCAGGGGAAACCTAACCCAAAAGTCATCCTGCACAAAAAGGCATATTTAAGACAGTATAGAACAATTCAATATACACAATATAAGTAGAATATATGAGCTTAATTTCACATAGAAGTGTGTTTGACTGTATAATCTCTGTGCATCAGTTTTACATGACTCCCATTACTACTATGTGCTGGTGAGGGAACCTACCCCGTCCACTATAAAACTGTGTCTCTGGCTCCATTTTTCTCCCGTCGTCAAATGCTCTGATCCTATTCAAATGCACCATAATAACGTAGAGCAGAGAACATTTTGGCTTGAGCATCCCTCGGATCTTCTGGTACAATGCCTTCTGTGCTCAGCCAATTGAAAGTAACCCAGCTAAGGCAACTCTGATGACATGGGCAATCAATACCCCATATTTGAAACACTGTGATTGTTGTGTTTGTCAATCGTTTGGCTAATTAAACCTACTGATGAAATGTGGGCAGCAATGTTTCATGCTGGAGCTCTGTTATAATGTTAACTATTGCTTCTCCACAAAGGTAATGTGCAGCCACCGAACCAGACTAAGGTTCGCTTGTGAGGTTTCTAAAAATATGTTGCTGAACATTGGTCTGAGAACAGTAGAGATAATACAGGTGAAATTGATGAAGAACTCTAGTTTACGTTACTCACTTTAATTATAATACAGTACTAAGCTACAATCTATGAAATAAACACTAATTTTCAATTAACAATGGTTATAGAATCACTTGAAATATATTACATTATACTTAAAATGGTCCCCCCAGTATTCAATTTATTCATTGCTTTGGAGGTGAAACATGTGAAAATTAGCTGGAGCAATAGTGTGAAGTTTAAAGCGCTACGGAATCTGCTGGCGCTATATAAATAAATGTTGATGATGATGATGTGAAGCTGCTATGGAGCATGGGTACCTGGAGGTGAGAGTTGATTCTTGAGCTCGGCTTAAGGAGCAATTCTGGACACGGAGCACTGCTGCCAACACTGCTGTGCAGGTTATATGGACAGAATGATTTACATAATGCCCCCTGATCTTTTTTGGTTATCACCACTTGCTGAAGAAGTATAAGTCTGTCTTGCTATACTAGGCAAATAGTTAAATAATTAACTGTCTAGTGACCTGTTCTTGACTGGGGTTATAAGGAAAGTTTGTTAGTGTGGGTGATAGGGCAAGGGTACATTTTGAATGCTAACACAGTAGTAGTACTTTATTACAATTTCACTTCTAAGAGAAGTCATGGAATCTATAATATAAATGTCTAGTGGCGTGTGTTAGACTGTCTGTGTGTGTAAAAAATAAAACCAAGCTGCAGCGCCACCTGCTGGGCGGAGTTATACACTGACCTACTAAATTCTTAGTGTGTGTGGAAAAAAAATTCAGAAAGGGCTGAAATTTGGTATACTAAGATGTTTTTAATTTGTTAATTTAATTTGTTAATTGTTAAAAGTGTTTATAAAGATTTAAAAAATATATATATATTTCTTGAAGGAGAAGTGACAGTTGGGAGTGGTTGGTGGTTGCCGGGGGTGACAGTGGGGAGTGGTTGGTGGTTGCCGGGGGTGACAGAGTGAGAGGAGTGTGATACTCAGGACCGCTGAGAGAGATCCCTGTGTCTGGATAGACATCTGGATAGATGTGGCGATGAAAATGAAGTATGAGGTGATGGAGAAGAATGATGAGGTGGTGACATGTGGACAAAACCACGTTAAAAAAGGGCACTTACATCGGGAAGTAACGCTCTTCCCCTGAGGAGGCCTGGGCTATGGCCCAAATGCATGACAAGAACCTTTTTAACACCTTAAGTAGCTTGATTTGACTAGAATGCATGAGTATCATGCACGGGTTAACTTGTGTATAATAAGATATTTGTGGGTGCACAGTCATAAAAAAGCAAACAATCTCTTTTTTTCCATTTTGGAGATCTTTGAAGTAGATTGAGCATTTTGTATTGGAAAATCTTCAACACTTTCTATTTTATAGTGTATTAGTGTGAGCTAGCCCACTAAAAATAATGGTTCCTATTCTATTATGGCTTTTATGCATTAACTTATGAAAACTTAGAAATTAGCTCATTCATGTCTTTAACTTTCTGTAACTATTTGTGAGAGAAGGATAAGGTCTTGCCACAACCTCACGTCTTCTCAGCTATGTTTTGTTTGTTAAACCCTTTAATAGCCTATACAGTAGAACATATTATTTTTAATGGTGTAGTTCACACCAGCTTCTTCAAAGGAGTGATCTCTGCAGTGCCCTTAAGAAGACTGTTTTCCTTTTTAAAAACATGCTAGCTAGACTGATGAACACACATTTTCATTATTGCAATTAGTTAGATTGCGTCGTGCTACTGTTTTTGTTCAATAAGTCTTCTAGTGCTAAATACTACATTTTTCAGTTTGCATCACACCCTGCCATGTGCACTTTCCTTGATTTAAACTATTAATGTTTAATGACTTAGAGAAGGCAAAAAAGGTTTAGTAGTGTAGGCACAGCTGCGGATCTGCCCATTAAAACTATTCAAGCATCAGCAGGGGGTGTTTATAATGGAACAAAATAATATAAGAAATAAGCATAGACTTGACAAGGCTTAGATTTACTCTGTTATACTAGAAGAAAATATGTTTAATGATGATTAAATAGACGTAACAGCGACTGTACATTATTTGATTATGTAAGCACTTTATACTCCATTTTTAAACCCTCTGCACCCTTGATTTTACTTGGGAACAAATATGAAAACTCATTCAGTGGTTGTGATTATATCATATTTTAATAAATAAAACTGAGGTTCTACCCACCTGTTAATTGTTATAACACAATAACCAATGGCAAGCAATTAAAACCTGTATTTCGCTGACCATATACCTTTTTATAAACCTACTAATTTCCCCAGCTCGTACTGTCTCAAACCATGGAATTTCTGCTGCTCATGTAAATGTCCAGTTACCTTAATATCTGCAGATTACTTGGAATGCTGGATATTGTTAGGTATCAAATTAGATCTGATAAACGATTTCCCAGCAAAGTATTGTAATTCTTCTAGTGCCTATAGAAATTGTACTGCCTATGGACTTTCTGTCTGTGCAGCACAATGCTGGCACATTTCTACAGGGACAATGCTGTTTTTCAGTACTTTATTCTTTGAGTGCTTGTAAGATATTTTAACCAGTGTTAACAATTTTATTTATGCTCTTTTAAAGCATAGTTTGTTCTTTTATACTACAAGGTGGACCTACCAATTTTATATATCTTATACCATTTGTTCTTTTTTTTTTTTACGTTGCCACATATGAAAACATTTCATTATTAGAAGGCTGTTTATATAGCTGTAACAACCAATGTGTTTAAATGTATTCTAACCATCTCTATGCATCAGAGATCCTTCTGTACTGTATTGTGTATGATTTGTAAGTCTGACTTTCCTGCACTGCAGATTTTAGTGGAGTTTTACAAATAGACAATGATGATGATGAGTAAAACCAGCTATTTCTTAGGAGGAAGGTCATTCTCTGTCTTGCAGTAGTGCAAAGCTAGAGATTGAGGTACAAGAAAAGCACTGTAGACTGCAGAATTGTCCATTCTTACATAGGGCAGGGATGTCACAGAAAGCAGAACTGACATGTTTTGCTTTGTATGATAATGTTTTTGGTCTGTATCAGATCCTATTAGGACAATATACTAAAGATGTGGTTTCAGTTGTGTATAAGGAGCAACTGGTCAGTCCCACTTTACATTTAACAGAACTGCAGTAGTGAAAAGTCAGGGTAAAACTAAACAATGTATGCTTCATGTAGGACTTTATCTGTCGTGGAGCCTACTTGTCTATATACTTACATGCACTTCTTTACATTCTATCCTGAATAACAGTTTTGTGCTCTCATAGGTCACATGTTTAGTGCTGCACATCTGACCCCCTCAACGTCACTATTCATTGTGGTAGGGCTCCATCCCATAGATCCTGCAGAGATAAGAGAATACAAGGTGTAGCCTGCCACTCTATGCTTGGGTAACATTTAGAATTTATTCAAATTCATGTTTAGTTTTGGCAAAACATTTTGTTAGCCACACTGCTACAGTATCATTTAACTTGTTTTGCTTGTTTCGTACCAGATATCTGGATTTTATGCTTACTGCCTGCAATACTTGCAATGCAATACTTTCCACATTTATGGAGTACGTGTGACATTTGTAGATGGACAACACTGTCTACATTTCAGTTGCGCTCATACTTGTGAACTAACATGGAGGATTTGAAATTGTCCTTCGTATATTAATTGACGATTCAGAGCAGGTAGTAGATGCGAACAGGCAGGTGTGCGTTCCTCACCTGGCACAGTGCAAAGTCATAAAAACAGAATAGTAGCTTTGTGAGTTAACTAGGTAAACTTTGCGATACGCCTTACAAACAATCATTTGTCCAGCTCAAAATCCAGCTTGGCCATAACAGAAATGGTTGTAGTACAAATAGCAAATCTGTACGGTGTGGCTCTCATATTTGCCAAATGCAATATGGATCTCTGTCTATTGGGCATTCAAGCTGAATAACCAAATCTGAGTGTGTAGACAGCATTTTAACAGGTCATGCAGCTTAATTACTAACTGCTTAAATGCTAACCCTAATTTTAACCCATTGAAGAAAAACCTCAAATGGACTACAAATATTTGGTATCCATATAGAAGATGGCTAGAAATATTTGAATAAATTTAGGGGTATATTTATATTGATGCCTTTGTGCGAAAATAACAATTGAGAGATTCTTGAGTGGACTAAGCAATTAAAAAGTTATTGCTGTTATCACTGATTCTTTCCACTCTTGTTAGACTTGGCTTTGTAAAACACTCTGTTTTTATATTTAGTTGTTTAGTTAAGATGGGGGTGTTCTAAAATGTATAGCCCCTTTACAGCTCACGCATGTGTTTCTAGGTTATGTAAAGTGCATGTAAACTGGTCTGATACTAGAAACAAGGGTTACCATACTCATTGGCTTTTTATTTGCATTGTGGCAGTGATTTTTGGAACTACTTGTTCCACTGTCTTTATTTACTGCATGTAATGGTATCTGGAAGCCTACAGGTGTAATTAAATGCCAGTGGGTACGAGGATATAAGTAGATTCTGTCATTTTACTTGACCTACATTTCAGCAATAAAACTGGTCTCTGATAAGTGGTTCCCTGGGGTTTGTTTTTTCTAGTCATTGGAAAGAACACTGGTAATTTACCTCTTACCACTCTGGCTACTACAGTGTAAATATTTCTCACTGTGGGCCTAACAGTTAGGAGCAAATTTGCACCTGGACAAACCATGTTGTGATGAAATGGGTGCAAATGCTCTTTTGTAATAGCACTGCACGGTAGTGCAAAATGGTTTTCCCAAGATGCAGTATTGCAACTTTTGGATGGATTTACTCATAGCTTCTAAATGAGACCTTGTCACTCTATTCTGGAAGAGAATTATCTCGGCTGACAAATGTTGAAGTGTAAGTGTGAAAAGGGCTTAATACTCGGAGCTAGATTACACTCGTTAATACTTATTGCTTAGTATAAGATGATGATGACTTGTCAGACAGTTTTTAATCAATTTAATTTTGCTGTTCATTAACTAATGGATTAGAGAGACATTAACTAAACCGTTTACATTTTATTCTAATTATGTCTACTTAAAAACTAAATATTGAAGGAGACCATCTCAAAGGGTATTCCTCCTACCCTTTACTACATCATCATACAGCATCAGCATTTGTTATATACAAACGCTGCACATTTCAATGGGGCAATGTTTTACCGAGTTTATACCACAAAATGGGCCCAACATGTTTTTACTGTTATTGTACTGTACATTAGATTTCATTTGATGTGCGGTTTGTAAACCGAGCCACTTACTAAAGGGCAAACCGCACATTAAAGCGCACCCAGATTTTATACATGGGAGGTATAGAAGCTATCCCATGTATTAAGCGGTGGTTTGCCAAGCAAATTAGTTTATTATTTTGCACGGAAGGAAAATACTGGCTGCTTTTTCATGTAACGCACACATACTTGATAGCTTTTTCTTTTTTTTTAATACTAAATTTTAAAGTTGATTTAGGGCATGTCCTACCCCAACTAAAAATGTGTCCCCACATTTTAAATTTACCATCCCTTCAATGCAACATGGTTTTGCCAAGGTGCATAATTAGTCCTTTTTTGGATTTTCTTTCCTTAATGAATCACGCTCTACATGGTTCTTCACCCAATTGTCGCGCCAATCACATGATAAACAACTGTTCGGTCTGATATCACATTAGTATGTACGCTCGTGTACGACCGTGTTTTATCGTACCAAAGCATGTCTTACCGTTTGATTTGATTTTATAAAATGACTAAAAATCACCATCAATGATGGAACGATGTCTGGTAATTTGTGACCTGCAGTGTAAGCAAATCTCTATGGAGCTTAGAGTTAAGATCTTTTCTGCAAATGATTATGACGGATGAGAAGCACAGATCTGAAGGTAAATCATATAGGTGTGTACACAGGAATCCATATGCTCATCGGGAATTTCACTCATTGGTGAAATCGTTCCAGATATGTCATCAGGAGAAATTTCCTGTAGTGTGTACCCAGCTTAAGACTAAGAACTTTGCCTCTGTTAGAAAGTGGCATAAGACTTTTCACAAAATCCTTTATATATTTATGGTTTCATTGGTGTTTTGGCAATAGGCAAGTGTAGGAGATTGATTCTTTACTGTATCATGTATTCAGCTATTTGTGGTCACAACAAATAGTGGATACAACAATTTGCTCTGAATTATTTTGTATTTTATCCCAATTACACCTAATTATCTTTGCTTGCGCGAAACCTTATATACTTACTTGAACTTTGTTTTGGAGACCCTCCATTTATATAGGTTAATTGGTAGCATATAAGTATATTTCCAGTTTTCCAAAGACAAAACTCTGACTACTAAAAACTTTGAAAATGTCTCATGTATGTGTCTGTCTGTGTTTCCAGTGTGTGTGACGTGGGGGATACAACCCTAATTATGCTTTTAACACTATTTATAAAATACACAGACATTTTAAGTGCTATCATTTAATATGCATTTTTTGTGTTTTATTAAATAGTTTAAAACTATCTAATATTAGGGCTTACGTTTATTTAAACCTATCAAAATCCCTAAAGCTTTGGAGGCCCGGCCATTCACAAACATTTACCATACCTCCACTTTTAAATTTCAACTTCGAACCACTGGCGCTAATCATATTATGCAGCGCTGTACAAAGAATATATGTAATCATTCACATCAGTCCCTGCCACATTGGAGCTTACATTTTAAATTCGATACCACACACTAGGGTTCTTTTTGTCAGAAGTCAATTTACTATGTTTTTGGTCTGTGGGAGGAAACCTACGCAAATACTTGGAGAACATACCAGCTCCACAAAATAGAGATTTAAATTTAACCAATGTCCTCAGCGCTGTAAAGCAGCAATACTAATCGCTGTACTACAACGCTGCACTTTCTCCTTGCTCTAATCATTCACTCTGGGGTATATTTAATAAGCTTTGGGTTTGAAAAAGAGGAGATATTGCCTATAGCAACCAATCAGATTCTAGTTATCATTTATTTAGTACATTCTACAAAATGACAGCTAGAATCTGATTGGTTGCTATAGACAACATCTCCACTTTTTCAAACCTGCAGTTTAGTAAATATACCCCTCTGTATCAACAAAGAGCAGAAGTGTCAAATTAGAAGATAATCTAATTATTGAAAATGGGGTGCGAAAACCCATGTAAGGAGTATGATACCTGTTAGGAGCTTTGCTGTTTATAGGGGTTGGTGCTGTTTATAAGAATACAATAATCTTCATGTTTAGCTCATGGTTACCCCTCTATTCCAGGTACCCCAGACTGTCACCCCATTTACAACTTCCCCCTTTCTACAGTCGATGATCGCTGGGAATAAATAATCATCTTTTTTACATAAGCTTTAAGTGGTAAGAATACGGATCATTGATTCTTTTGCCATACATAATGCTTGTTTAGTATTAGAACCAATGACCCCAGTGCTTACCTGAGATTGTACTCCATTCACCATGTGGTGAACAGTGTGTTTCAACTGAAAAGTAAATAACACTTTTTATGTTTGTATACTTATTAGACCAATCCCTATTTTAACAAAGCGCTTTAGACAGTTTTCTTCTTGTGTTTTGAACTTGAGTTTGTGTCACACACTCCAATTTTGTCTTGTAATCACCCCCCACCCCTTTTGTTGAGCTGCTTTGCTGAACTATCAAAAAATATGTTTGTTGAACATATTCAATTGGGATTTTTCTACTTTCGATGCTTAGTGGCAAATGAGGGCAGATTGTTCAATATTGCGCACTTGGTTAAAATGAATATTAATTACCTGCCCATCTATTAAATCTTCAAAACAGCTCCACACTTCTTCTCACTGCCAGTGGGTGTGGTCCTGGGGTGTATGGGTCAGGTAGTGCACCTACTGCTCTATGCCCTGGCTCACTCTTTCATTTGCACATGCAGGTTTTTTCAACAAATTGTGAAGGAGTTGGGACACAGGTGTAGTAACTTGTATTAGGACAGTCACATATTGTAAACTGATGGTTACAATATCACTTGTGAGTTACACATCTGGGAACAACTTCTGCCACACACACTGTGACACAAGCTAATCATAGTTACTCAACTATCTTCTGCAGGGTCGGTATAGTATCCTATGGGCTATAACAGGTTTTTCCTGTGTCCTCTCTGCCCCTCCTGGTATTCTCACACTCACTAGTGTCCTCTTGCAGCCTCTTCATTCACCCCTTGGGCTATAACACCCTCTCTGGTGTCCTTTCTGGGTCTCATCAGATGCTGCTACAACGCAGCACTGCTTCCCTCTCCACAGGGTCTGTCAGATATATCCTCACTCAGGACAGGCTTCAATGCAGGGACACTGCTACTTGCAGTGATTCCCTCTACTTGTGGTTCTTTCTAAATCGGGCTCTCTCCCCTTATTCAATCCAGTCACACTGCTTCAGTGACCCCCCTTCTTTATTGGGGTTGCCCCTTTTTTCTCTCTGGGGCTCATCTTTATTATTATGGGCACTACTTCCATTTCTTCTGGCTCTCTGAATTTGAGGACTTCAGTCAACTCCAATGATAAAAGGAAGTTAAAAACATTAAAACAATCCCTCAAGTCACTACTGTTTTAATGTAAGGTAAAGTAGTTTAAAAATAGCCTCACTACCTCATTTTAGATGAGTAACCGTAAGACAGACAAATAGAGGAAGGAAAATGACATTAGGAGTTTCTATGTTTTCTACACAGAAATCTTCAGCAATAATGTTCCGTTTTAAGTTTGAAATGGTCTAATCTCTGTGAGCTGTATTAGTGATAAGCCATTCTATGTACTCCTCTTTTCTTCGTATTCACTGTTAAAGAGCATACCTTAATTTATAATACAGGTCCATAACACACATATGTAAACTAATTGGTAGTTAAAACAGAATATCAAAGCAATAAGTAAAGCTGGTTACATACTTATGCAATTATCGTGCAGATTACACGATGAACAACCGTTTGCACAGATATTGCAAGAGAGTGTATGCTCTGAAGATCTTGTTTTATAGTACCAAAGAACATCATAACGTTTGATATGGTTTTCTAAACATCTTAAAAATCACGATCAATGATGGAGAAAAGTTGAGTAAATGTGGAAGTGTGAATGCACTCGCGACTAGCAGCGTAGGTAGATATCTGTAGAGTGTGCAGAGTCACAATCTTTTCAACAGATGGTTATGAGAGATGAAAATCACAGATCTGAAGGTAAATTGTGTAGGTTGTATGCATGAATCGGCATCGGAACTTTAAATTGTTGGTGAAGTCTTTCCAGAAATTGCATCCCAAGTAAGATTGCATAGGTGTGTACTCGGCTTAAAGGTAACTTAAGAGATCTGAATGCAAGTTGTGGTTTAAGGATGCATCCAATAAACTGGCTGGTCTCTTCACAGTAGAAAAGTTAGAGGGACATGAGGAATGTAGTAGATCTATAAGGAATGCAATTGTACAGCAGTTATATGCAGTCATTAGTTCTTTGTAAAGTTTATAATAATCTGAACAGATTGAAAGGGGATAGATACAGTGTGAGGGAAATAAGTGGTATAACGTGACAGGAGCAAGTGTTTAATTGCCATAATTCCGGACTTGCCATACTTGGGTTAGGTTGGTTTTTGGCTCCAGCTTCTCCGTGAAGTGTTTGATCTGTATCGAAGAGTACATGCCACATTTGGTAGCTGGTTGACACCCTAAGGCTCATTAATTATTGCCATTAACATTGTTCAACATTTTTTCTTCTATGAGTTAAGTACATGTGAATGGATATTAAAATAAAAATGTTGTACTTTATCAGAGTATGTATTTTGTTTTTACACCTGTCTAGCTCTCTAGGTCTTTGTGCATAACTCTTCTCATTCAATTTCAGTGTGTCAACCATGTCGATGGGAGTGCATTGTAAACACAATGAGATGCAGTTAACAGGCGTTTATTTATGTGTTTCCACATGAGAGTTACTTGAAAATAATGACTGGGTACCATGCTAAGACCTAGCCAGATATCCATTTTTGTTACCAGTATTTAGTAGTAATGTTCCTTTTGCTGAATGTTTATCTACATCAACAAGGACGGTGCAAGAGCTTTTTATGCACTCACTATGACAAGCAGCTTTATTATGTAGGTACCTGTCCCTCAGTAAGTATAAGGCCTCATCTGAATGTATAGCAGTGCCACTATATTCATATGTAAATATATTTATTATGCCATCACTGAGCTGTTCTATTCAAGTACTTCTGGGACTGAACTGACCAAATGTATGTGTTAGGTGGCTGTCTTGTGGGACATGTGGAATTCTATTATTGCTGTTTTCCTCTTAAAATTTTAATACTTTTAAATTACTTTTGCTTCACTTTTTTTTATGTGTGCATGTGGTGTTGCTAAACATGTTTCTGGGAAATATTTATTGAATAGCCCTATAGAAGGGCCCTTATACCAGTTGCTATTACTGCCATTAGTGCTGAATCTCTATTTGTCATAGTGATCTATTCACCTTATTTTGACATGTGCTTAAGCTACGTCCATCACCCTGAGAACATAATGCAGTGTAAGCTGCCATGGACCAATGTTTAATCACCTATGACACATATCATTATATCTGCTTCATATCACTTCACTATGTTCTCTGATGACTACTCTTATTGTCATTGTTCTGCTATTTATAAATCCTACTTCTAAATTCTCCTCAATGCATCTGGATGAAAATTTGTTTGCACCTCAGTAGTCTGTATATCTACTGCACACAACCGGTTAGCAATAGTAAGTTTGCAACACTGATAAACTAATGTACTGTACACAGTATACTTTGTACAGCAGCCTTAAAACGTTTGGATGGAAAGTACCAGGATTGTTTATTTAAAATCCTCATGCAATTGTTTGTAATCATCAGTGCTTCAGTACAAAGCGCACCACGTTCTATTGTCCACAATCCTTACTATTTAAGAGTTCCAACGGCTATAAATGCAGAGTACATAGGAATTGATGCTCAGTTGTTGGTGTGAAACCGCAAAATCTTCTCTTTGAAAAATTTAAAGCACAGATAAAGTTCTTATGGTTTTAGCTACTTCCTGTTAGGGAGGAAGTAACAGCTGAAGAGATGCTGCTAAGGTGTGAGCAAAGTTAGGCTGAAAAAATTAACCCCTTCACAGGGACTATTTTTGTACTAGCTTTGATCAGCCTCCCTTCACCTCCACCTCCCCTCTCCCCACTACTCTTTTTCTCAGCCCTTTCTCTTTCCTACCTCTCCTCTAAGTAATGACTTAACAGGAGGAGTTGTTTTTACAAGAAAAGGGCAGCCGCTCTCCAGCAGGAGGAGTTGTGCTACAAGGAAACTGCTGCCGTTCTCCAACACTTTGCCCTGTGTTACCTCTGTGGTGGGGCAGCTGACTGCTTCTCCACCTGGCTTCATTGCCAGACTCTCTCGGGAGTCAAAAAGTTCACCCATTATTTCAGGAGTCTCCCGGACATTCTGGGAGTGTCGGCCAATATGGTTCCAGGTTCTCCCTGCACTTCATCCAATATGGAGGACACATGAGTCCATCACATAGTGGATACAGCAAGCGGCATCTGGGGTAACATCTGTTTTACCTGGTGTGTATGAGGAGTACATTGGTGTCCTCCCTCACAGAATAGAGCAGGAACACAGCAATGTCTCCATAATGTGGATTTGGGGAAATTTGAGTCTGCAAGAATTTGCTTTGTTAATTGAAAAGTCATATTGGAACATTTACAAATGTGCATCTAAAGTTGCCCATTTCATTAAAGAAATTTATATTATTTCACATTGTATTTTACCTTTTATTTTGTAGAATACAAAGTAATACCCCTTGCAGTAAACAATTTTGTTTCCATGTTGCTGCCTTCAGAGTTTAGCTATAAGCTATTTGATTTTGTGTGGGGAACTTTTTTGGTAACTCTCCTAAAATTCCGGATTCCAAATTCCTACTCAAACCAAATTTGAACCATTAAATCAAGCTTCTAAACCAAAGCAATTTGAAGTGCAAATATCTCCTTAATTTATCAAACGCACATAATATATATAGCAGTTCCATAGCTGCTCTCAATACACCAGTGCTTGCTTTATAACCTTCTAACACCGCTCTGTCACCCAATACTGGCAAATAGATTCCCAGGAAATACTGTATGTTAAGAAACATTATTTGCTCTTTTTTTTTTTTTTAAATACCTGGATCCCAGTTTTAAAGAATATAAAATTGGTGTCAAACTACATTATAAATGCACTGCCTTTTGTATCACATGTGGGGTATCAACTGAACTCTCTATATAGGCACAGGAGAACTTAAGATATGATTTTCCTCCTGCCCAAAACCAGATAAGTATGTTGTGATCACATCCAAGGGTTGGCTCTTGCACTTATTTCCTGAATGTGCAGACATATTTTTAATGGAATTTGACTGGGGTAGGGACCAGACTGGAATCTCTTGGGGTAGGGACTGGACTTGAGCAGGGAGAGAAGAGTGGACTGTGGCATGGGACTGTTAAACCTATCTGAGATTACAGCAAACGGAGCACAAAGCGGGTTAGTAAATATTCACAATATATTATATCAACAAACTCCACCCATAGCAAAATGTTTTGCATTGTGTGGTATTACATTTTAATTGTGTGTAGTATAGTAATATGCATATATATAGTTTAATGTTTATCCTCAATACAGGCTATGAACAAATTTGTTTTTGTTTGTGATTGTCAACCATTTGACTGTTGTCTGACAACATTCCCCTTTTGATGTCAAGCCACTGCCCTAAACTGCCACAGTCTGAGAGTATTATTTCCCATAAATTAGATAGAGGGCAGACTGACAGGAGGGCATTGGGAAGAGAAAGAGGATTGTAAAGCGGAGAGGGAAACTTTAGCTCCGTGATGACAGAATTAAGCCTGCCTGGAGTAAGTAACACCTTTTTTTTTAGAAATTAAAGTGTTTTGCCAAGATATAACTAAATGATAGCTGGATCATCAATTAAACAGCTTGGGCTCCTGCTTAGGGAGGAGCCTGTTTACCCTAACCTGCTTTTTTGGGTGCAACGTTTAATATTTACATTTGGAAAATACAAATGGAAAATCTAGTGCATATGTGAAATGTCATTTTGAAGGCATAATAGCATAAATAAGTTCAGTTTATTTTTTATGATGGGATAATGTAGGCATAAGAAAACATTAAATTAAATAACTGAATTCAAAACTAAACGTTATACTTACCTTCAGTATGGCGTTGTCACAATCAGATGTTACCCATCTAACAGTCCAGCCATATGCTTCTCTCTTCTGACAGGCAAAGAAAGAGTTGATGCCACTCCCCCATAAAGGGGCACTGACTGCTGCTACCTGTTTGAATCACATAAGTATTAGTAAGGGGAGGTGCCTAACGCTGGACCCTAGTAGTGACATAACATTTCACTGAATGCAAGTATATCTTTTGTATTTTTATTTTAATGAGCATCACCCAACAGTAGAAATTTTTCTTTAAAAGCTGTAAAAACATAAGAACTTTAGTATACAATAGAATTGTAGATATATAGAGAACAAATTTACACTGCGCATACTAAGCTATATTTCATGTTTTGTTGCCTTTTAAGGTAAATATGGGTATATATTGCAATTAAATGTTGCCATTCCCCACTGCCTGTATGTATCATTGATTGTATTCTATTGAATGCAGAAATGTAACTTTGAAGGAAAAAAAAAACTTAACAGCTGTACACCCTTAACATTTAAGACCATTTGAAAAAGAAAGCTTGATTGTCAATTGAAAAAGCAATAGGAATACAACAAGCAGGCGGACATCCAAAGGTCATAATGTAGATTGCTATGACATTATTATTCATTCCTATGTTCAGAATGTACTTTGGCAATGGATTAACCACAGACTCTGTCCTTCATTTTAAACATGCACAGTTCAGTAAAAGATGTTTGTTTCTATTTTAACCCTGTGCCTGCTTATCGATTGAACTGTCTCCTGAATGTTATTACATTTTATTGAGGCCTTTTCTAAAAAACAGAGAAAGTGGATGGGAATAACGGTCTCAGTGGTATTTCATAAGAAACCGCCTTCTCTAGTATTAGGTTCTCAGTGCTGAGTCGGCATTCATGTTTAAAGAAAAAGGTGAAAAGGTGGCCTTTATCTGCATATTCTCCATATTTGTACCTGTATAACCAGACTAAAATGTTGCAATGCATCAGTTTCACCAGTAATACATTCATATCATGGATGTCTATGTAAGCAGGGCTTTCTTGCACTCGGTCACCCCATTCCTCCTCTTTTCATTTGGGGGAATCCTTGATGATATCATTTTATGACATCACAGTATAGTTTCTGCATTCAGTTACTCTACACACTGGGCCTCAGTGCCGTAACTAGCCATTTTAGTGCCCTGGGCGAGATAGGGAAGCAGCGCCCCCCATCTAAGTGGGAGTGTCAATTGTCGAGTGGGCGTGGTCAACCTACTGTGGGGGGCGTAGCTAGCTCTTTACAAGTTCTAGACCGCACTGAAACCACCTCCCTCCCCATTCTTCTCGGTCTGGCTTTGTAAGGATCTTTATGTAATAAGCCTCCATAGATCAAAGTACTTTAAATGCAGCTATCACATGCTAGCTGTATAAAAAATGAATTGGTTATTGAAATAAAACTCACTGAAACAAATTAAAACAAATGTAACAGTACCATCTGTATCACACTGCCCCTTCATTCCACTGTGCTCTCCATAACAGTTTCTTCTTTATCACACCGTGCCTTGAAGCATCTTTATCACATTGTGCCCCCTTATCACCATCACACGAAATGAATATATATATATATATATATATATATATATATATATATATATATATATCTATCTATCTATCTATATATATATATATATATATATATATATATATATATATATATATATCTATACACACATACAATATAAAGAGCCTCCTAGTGTCCGCCATACCCTACAGAGAGCATTCCTGTGACCACCATACAATACAGAGAGCATTCCTGTGACCGCCATGCTATACAGAGAGCATTCCTATGACCGCCACACTATACAGAGAGCATTCCTATGACCACCATACAATACAGAGAGCATTCTTGTGACTGCAAAACAGATAAATACCTCACCTGAAATTAATAGAACCTACCATTAAATTAAAAAGCCCCAACAATAAATTTAATTGACCCACCAGCACCCCACAAATAAAATAGTACCCATTAAATAATTAGCCCCCACCTAAACGTCACCATTAAATTAATAGCCTACCTCCCACCCATGTACTAAGACACCTAACCTCCCTACCCTCATATCACACATTAACACATCCCCCCCTTCCCTCACACATTATGGCAGCATACCCCCCTTCCCTCATAAAGCATAGCAGCATCCCCCCTCCATAATAGCAAGATGCAGCACACATTCCTCCCCTCCATAATAGCAGCACATCCCCCCTCCTTAATAGCAGCTCACATCCCCTCCCTCCATAATAACAGCTTACATGCCCCTCTCCCCTCCCCTCCCTCCATAATAGCAGCTTACATGCCCCCCTCCCTCCATAATAGCAGCTCACATCCCCCCTCCCCTCCCCTCCATAATAGCAGCTCACATCCCCCCCCCTCCCCTCCCTCCATAATAGCAGCTCACATCCCCCCCCTCCCTCCATAATAGCAGCTTACATGCCCCCCTCCCTCCATAATAGCAACTTACATGCCCCCCTCCCTCCATAATAGCAACTCACATGCCCACCTCCCTCCATAATAGCAGCTCACATCCCCCCCCTCCATAATAGCAGCTTACATACACCCCTCCCTCCATAATAGCAACACACATCCCCTTTCCCCTGCTTTGAAACTAACCTTTTTCCTCTTTCTTCCTGTCCAGCAGTCGCTGCCTGGCTCCTCTCTGGTTCTCTGCTCCTCTGCTGCCTAGCAACGTCATGACATCAGACGCTGAGGCAGAGAGCAGAGTTCAGAAAGGGGTGGAGCCGGGTGGCGGCCGCCATTTTGGATGCGCCGGGCGGCCGGCAGTCTGAATCTGAGGTCTGTTTAATTTTAATTTTTTTTCACTCCTCACACAGAGGCCGGTGCGGGCGGCCATTGCGCCCCCTTGGGACTGCGCCCGGGGCGGCGGCACCGCCCGCACCAGCCTCGTTACGGCTCTGCTGGGCCTAATTCATTAAGGAAAGTAAAGAAAAAAAAAATGAGTTACTTTGCACCTTGGCAAAGCCATGTTGCATTGGAGGGGGAGGCAAATTGAAAATGTGATGGCAGATGTATAGTTGCCGTAAGGCATGTTCTAGATCAGTGTTTCTCAAACCCAGTCCTCAGGGACCCCTAACAGTGCAGGATTTCCAGGTCACAAGTGAAATAATTATACCACCTGTGGAACTGTTACAATGTGTCAGTCAGTAATGAATACACCTGTGCTCCAGCAAAGAGATATGGAAAACCTGCACTGTTAGGGGTCCCTGAAGACTGCCTTTGGGAACACTGTTCTAGATCAACTTTAAATTTCAGTGCAAGCATAAAGCTATCAAGTATTTGTGTGCTGCATGAAAAAACAGCCAGTATTTAACTTATGTGCACAATAATAAACTGATTTGCACCTCTTGCATTGTAACTTTGTTTTATCCAGGAGAAGACTTACTCTTTTTTTTTTTGTCTTACTTTCCTTAATGAATCAGGCCCACTGTGTTCAGTTTGAATATAGCGTGCCATGATCACCTAAACAGGTACACAGTTATGGTTTATGGACACAACACCATCCCCCCACCAATCGATGATAGAATGTGAGTGTATGGCAGTCATCTCTAACACAGGAAAATACGGTTATAACCATCATCATTATAATTTATATAGCGCCACTAATTCCGCAGCGCTGTACAGAGAACACCCTCACATCAGTCCCTGCCCCAATAGAATTTACAGTCTAAATCCCCTAACACACACCGACAGACTAGGGTCATTTTGATAGCCGCCAATTTATCTACTATTCTGTTTTTGGATAACAGTGGTAGTTCTGACTCTGACACTGTAGTCTGTTTATAAATGATCATATGTCAAGTAATATTTGTGTGTTTAATAATAAGTTGTACAGCTGGCCATGGTGTATTCTACCTTGCAGCAGTTTTTTTTAATTTGTTTTTAATGGAGGATTTGGTTAGATTTGATGTCATTTTAGGCTGCTAGTAGGAATTGCTTACAATAAATATACAGTTGCGCAGTCGAATACAATAGCAAAAGGACCAGACTGGGCTGGGGGGCATACGGGCATCAGCCTCCCGGGGCCAGCAGTGGGCTGCTTTGGGCTGGGCCACTGGGCCACCAGTATTTTTTCCTTTAAAATAGGATGCTGAGTCAAGACTTGCCTTCCGGGCTAGAATTTGCCAGCCCTCCCCTGAATAGCAACAAACGAAGTATAACAGTATAAAAATAATGTAGAAGTTATACTCTGGGGTTAAGGGAAATTTGAGTGCTGGTAATATATTCTATGTACAGATCCCAAAGAAAGTAACCACTTGTCCCTCTTTGGGGATTGTACATTTTGGTTGACTAGAGGTAGCACCCCCAACTTCTGATGAAAAAATATACAATACAATATGATTTGGGGGAACAAACTATATTGATTTAGATTTAATTTTTAATTTGACCAGTTCTGTGGAAAAACCACAAGCTCTGAAATGCAATGTATTTTCCCTGATTATCATATTCCATCCTTGGTGAGTAAGCGCCATGATTTCTGAGACATCGCTAAGTGTTATTACCCCCTTTTCACAGTATAATAAAAGCATAGCTTATATGCCACACAGTTGTAAATGACCAACTACCACAAAATTACTACAATTATACATCGCTGTTATCAGCGCTGCCATTGCTAAAAAAAAATTCTTTACATTGTATTCTGTATGCTCCTTTACATTTGCTATTGTAATTTTGATTGTTGTTTTATTTATTTTATTTTAAACAGCTGATATTAGGATTTTAAGTAAACAAAATTTATGATTTATTAATTTTCAAGTTGTCAGAGCCTTCTTTACGTTCATACTTGTATTTTCTTTTCCCTCTGTAGTACAGTTATTTTTTTTGACATTTTAGATCACCTAAGCAATTTGTATGTTACATAAATATACTGTAAAAATGCAATGGAGAAATTTGCTATATTGTAGGTTTTTTATTATTTTTGTTTAATAATTAAAAATGTTGACATATGTAGTAGTTTGTTTTGTTTTATTTTTACATTTTTGCTGCATTATTTATATACGGCCTGCTTGTTATTTTTTTTATCAGCTTTTTTTTTTTCAAAACTTCAGTTTAAAGGATCTTAAATATCTCTCATATATAAAAATATAAAAACTCATTGCACTTTTCTGTGCTAATTTAAAAAAGTGCCCGCTCGCCAGGCTTCATGCAGAAAATGCAGCGCTTGATGAGCAGGGCCAGAAACTAGATAAAGTTTTGCAACTTTGAGAAGAGAAATTGCTGCTGCTCCTCCAACTAATAAAGTTATCATTGGTGGCATTGGGATGCCTGGCAGGATGCCATCTGTCCAGCCTTTTATGCTGGATGGATGCCATCCCGTTAGGCACTATATTCATTCATTGGTGGCAGCGTATTGCTTGGCATAGTGGCACTCGCCTAAGCTGTTATGCAGGTGGGTGCCCTCTCGCCAACCACTGTGCTTGCCCTTGTTCTGGGTTCCTTTTTGCAGAGGCAGCTTGGGACCTGAGTCTGCCTTGTACTTTTGTATGCAGAAAGACCACATAGAGCCTTATGTTTATTTCAGATATTATATAGCAAAGGTTTCTTGTTGTGATTTGTATGTCTTAAATTGTAAAGTGTGGTCCTGCGATCTTGTCCTGAATATATCCAAGAACAGTTTTGAAAATTTTGCTCATATTTACTTTTACGTTTGCTGTCACAGTGCGACTAGACATTGGGGCACTATCAAACCACTCACTAGGATAAAAGAAATAAAGGTATTATTTATATTTTATCAAATAACAGAGCTTCATGTTTTGGCCTCTGTTGGTGTCAACGTAACATCCATAATGTCTCTTGGATTACAGGGCAATTTGTCTAGGAGGAGAGGTATCTGCACAAATATTAATTTGAAACATTACATTCATTTTACTAGTACTAAAACACGATTTACTGACTTAAGACTGAACATGTCCTATACAGACCACTAAGCATTACTCAGGTTTACTATGAACCTTCCAATTAAATTAGAAAGCACTCAGTGGATAGTAAAATATGTTATAGGTCAGCTGTTACTTTACTGCAGAAACATCTCTATTTGAAAAAAGTTAGTAAAGTGTATACCTTTAACAATCCTTAGACTGGGTAGCTGGGAGCACAGACCCGTATTTCAAGTCTCTCTTGTCTATATTATATGTCATTTTTGTTGACATAAAATTATACACAGCTCTACACAGCTTTATGCTGGAATGGTATTCATAATGTTGTCCATATATGTAGGAGAATAAGATGCATGTACACTGAAACAATTTCCACATGTTTATGGTGGCAGGTTTGAATTCCTGTTCAAATGATAGTCTGTATATAACCCATCATTGATACCTTCAGTTATCTACATTCCCTTGATCTGATTTAAATGAATGCTGTAGATAAATATGTGAAAGAACACTTAGAAGCCCTCGCTAACCTTTTTCCTGGGCATTTGACCTTCACAATTAGAATATTAATTTATCCTGCTGTTGCTCTCCCTCAGGCTCCTGAAAACCTCATCATGGTACTTCAGTAGCCATTGTCTGTTAACTCGATGGAAGAATTCAATATTGGCTATAATTGTTGTTCAGGAATCCTAGCTGGAGAATGTTTAAAGGAGTTTTGTGGGCAGCAGGATCACTTCTAATATTAGCAAATTTGCTATGGTGTGTGTTTTGAGATTTTATCTTGTCGAACATATCATTCGAAAACCATAGGCATTAATATGGAGTTGGTCCCTTCTTTGCTGCTATAATAGTGTCCACTCTTCTCGAAAAGGGGTTCAACTTTTCCAGTAGAGTTTGAATGGAGGTGAATCCCACAGTCATGTATCGGTCACAAGAGCATCCGTGAGGTCGGACACTGATGTTCGGTGATGAGGACTGGATAGCAGTCTGCTTTCCAAATAATCCCAAAGGTGTTCGGTGGGGTTGGGGTCAGGGCTCACTGCAGACAAGTCAAGTTCTTCCACACCAAACTTGGGAAGCCATCTTTTGATGGACCTCATTTTGTGCACGTAGGGCGTTGTCATGCTGAAAATGCAAAGTTGGAAGCACACAATTCTCTAGAATGTCATTGCATGCTGTAGTATTAAATTTTTCCTTCACTGGAACTAAGGGGCTAGGCCAGACCATTATTCCTCCACCAAACTTTACTGTTGGCAGTAAGCATTCGGGTAGGAGGCGTTCTCCTGGTATCAACCAAACCCAGATTTGTCCGTCAGACTTCCTGATAATGAAGCGTGATTCCTCACTCTAGCGAACACATCACCACTGCACCAGAGTTCAATGGTAGTGTACTTTTAAATCTGAGGCTTGTGTGCGGGTACTCGGCCATGTAAATACAATCCATGAAGCTCCCAATGAATAGTTCTTGTGCTGACATTGCTCCCAGAGGCAGTTTGGAACTCTGCAGTGAGTGTTGCACCTGAGGACAGAGGATTTTTATGGCCTATGTGCTTCAGCACTCAGCTGTCCCATTCATTGAGCTTTTGTGGCCTACCGCTTTGCAGCATTACACACTTCACAATGACAGCACTTACAGTTGACTGTGATAGTTCTAGTAGGGCAGACATTTGGAAAGGTGGCATCCTATGACAGTGCATATTAAAAGTCACTGAGCTTTACAGTATGATCCATTCTACTGCTCATGTTTGACTGTGAAGATTGCATAGCTATATGCTTTATTTTATGCACCTGTTAGAAATTTGTTGTGGCTGAAATAGCCAAACACAATAATTAGAAGGTGTGTCCACATACTTTTGGCTCCACGGTGTATATTGTTATATCTGTGATAGAGTATGTTTATGTTCCTCAAAAAGAAAGAAGGCTGATGATAGTCCCTAGAAAATGACAGTTCAATAAAAATATTCATTGGTGCATTTATTTTTCCATTTACTGTAAATTTACTGTCTCGCACAGAGTTGCTTTGCAGTCTTGCAGATAGAGATCATACAATTGGATATCTATGGAATGATGAGCGAGCAGTAGATCAGTAGCTGGACATTTCATAGCTGTTGCCAGAATCTGTACAGAATCACAGCTGTTGGACACTGTTCTGCATCCACCTTCTGAAGTGCTTCTGCAGCACATGTGGTGTTATACATTCTCATCCATTTTTTACTGTATGTATGTAGAAAGTATGTAGTTGTCCTCTCCCCTTAAAAACCATATGTCTGAATTTCTGCAATTTTAAGCAATTTTAGCACTTTTTCTTCTTTGCATGTAATAGTACGTGGAAGCTAGATTCTTAAACTTTTCTTTTTTTTTTTCTTTAAACATTGGAGGTAATTTTATTTTGTTTTTTAATTTAGTTTGTTATAGCATGTCTTTTGATGGGTATAATTCATTACAGACTTTATTTCAGTCATGTTCTGAAAATTAAATATAATGCAACATATAAATACTATACCGTGTGTGACAGGATGCACCGCCTATGCCACCCTGTCTGTTGTTGCTGGGAACCGGCTGGGCTTACTTTGCCACCGTTCCCTTTTGTTATCCCAAATGCGCCCTCTTTCCCCAGTAGGAGGGGCTTACAATGCTGCCACCACTGAGCTCCTTTATGGCGCTCAGAACCACGTTCCTTCTGGGTAACTGTCACTGCTAGTGTACTCCTGTGCTGGTACACTTGGGCTGGTAACTCCGGACCTCTTACTATGGATCCAAAATGCTGTGGATGGATCCTCCCTGGCCTATCACACTGACCAGAGCTGCATGGGTAGCAGGCAGAGCGGTGTTAATGGAAAGCTTGGGTCCATACCTCAGACAGCCGGAGAACAAATTAGATTTTGGGGTCTAATTGGCAGGTCACAGGATTACAGCAATATTGAATAAGTTGTCAAGCAGGGTCTTGAAGCAGTGTGATGTTTATTTCTCAAGTGTCCTGACAAGGACAGTTCCACTGATTTAAGGTATCAGTGGTCAGGTCAGATGGAACATCAGAATAATAGATTACATGCTTACACAGCTCAACTTTTATACAGTTCTGACATAACTCCTAGCCAAGGTAAGCCAGCCTCTTGGACCTAGGCGGCTCCAACCAATCTAGAATATTCCCTCAGATCTCAGGATGTAATCTAGTTTTGCATCTAACACAATTTTGCTTTCAGATCCCCCTTCAGATGTGTCTCCATTGTTTAGAGTTCCTGTGTGTCTAACAGGACCTTCACACATCAAAAGATCTAATTAACATGGGATCTTTCATCAGACCGTTCGGAATACATATTCTCACAGAACAACAAAAGCCAAAAACAAGCTAGTTTCCCACATCACAATACACAAGAGGCTTTGTAAACAAAGGCTCATTGTATCAGATATATACATCAGAAATAGGCATATCCCATAGCAAGGTTAAACGGGGGATGAATTTCTTCCCCTGGTCTCAGAAAAACGATTTTCTATCTCACAATATACACAATATCAAAAATAAGTGCACATGCAATTATATAAATAAGTGCCCTGCGCAATTTTTTTTTTTTTTTTAAACCAGGTAAAATTTTATTGCATTTTTTCCTTTAAACAACAAAAAGGCCCAACACAGTAGGCTATCCCCCCAACTATACCCCATACAGTGATACAAGCATTGTCAAGTATTTGTACACCATGCAGTTAGAAAAAGCAAAAAACATTGACATTCACATTTCCAAGTAAAGATATATACATTTTTCCAAGATATAGTGAGATAATGGTACAGCTTTGGTAATACAAGATACAATCATTGATCTTAATAACATAATAGGTGGCTGGATGCCTGCCCCAAGCTTCAATCAGGAGTGTTCCACTTCCCTCAATCCCTCCGTGACATACGGGGATATCCTCCATCTATACCATATTCTTTCATACTTATCCACCAAATTCCTGCTGGTATACATGAACCTTTCATGGCCGACTGTATCGTTAACAAGGTCAATCCAGCTAATCAATGTTGGACCTTCTGGTGCCATCCATTTCCTAGCTATCACTACCTTTGCAAGCATGAGTAACGTATTGATAAGCAATCTAATGAGTCTACGAGTTTTTTTGTTCAGGCCTAAACCGAATATACAGAGCCTTGGAGTCAGGGCAATCACTCCCACCTCCAATCTTTTAATACAGTCCTCCACTTCTCCCCAAAAGGATGAAACCAGCGGACACTCCCAAAGCATATGCCAGAAGCCCCCCTCCTCGCTCCTACATTTGGGACACAACACTTTCTGACCGCCACTGAACTTAGAAAGCCGAAGAGGGGTGAGATATGCTCTGTGTAACAGAAAAAATTGAACTTGGCGAAATCTAACTGATGCGGTGACCTCCTTTGGGCTACATAACACCATATCCCATGCCTTATCACTAAGACGCCCCAGATCTCCCTCCCACCTGCATCGCAGCTCCGGCAAGCCCCCTTCGCCAGATCCTTCCACCAAAATTGAATACAGAAAAGAGATTTTCCGCCTCTGGCCCAACCTTGACAGTTGCACCCTTAAGGAATCTGCGTTAAAGCTCGGGGTAGCTTCCCGAAACTGCGAGGCCAGAGCATGTCTTAATTGCAAATATCTATAAAAGTAACCCCTAGGTAGTTCATATAGTGTCTGAAGTTGCTCAAATGAATATAATATACCGTTCTCATACAATTGTCCAATGTGTGTTATATTGTAGTTCCGCCAAGCTCCAGCCCCCTCCATCTTAGTCCATTCTCCAAAATCCAAATTGTCCCATAGTGGAGTGCATGGATCCAGATCCAATTCACCTCCAATCTGGGATGACAATCTCCAAACCTTCATGGCCTGTATTAATAAAGGGGGGTCCCTCCCAACTTTTCTTCCGGCCAGAAGAAACTGCACACGTGTATGACTAGATCCTGTCTCAGAAACCAAAAAATCATGCAAGTCTAGACCCAGCCTTGACCTAAACCAAATTTCAATATGTGCTAACTGGGAGGAAAAATAATAAAGCCGTAGATTCGGCAAAGCCAAGCCCCCCGATCCTCGAGAACGATATAAAGTAGTGAGTTTAACTTTTGCCCTCCTGCCCGCCCATACCAAAGAAGCCATAAGACGCTCTATGTAACGGAATATACTATGGGGGATATAGACCGACGACTGCTGCAAAACATACAGAAACTTTGGTTGAACTATCATTTTGACCAGATTAATTCTACCTGTGACCGACAATGGCAGCTGCTTCCACACCCCAACTCGGCTCCTAAGATAATCAATCTGAGGTTGAACATTACGCTGAATATACTGACCCATATCACTAGAAATCCAGATACCAAGATATTTAAATACCGGAGTCCATTTAAGAGAAGTCTGCAGAACTTGGCCCGTAGGGCAGGTTCCCCTAATCGGAGTTACACTAGATTTATCCCAGTTAATCAAAAGTCCCGAGTATCTACCGAACACCGAGACCACATGGAGTAGGTTTGGCAACGATTTATCAGGATATGACAAAAAAATCAGCATATCATCTGCATAAAGGGCAATCTTGTCCGTCCTGCAGCCCATCCTTAAACCAGTAATATCTGACTGCATTCTTACCACACATGCCAATGGCTCTATGGCAAGGGCAAACAGAGCAGGGGACAGGGGACATCCCTGTCTGGTACCTCTGCCCATAACAAACTGGCGGGACATAAAGCCATTTATATAGACTCTAGCTGTAGGACAAGAATACAAAAGTCTAATCCACTGAATAAAAAACGGTCCAAACCCAAATTTCAAAAGCACCGCCCATAGGTACCTCCACTCCACAGAGTCAAAGGCCCTAGCAGCATCCAAGGACACCACCACCGCCTCCTCCTCCGCAGGATGGGGCAACTGTAAATGACAAAAAAGCCTACGCAGATTTATGGCCGTAGATTTTCCTGGCATAAAACCAGTTTGATCAGGATGCACTATCTCACTAATCACCCGGTTCAACCGTGTCGCCAAAACTTTTGCTAAAATCTTAATATCCGTTGCCAGTAACGATATCGGTCTGTATGATTCTGGAAACAAGGGATCCTTTCCCGTTTTAGGGATAAGAACTATAATGGCTTCAGACATAGACGGAGACACACACCCCTGATCTCTAAAACTTGTAAACATGTCCTTCAGGCGAGGCACAAAAAACCTCAGATGTTTTTTATACAGCTCTATCGGTATCCCATCTATGCCCGAAGCCCTACCATTTGGGAATGATGATATTGCAGCTACAATCTCCTCATCAGAAATTGACAGTTCCAAACTTTCTCTACCATCTATACTCAGTTCGGGTATGGAAACAGCCGCCAGAAACGTTTCTAAATCAGAATCTGAGTACTCAGCTCTTGACGCATAAGCCTCTTTGAAATACGTATAGAAAACATCACTAAT
The DNA here is from genome assembly GCF_038048845.1 of Mixophyes fleayi. Taxonomy (NCBI): domain Eukaryota; kingdom Metazoa; phylum Chordata; class Amphibia; order Anura; family Limnodynastidae; genus Mixophyes; species Mixophyes fleayi. Next base: position 44,673,854 of record NC_134411.1, on the reverse strand, counting down.
CTCTTCAGTCACGGTATGTACGACACCCAAAGTATCAGTAATCCCCGCCACTACAGCCGCCGCCCTTTCAGACCTAGCTAAATAAGCTAAAAACCTACAACACTTATCCGCTTCAAAGTATTGTGTATGTTTAGCAAATAACAACTTACGCCTTGATTTATCTAGCAAATAATCCGACCACTCTCTCTGTACTGTTAACCAAGCCATCCTATCAGAAGCCGCATGAGAGGAGAGATATACTTCCTCCAACCGCACAACCTCTTTTTCCAATCTATCGCCTTTCAACCTAGATTCTCTCTTGAAACAGTTGATGCTTCTAATTAAAGAGCCTCTTAAAAACGCCTTAAAGGAATCCCAAACGACAGACAAAGCTGCTGTATCCACATTGGTAGCAAAGTACTCTTCCCATTGGGACTCTAAAATATTTCCATCCTGTAATAATGTCAACCAAAAGGGGTTAAGCCTCCAGAATGCTTGACCTCGAGAAACATTAAGTTCAACTGTTAATATCAATGGAGAATGATCTGAAATTCCCCTTGGCAAATATGCGACACCAGAGACAGCCGGCAGCGGTTCCCCCGATACAAGTCCTAGATCAATTCGGGAGAAGGCATTATATGAAGTGGAGAAACATGAGAAACAAACCTCTGCCGGATGCCTCAGACGCCACACATCCACCAAACCCATTTCTGCCACCAAATCAGCAAACTTTGATCTCTTAGCATGTGTATTGTCCCCCACCTCCCTCCACCTGTCAACATTAGAATCCAACACATTATTGAAATCCCCACAGCAGATCACTGGAGTATCAGGAGACAGAGAAATAAAATCACTGCACTTTTTTAGGACCTCACCACTATAGGGGGGGGGGGACATAAACTGACAGCAAGTTTATACGTTTGGAATCAAAAAAGCCCCTTACAAAAACATATCGACCTAATGGATCACGCTAATACAGACTGGATTATCACCACCGCATGCGCATGCGCGAATTACCAACTTTCACTCGGCAGCTGGATGTCTAACAGCGTGGACGGAAACTCGCACAGCGGCTTCCCCATACGGACACCTGTGGACTAGATCCTGCAGAAGCGGGGTGAGTTAATCCCCTTCTCTGTTCCCTATCCCTTGTGTGGTTTACCGGAGCTGTTAGCACCCTTGAAGCAATTGCCAACTTACATTGTTTTCAACTAACTGTTCATTGTGCACCTTGGACGGATACTTGTTATTTACAGTCAACGAGATCACAATACCTATTGTTGTTTGGGCCTTATACACATGGCGAATTTTTAATTGTTTTCAGACTTGGCAACCACTTTTCTATTAGAAGAGTATCAAACAGACGGCTGTCTGTTTTTTGGAACTTTTATGCATACCAGCAGGACTGCTGAATGTTTACTGTGCTTGTTTTATATTATTGCAGCACTAGAAGGTGTAAGCTTATGCCTCCACCTCACCATTGTGTTTATGTTTCATTAAATACTCATTAACTCATTCACTACCATTGTTTGTATGTACAGGTGCCTGGGGACTACCCCAAGTTTTTCTTGTGGTCTCTTCACAGCCCCTGTATTCAGGCACTTCACAGAGGGAGAACCTTCAGATACACCTAGTATTCTCTTCACTGTGGCACAAACAGCAGTCCCACACAAGATAGGTTTTGTCAGCTGAGCCGTTACTCATACAGAGATGCATATACTCTGCCTCCCTCCGACAATACTCTCCCAAGATGGCGCCTCAAACCACTTCACGGCGGGAACCCGAGTACTGACCTTCCACTCCTTTCCAACTGCCAGATATCTTCTCTCTACAGAGCCAGCTGTCCCCACTCTGAACAAATAAGTGTTGTACTTCAGTGTTTTACTCTCCGGCTAGAGCTCAGTCTTTTCCCCGCCAGCAGGTTCCGCCTCAGCAGCGCTACGGTCACTCGTGACTCTCACAGCCGCCCTGATCCTCCAGCATACACCAAACTTGCCTCTGCTAGTGCCAGGACAGTTCCCCCACAAAATTATTACGGTAAGAAGGGGTAACAGGTCATCAGGATGTCCGACCAGGATATTTAGGCTGGGGAGCTCCGGTATCTGCAACCTACGCCATGCTCCGCCAGGCCACGCCCCCGCGCAATTTGTTTTAAATAAATTTATACCAAAAGTTATTTAATAGTGATCCAGTCTCACCGTGTGTTAACCTATTTATTACAATTTCCTCATTAGCCCTAGGATTCAAATATTTGTATTTAAGATGAGGAAGATACCACTCATCTGTCCAACAACCAGGTGGAAAAATAAAAAGAGGAAGGGGTGTATAGAAGCTTTTAAATATATCAGAAATTTAACAAGATACAGGAGGAAAGCAATTGACAGATCAAGAGAAGTATTAGAACAAGATGGTATCCAAGTTTAAGGGAATGAAGAAGTATTATTTTATTGAATGTGTAGTAGTACATTTTACTCTTTCCCTTCGGGCGATCTCGGAGGGGCGGTGAAGTGTGAGGACGGAGGTGGACGGTGCGGAAAATCGTGTAATTTCAGCTCTGCCCCTGCGCCGCAATGCAGAGAAAGCATCATTTTGCAGTGGAGGCTCCCATCCTGCCCTCTACACTAGGAAGTGAGCAGGATGCCAAGGGAATGAATGGCCTGCTCTCACGGGAGTTCGGGAGATCAACCCAGAGAGTCTCCCGAAAGGTAGGTGGAGAGTCTCCTGGAGAGTGTATGTTTAAGCTAATACTTTAGGGCAAAGGTGCTCAAACCCAGGCCTCAAGAGTTACCAACAGGTCATGTTTTAAGGATTTCTGTCTGTAGATACAGGTTGGATAATTACTGACTGGGAAAAATAGATTACCGCACCTATGCGTGATTAAAGAAATCCTGAAAACATGAAATGTTGGTAGGTCTTGAGGACAGAGTTTGAGCACCTCTGCATTAGGGGATCCTAAATCTGAAAAAAAAGCTAAGGAGCAGTGTGGTGAAAATTTAGAAATTGCAGTTATAAGTATTAACCCATAACATAACTGTGGTGAATAAAGTATAATCATAAGGGACTGCTTTGTAAACGGATGGGTGGGAGTGTGTGCCTGTGTTGGAGAAAGGACCAGTTAAATATGTAACCTAAGGGATGGGTGTGTGCAAGATTTAGGCTGGAATCCGGTGTGTCCCCTTACAATAAACTTCCAAGTCAGGAGTGCGCAGAGTGCGGTTTGTGACAGGTAAAGGTAGTCAGGAGCACTTTACTGACAAAAGAGAGGTGATATATTATTTGACAGTTTGATTATTTGATAAGTTATCAGAGCAGGGAGTCGGCAGAGGCCGGTCTCCCTGACCAGTCCAACCCCTGTAGGAGGATACAGGTGAAAACAGTGTCTTTAATAGATGAGACCACTTTCAAGATATTTCAGAATTGTGTGAAATTAATCAATATTGATAAGCTGTTTATTTTCCCCCTAAAGGTGACAATGTTATCTTGTAGTCCTTGGGTCTGCAGAGCCACTGAATAAGCACGGGACAGTATTTCTGGTCTCACATTTTACACCTTAAGTTAGGTTATTAACCCTGTGAGAGCAGGCTTTGCTTTAAAGTCATTTGTATTACACCCTAGGTTTCACAGAAAACAAATTATAAATGGATTCACTTCATATACAGTATTTACAATGCAGTCCCTTATGATTTATTCACCACAGTTATGTTAAGGGTTAATCCTTATAACTGTAATTCTTACATTTTCCCTACAATCAGATAGGGACTGAAATATTTAGGATTAAAAATGCACTGACGATTTAAACTGCGTGTGTGTTTTCGGCGATCATATTTATATCTTACTGTTTACACCTCTTAGCTGTGCTAAGAGACTCAAATAGCCACAGCAATTAATTGTATATAGACCACTAAACATAAAATACAAGCTCCAACCTGAAAAGCAACTACTGAGAAATGATGAGCAAAGAGGTAAACCGTAATCATGCTTAATAACGAAAGTACCTGAGTGCTGAATCCTATAAACTATTGTAGTAGAAAACCAAAGGAAAGCACTTGCACCTTTTTCTGTAAAAGTATATAACTATTTCAGTCACCATATAATTAACATCTCTGTTGTATTCTATGGGGCATATTCAATTAGCCGTGATGTTCCTCCAAACATCGCGGTTGCGCACATTTGCAGATACTACGGAACCTCAACATTGCAAATTTCTTCCAGAGGCACTCTGCGGCTAATTGAATATGCCCCCATGACCTTTGTCAAAATTATATAATCTTGGTAAAAGTAGTATTCTAATGAAGTATTACCATAATTACTTAGCGATTTAAATATAGCTATACTGCTATATTAGAACTGTGATAGTTGTTTTAATGTTTGTGTGTGATATTGACATTTGTTCTGAAATTAAGAGAAAGGTACTGTTGTCAACCAATGAAATCCAAATAGAGGCTGACTGAAGTGGTGTTCAATGAGTTACTGACAGGAGGTCTGCTGTACAGTGGAAAACCTCATCCTCCACTAATGATTATCTTATTATTTTTAAATATCTTTAGTTTTTACCTCTGGAAACTTTAACAAATGTACTGGTTAATCTGCTTGGGCGATCTTCCATATGAACCAGCTTGTATTTTAGGTTTACCTGTCCATTAATCTGTGACCTGGCCATATTGTATACTGGTAACAATTACACAGCCTCCCTTATTGTCATGGTGCCCCACGTACATCCTAGCCCAACAGCCTACAGATGTCTGTATGAGAGTGGAGGTTTACAGCGCTACTTCTGAAATTGTTCTGTAGTCCAAAATTGAAATCTCTATTTATGCAGCTTACAAAACAGTAACTGGTAACAAATAGCTTTGTTCTGAATTGTAATAAATACACTCTGTGTTTGTGTCCTTTGCATCATGTGTTACCTCACAAATCCAAAAAGGCTGCTGACACAGATGCCTTTTTCAAAAGAACTAAATCTGCCCAACATATATAGGCTTGAGATTAAATAGAATTCTCATGGGAACCAACACTGTTAAAAACTACAATTTATTATTTTCCATTACTTCTTGTTTGACAGGCCTCAAAGAAGAGACTATTTGGCTACTCTCCCATGTTCTTCAGTGCCAAATGTCCATTTATTTGCTTTTCTTTTAAAGTACATGCTTATTTTTGGCTATAAACAAATGGAATATAAGGTCAAAGCTTCTCTTCCTCAGCATAAGAATAATCTAAAATTAGGATTTTCCACTGAAAATGGAAACTTAAATTTATATGCATTGAGAGACTTCCATACTTATTTAAATTTAGACAGACATGAATGTTTCAGATATATAAATACAAACATATTAGCAGTACAGCAAAGTATTACCTGATTTTTACAGAGCTTAGATAATGGCCATTTGAGCTTTCTAGTATTACAGACGAAGATAATTAATTTTCTGTGCAATAGTGCAAAATCAATACTAATAAAATGGCAAATTGTGTATTATACTGAGAGGTATATTTATTAATACCATAAGGTGGCAATCAATATGCACCGCTGCAAATCGCAGTGATGCACACTGAAACACTGCTGTAAATCACTGTGTCGGGGTTGCTCTGGCGAAGACCCCCCTCTTCCATAAAGATTTTTTGCTACTCACCCGCAGCCTAATGCTGTCAGCGAAGTAAGGAAGTGCTGTGTGCACAAAGGAGAGAGATCCAGCAAAGCCAGAGAGGCCAATTATAAAGGACAGGTATCGCCATCCTTTACTCCCAAAAACAAAAGTTTTTGCAGCTTAATAAATTAACTAGAGCTTCTGTCCCCATAGAACTCTATGGGAACAGCAGTAAGCTCCGTTAATGGGGTTAAGGATGGCGAAATCTCTGATTTCACCTGTATTAAGCCATTCTTAAATAGCAAAAAGTGGTATAAGAGCCTTTTGCCGAAATTTATTCTGGCATTTCACCACTTGTTAAATAACTTTGCTATGCTAGGGGAGAAGTTAGTTGTTAAAGGATAATACAGTGTTTCTATAGTTTGCCATTATCATATTGGGGCTTTTTTCTAATAACCTGCAGCAATCTGCACATATGTGTTGTAAACCATAATAATCAATCAGATATTTGCTAAACTGCACTAGAAACATGAGGCACAATCCGGTTGGTTGTTATTGGTTACAGCACATTTGTCCAGCATCATTCTCTTTAAATGTCAAGATTCCTTCTGAATGCAGCTTCAACCTATGGTGACGAATGCTAAAGGAGGCGCTATGATCACAATGTGTATAATGAATGTGACAGGGTGGACCATCTATGTCATCCTGTCTGTTGTTGCTGGGAATTGACTGGGCTTAGTTTTCCACCATTGTCTTTCTTTATACCGATTGCGCCCTCTAACCGCAGTAGGAGGAGCTTAAGCTGCTGCCACCACTAGGCTACTACACCGGCACCTAGAACTGCTTCCTTCTGGTTAAGTCTTGTTGCTAGGATAGCCCCTTGCTGGTATACCTGGGCTGGTAAACATTTGGCTTATTTATTTTTATTAATTGTCCATGATTTACTGCATATCAAAAATCTATGTGAATATCTAACTCAGCTCAGCTGTTCACATGTCAAAAAAAGGAATGCATCAAAGGTGGGTTAAAGGATGCTATTTGTACATATGGAGCCTCATTCAGAGTGGAACGTAAGCGTAACTTGAGACTGAAAAAGTGCATGCAAGTGTATGTGTATGTACAACGTATTCAGAGTTGAAGATGCATCCAGGTCTGAATGAGTAGCAGATGTGTCCAATTGACAACCCCTTGGACCCTTATGTCTAACTTGCAAACATGTACAAAAACCTTTTCTTTTATATGTATTGTAAACGCAATTGCTATAAAGCATAATTTAAACTTGAATAACCTAGCTAATGCGACATTAACAATTTCCCAAAATGCATGCAAAAAAAATATATTTTTCTTTATCTTTGCTACAACACACTCTGTCGTTCCTAGTCTATGGCCAAGCGACTATTAAAGTCTCAATAATCATCTGTAAATCATTTGCAAATCTCTAAATGCAAGCAGTTTGCTAGTTCGGGTGTTATCATCATCATCATCCGTTACTTACACCTCTCACTGATCACACGCAAATAAAAACACTTTTTCAGTTGGTTCATACTGTCCCAGTATGAAACCGTACACAATGCTTGAACACGACCTTACTTTTTAGGCTTAAGGAGTCGTAAGTGCCAAAATTTCACAGGTGTGAATAGCTGTAGTTGCGTACATTCACTTTCTGTGCATGCACAGTGCAAAAAAAAAATGCAAATATACGCTAAGCAAATGGGCATACGTCTCACTCTGAATCGGGCTCCTAGTAAGGTAACTTTCCTTTTTCTAAATGTGAAAGTAATTACATAGGCTGCAATTTCTTGATTTTTCTTTCATTCATATAGTGCCTTATATGGTTTTATTGTTCTCCTGCCCACTTTTATGTCACTGCTATCTATGAGCATTTTATATGCACCGCTATAGAGATGTGTAGACGCCCCATGACCTTATGTTCACTGTGCATAGAAGTTCCCCTATGTCAAGAGAAAGATATTCACACATTTGCATAAAATGTGGCTTTCTGTATAAAAACACTAAATACTTGGCCCAAAAGTGGAACATTGTGAAGATAAAGTTGGGAAAGGGTATTTGAGTCTAAAAGAAAAAAAATATTTGGGATGTGTGTTTTTATTTCCTTGATTAGTTGGATGCTTTCTCACGTGTGGTCTTTGCTTTAATCTTAATTTCTCACACTAAGAGGGGTATTAAATTGTTCGTCCGGACCTCCGGAAAACTCGTGCTCTAAAACTATTACCGTTAATACGGTAATTACTTGCTGAATTTCAGCTCTCAGCTCCCTGAGCTGCGAGCTGAAATTCAGCGAGTAAATTACCATATGAACGTTTTTTAAGCGCAATTTTACCATATTAAAGGTAATAGTTTTAGAGCGCAAGTTTTTCGACGGGCAAGCCAAACAATTGAATACCCCCCTAAGGGTAATTTGCCTTGCTTTGTGTCTCTAGCTTCATGTGCAACAAATGTTTTTGTTGTGATTGTTTCTTAAGGGACTCTTAATCGTTTTTATGATGATTTAGCATGTGAATATATATCGGTGGCACCATACACATAAACGATGATGATATAATGTGTATATGTGGATTCAAGTGAGACAATGAGTGTGCCTACATAATTAAAATCGGATATTGGGAAAAAAATCTATATAGAAATAAATTACTTTTTTTGAAACTAAGAATAAGATTATAAATAAAACTAAAAATAGATAAATCCTGTTGCTTAAAAATACCTAAGTTATTGATTTTGTCTCCTTGAAAAGTTCTGAGATGCGCACATTGCTCTCATACAGGTTTTAGCAGCATAATGTTGGTGATATGTACCATAAATTATATATATGTCATAAATTCATGTCCATATTGGATGGACCTGATTGTTCACTATGTCCTGTAATTTCTAATTTTATTTTTCTTACCAGACAGCCTTGGAGTTTGTAACGGAGCAGAGACCCTTCTACATACACACACAGGCCACCATTTGTCTTATGGACTGCAATAAGAACAGGTATGGGGCTAATTTTACCATTGTACTACTGTGGGTTGTGCAGCTTATGACAGGGAAAGGATTAATTTACTGTCAAATGTAAGAAAAGTGAAAAATCACCAAAACAGACTTTAAATGACTTCATACAGACTGTCTGGCTTTTTAAAAAGATTGTGTATACACAAAACAGCTGTTAATAGGATACTTCTTAACCTCTCTGGTATTTGCCAGTTAACCTCAAAACATTGCACATTTTCATTGCAGGGTGTGGATAGGCACTTTGCTGCCTATTTGCTGTGTTACATTGTAGCCGTAACTGTTACAAGGTTCTCAGCACTTCCACAATATTTTAACCGTTTGAGTGTCACTGTAACAGTGTGTACAGTTAAGCTGGGTACATACCTATGCAGTCTTACTTCAGATGCAATTTCTGTAATGATTTTACCAACGACTGAAAGTCCCGATGAGCATACCAGTTCATGTGTACACACCTACACGATTTACTGTCAGATCTGAGATCTGCATCTCTCATAACCATCTGCTGAAAAGATTGTGACTCTGTACACACTCTACAGATATCTGCATACCCTGCAGCAATATATAAACCTAATTTAAATAGTGGATTAAACCTCACCGCACATAAACACACTCACACAAACATCCAGGAAGAGGAAATAGCATCATAGCCATTTGTTGCTTTGTTTTGGGTTATGTATAGTTTGTGTGGTTCACTCCCTGGAGGACTGTACATAAGGTAGGTTATCGCCATGGCAACAGTGTCCTTTTCACATATGCCACTGCTACAGGAGATACTGGAGAATAATACTGATGACTTAAGGAATTTCCTGAGGATGGATGACTCTACTTTCCAGGAGCTGCAGCAGCTGCTCCTCCCACTCATCGAAAAGAAGGACACACATTTCAGGAGACCCAGAGGCTCATTACTACTCTGAGATTTTTGGCTACTGAAAGGACACTGGCTGATCTCAAGTACAGCACAGCTATTTCACCTCAAGTTTGGGTCTAATCATACCTGAGACCTGTGAGGCCATTATACAAGTTCTAAAGGGACAATGTTTGAAGAAAAAAAAAAGTTTGCTTAACACTAACTTATTAGCATATCAAAGAAAACGTGTGTGTATATGTATATATATATATATATATATATATATATATATATATATATATATATATATATATATATATATATGTGTAACCTATAAATAAACTGAAATCAAACTTTAAAAAAAAAGCATAAAAATAAGTCAAAGGTGCTAATATAGGTACTAATAATCATTTTCAAATGATGAAGGGCTTCTACTATATTGTACTATACTACTATATAGTAGCTTACTGGCTGCTTGGTGTGGAGGTTCTATAGATAGTAGGGGTACTGGAGCGTCTTTCCATGAATTGATGTTGCTTCTGGGGAGGTAGGTGCAAATGAGGGGATGGGAGAGGCTCTGGGGGAACTCTTTCAAACCCGTGTATTGGGTGTTCTCCCCTCTGTTGGCCCCATAATCAAATGTTTAGCCTCTGCCCAGTTTTCTGCATCTAAGTGTTTCAGTTTTTTGCTACTGCTGCACACACTCGTCGTCTTCCTTTACCATCAGCCTGTTTGCTGGGTCCACTATCCAACGAGTCAAGACAATTAAAAAAAAAAAAAATGATTGGAAAATAAATTATTTAGAAAGTAAATTCTGGTTTATTTGGTTGCTTTACTTGTGAAGGCCTAGACAGTTCATGTGTGATGTGGTACAGATGCAGAGTCTAAACAGGTGTACTGAACCTATGGACTTGTCCATAAGTTATATACTGGTCATAATAAGTAATATAATGTAGCTTCAGAGTGGAAAAGTTATTGTCCATCTATCTATCACACACAAACACAATATACTTTTCCACTCTGAAGTTACATTCTATTACCTATTGTGGTCAGTATAAAACATATGGCTAAGTTTATTCAAAGTCTCACTGGTCTGCTATGTGTACATTTCTTAAATATTGTTTTATCTACCTGGATGTATTCTTCTGTTCCCAGTGCTATGTGTGTGTGTGTGTATATATATATTCTGTAGCACAGTAGAAATTGTACATACATATTCACAATAAAGTCTCATTCATCTTTATTGAGAATATTTATTTGTGCGTGCTCTTACAATTCCTGTTGTTTACTCTTGGATACAGGAACAAATAGATGACATATAGAGCATGTAAAGAGTGTTTATTATTGATTTTCTATGAAAACGGCACTGTATTGCCATGTGCTTATGTTGTACGTTTACACAACTGAACACGTAGGATATAACTTTATAGATTTAAATATGCACGCCCACAAAGGCAGCGCTGTTTGGAGGAACTATCGACAGAATTGTTGGACAGATGGTCATGAGTGCGTGCACACTTCCAAATTTGCCTGACATCGCTCCATCATTGAACATGATTTTTAGGAAGTTTAGAAAACCAAATCAAACGATGCAAAGTGTTTTGGTACAATAAAACATGGCCGTGGTAACGCACACAATCTTTCAGTATCGGGCCCAACGGTCTTTTACTGTGGATATGTATGATAATGGCATAAGTGTGTACCCAGCTTTAGGGAGATCTTTATGCAGCTCCTCAGGAACCATATGCAATATGTCATTCCTATTCAGGAGATGTCTTTCCTAAATAGAAGTGTTTTATTTGCATATTATGCAATTGTGAGTCACTTAATAAACTCCTGACATCAAATTATTTCAGTGTGGCTTTCACTATAGTGCATCCTGTGCTGAATTTAAAAAACTATGTCACACTAAGCTGTCTTCACATAAATGAAACAGGCTTTCTGTAGGTGGATATTCCATCTTTACACAAGCGCATGTCATTCTCTAAATACCCAGTGTGTAAAACCTAGACTCAAGAGCTTGCCTTGTTAATGGAATTACCTAGAAACGTTTTAGTGCAAAGGCCACGGAGGAATTCTCATTTTCATACTACTATTTCATACTTCGCAACATACTGCTAATGTTGCAAAGGACAAAATCTAGACTTGTATTTTATGTATAGTGTGGATCAGTGATGGGCAACAGGCGGACATATTATTCACCTGTGGTCCCAGAACTTTCCTGCTTTGATGGCAGATTTGTTTGTGATAGCTTGTAACAATTTTTAAACTTATATTAAGATTTGATGAAATGTATTATTTTACTTATCACTGAGATTAAGGGTGATATGCGGCCCTTTGTAGGTTAGATGGGCTTTCCATGCAGCCCCTGAATTTTATCAGATTGCCTATTACTGTTGTGGATTGTACAGAGCTTTGTGGCCACATCATATACATAGTGTCGACAATAAAGAGCAGTGAGGCCTATTAGATAGCCTCTTAACTCACAGCTTGCTAACTCCACATCCTTACTTTTTCAACTTTTGTTTTAGTAATGGCCAACTTACATAAAAAATAATAATGATCAATTGTCAGATGCAGAGCCCCACTCTACATGTCTCTATGTGCCCCTAAATCACTTTATAAACACTAATGAGGTAATGCAGTCTTTGCATTGTAAGCCCCCTATGTACTAGTAGCCTTGTTGTTGGATGTGCAGTGTTATTTTCCATATTACCGCTTGGACATCTAGACACCTATAACCTTTTAGAAATTACACTGCTCGCTCTTATAATGCGGTCAGGTAGTATGTGTAATTGTTAAATCAAGTAGTGATCGTGTGATAGTATACAATCTAATCAAATGACCACTAATGAATGGATAGTGCATATAGAAACAGTGCATGAATATTTAAACCATGTTGACATGAGTAATTAACTTTAGTCCCATTTATGCTGGTGGTTCACTTTTGCAAGCTACTAGTGCAGATGTGTGGTCAGCGCCTACCAGACTTGAATGCTGTTGATGCTGCCGTGATGATATCCTTAATATTGTCTTACTGTATATACCCCAGCATGGTATGAGGGGTTTATAATTACCTTAAGGGTATGATTTCCGCGCTGTATGATTGTAGTTTAGACGATCCCAATTCTCTTGTTGTAAGAAGTCGTGAGGTGTGTCTGCAGTGATCAAGGATCTCGTTTCTCGTGTAATTTGTTATGTCCTCTCCAGCGCATGCGCCAGTTACCGTCTCGAGAGAAACATTATGCTGTACATAGTGAAGTCTGTTTGGCAATCACTTTATTAAACATTCAAGAAAAAACCTACATTCATGTAGATATGAGCAGGCTGAGAGTGTTTGCTGTAATATAGCTGCAGATTCGCAGGTGTCTGTCTTTTCGTATAGCAATTTATTGAGGGCCTGTGATGCGTTTCGTCCATTGACAGAATTTTTAAAAAATTACCTATAACCTTGTGTCCATCATTTTGTTATCAGTAGATATGACATACCCTGGTATCAAGATGCAAATTATATACAATGCAGAAAGCACAGCATAGTTGTGTCATATCCAAGGTCAGCAGAAATTATCAACTCTGTCTGTGATATAAAGTAGCACCAAGACAACACCAGGACAAGTAAAAGGTATTAGTAAAAGTTGCGGGATTGTATGTACAATCCAATACATTAAAGTTATCAGAAGGTGGAAACACCCTGTTTAGTTGAATGGAGGAAAATGGAGAGCAGAAAGAAATTTTATTATAGATTGAATTTGCTGCTATTGATGTTAACTCTGCATTGTCCTTTACAAAGTAAGCTTTCCACTCTCATCATCTGCTTTTTTTTTTCCTTATAAACAAGTATTAATAAATAAACCCGTAGGGGTGGTTTTTATAAACACTATTAACTTTGGCAGCGTTATAGTTAATATTGCTTATAAGACAGACCCCTACACTTTTTATTTTAGGTTTTGTAGTAACAGTTGTACCTTATCCTGGAGATGGGTGGTCGCATCGCCCCCTTAAGACCAGCAATCTCACTGGAACTTAAGTGACGAGAATCAGATGTCCACCATTGACTTCTGTCGCAAATATTTGCTTTCACTTTTTCTGTACGTCTACATTTACTACATGTCGCTATAAAACTCATCAGCAGTGTAGTGTCTACATCCCTGTCATCGAAATTCTGTTAATCGGTAAGATGACTACCACCGGTCTGTCAGAGGATAGAACACCTAGACCCATATTCAACAAGAGACTGTTCTTCATATCCGCTTTTAGTTGAATAGGGAAGTACGTATGCCCAAATGAATATGTTTATTTTGTGTCCCTTTAATGAATCAGACTCTCGGGGCTAGATTTACTAAGCTGCGAGTTTGAAAAAGTGGGGATGTTGCCTAATAGCAACCAATCAGATTCTAGCTATCATTTATTTAATGCACTCTACAAAATGACAGCTAGAATCTGATTGGTTGCTATAGGCAACATCCCCACTTTTTCAAACCCGCAGCTTAGTAAATCTAGCCCTCAGTGTGTAAACATCATAAACCTCTTTTAATGTTATAGTTGGAAAACAGCCCAAATAGAAATAACTTGCTTAGTATATACAGATAAATACCAATGCAAAACTAGAGTAAATACAACCATCGATGTTAAAAAAAAAAAAAAAAAAAAATTTGTTAACAGAAAATTTCGTATAATATTCAATATTATATTGAGATATATAAATGCTTTTAATATATTCAGTGCAAGTTTTCCTTTTTGAGTTCCTACACCCTATATTGCTATTGATATTGTTTTTGTACTGCCTGGTTGAGTGACCATTTATTGGTCCGGACTATTTATTTGAGTTTGTAATAAACCTGTTTTATTTTTCTATACCATTGCCTTTGCTCTTGCACTTTTCCACCACTTGTGCATAGAAACTTTCCATACCTCTTTATCCTTCTTTGCGCCAGGGAGTACTATAGCCTTTATATATTTCCGAGGTTGTGGGCCCAACCTCTCCTTGTCACCTGTCCACTAGGCTCCATTCTAATATACCAGGGAGCGCGGATTTCTCCATTATATATTTTTTCCAAGTTATCCTTTCCATTTGGACCCATACACTTCTACATACATCTGAGATTGAAGAGAAGGCATTGAGCTGCTCATCTACTGCCAGCCTGCGTCACAACACCAGCCTGTGCTTTGCCCTGCTTCAGGTTTTGAAAGTCACTCACCACATTCAGATCAAGCCTTTGTCCAGACAGCAATACATTAGTGAGGATTACCTTGTATTGCATTTAAAAAATTCTGCTCTCTGCAAACGTGGTTTAACTTAGAAACAAACATACTGCAAGTGCAAAAATATTTTGGGTCTGATGTAAACCCCCTGCTTTAGGCAAACCCCCTGCTATAGACAGATGAGTAGTTAATATAAGATAAGGAATGGAGAAATTTCTCACCTTTTTTGCTTCTCTATAATCCTCTTATGCTGCCAGGTTTTTGTGTCTGTTGTGTACTCTGTAGGAAACAATAAGAGAGATTATGATATAACTCATCATGGTGGTATCTAGTAGGCATGCATAAGAAAGAACCAAGCATATAGGTTTATAACTAGAAGAACAGAACTCTGTTTCTAGTCAAAATCACTAATTGCAAAGTAATATTAGGACAATAAAGTGTTCTGTTTTGTGGTATATCATCTTTAAAGGTTTGCTCCCAGTTGCAGTTTTTGGGAGCTTTGTTGAATACAGTGGTTATAGATACTCTTCAGCCACATTTTTCCCTGTGGGAAAAAAATCTCAGTGTGCAGTTTTTACAAAAGGCATCAATACACTATGGGTACTTTGAAGTGTGAAAAGCAAAGAATCCATGACTCCAACATGAATGAATACTGCTGCTTTATAATATGCTATGGACGTACACTAAAGCGCATAAAATTGTAAGTTGCATGTAGTTGTGATTTTGTATTTTTAAATTGAGGTATCTCATGCAATTGATGAGCATAAAAGTAATTCTTATCTATGGTAATATAAGCTGACAGAATTGTTTTGAATTTAACATGAAATAATGGCATATTGGTATATACATAAATCATGTGATATTGAACCTACATAACTGCTATACCAGACTGTTAGGGGGGTATTCAATTGTGAGCGAGACGGGTGAAATACTCGCGCTCGAAAAATATTACCGTTAATACGGTAATATTGTGCGTAAATACGGTAATTGCGAGCTGAAATTCAGCGATTAATTACTGTATTAACGGTAATATTTTTCGAGCGCGGGTATTTCACCCGTCTCGCTCACAATTGAATACCCCCCTTAGAATGACACTGTCCAATGCAAAGTTACAATAGCAAGCTGTGTGGAAGGGCATGGGTCAAAGATCTAAGCAAGATCCCAGCCAGGGCACAGTAACATAATGTGTCATTGTCCATAGCCCATACACATCTGTTACATTTCAAGAATTCATTAGTTCAGATACTTTATAAAAATAGGGGCAAGTAGGGAATAGATAATTTGGTAGTTGTTGGCAAAGGAATAAAAACAATAAACATGGTTAGTTCAGCATATAAAAATAACGACATGAACTTGCATAGTCTCAGAGGGTCTTTAAAACCCACATTATGTATATTAGTTATCAGAAATCAATAGTTCATATTCATTTCAAATAGAGATGCCACCGTCTGTTTAGAAATAAAACCGTTGACAATTTTCTTGAAGATGAAGTGTGGTAAACATAAACATCCCCTGACTTAGAGGTACGCTGCCTGTGGCTTTCCACTGGGTGTGGAATTACAAGTCCCAGCATACCATGTCAACCTGACTCCTAGTTCCACAACAGCTAAGCTAGATAATGGGCTTGATTTATTAAGGAAAGTAAAGCAGAAAAAAGGAGTAACTTTGCACCTTGGCAAAGCCATTTTGTATTGGAGTGGGATGTAAATTTACACTGAGGGGACAGATTTACCGTTGGGGTAGGGCATGTTCTGGATCAACTTTAAATTTCAGTGCTCTACTAAAGCTATCATGTATTTGTGTGCTACATGAAAAATAGACAGTATTTTGCTTATTTGCAAAAAATAATAATAATTTGCATCCTTTGCATTGTAACATGGTTGGTCCAGGAGCAAAGTTACTCCTTTTTAGCTTTACTTTTCTTAATGAATCAGGCCCAATATGTTAGCTGTGTTTTGTTTTCAATTTTCTACAATTTCTCAATGTGATTTGTTGTATGTAACAGTGGACTCAGAATACAATTTTTTTGTGTAGGCTTAGTCTACCTCTGATTTTAACCCAGCAATCCAGCACTCTCTCTGCTGCATACAAGACCTGCTTACATTATTCAAACAGGCAGTGGTATTGTCAATTCCTCTCCAATGTGCATCGCCTATTTGTATCCACTGGGAATTACACAGGGAAACTCAATACTGTGGAGTTACACAATTACAAACACTTTATCAAATACAATTCAGAAGGAGAGAGCTATACCGTTGTCTATCCTGCTTTATAAAAATCCTTCTTTTTAAAATAAAATTTGGTTGGTCATCTTCTTTTGCAGCGATAACTGCTTCCACTCTTCTTGGAAGGCTTTCCACAAGATGTTTGGGTGTTTCTATGGGAACTTGTGCCCATTCATTCTGTAGAGCATTTATGGGGTCAGGCACTGATGTTGGACAAGAAGGCCTGGCTCACAATCTCTGTTCTAGTTCATCCTAAAGATGTTCGATGGGGTTGAGGTCAGGGCTCTGTGCGCGCCAGTCAAGTTCTTCCACACCGAACTCATCAAACTATGTTTTTGTAGTCCTTGCTTTGTGCACGGGGCACAGTCATGTTGGAATAGAAAAGGACCTTCCCCAAACTGTTGCCACAAAGTTGGAAGCATTACATTGTCCAAAATGATTTGGAATGCTGAAGCATTAAGATTGTCCTTTACTGTAGATTAGGGACCTAGAAAACAGCCCCATACCATTATCCCTCCTCCACCAAACTTCACAGTTGGCATATTGCAGTCAGGCAGGTAAAGTTCTCCCGGCATCCGCCAAATCCAGACTCGTCCATCTGACTGCCAAACCGAGAAGCATGATTTTTCACTCTACAGAACAATGGTTTTTGTATCACTAATGCTTGCAAATGGAGACTGCATGGCCTCAATTCATTCATTAACAAATGTGGCCAAATAATTTTGTCCATATATGTTCAGTAGGCCTAGCAGCCGGAGGGAGAAGGCAACAGCATTAGCAACTGAGCTCAAGGGTCCAGCAGTTAGACAGACATGGTTGTCCAATAGATTCTTGAAAGAATGATTTATTTGGTGTGATGACCATCCTTGGTAATTTCTCACTGTTTTCACAAATTTGTAACTATATAAAGGGACCTCAAGTATAGATTGTGATCCCACTTGTGGTGCTGATCCACAGGTTGCACACTTCTTTAGATTACAGTGTTAGATAAGTACATTGTGTATATAGTACCTGCAAGCAAAAGCACGAGATCACAGGAAACAAATGATGACACACTGACAAAATATTTTTGTGCAGTAGCTGAATGTTGCAATGAATTGATCAGTTGTCTTAGCTATATATGCATGATGATTTTCATTTTTTGTACTGTTTATTGGTTAATTTTAATTCAGTTCTGTTGCTACAGTTGTCTTTGTTAAACACGTTCAAACTAGTTGTTCTTCATAACAATGTACTACATATTGGTGCTGTGTGTCAGTCAGAATTTTGTGATTTGTACAAGCATTTCTGACTCATTTGATGTAGACAATGTCATCATGAGAATTTCATTTTGCACAATGAGTATAAAGGAGTTGAAAATCAGTATATTGGGACCTCCTCCCCTTCTGATGTCCATAAAAGGCTGTCACATTGGGCATCATCCCACACACATTGCTGTCCAGTGATTCACCCTATCCACTTCTCCCCCCTCTCTTCAAAGTCTGGTCCTGCTTAGCCATGTGACACACACAGATTCTGGATAGTATAGGAATGTGAATAGTAATGGCACCAGACTGTGTAAGTTATAGGTTTTGTCAGGTCTGTACAGCTTAAAGAGGTAGTAAATCCCATTTCGCAATGCAGAAGAGGGGCTGGGTTTGGCGTATCTTGCTGAAGACATTTGGATCCGAGAAAGTGAGAGTATATCTACAGTATGTATGTGTGGATGTATGTGTGTGTGTATATATATATATATTTATATTAATAAGCTCATCTGACATAATGGTTAAAGAGAGTAATAGCTCCCCAGAGCCTTCATGTACCGCAGAACCACTGCTAAAATTCACCAAATAGGTCAGTACTGTTCTATGTTTGTATAAAAATATGTTCAAAGCACAAGAAAATAGCCATTTAAGTTCTAAGAGGCACATTTTTAAATATTAAGAACTGCGAACATCATATGCAATCTTTGAACGGCTGACATTAGTTTTAGGTTCATGGAAGGGTGACCATGGCCGTTTAACCAGAGCTGATTCAAAATTTGCAGCTATTCTAAAAAAATAGAATTGGAAATAAGCAGGGCCCATTGTCCTTGAGTTTTAAAAACCAAGAACTTCTTTCTATCCCATACAGTTCCGAGGTAGCTATAAGTAACTCAAAACTGGCTAAATTGACTCTGAGAATATGTATATTTATAAGCCAAATTTTAAGAACTGTCTGAGGGGAAAACAGAAAGAAACTCTACAACTGTGAGTGGCTAATAAAGAGATTGTTCTATTAAAAGTTGAAAGGTCAAATGTGATTCTAAACGATGTTAAATGGGATCAGGGTTTTCACTGGGCTATGGTAGATGTAGTGCAGTCTCTATATACCTATATCCAATGCAATAAGAAAATAAAGACATTTCAGAGGTTTTAAACCTGAAAAGAGCCACTACCTAGTCTTAGGAGTATATTTACAGAACTGCGGGTTTGAAAAAGTGGAGATGTTGTCTATAGCAACCAGATTTTAGCTGTCATTTTGTAGAATGTGCTAAATAAATGAGAACTAGAATCTGATTGGTTGCTATAGGCAACATCTCCACTTTTTTAATCCCGCAGTTTAGCAAATATACCCCTTAGATTTTACTTTTATTGTAGCTAGTTTTTTCTACAAACCCACCTTTTTTCTGTTGAAGGAACAGTTTAAATACGTTTATGTGGTATGGCAATGGCCATAGTTTTTGGGCCACATTATATAATGCATTTACTGCTCGCATTAAACTTTAGAAAACCTTGATGGAGGACAATCTCATTATTTGGGCTGATTCTTTTTCTGTCTTTGTGTTCTTTAGTTCTCCTAATAAATAGCATATATACCTATATATAGCATATATATGTTGCCAGCTTCGGCAAAATGTTCCCACCTTCTTCTCTTGAAGATTCTCTTCTCGTTGCTCTCATCATTCACCTTTTGCACTACATAGATAATCATAAGCAACTCAAATTTGAACCCCAAGATCTTAACCTGTCTAGACTTCTCCAATTACTACAGTCCTTAAATGATACATTGAATGCCTAGACCAGACCCATTTGTCAATTGATTTAATAATAAATACATTTGTAAAGTAACGTTTTATGAACCCCCTTGAAAAGTCCTACAGAGTAATAAATTACCTAATTTTTATATGAAGTTATTAATACTTCACAAATTAGAGACCATTTTTAAAAGCCTTGCCAAACTTATTTACCAAGGATCTGGGGTAATTCTGCTGCTGCTAGTGTCACTGCTAGTACCATCACTCTGGTCTATGAATCGCAATAAATGCAGACCTGTTCTGCTGCTATATCTGTGCAAAAATGCCTAATTTACCTTTTCAGCACATTTTATGATGCGTGCCCAGATCAACGTTCTTGAAGAAAACACTTTTGAGGGTACATCTGCAATGTGTACCTCTGCAATGGGTGGAAAAAGTGTAAATGTAACTTCAAAATCAAAACTTTTACCACTGTAATTCCACCTGCATGAATTTTAATTTGTACCCCCTCCCCCCCCCTCTAAAATTATGCTCTGTTTATCTTCATCTATGTCCTAAATCAGTCATGAGACTAAGGGCCTGATTCATTAAGGATCTTAAATGAAGAGGTATCTTATTTCAGTCTCCTGGACAAAACCATGTTACAATGCAAGGGGTGCAAATGAGTGTTCTGTTTTGCACATAAATTAAATACTGACTGTTTTTTTCATGTATCACACAAATACTTGATAGCTTTTTTGTACACTGAAATTTAAAGTTGATATTTGTGTGTTATGTGAAAAAACAGTCAGTATTTAACTTATGTGCAAAACAGAAAACTAGTTTGCACCCCTTGTATTGTAACATGGTTTTGTCCAGGAGACTGAAATAAGATACCTCTTCATTTAAGATCCTTAATGAATCAGGCCCTAAGTCTTCATCGGGACTTACATTATTACATATGTCACATTTGGGTGTTTTGCATTGCTTTAAGTGGCCATGCTTTAACTCCAGAGTGCACGTGGAAGGTGAACAATTTATCCCACTAAAAGTATAACACGAGGCTCGGTTGAGTAGGTGGAAAAATGTTGTCCCTTTGCCAGAAGAAATATACTTTGTGCCCACGCGTAAAACTGCAATTGCCTTCCGCACCCCTACAAACTCATTTAAATAATCCCATAGGAAAAAAAGTCAAAATCTTAGCTATTATGTTCAGAAGCAAAACTAGGCGCAATTTTGTACATGTAATCTCTATAGAGAAAGGTTTGCCTCGTTTCAGCCACCTCCTCTCAATTGCAACTGTAAGCTTTTGCACCAGTGGCGGATCCAGGGGGGGGCAATCGACCCCCCCCTAACAGAGACTTGCTGCCGACGGCTGCACAGTATGTGCAGGTCCGTTCGGCGGTCACAGTGTGCTGCCTGGCCGCTCTGATTCTGTTTTAAACACAATCAGAGCGGCCGGGCAGCACACTGTCCCTGCCTGTCATTGCCGAGCGGACCTGCACATAGTGTGCAGCCGCCGGCAGCCTTAGATGTTAGAAAGGGGGCAGGGCCTAAATTGCCCCCCCCCCCCCTTAATCGCCCCGGGTACAATAGTTTTCTAGATCCGCCCCTGTTTTGCACCTCAGCATATTTTGGCATTTTGGCCTTCGTATACATGCGTATTTACATAAAATATCACGCACTTGCACATAAGTAATAGTGCAACGTCAAAAAAGAGCATTTTTGCTGTGGATTTGCACTTTTGCATATTTGTAAATGAGCCATAAGAACTATGCTCAACCATTACCAGCGTTATAATTATTAAAGTGAGGATTACAATGGTGTGATTTCTTAGCAAAATATTGTTAAATCTAAAATATAAAGAAGTTGATAAATAAAGAAATGGGAAATGAAATAAAAGGGAGTGTGAGACTGTATTCACACCTGTTCATCTTATTAATAGTACTAATTACATGACATATCTAAATTACATAGTGCTAGGGAGCGAACAAAACTACAGAAGATCATAGCCCACGTATCTTTCATGCGAGATTAGAGACGCCTCATAGCCAAATGCTAAGAAGTGCTTGATTTAACTTTCAAAATATAGGGGAACTATAGAAGACAATAAGATGGAGACTAGTTTTTGAAGTAAAGTACACTTGAAGTTTTTTTTTTCCCCTTGAAAAGTTATTGACAGTCATAATGCTAAGTAGCTACTTTACGATTTATAAAAACACATTTATGCTAAAATACACTCAAATCACACATTGTTAAAATGCGCGGCGTGAGGAACAATATTCACAAGACATATTTTTTATGGTTTGAAGACTGATGCATTTGCTGTGCAGATTCCACTTTAAAATGTGAATACTTTAATAGTTTTGCTATGTGTCATTTGTAAGTATGTGTATAGGAAACATTCATTCGAATAAGTTATTTTTGAATGTGGTTTTAAGGAGGAAAGGAGCCTAGCAACAAAAATATGTCTGAAGTTTTTGGAGGCTGCCCCTCCTTGAATAAATCAAGGCATATCATGGCACTGTTTAAGACCACATTTGCTGCGCTGTTTCTACTTAAAGTCTCTGCTCCACTAGGATGCGACTTGAGCACAGTGACTTGTTCAATTGTTACAAGGGTCAATTCTATGTGATGTTAAATACTCTTGTGTCAAAAAAGACAAAAGTATTATAGGAGCGATACCTTTATTGGTTAACCAACAAAGGTTTTCGTTACGGTTCTGAAAGAGAAAATAGAAATGAAAGATGAATCCTTCAGGGGTCAGTTGTATGTAGAATTAAAGAGTTCTGATGTTGTTTCCATACATAACTTAAGCGATCCCATGACAACAACATGATTTAACAGTTAAAGTTTCGGAGCCAGTTTGACTTAAACTTTTTATTTAAAGTCTGTTTGAGCCTTAGGTTTATGGATTCCTCATTGTGACAGATTGCAGATCATGAGGAAATAAGATAACTTGGGAAATATCCAAACCACTGTGTATGTTTTAGACATTCACACATGGCTATTCAATATCAGTGTCTCATTGTTGGCAGCTATACAAAGCATAAGCTAACTATGATGCCATCATTTGTACATCATGTTCATGAACAGATATGGTTTGATATTGCATCACTTAATATAAAACTGGCCAACCCATCTTGGTGGAATGATTTTAGGTAAATGTTGCAAAATGTTAATGCTAAATGTTGTACAGTTTTATACATGATCATGGTGCATCTGGTAGGCATACTGCTCTTTACCACAGTGCTCCTGTTAAGGCTATGCTGCATATTTGACTATGAATATATTAGATGATCCTCAAGTGTGTGCCTCATTTAAGGCCTTTGTTACACATGCTACTATGATCATCAACATTTATTTATATAGCCAGCAAACTAAATAGTGCTTTACAATTGGGAATAAGCACAGTAATAAAACAATACTTGGTAATACAGACAGACGGAGAAGTAAGAAGTCTCTGCCCGCAAATATATAATCTATGGAGTCTCCTATAAAGCTTTAAATGAAAGGGATTGAGCCATTAATATGAATCAGCTATTGTAATCTTTGGGGCACATTATTGCATTTCAATGTATTTCTCGAACTCGCCTCACCTTTTGCAGGACTTCCTGCAGACGTCCTTTGTCTCTAAGGTTCATTTGCAGAGCTGCAAAAATGTGGGATTGCAGATGCCTTTTTTTGTCATGCATCTTTTTTTCATGAATGTGCCTGTTGATATTGGAAAACCGTAGATAACTATCCGTTGGATCTCCCTTTTGTACCTTGCTGCTCATTTGGTTCTTACCTGCTCTGTCCACTGACTACGCACTGTCCACTCTGTTACTACGCTGGTGGCTGTCTTGGAGAACCACGACCTGCGTACACCCTCTCGCAGCGAAGTCCAAACTCCCTTGCGGAGGTCCCTGGTGAACACTGCGGGTTAGTTAGACTCCGTGCCTCCTTGCTCAGCTGCGTTAATACCAGCTAGTAACCTCCTCCCAGATCGTTTAAGCATGCTTTTATGCATTGAGTTGCTGCCATATGGTTGTCTGATTAGATATTTGCATTAACAAACAGGTGTACCTAATAAAGTGCCATTGAGAATAGCAGAAACCTCTGTGCCAGAAACAATGATTTTTAAAATTTCCCATATATAATAATAATAGTAATAATAATAATATATATATATTTTTCTTCTAACTTCACCTTTTTACATGTCTGTTTAAATTTAGCCAATTTTGCCATTTTTTGGGCAAGTGTACTTATATTGATGCTTATTTATCATAGTGTGAATATGCCATGTAGTGGTACGAGCAGTGCCAGATTAAGGGAATGGCCCCTGGGCTAAGGGGGCCTCCATTCCCCCGTGAGGGCCCCCCCGTGATCCGAGCTGCCCGCCCCCCCCCCCATCCCCCCGGCACTTACCTCCTTCCCCGGCGCGCTGTACGTTCTTTACTGACGAGATCTCGTGAGAGTGAGACTCGCGAGATCTCCTCAGTAAGGAGACTACAGCTCGCCGGGGAAGGACTGCAGTGAAAGTGCTCAGCAGCACTGATCACGCCGGGGGTGTCCCCGCCCCCGACCGATCAATACTGCTGCTGAGCACTTTCAAGGGCCCCCTGGATGCCATAGGCCCCTGGGATGTAGCCCAGTTAGCCCTATGGTTAATCCGGCCCTGGGTACGAACATGCTCACTGTGCCAGTACACCGCAAAACCTACTATGACATCATCAAACTGAAGGAATTATTCTAGTTTTCTATACTCCTGATTGGATTATAAGGTCATATGAGAACTTGTTCATAAAACAGGTAACAGCAACAGCTAATTTATCTTTTTGCATGCAGTGCCAGTGCATAGTTTCTCATTGCCATAGGCAAATCTTTAGCCTACTGCACCCCCCAACCCCCAAACTCCACTTTCCAGCTCCTCACACTTGCCATTTGTAAAATAAAAATAATAACTCTTACTTCCTGGCTGGCTGGTAAGGCTGCAGTCCAGAAGCACTGAGGTACTGATGTTGAACACAGAATGCTGTCCAGGCTTCACTGCTGCCCAGGAGCAAACACAGGATATCTAGAGGGGAGGCTCCAAATGTTAGATTTCAGAACAAAGGAATAAAAAAAAAAAATTCACTTGCCTTTTACATACTGACATGTTCCCCGCTGTCCACCAGTTTTTCTCAGACATGTCCCCTGCCCAGCAGCTATTATTACACATGCCACCAATTCCCATCAGTTATTGTCACACATGCCAATATTTTCCACCAGCTTTTCTCACATGCCCCCCCCCTACCCACTAGCTTTTCTTTCATATGCACCCATGCCCTTGGTGACCAAGACAGCTTTTTTCACATGTCCTCCTGCCACCAGCATTTGTCACACATGCCCCATCCCCACCAGCTTTTCTCTCGGCTCCCCTGCCTACCAGTTTTTCTCAAACGTCCCCCCGCCAAACAGCTTTTTTCTCTTATGCCCTCTTGCCCACACAATTATAATTAACAGCTTAATGCTGTATGTATTTAATTCAGATTACCTTTGTTTATGTGTTAATATATTCTGCAGATGTAAAATTAATTATAGTAATAGATAGCAACAGGGGGGAGCTAAATAGTGTACAAATACTCCTTTAAATTAATAGTATGTAACGTGTGGGGATTTCTGAATGTAAGCCTCCCCTCTTTTCTCCAGCCACATCTCCCCCTGTTTTCTCTAGCCCCCCCCCATTTTATGTAGCCCCCCTCTCACCCTGTTTTCTCCAGTCCCCTCTCCCCTCCCAATTTTCTCCAGTCCCATCTCCATCTCCCTATTTTCTCCAGCCACCCCCCAATTTCTATAGCCCCCTCTCTCTACATTTTCTATAGCCCCATCTCCCCCATTTTTTCTAGCTCCTCCACTTTTTCACTAACCCCCTTTCCCCCATTTTTTTTGTAGTCCCCTCTCCCTCCATTTTCTGTATTAATGTAATTACCTTACCTTTTCTTCTTTTCTCCTCTTGTCCGCATCTGTGTCTTGCTTCTTTTGTCTTCTTTGCCACCTGGACCCTCTCTTCTCCTCTCCACTGACAGCATTGTGATGTCACAATACTGCCAAGAACCAGGCTTCGGAGGGATGCAGAGACAAGGCAGCACCACCTTTATTTAACTGTAGCATTGGGAAATAGCAGTCGGGCGATCACACCGCCATGGCCGCCTAACTAACAATGTCTCATTCAGGAACATTGTTAATGTGGGTACCCGGCCACAGTGCCGCCCACCAGAGTCCGGCGCCCTAGGCAGCTGCCTAATGATGGGACCGGCCCTGCTTGCATGGGCCCCACTCCCTTCCTAATTTGTGCCTCTTTGCTTGTTGTCCTGAGATTACCTAGAAAAAGGCTGGTAGTGATGGCCCCAGGCATACTTCCCAACTCTCCTGATTTAAGTGGAACAGTCTTGGTTTGAGGGTTATGTCCTGCCATCGCAGTCAGGACAGCTTTGTCCCAATTAGGTGGAAATTTGGGAGCTACCACCCATTCACTGCTGCTCTGCATTACATTCAAAGGGTGTTCTTAGGGGACAGGAGACAGCCAGCACATCGGAAACGCTGGACATGCCCCCAAGAAGAGTGACCACACCTCCTCTTGTGTACACGCCGCACACACTCTCCTTATTCCAATTCCCCAAATTGAAAAGTTGGCAGGTATGACACTAATGTCTAGGAAGTATGTAGAAAATAATTGATTCCATCCATGATTTCATGATCGTTTAAACACCGAGCTGTGTTCAAATGCATCCACACTATGTGCTAGGTGGTTGCTAGGAAACCGGGAAATGTCTTGCCGATTGTAGTCTGGATCTAATAACAGCTTAAATGTAAGTTGCTATTAGAGCCAGATAAGACTAGAATTAATAGGGTGCTGGGGCAATCATCAAACCCTCCTCTCAACAATGAAAAATAAAATAATAAGAAAGTTTGTTTAAACAAAATAACATATTAAAGGGCTCATATTTACAATTTGCAATAATTATTTTGGGTTATTGCATCAAAGTAGCTTAGGGTAAAAGAATCGTGGAAAAGAGATTTTATTTTCCTCTTTTGCCAGTTTTTTTTGGCTTTTACATAATAAGATATGTATTGCACTGTTTTACCAAAAGGAAATTGTTTCAGGTGTAGAAAAATTGCTTAAAAACACATTTGTGTATACTAAGAAATAAATGAGTTATTCTCTGTGAAATGGGCAAATTGCCAAATGCGCAGATAACCTGCAATCTATCCGATTATGGAATGGTAGAATAATGCTTAAGACATATTTTGACTGATTTTCCCAAGAATGGTGTGTGTGTTAATAGCTTTATATTGCAATTATGCAACTCTGTACTATTTATGCTAGTTTTTTCAAAACTACATTGTAGGTACACTCTAAGTACACCCACTTGTATGCATATACAAGCATTTGGTAATACCATCTTAACATCCAGTGAACCCAGCTGGTAGTATTTGCAAATTAATTGCAAAAAATCACATATTCATTCTTATTAAACATGTAAAAACAATCATTTATCATCGGTGCATACAATTAAAAACAGATATGAAAATGTTATTTATGTGTACTTTACAAAATGTAAGTACATGTATTATGAATAAAATTTGAACACATTGGGTCTGTTTCATGTTCAGATGCAACCTGCATGCAAGTTGCATTTTCTAGAAGAGCACGGAACTTCTGCGTACTTCTGACTGTATTCAAATCAAATTGTATCTCAAGATATGTTTCCATATGAATCTGGTTCATATCAAATGATACTGCTGAATACATGTGTACTTGAGAGACCCAGGACTTAAATAGGTCCCATCTGCGTCGGCACACCCTTACCGTACATTAATCTGACCCTTTCCTCCAGCCGTTCCCCCTCTCAAGTCATAGGTAGTCGTAAATTATATTTTTATTTAGACTAGAATTGCATGCAATACCGTTTATTGATGTAAGGTCCATTTTGAAGCATGCACAGAGCTATTTTACACAAATTACAGCACACAAATGGACTTGTATCCATATAGGAATCATGCCCAATTTGAGTTTACCAGGTGCATGCTCGCTCTATTTCCTCTCTGCGCTAGGTGATTAGTCCAAAGTCAGCTGTTTGTGGTAGTTGAATGTACCCAGTACCTCAGACTTCTGAATCACTTTATTTTTTTTTATTAAAAAAAATGGATATATGTATTTTTACAAATCACACAGCAGTACAACTAAATTAGGCGGGTTCATCACAGAGGGAGCCTTCCACTCTACCCTACCCTATAGGGGCTGTAATCACTGTGCTGTAACGCTCACCAAGCCACCAAGCCAAACCATTTCACTCTTTAACATAGCCGACTGCTAGCAAAGGCTTTGGTTTTGCCACCAGTGTACTTTTTCCAGGGACCTCTGCGCGCTTGAATACCTTGATAGGACCAAGTGACGATAGGTATTTTAGGGGGACGTGATGGAGAGTCTAGGGATAGGTAAAGAACCCACTTGACGACATTTTAGCAGATAAAAAAAGACACTTTTGAAATACAGATTTCTTGTGCATCAATATATGGCATGTAATACAGTTCTGGTTGAGAGGGGATGCCAAGCCGATTTAACCTTTATTTTTAATATGCCTGGCGCCTCTCACTCTCTCTCCCCTCTTTCTCATGTCTCTCTTCTCTCCTCTTTCCTCTCTCTCTCTCTCTCTCTGTCTCTCTTCTGTCATTCTATACATTTTATATAATAAGGTGATCTTGCTTGTACAGTTTGCAACTTGGGGCAGAGTTTATTTCCATTAAAAGTTAAAGCAGTATATTTAAAAAATAAAGAGACACCATTCTGTAATAAGACGAGAGAATGTGTAAGTCAGATGTGTAAGTGGAACCAAATATAACCAACAACTTCACAGCACAGTGGAGCCTGCCTGAGAATTTCTTGCCTTGCTTTAATGAAGTAAGTAGGAAACGCACATCACTCTTGTGTTGCTAGTACTGAATGACCTCCCTGCGTTGTGCGGTTCAAGTCCAGTCTTATTCTCTGCTTTATCACCCACTAAGCTTCGCCCAGTACCTTAGCCCTTATTAAATAAAAGCTGGGGATGCCAGAAAAGCTCAATGGGGCTTAAAGCAGAGAATAAGAGCTGGGGTCGACAATGCGAAAAGCAGAAGAGAAGTGATGGGGCATAGAACTGGAAGCTGCAGGTCACCCTCTTATTTTATTTATATGGTGCCGCAGAATCCACAGCGCCGCTTAAGGTCAAGGCTAGGCAGGTTTTATGCGCCCACTAGGGCTGTCTGTTGCCCATAGCTGGTTTATAAAGACCAGTGATTGGCAGCCTGATACACTTTAGGGGGCACAGGACCGGCCCTCTTACTTTCAAATGGGCCACACATTACCTTTTATTAAAACAATACATTTAATCAAAGAAAGAGACAATGCTCTGTAATACTTTTTCCGCAAGTAGTTTAAACAAGTGGTAGAAACTATAACAAACGGCAATGACAATAAAGCAGGAAGGAGTTGTGCGCATTTGAAGGCTTGGAGGTCCCCCTGTGGCCCATCACGGTACTAGACAGAGAATCTTATTTGGTTTGTACCATGTTATTAAATAAACCTTTAATATATTAATATTATCAAGCATATTTACTCCTTCTTCAAACACAGTGAAGATCTTTTTTTCTTTTCTTTTTTAGGCTCTGACATGAAGAAAGACATTGAAACTTTAATAGCACAGGAAAGAGCTGACATAATCAGCAAATATGAGAAGGTATGTACAAGCCTTTTAAGCATACATGCCAACTTTTAAAACTTCTCACCCGGGAGATCCTGGGGAGAAATCACGTGACAGGGGGTAGGAGGGGGCGTGGTGGTCACCATAGCCCCACCTCCACTACAAAATGCAGAAATTCACGTCATTGATTAGCGGGGGCGACGCTTAATGACACCATTACTCCCCGCCATTCAATGCCGTGAATTTCGGCGAAACCGGGAGGTTTGCCTACTCTTCCGGGAGTCCGGGAGGAATCCCCGAAATTCGGGAGCCTCCCCGGAATTCCGGGAGAGTAGGTAAGTATGATTTTAAGCAATCAATTATCATAGTGCAACGAAATGTATCATGCATGCAGTCACCGACTCCTGAAACTTGGAGAAAATGTCAGCTGCTGCAGAAAAATTGTAGGAATTCGATAATCGCTGATGATTGCTTTAGCTGTACCCAGTTTAGCTTGGCATTCAGAAATGTACTTGCCATTGTGCTTTGCATTCTTGAATATGTGATAAAGATTTGAATTATTGGAAGTGTGAAAGATAAAGGCTGGAACTCTTGAATGTGTAACCGATAAAGCTTTACATTTTTGAATGTATATACAGCAAAGCTCATACATCATACAGCCGGGGAAGGCATCTATGTTTAAAAAAAAACAAAAAACGAAATCACTAAAAATAACATAATGTTACGGTGTGAGTATGTGTGTGTATATGCTGTATGTATTGCATTTATATCGAAGACATTACTAGTACTGTGCATTTTATATCAACCTCTTGTTGATCCTATGTTTATCCACTTTCTCCCACAGGGAAGGCAACCAGGGGCTGAAATTGATCTATGGGAAGATGCTGATTTTACCTTGTACAAAGTTACTGATCGATTTGGCTTCTTACAGTAAGCTCACCACAAATGTTTACACAGGGATTGGGTGATGGGGTTGGTGATAACCACAATAGCTGCCTGAAAATTATATCAGCAGCTGTTACATTTATAGTGAGAAAAATCTAGTTGTGGAATGTATTTTTTCTCATTTGTTTTAAAATGATTGGGGACAAACATTAATGACTAAACTCTTATTTCCACCTTTTGTAGTGGAAATTATAAGTTTTTCCCCCACAGCCACCTTCTCTGTGCTGATAGGGTCCATGTGTCTCTGGGAAACCCAGAATGGAAGACCCAATGTGCTGGAAGACAAGCCCTGCTCCTGCTCTTGTTATTGTTCCTGTTCATGTTACGGTCCCAGCAGCTATAGTATCTTGCTAAGGAATTAAGGGGGTTACCAAGGAGGTTATCAATACTTTTATTATTTGTAAATATCTACTACAAGTTAACCCGTGCATGATACTCATGCATTCTAGTCAAATCAAGCTACTTAAGGTGTTAAAAAGGTTCTTGTCATGCATTTGGGCCATAGACCAGGCCTCAACCACCAACCACTCCCCACTGTCACCCCGGCAACCACCAACCACTCCCAACTGTCACTTCTCTTTCAAGAAATATATATATATTTTTTAAATCTTTATAAACACTTTTAACAATTAACAAATTAAATTAACAAATTAAAAACATCTTAGTATACCAAATTTCAGCCCTTTCTGATTTTTTTTTCCCACACACACACTAAGAATTTAGTAGGTCAGTGTATAACTCCGCCCAGCAGGTGGCGCTGCAGCTTGGTTTTATTTTTTCCACACACACGCAGACAGACTAACACACGCCACTAGACATTTATATTATAGACAAGTTAACCCGTGCATGATACTCATGCATTCTAGTCAAATCAAGCTACTTAAGGTCTTAAAAAGGTTCTTGTCATGCATTTGGACCTAGCCCAGGCCTCCTCAGGGGAAGAGCGTTAGTTCCCGACGCAAGCAGCCTTTTTAATGTGTGTTCATGAGGTAAAATTACCTCACGAAAATGAGTTTGACCCCTCAGCTCGTAAATTTAGCCTTTACTACCCCTCCCACGGGGGGAAGGGGGGATGATGAAAGTTAACTGACTTAACTATTCTAATTTTTTTGTCAAATAATGTCAGTATACCAAATTTCAGGTCAATTGGATGAGCCCTTTCTGAGAAAATAGTTTTTTCTACACACACACACACACTAACGCACGCCTCTACACATGTGTGTTCATGAGGTAAAATTACCTCACGAAAATGAGTTTGAGCCCTACCAAATTTCAGCCCTTTTTGATTTTTTTTTTTCCCCACACACACTAAGAATTTAGTAGGTCAGTGTATAACTCTGCCCAGCAGGTGGCGCTGCAACTTTTTTTTTTTTCCACACACACACAGACAGACGCCACTAAGCATTTATATATTAGATAAAAGGGAAAATGGTTCCTAAAGTGAAACCCCACCCTATTGCAGTAAGCACGAACTATTCCTCCAGGCCCCAGCTAATATGATATCAAGTTAGAAAGTTTGCTTTTGAAATGAAGCTTGCAAATAGGTGGAAATGGTCTTTCAAAAAGTACAGTGTGGCAACTATATTCATCTTTTCAAGCTATGGGACATTTAACCTGAGGCTTCACATGAGCCAAAAACATGTTCATGTACATCCATGTGTCACAGCAACATAACGTAATAACTGATATATAATGGTCTCTGTTTTATGTAGTGAACATGAGTTGCCTTTACGGACGGCTCTTGAGGAAAAGGTATGGCTATTTTCTCATTTGCTTCATTCTTAGTTACTGCAAAAGTTTTCTTCTTATTTATTTGACTGTATCATTATTGTGTTACTATAATTGTTTTCTGTTGCTGTTTATATGCTTCTGTTGGGCCTTTATTTATTTTTTTCACCATTAAATCTACCTTGTTTGTTTTTATTTTTGGTTCATTCTAGAAGTTAGATAAATCCGGTTTAACTCGCTCATTATTTTCTAAAAATTAGCAAAAGCAGCAGGAAATTGAACGTGTAGACAAATGGCTGAAGATGTTGAAGAAATGGGAAAAGTACAGGACCAGTGAGAAGGTGTGTACATGATTAGTGTCTCCATGGCGGGAGCATAGTATAAAATAAAAGTCATAAAACAAATTGTTGTTCTACTTGGTTAGTTTGGATGATCTTGGTGACCATAAAGATCTATTGAAACTTAAGGTTCTGATGTGGTAATGAAATAGTGTTAAATCCATGAGTAATTACATTGTCCACGGTCTGCCAATTCGCCTGTCCTAACTGGGGTCATGTAGTTGTACTTTTTCCAGTAGATTGCTGTTTTATACTCAAAGATCCCACTAAATAAGTCCCTGACATGCAACTAGTGAGTCATTGGGCTCCAGCGCCATCTACTGGTCAACATTGTATTAGTTTTCTGTTCGAAGAACAGTGAAATTCACTAAAAGCTGCTCCAAACAGTTCTGCATGCATTCAGCATACACCTATTTAATGCCTGTATATGGAACTTAATAATAATTGAATATATGAACTTAAAGTGTACACCTATTTGTGTTTTTAACAAATAAACTGGTCTCTTTAAGGTATGGTAGCTGGATTATTATTGTTACCTCTTTCACTTATTCGCATACAAATTGTTCTACAGAATTTCTGTCCATGAGATTACATTATTTTGTATGCGAATATGTGAAAGAGGTAACAGCAATAATCCAGCTACCATACCTTAAAGAGACCAGTTTATTTGTGTACGAGAACCTGTGTTACAAACAGTTACCTTCTTGGTAATGTCAGAAAATGCATTAAAGGACATTTGTACCAGTGTCCGACAATGTACACCAAATCATATAAAATGAATAAACATAGTGTACACTATGTATTGAGTACAGGTGTGGAGATTTGCACAGATATAAATACAGTTCTAGACTCCTTTTTAAATTGGTAGCTCTTCATGTGCTAAAAATGCTGGCGGAAAGTTATGTATCACATGGACTTAGTACTATACTTGATGTACCTTTGTGGATATATTTAAATGAAGCATTTATATCCGAGGTTAAGCGACCTGTGACTCTCTTTAATTGGCAAACCTTATGTATTCACAGTATTATTATTATCGTAGATTTGTAAGGTGTCACAGTGCTTTCCAGCGCCGTACATATATACATATATATATATACTCAGTATTAACACTTATCCATAAAAAGTGTCTTATAATATTGATTATAACATCAAAGATTCAGACTGGGATCAGTTTGTCTGCACCGTCCCTTGGATGTGACTAAATAATTGAGACTAGATATGTGGGATAAAATCTTACCCCCTGCAAAAGGCTGCCATGAAAAGTGCTAGAGTTCCTTGGGTGAGCTTGATGTATTGTGACAACTCGGTATTTGGACAAGGTGTTGGTTCACTTAAACAAGACAGATGTTATTATTGCATTCCTCAATATATAATAATCACAAACATGTAAATCAAAACATTGATCTTCTATTGCTACTGAATACTCAATAGCAATCAGAAAACAGACAGTTAATGAAATCAATTTAAGAATAAAATTGCTGCCAAAATGAAAAAAGTAACAAGCCCCCAAAAATTTTCAATTGTTATTTTTATTTTTGATATTTGAATGCAATAAAGTGTAAAATCAGGAATTTTCTAAGTTACTAAAATAAAATTACTAATATAAGTTGCGATCCCAACTTTTTGTTATGAACAATCTTAAACCATCAAGGAATATACACATTTTTTTTGAAAATTATTAGTCTTTTGATTTTATAGAAATCGGTTTTCAAATTCTTGAGTCCGTGATCTTGAAATGTTAACGTCGTCGAACTGATTCATGTGATATAGCAAAATCCGTGACTGAGCAAATAGGTTTTTTTTTCCATGCTCACAAATATCAAAATCTGCATATTTAATTTTTTTTACATTTTGAAACCCTTATAAATAAAAACCTAGATGAGAAAAAAAATAGATTCTATTTTAATACTAAATTTGTACTGAAAACATAAATAAAATAAATTGGCGAGTTAATTTGCATTGGCTCATTTGACATGGAATGACCTGTTCTATAAATTTTCTCCTTTTCAAAATGAAAGTTACAAAACATGGCTGCCAGATATACAGAGACAGGTTTACAGCTCTCTGTATGTAATGTAAAGGCAGAAATGGAGGAGTTAGAGGATAATTTTATAGTACATAGACCAGACAGAGCTCATAAGGGCATTCCATAGCCTCTCCGCTCACTACATCATGTGCCATGTGACTGTGGTTGTCATGGTATTCTATGACATTGTGCAGAATTTTAAACTATCAATAGCATTCTGAAGAATCAAACTAAGGAAAATACCTTTATATGTAATTGGATGCACTTTGCCCTTTAGTAAATATAGTTTTATGTGTCTTAAAGATGTTTTGTTATTCTAAAAAGTTTGGGTGATATTTGGAAAGTTAAAATCCAAACTTCAGGACTACAATATTTGATTTTATATTGCAATCATATACATTCCTATATTTTATCAATAACAAGTAACAGCTGATACATCTGACTGTCTTTTTGTACTCAACAAATAGGCTGCTTACTCGCATGGAATTTCTGAATCCAGTACCGTTAATTGCATGCTTTTAATGAGTTTTGTTTGTATGTGTTGTGCCTGTAGATGTTTCGTCGAGTGTACAAAGGGATTCCGTTGCAAGTCAGGGGTCAGGTCTGGTCGCTGCTTTTGGATGTTGAAATGATGAAGTCTGGAAATGTGGGTAAATACGAGGTAAGTTCCTTTGTTTAATGTTGTATTTGAAATTACATCTTGCCCATTAAACTTTCATTACACCATACTCTCATCATAGACTAATGATATACTCATCTTCTTGTATAGACATTGCAAGGTAAATCAGACTGTAAAATGTAACCCAAAAGAACAGTTTACATTATTGTAATGAAAAGAAAAATATGTAAATTCAGAGGTTTGAGGAACATTTCAGAACTTGATGATCAGACCAAAAAGTTCAGAAACAGTGTTTGCAATTTGCTATGTTTACTAATCTATGTGCTCGAGATTTCCCCATTGGAATTGGACCTCCTTTATGTTAAATATATCTATTTTTTTTAAATTAGTGAATGCTGGGATTGAGCTTTAGAGAAGTTATATTGTTTGGGAAAGACCCACAATCTGCTGCTTTTAAACCTTTGCTATCCTGTTCTGCAGGGTATTTACATTCTCTTCTGCTTTTATATATGTAATTACAAATAGATGATAATATAGTGCATCTTGTAGTCTTTCTTTTATCAAAAACTGTAACAAAAAATGAGAAGAAAGAGAAATATTTTCAAGACTGGCCAAAATGCAATGTAACTGAGCCAATAGCTTTAGTCTCCAAGATATTAAAGGGCCTCAATAAGCATCTCAGTGTGTTACAATAATTATCTTTCATGTTGCTGTCCATGAGACAACATGTTCCATGTTATTTATAATTGTTTCCATAACGAGACCCTACATGAACTTTTTTGCACCATTAAAATGAATACCAATTCATATTGTGTTATTGTTCACATGCAATCCTGCCATAACAGTTCTTTGAGTCCTACACCCAATTGCACTATGGAAACACTCCTGTTTTAAAGTTTTTGTTAAGTTCAACTGAAAATAATTCTAGAGAAAAGGTTATAATAAAGACTAGTACATTTTACATTACATTTTTTGTAAAGGTTTTTTTCTGGGAGAGGCCGACATGATCTTTATCTCAGGCCCCCACTTCACAGTCATAATATTGGCATCACTTCAATGTTCATTTTAAAATATACAATCGCATTTTAACTAAAGCATGAATGGCTGAATATTACTCTAAATAGGCTGCTTTATGATTTTTTTTTACAGAAAATGAAAGATGTGGCCAAGACTTATTCAACAGAAATAAAGCAGATCGATTTGGATGTGAACCGAACATTCCGTAATCACATTATGTTTCGAGAGCGATATGGAGTCAAGTGAGTGGTAGACGCATTATGATGAATAGGATTTATTTTAATTCTGTTATTCAATATGCTCATCAAATTACATGGTCACATATGAGGGCTTGTCAAAGCCTGTTTATGTCGCCATGACAACATTGCGTTCTGGCCACCAAAGCATGACCCTCTTTCTATGTCTCCTCATTGCTTACAGCATTGTAAGTGGGCAAAATGTGTACCATTATAAATATAGAACAATACCCAGGGGATGCCTGGTTTGAGCTGGTTTAAAATTAAAGTCCCTTTTGTGGAATGGAAATTGCAGTCTTCCCCTAAAAGTGCACCCTCTCCACCCCTTCATCTCATTTCAATAATCGCACAGCGCCTACCCTGTACTTTGATAGGAATGCCTTCACTCTGTACAAATCCTCACTCTGCCTGTGCAATGTTTTGGTCTCTAATGCTGCCATCTTGCTCGGTAAACCCATGTTTCTCTGCGTAAATCAAATCAAAGGTTCAACACACGTCCAAAGCTGGGTTTGCAGGTCTAGGCTGGTAAAATATGTAATGTATAATGTCTAGAGTTTTCATTCAGTGACTGTTGTTAAGTAATGTATATGTTACCTGGCAAGTTATATCACCACACATAAACATAAAGGGTGCTCAAATGGTGAAGTATAGTTTGCAAACAACTCATGTACAATATCTAACAGGTAGTAAGTAGTTGCATACCAAAAAATGGTAATAAATACGTTTGTCTTTAGTAGTCATGTAATCACTGCACCTCATCAGCTGTGTGGAAGCCACAGTTGTAAAACTAATTGGCAAGTAAAGGTCCTTTAGGTGTCAGTTATCAATAGAATGTAGACAAAGAAAAAGGTGCATAGTAGTGAAGTAAAATTATTAATTCCTTTAAATGCACATAGAATAAATAAAAAAAAAACCAGTTTATCTGGAATAGAGATGTGTGAAAGTCCAAAAATATTATCTTCCTCATCTGAGGATCCTTAAGTCCCTTCTGTTCTTAGGAACAGTAGTTCATCTGCCAGTCAGAAGGGTAGACATTTAGGGCTAGATTTACTAAATTACGGGTTTGAAAAAGTGGAGATGTTGCCTATAACAACCAATCAGATTCCAGATTTCATTTATCTAGTGCATTCTGCAGAATGACAGCTAGAATCTGATTGGTTGCTATAGGCAACATCTCCACTTTTTCAAACCCGCAGTTTAGTAAATATACCCCTTAGTATTCGCAACTTGCCAAAGGCATCATGCAGGGCTGGTTTGTGTCCTATAAATGCCCCCAGCACATTTTGTTCTGCTTCAGGGGATAACATCACCACTCCTCTAGAAAAAAATGTTTGTGCATGTTACTAATTGTTTGGTACAAGATTGCTGGTTCCTACCTTTTGGCACTGGGTTGTAGAAATGTGTCGAAGCCTGGAATGCATTAACTGCTATACTTGTATGATATTTTTTATTAATAGACATGGGAGCTGTAATATTCATTGCTCTGTCAAGGTAAAATGTAGTCATCCACAGACTTAAAAAGAAAACTGCCATCTACCTACACATAGTTTGCAAAACATCACTCAGACACTTGAGAGATAATGCTTTGCACACCAAGTAGAGTCACATGTTTCTTCTTTTTTCCTGCATTGTTGATTTTAGAAACTTTATATCTTTGCGATAATTTATTCAGAAATTATTACAGTGCTCCCTATTAATACCATACTTGTATATTCTACACACAAAGGGCAACGATTGTCATCCTCTCATTATGCAGCCACTGAATCTTATTTAGTGGTAGAAATGATGCAGAATTGTGTAAAGATCTTTCTTAAAA
Organism: Mixophyes fleayi; assembly: GCF_038048845.1. Taxonomy (NCBI): domain Eukaryota; kingdom Metazoa; phylum Chordata; class Amphibia; order Anura; family Limnodynastidae; genus Mixophyes; species Mixophyes fleayi. The sequence goes on along the minus strand of NC_134411.1, from coordinate 44,635,601 downwards.
TCTGGATTTACCAAATGTCCACTTATTGTCTGCTCCTGATATCTAATGGGAGCCGTAAACAGTGGATATCATTTGATTAAGCAGATGTAATTATAATTATTAATATTACTATTGTGTATTAAACTATGTGTTTCTAATGCAACCATTTACTGTATTAAACCTATGGTTGCTTTTCTCCCCAGACAGAGGGCGTTATTTGATGTGTTGTCGGCTTACTCTGTCTATAATACGGTAAGACTATATGAATAATTGAAGGAATGTAGAGTTGATTACTGTATGTTGACATCTGTCCTCACAGTGATATTTATATATGGACTTCCTATTAACACCCATTGATAAGCATATGATTATATTTCTGTTGCACTAATCAAAAAAATATAAAAAAGTATAAAAAATGTAAATATGTAAATGAATGGAATTTGTTAGTTTTACAATGAAGGCAGTAGGAGAAGTGGTGGTATGGAATACCAGCGTATACCTCCCCACTTCGTCCACTGGTATTAAATACATAGTTGGCTACACAGGAATTTCAAAATTAAGGCATTTCAGTCGGTGTAACATTTTTATAATATTTATAGCAAAAAACCAAACTATATTCATACCCCCAACTGTCCAGTTTTAAAAATGAGATTCCTGATTCTAATTGTCATGAAACTCAGGACTTTTTCCCGATTGCTGGAATGTCGATATGTATGTCCTGCTCACAGCTGTTTAGCATCTTTTTGGAGGAGATGCGTCTGTGTTCCTATTCTACAACATAGAATGTTTGGAGCTGTGAATATTAGTGAAGTAAAAACAGAATAACACATATCAATGTTGTTTTTGAGACACCTACTGGTTTGGAACAGGATCCAGGTGACCTCAGGATCCTAGGTTTTCACAGCCCGCCTCAATAATACCTGTAAATGATAGTTGGATATTTGCAAAACCTTGTACTGGAACAAACACATTTAATAATTATCTTCAGTATTGCGAGATTGTTACAAACAAAGTAAAAAGCTGACAGTAGTCCTAACTGTCTACTTGATTCTGAGGGGCATGTAAGTGGTGTGCGGGGAGGTCTGATTGGCACTTAGGGAGGTTTGCTTGGCATATGAGCGGCATGTGGGGAGGTTTAATTGGCGAACTCTTGTTTGCATGAAATGGTGAGGTCTGAGTGATATGTGAGGGACATGTAGGGAGTAATTAGTGGCATGTGGGGAAGTTTTGGAGTACATGTGGGGTCTGAGACTTTTGAGGGCATTTTGGAGCAAGTGGCAGTTCTGAGTGGCATGTGGTGGAATTTTATAGCAGGTGGGATTGTGGATTCATTTTGGAATGAGTGATGTGGTGGTGATGAAGTTGTTTGGGGACTTTTTTTTCATTCTTAAGGGTAATGTGCAGTCCATTTGGAGGTTGGAGGGTCACATAAATTGGGTAGCCCATCACTGCTATATGACGATATGTGTCTGACAAGCTTTGTCTATACTCCACAGGAAGTAAGTTACTGTCAGGGGATGAGTCAAATTGCAGCTGTGCTGCTCATGTACTTGAACGAGGAGGACGCTTTTTGGGCGCTAGCTCAATTGCTAACCAATCAGAGACACGCAATGCATGGTGAGTTCATGTGTGTAAAATGAATATTATTAGAAGGCAAATATCCCGTTTACAAGTTTACTTTTTAGTCCTTTCTCCATGGTCTAGAAATTGAACAGACATTCACTGTTTATTTGTACTCCTACATGTCTTAATGGGGGAATTATTATCCTTTATTCTATAGCGCCAACTCTGCACTGTATAATAAGCATTAAGAACATTTGATACATTTTTGTAGACAGAAATAGAAACAGCAACATTATCTAAGACAGCCAACTTAGACTATAGCCATCTCTCCATAATTTGTTGCTCTGTCTTTATTATTGTTTCCATTTTATAATGTGCTTTATTTTCTTAAATTCAAAGTCAGCATTTCATACATTGGTCTTATTCTTGTCATATATAAACATGTATTTTGCCATACATGAACCCAATCCTCCTATTTCTTCAAGGTATTTCATGTTCAGAGCAAAGAGTATCTTTTAAAATATGTAGTGCTCTATGTATCAAGGCAAATATGGAGGAAAGAACTGTCCATTCCCTTCATGTTTCCTTTGGCGGCGGTCCATTGGCGGGTATGACCGGAGGAGTCCGGTTGGGGCAAGGGCGCTCATGCACAATAATATTATATATTTCCATGAGACTTTTTGCTGTGTTCCTCTCTGCATTGAAATTCTCAGTCATCTCTCTACAGACCTGTTTATATATTATACCTCAGTATAATATGTGGTGCTCCTAAAAGAGAGCGCTAGGGTTCTATATAAGCACATAGCGGTGGTGGTCATATTTTCGACGCTGAATATGTTGACACTTACTGTCCACACCAAAATGATGACAGTGTAAATGTCAACATATTCATTCTGTCCACATGTTTATAAGTAGATGTTGTGACTGTCAACAGTCACAATGCCTGCAGGAAAAAAATGCAAGCTCTGATAGCATGGCCAAGTCCCAGGTTATAGATCTAGCAGCTGTCATCATATAATGAACAAATATGTACAGGTGAGGGTGTTTTGTTTTAATTTAGAGATCTAATTCCAGAAAACCTCCTCTCATAATCACAGTGAGGAAAACTGCTACATAATTAAGAGCAGAGGGGAAAGACAATAATAATTTTAAAATATATTTTGTATATTTTTGGCATGATGCTCCAAATTATGGAAATTAAAACCTTTACTCAGGAAACTCTAAGCAGGATAAAAGATCCTGTATATGCTATGTTTCTGAATGGTTTTATTTAAAAAATATCAAAAATACTGTAATTGTAATACTATAACTGTGCTTCCAGGCCTTAATTTCTGTTATTCACTAACATAACTGTTTTTTCAATTTTGATAATGAGAGAAAACGGGTAAAAATATAATCTTCCAGAGGAAATCTAGTGAAGCGGAGTTGGCTGAAAAGGAAACTTAAGTCACATCAATCATATGTGTCAGTGCTTAGTATCCTCCGCTTATATTCTTGTAGCCAGGGCCATCTTTTCCATTAGGCACGATGGGCAGCTGCCCAGGGGCCCCACGGGCAAGGGGGCCCCATAGGCAGGGCTCTTAATGAGAATAAATAATCCTGCAAAAGAAAAAACCTGAAAAAAAAACCTACAAGGGTCACTGAGCAAGTACGTGTATCTATATCTCTATCTGTATACATCTATATATCTATATCTATATCTAGGGGCCCCAGTGCACTGCTTTGCCTGGGGGCCCATAATGTTGTTAAGATGGCCCTGCTTGTAGCCCAAAGTGCCTTATGATAATACATAATGTGCTGTCATTTACCCTCAGCTCTGCATTTATGCTTGAGCTTACTTAATGCTCAGCGTCAGAGTGCTAATTATAATTGCTGCCCATAGATATTATTAACCAAGATATTATAAGAGTGAAGATAATTAAATTCTGTGCTTCCTTTTGGAGAGTACACTTTGGATTCATTCCCCTTTGCTATCTTTAGTCATGATCCAATGAATCATACCCATCCTAAAAAAGAATGTTGGTGTCATTATTAGAATATCTAAATTAACCTTCACGGGTTACAGAGACATTGAGGCATAGAACATAAAATGACCATTAACTGGAGTTATCTTTTAATCCTTTTACTTAAGATCCTTTTTTCTGTTTAGACTAGTAGAAACAAAATTGCACCTATTAAAAAGTCCATTGGTTTTCTGTAACCAGTCAGATAAACACATAAACATACTTTATTCTGCAAATTTATGTGCATATTTACATCTCTCAATAATCGCAATTGTCGATTGCATTGAAAATACCAATAGCAGTAAGAAGAAATGATAATTTGGAGAGCATTCTAAGACAAGAGGAATACCACTGCTACTGCCTCTAAGAATGCACCCATCACAGCCACAGTGAATTTCACAGTAATAGGTAAAGGCAAGGAGCTGACAAGTAAAAAGCGCCACTTAGACAAGTTTATGCAAATATTTTTTTAATGGAGCTTGAAAACTCGGGACTGAACCATATAATGCCTGAACCATGGTGTTCTCCTGCTACACATTTCATATCAAACTCAAAGTATTCAGAGAATACTGTTATCATCATCATCAACAACATTTATTTGTATAGCGACACCAATTCCACAGCACTGGACATCACTTCAGTCCCGGCCCCATTGGAGCTCCCAGTATGTTTGGAGTGTGGGAGGAAACAACAGCACCCAGTAGAAACCCAAGCAAGCTTTGGGAGAATGTATAAACTCCACACAAATACCAATTTCTCTGGTTGGGAATCAAACTCATGACCCCAGCACTATGAAGCAGAGGTGCTAACGATTGAAGCCACCATTATGCCTCTGTAGCACAAGGCATATTTATAGGACACACATAGGTCTCATAATTAAACTAATTAATCCACATTAAAGTACAAATAATTCCCACATTTCAGTAAAAATACACACTAGAAACACTTTTGGAAATACATACAGTTGTGGCCAAAAAAATATTGGCAATGTTGTACTTTTTACAAATAACTTACAATTTCCTTGAAACCTAAAGTGAAATGCTACCATTCAGGTCGGTGAACTGAAGTGCAAGTGGGTTGGTGTGTGTATTTTGGTAAGGAGAAATTTTCTAAATTTTAGAAAAACAAATTTAAAAAAAGGGAAATTAAAAAAATATATTGTATATATAAATGTAGGTTTGTGTGTCAGTGTATGCTTATGTGTGTTTTGTTTCATTATATGTTGGTATTTGATATGTGTGCTGCTTTATATTTGTTTGTTTTTGTTGTATTTTTTTTTTAATTTGTAAATGACAAATTGTGCATAATAAGGAATAACGTACCCCTACTGTCTGTGGTCGAAGTGACAATATGGAAAATGTAAGTGAATGGGATTTAACAAAGAAGGCAGAAGGAGACTTGGCGATATGACATATCCCGTATAAAAGCCAACTTCAACCATGGCCTACGGTAAATTATTACACATCCTTGAGGTTCCATGACCTGTATAAAGCCACTCCTGCCCCATCCTCTAATATCCTTATTTACTGTATCCCATATATAAATGGTGATTTCTGATATAACTCAAATTCTAAAGTTATCCTGCACAGAAATGTATAAAATTGTGTGATATGTATTCTATAACTATAATAAACCACCCATGTTTGGTTGCCTTTAAAGGGTTTTTCATCCCTGGTTTCCCAAAGCTCCAGAGGTTTCAGAGTCACCATGAACAGATTCTCAGCAAGTTCTTCCCAAAGCTGAAGAAGCACATGGTAATGTGATCTATTTGCTGAATAGACAGTCTTCCATTGTATGTGAAAATATCAGGTGTAAATAGTGCTGTCATGATCTATAGTTTTTGTGGTTCAGTTATTTATGTTTACAGTTTTAATATCCTTCTAGCAGTAGGTAAATTATATAAACAAAACATTTTTTATGTTACTATACGTTGAAAATAGTTATAATAAGGAACATGTTAATTTATTCTAGATTTACACATTTTGGTGGACTGCTATTAGTTGATTTACCAGCAATCCTCATTACTCATTAGTCAGTAAAAAGGTAAAAGGGTTTTACACTTCTGGACATTTTCGGGTCATTCCATGTCAAATCAACCAGAAAAATTTCATTGTGACACCCACCGACTCGGATTTTCATAAAACTTGGTACACTTTATACTGCCACATATCTACTAACCCATGTAAAATTTATCTTCTCTAAGCCTCATAGTTTCTGAGATATACGGGGTCAAAGTTATGTAAAATTGCTGAGAAATGCCGCTCCTGATTCTCCATTTTTAGTGTGATATGTCTTGTAAAAATATTCACATCTCAGTGCCTAATCCACATATCACTTTGCAATTTTTATCCTTTGTCAATCACAATATGGGGATTCCAGCAAAAGTTTTATCAATCATGCCTGACTCTGCGAGTCATTAAAAAATAATTTAGATCAAAAAACAAGAATTTTTTGAGACACAAATATTCTTGTGTTAAATAGGCATTATCAACCTGAGGCAGAGGAGTTAACATGATCCTTTTTTTTTTAAAAAAAAAAAAAGATCCTTAAATTATACTTTGAAAGAAAATTTATGGTATTTTGATTGCCTCTGTGAGTTTTTAATGTTTAATTAAGGTTCCCTCTATAAAAACAAAAAATAATTAGTTATAATTTTGCACACCAGGGGGTATATTTACTATTATTATTATTAATTTTTATTTATAGGGCACCACTAGGTGTCCGTAGCGCCGTACAGGGACAAACGTTTACAATACGAGGTAAGACGGCACAGTACAGTAAACAGTAAGCATAGTAACTCAGTAAGCTCAAAGCACAGCTAGAGAGGAGGGGGAGAGGAGAGGGAAGATCTGCATACGACGGAGCCCAAGAGGGAGGGCGCAGATGGCAGGAAGACCCCCAGAGGGGAGAGGAGGGAGCGAGAGGGGACAGAGGGCAGAGGGTCCTCGAGGAGGAGGGCTAGGTAGCTGGAGAGCAGAGTTAGAAATGGTGGATACAGGAGGAGAGATGGCCCTGCTCAAAGGAGCTTACCATCTAAGGGGTGGGGTGGACAGACAGAGAGACACAGGGGTGAGAGGGAGGGAAGGAGGAACAGAGGCAGATTCAGGGAAGGGGAATGAAGGAGAGGCAGAAGATAAGGTAGGAAGTTAAGTGTCATTTTGCAGAATGTACTAAATAAATGACAGCTAGAATCTGATTGGTTGCTATAGGCAACATCTCCACTTTTTCAAACTCGCAGTTTAGTAAATCTAGCCCCAGGTGAAAACTATTCTTACGTGATTCAGGATAAAGTTCAAAGGTATCATTGGACGAACAATGGTTCTACATTGCACCCACCTGTAATCTACCCTCATGTTCCCATGGTCTGATGACCTGTTCAACACAAGTTTATGTGTCTTGTCTGATGATTTGGCGCATGATGTAGCATTTGTGCATGAAACACAGAAATGAATTATTCATTACATCAAAATAAACTTTCCTGCTGTCAAAAACGTGTGTTACGTCAGTGATGGGTGTGCTGGGCAGTATAAGAATTGCAAAAACTTTCTCATCTTATGCTGCCATGATCAAGACTTAGCTTTGAAAGCATCATGGGCATTTTTTGCAACCAGTTACAGTAAATCTCCTTGTGATGGCATTGATGAACAATTAAGCATCTGGTTGCCAGAGAGAGCCTACAGAGAATAACAGGTGATGTGATCGACTTAGCAGAAAAAGTCTTAAATTTCTGCAAGTCAAGATTTGCCAATATAAAGTTCAGGCTAATATCGGAAGAAACACTTTCAGAAACACGCAAGCAGCTACAAGACCACTTTTCCAAGGCAAAAACAGTGCCTGGTACAAGAGGATTTCATCACTTCACCCCTGTATCTAACAATTCAATAGGAACAATGCGACTCCGTTCTGATAAAAACTTCAGTTTAATTTTCCATTTCTCCTGTCAGAAGAATTCATCACCAGTCAATATGTCACAAATCAGTACAAATTCATACATAGCATGTGTTTATGATAGTCATTGTTTTTTTGGATTGGTACTATCAAAAGATTAGAGGGAATGTGATGTTGAAGTTAAGTTCATGCACCCCTATGGCCCTGCTTGATCACTTCACTGGCCTTTACAGAAGTAAGACGACATTTGTTACGTACCTGTATGCAATATAATTTCCTCTGTCAGCCCTCCTATCACGAAGGGTACTGGAAGGATGTATTACTTCCCAGAAAAGGAAGTTGATTATGTACAATGACAGTACAGTCTAAACTTCAGTTAGACATCAGGCATCTCCAATAAACAATTATTAAGCAGGAGTGGAGCATTGTATATAACAGAAGATCCATATGCTGGGTTCCAAACAACCAAAACATATGGAGGAAAAACTGTCTCAAGGACGCAGTCAGAGTATGTACCATTATTATATTATAGTGGCTCATGTTTTTAGCTAGTTAGTGTGCAGGCTGCTTCAGTATACAATATTGTCTCCAGGTCAGAAAACCAGGCTGGATGTGAGAAGCTTGTGGAGGAAGTTACAAAGAACAAAAAAAAAATCTTTGTAGTGGATTTTGTAACCAAAAAAATTGCCAGAAGTTTTTCTTATAGAAGGGTGTGTACTGAATGTAATTCTAGTGAACAGCAACAGCCCCCCCCCCCCCAATATGGTTAAAATGTAAAAGTGTATGAAGGTTGCATTAGTTGAAACTTTCATTGCTAAGGATGATTTACAGGTGCTGAGGTCTTAAGAGCCAAGCTCAGTGATTAGTCCAGTAGGTGGAATCAGGCATGTCTGTTAAGAGCCATTCACAAGGTGATGGAAATTGAGAATGTTTCTGAAGTATAGCCTTTGCAGGAAGCTTTGATTCAGGCGCTTAAATAGAAGGGTTTCCTTGTTCCATTAAATAAAGTTATCAGCAGTATTATGTCAGAAATTCTTAGATGCTTTAACATGAATACATTTCTTTGAAATGTACCCTTTTTCTTCTGAGGAGACAATGATTTGGGCTACACCCCCAAGGGTCAAGGGTGGACACAGCAGTAGTCAAACTGACCAAACGAACTACAATTCCACTTGAGGGTGTTAACTCCTTCAGAGATGCTATGGATTGAAGGATGTGCAAAAAATAAATAATGTCATTGTTTTCTGTACAGCATTAAGGCCTGTCTGCTGTAGCTACAGCTTTGATAGCCAGAGCATTACGTATCTGGGGAATGATTGGAAAAATTTATTCAGAATGGGATAACGGGGAGTGAACTCCTAAAGAGTGTCTAAAATAAATAAATATACACATATGCAGTTGATACTGGATTATGTGTGAAACATTTCTGGATGCAATAAAACAAGCTTCTAGACCATGGCTCCCTCAGGTGTTATAGAACATTTTGGCTACACCCATGATTTGGTTATAGTCTAAAAATAAACTGATAGCACATCCCTTCTAGGAGATTATCGGTTTAGCCAAAAATCAGATGACATTATTTCAAATAGTCTGGGGGAAGGTCAGGGGCGGGCTGGGCCGCTCAGTCTGAGCGCTGTTTGGGCAATATTATCTTAATATTACCGGCGGCCACATCACAAAACACACGATGCGGCCGCGATGAACTTTGCCAGCCCCCGCCTGGGGAAGGTCAGGCCATCTTCCCCAGAAGAGGAATTGCATTTCTCTAAAGAAGTTTGTTGATTTCTCACATGTCTATTGCCTCAATAACTACAATTTTTATGGATCACTCAATAATGAAAGCTCTTGTAGCAGATGATCCCATTATGATTCTGAAACACAACTTGAGAATTTAATAATGACAGTATGACCAATTCTGAGATGTCTTAAAAAAAAAATAAAAAAAAAAATGGAAAAACAAATAAATAAAAAACTTTTTTTTTTAATGAAGATATCAATTTTTTTACCTGAAAATTTTACATTTTTATTGAAACATACTGCAGAGATATATTGGATGAAAGCCAATAAAGAGAGTTTTAATGAGACCTTGCCCAACTCTGTAGCTCAATTAGCTGAGCTACAAATGCATTTAAAAAAAAATATTTTACAGCTTAATGGTATATAACTTATAAAACTTCAAAACCAGTGTACATATCAGCCTGAGATTTGGGAGTTTTCTTAAACTCATGATAGCATTTATTATACTAGATCTCTTTACAACCTGAGATAGACAGTTGAAAACCCTGTGCTGATGTGATGTGGGATGACCCTATTCTAGATTTAGGAGACCTTAATAAACCTATCAATACCAGGAGATTTAAGATAGTCAGTGCTATGGAAGTAGGAACATTCCTTACACCAGTAGATCTAAAGGATGTATATCTCCATATTCTAATCTACCAAGTACATAAAAAAGGTCTTATTTATCTATCACTGTCAGTACAAGGGACTCCACTTGCACTGTGGATGTTACCAACAATCTAGTTGTGGTCATTGCGAACCAGAGAGGGCATGGAAGTATGGCCTTGCCTACACGACCTCCTAATAGCAGCATCTTCAGCAGAGAATGTAGAGAGAACCACCAGTTTCGTGCTGCAGGCCATGAAAGATCAGGGCTGAATAATTAAAACAAAAGGAGGAGTCCTTTATCTTCAACACAAAGAATAGAATTCTTAGAAGGCGTACAGATAAAGTATAAGAGGGGTCTTTTCTGACATCATAAAGAAAACAACGATTTAAACAGGGGGTGTTGTCTTAAGAAGAACACCTTGACTCATGGTGGAGGACTGCCTCAGAGTGTTAGGTCTTATGGCGTTGGCCATAGGGCCAGATTACATATGAGAAGTCTTCAGATAAATTGCTCTATCCAGGTGGAATATAAATATACCGGATAAAAGTCAGCTGATTTCACTAACAAAGGAGGTGAGACATTATCTGCAGTGGTGGTCCACAAACAGTACTTTGGGTAGCGACGATTCCTTTACAGATCACAAACATAGTCATTACTACAGACGCAAATCTATTTGACTGGGGCGCCACACGCGTACAGATAGCGCAAGGCCAGTGGCAAGAAGAGATGGCTACTCTACACTCAAATGTATGAGAAATGCTGTGGTCAAAGCATGCATTTACTCCAGGATCTAATTACAGGTTAGCATGTCATAATACATTCAGACAACCAGACAGTAGTATCTTTTATATAAATCATCACAGGGGCACAAAAAGCCAATGTTACGATGGAGGTACAGCCTTAACTACTGTGGGCAGAGAACAACATAGTAAGCCTGAAAGCAGTGCACATCGCTGGCGCTATCAACACCAGTGCAGAATTTTTTAAGCGAAAACATCTTGCACCCAGGATAATGGGCTTTGAACAAACAAATATTTTTACAACTTGTTAAAAGGTGGAGCCACGCACAAGTGGACCTCATGGCGACCTCACAAAATGCCAAGATAAGGAGGTTTTATGGCAGGCTTATTGGCAAAGAAGCAGAGACAATAGATGTCTTCTCAGTAAATGGCAATGCAATCTGAGCTATGTGTTTTCATCAATGCCCATGATCCCTCAAGTGCTAATAAAAAAAGGACAGTAACAGTAATAGCATTATTACCCTTTTGACCCGCAAGAGCTTGGTTCCCTCAGGTGTTACAGCTAGCGGCGCAAAAACAGTGTTTCCTTCCACTACAACCAGACCTGATCCATCATGTCAGATAAACAAGCCAAACCCAGGGTTCTGGAAACTAGCAGTATAGCTATTAAGAGGAGACATTTGAAATACCAATGCTTTCTAGTAGAGTAATCGCTACGCTTAAAATGCAAGAAAATGGTCAACATTCAAGACAGATTATAAAGTCTGGGACACTTTCAGTAAATGGTGCTCTGACAAACAGTTGTCATCTAAGGGTCCATCCATAGGTACTATTATTGAATTCCTGCAAGATTGGCTTGATAAAGTACTAGTGGTTAATATATGAAAGTTCCAAATATCTGCTCTGGGAGCATTATTACACAGAAGGTTGGCCGTAAATAGGTTTGTAAAGAAGTTTATGCAGGCAGCAAGGAGAATAAGACCCTTTTATCGTTTTCCTTTTGGTCCATCGGACTTGAACCTGGTAATGGAGACCCAGACAGAAACATCTCCTGAACCTTTAGAAAGGGTTCCCGTGAAACACTTATCAGTGAAGGTATTTTTTTTTTTCCTAGTAGCAATTACCTCAGCAAAGAGAATTCAGACCTACAAGCAGTATGGGCAGAAGAGTTTTTTCTAATTATGCGTGAGGATAAAGTGGTGTTAAGAATTAACACAAAATTTCTGTCAAAAGTAATATCACAATTCTTTTTTAATCAAGAAATTGTTCTACTCTCATTATGTCCAAAACAAAAAAATCTCAAAAGAAAGGAGATTCATTGTTTGGACTTGGTCTGTGCCATTAAGATTTATTTAAAGAGGACACAAACCAGTTAGTTGTTGTATTCAGCGGCAATAAAAAGTGGTCCAGCCTCAAAGGCGTCAGTGGCAAGATGGATAAAATCTTGCGTTAGAAAGAGATACATAGTAAAGTAGGTGGATGTGCCTCAAAGCATAAAAACAATAACAACAAGAGCCATGGCAACTTCATGGGCAGAGAAGGATTCTGCCTATATGGAGGAGTTATGTAAAGCCGAACTCGGCACCTCCTAACATACTTTCTCTAAACACTATCAGTTTAATTTCCAAGCTTCAGCAGATACCAAGTTTTGAAAGAAAGTGTTAAGTACGGTAATATGACTTAAAAAGACAAGCAAGCAAAACATAATAAGAATAAAGTGTGTGTGTGTGTGTGTGTGTGTGTGTGTGTGTGTACATGTTAGGTGTTCAAGTTGAACCCATTAAGCTTCAATTACATTATATGATGGGGCCTGCCCTAGGCGAAATGTAGCTTTGGCATCACCCCATAGTGTATGCTGCCATAGAGGAGGAAGAGGAAACGTCAGGTTATTTATTACCTGTTAAACTGGTTTCCTTTACTCCTCCATGGCAGCATGCTGCCCGCCCGAAGTTCTTTTTCTGTTTGCTTGTTTCTAATATGAGATTAAGATATACTTTTCAGCTTTGGAAAAACCGTAAGACACAGGAAAGAGGGAGGCATGGCCCTTTATACTCTCCGGGTGTGTCGTCTTTCCTGTCCTGACTCACATGCAAGGGGGGATTAACCCCATAGCGTATGCTGCCAAGGAGGAGTAAAGGAAACCAGTTTAACAGGTAATAAATAACCTGCCGTTTCTGGAATTCCCATATTGTGATTGACAAAAGATAAAAATTGCAAAGTGATATGTGGATTAGGTACTAACATGTGAATTTTTTTATGAGACATATCACACTAAAAACAGAGAATCAGGAGTGGCATTTCTGAGCAGTTTTACATAACTTTGACCCCCTATATCTGAGAAACTATGAGGCCTAGAGAAGATAAATGTTATGTGGGTTAGTAGATATGTGGTAGTGTCAGGTGTACTAAGTTTCATGAAAATCTGAGTCAGTGGCCTTGGTGAACTGACATGGAATGACCCTTTCCTTAATATAACGTGCTCCCATGTTTAGTGAATAGGTCCCTTCCCTGAAACACCTCTCTTACCTGAAGCATAAAGCTTTGTTGAACAGGACCAGATGAATGGAATATTGAGCCGTGAGTTGCAGCACAAATGAGGTGATCGCAAATATGGTTGACTGCTGACATCTAGCTATAAGCACCTCCTATTCCTCCCTAATTTGCTTCATGGGTAGGCTGGTTATGTTTAGGGGAGGTTGTCCTACTGTGAACAACCCCTTTTAATGTGGGCTAAAATGGTATTCTTTTATAAGCCCTCTGATCTTGATTTGCAGCTACCAATCTGTCAAGTTCCCTTATGTGTCCTTCCTGATGTCCATGTCTAAGACTTTCCACAATCCACCCCATTCTATTATATTACAAATTCTAATAGGGACATCATCTGGTCGAGGAACCTGGCAAATGTCTGAACGGTAATTAGTCACTCTTCCACTTAGTCCTCAGTCATAATAAATGTGAAAAGTATATATGGTGCCCAAAAACAGGCTGATAGTAAATTTTAAAAATATTTTTCATAGTATTACAGAAGAACTACTCAATATTCTCATACTTGGGGGCAGATTCAATTGTCAATTATGTTCCTGAGAACATCGCTTACTTTTGCTTGCTCCTCTATGGGGCACGAGCAAAAGTGAGCAGTACTTTCACTAAAAAAAAACGCAGCGTAGTCTCACGGCTGTTTCGGGACACTACACGGCAATTTTTTTAGAATTAAATCTTCCCCTTGATATGTAGTAGAAAATTGGCTTTGAGAGAAATTCTTAAGGTCATTAAATTATGGTTCCATTTACTACAACTTGTCACAGCTGCCAGATCATCTTTAAAATGATTATACAATTTTATTTTTTATTTTACCCATTTTCTGATTTTGTATTCTGGCTCTTTGAACACTATTTGTTGTATTTAACAGGACAAAGAGGATATGTCCACTGGGATTTATACGACAAAGTGGTTTCTACAGTGCTTCTTAGATCGGGTAAAGACAATAAACCAACTCTTTCCTTTATTTGCCTATAAGTATCATACATTTTTTTAAATTCTGTCAGTAGACTTTTTGTACATCTATAAGGTGCCCTGGTCCTTATATGCCTGTAAGGATACAATCTTTCAATTTTATGTTTATCTCATGCTGAATGTGTGCTTCATTGGAGGGTTCACAACTTTTAGTCTAGTATTGAACCACTTACATCTTTAGAGTAACAGCATATTATGGGATAGAATGCAGAGGTCGCTAGCCATGATAATAGCAGCTGTGCTCTATGGAGGGGATTGTTATAGTTGTGACTATTTTCTTTCATGAAGTTCTGTGAACTATCCACATAATTTTGGCCATGTATCATATGTTTTAATTTAACACCTGTTCCATAAATGTTAGTTAAATAAACATGCACATTCCCCGCCACACTTGTTGATGCAAAAGCTTTGTTGAAATGTAATAAAACATAACAAAAAAATCTTTGGTCTCAAGTTCTTGATCCAGGATAGTACACTGCTTTCTAAGAAACCTGTGGAGGAAAAACAAAGCAAAAAAAAAAAAAGTAGCATTGTACAGAACAAAGGCAACATGTGACTCTCTTTACTACTGTCTCAGTCACAGGAGCCACATTGCCACTACGATGCAGTATAATGCAGAGCACATAGCAGAAGTGTCTCTACATCTGCTAGGGAACGTTTAAGTCGCCTCGGCGTAATGGAACTTGAATTCCTTTAGTAGCTGGTGAGTCGTCTGCAGGGACTAAAAGTTTCACAATAGTTGGAGAGCCACAAGCTGCCTACCTCACGTTCCTGCCCCAGCTTGCAGTGAAAGCACATTATGAGAAGCAAGGAGAGTGGGAAGAGTAGTGTTTCATACAGATCCGTGCAATGTGTTTTCTTTTCATCTTTCCAGACACCGTTTACACTTACCCTGAGGTTGTGGGACATCTATATCTTGGAAGGCGAGCGGGTGCTGCCGGCCATGGCTTATACTATACTGAAACTGCACAAAAGTAAGACATGTTGATAGAATATAGCTCAGATGGAAGCAGTGTGTACATAGTTGCCAACATCTGAAATTTATGTCACATGAGGCTACAAAACATAAGCTTTTTACGGCATTTAATATCTGCATTTCCCTCCTATTTTAATCTCTACATTCTGGGTTCCTCTCATGGTGGCTCAGTGGTTAGCACTTCTCCCTCACAGCACTGGGGTTGTGAGTTCGATTCCCGACCATGGCCTTATCTGTGTGGAGTTTGTATGTTCTCCCCGTGTTTGCGTGAGTTTCCTCCGGGTGCTCCGGTTTCCTCCCACACTCCAAAAACATACTGGTAGGTTAATTGACTGCTATCAAATTGACCCTAGTCTCTATCTGTATGTGTATGTTAGGGAATTTAGACTAAGCCCCAATGGGGCAGGAACTGATGTGAATGAGTTCTCTGTACAGCGCTGCAGAATTAGTGGTGCTATATAAATAGCTGATGTTGATGATGAGCATTTTCCATCTCTACATAGACAATAATGGAGAGGGGAAAGGCAGACATTAAGACTTTTGTATCCATGTCTGATATTCACCTTGAGTGGGAGGAAACTCTAGCAGTTGCATCAATAACTTTTTAATTATGCATATTTATTCGTATTGAATTTTGAAAATGAATCTGTAATTGTTAATGAGCTCTGGTTAGTGTTCACTATTATGCTTCCTGGTTTTCCCAGGAGATTCCGTTCTTTATTGTTTGTAATGAAACTGTTAGACCTGTTTTAAGGGAGGTTACTGGAGTGGATTATTGTAACTATTTCAATTTGAAGATTGGATTAATGGTTTTAATCTTGATCCTTATAAGAGCTTATAGCAATACCTTACCAAGTATGGATTTACAGCAAATGTAAACATTAATTTGTTTGTTCACAATCCAATGTGAGCACGTTACAAATACATTTCTCTCTACATTAGACAACAAACTCTGATTTATATATGCACTCTGCATGACAAGTTATTGTTATGCACTGAATACAATCTTGTAACTTTGGCTTACTGTTGTACATATTGTCTGTATTAAATTAATTATTGATGATCAGTGGTGGTCTAATTGTTTTTCTAATTTTGAAGATTCCTTCCATTGACTTGTTTTTAAGTCTTTTCGGCACATATAATTTAGGGGATTACAATAGTAAAATCCAAAGTCCTCCTTTACTAATCGTCTGTCTTGTGCACAGAACGTTTGCTGAAGATGTCCATGGAAGACCTTCGGGAATTCCTCCAGGAGAAGATTGCACGTTCCTTGAGCTATGATGATGATATTGTGGTTGAACAGTTACAGACATCTATGGCAGAGCTGCGGAAGATGAAACTTGAGCTACCACCACCAGGTACAATATTTAGTTTAACAGAAATGTCTGTATAAATGTATCATAGGGGAAAAAGTAAACTATAATTTCACTGTATATTTTGAATTTAATTTTTTTTTTTTTATTTATCTACATGATTGCTATATTTCTGGCTATGTCGGTTATAATAGGGAAATGGCAGCCAGTATCATGGTTTCATAACACAGGTTAATTACTGTCTTGTTATTTTAGCAAAAACCTCTCAAAATATGTGAAACCTTTAAAAAAATATATTGGAGATAAAAATCAATATGGATACTAATGTAAAAAATGCATTCCACTCCAACTAACATCCTACTGCTGCCCAAGACACTCATAGCACAAGTTGTCACCGTGAATTTTTGTGCAGTCCGCTGCACTATACCCTACCCCTTCCAAAGCACTTGCATTATTGCCTGCATTAACCAGCATCTGCATCATTTCTGGCTTTTTTGGCAGAAGATAGTGAGGCAGATGAACTGTGGCCTTCGCTGCTGCGGAACCTGGAATTGGAAGCACACTCAAAGCTGAACTATATTGGTGCATTGATGCCTTGAAGAAAATCAGTTGAACATATTTATGTAGGAGATATGGGTGTGATTTATTTACATATATAAACTTTTTAGGTATAAAGGACAATGGTCCTTTGGGACACTTGGCCATTATGCAGGGTCCACAGTGGTTGCAAAGTTGCTGCTCTGGGAAGTCCTTACATACATGCCTGCAGCCTAGGGGCAGTCTGCACAGCCACTGGTTATAGAATTTGTGAGTGGGGGGGGGGGGGCTGTGGTGTCCCTTTTTGTTTACTGTTACCAATTTGGCACTGCTGATAGCACTGGGGCTGTTTTTCCTATGGTGGATGCGCATCTTTGTACCAGGGCTCAAGCATCCCAAAGGAATAAGTCTGCTGACAGGTGTATCTGTGAATGTGTCCACCTCTTATTTAGATGCAATTACGTAAACATACTCTTAGTTTACCCTCACCCTTTCCGCCCCTCTAGGCAGTAGGAGCGTTAGTAAGTGTAAGATGTGGCTGAATTAGCATACAGACATATGCGTAGACACTTGTGGCCAAATCTATGTAGGGTCCATGGTGTGGGACTGGGAGCACTCTGCTCTGTAAAACATCAATGTTCTACTATACCCAAAGTCTGAATGGTTAAGAAGAAAATTTAGAAGATGTAGTCCCAGCCACACTGCCAAGAACCAAACAATTAATCAGAAATGAATGCCTTATTATTATTATCGTAGACTTGTAAGGCGCCACAGTGCTCCGCAGAGCCGTAAAGTCGGGAATACAATACATAAATAAAACAGTGACATACAAGGTAGACAAAATAAATGCAGACATGAAAACAAAGCATATGATGGACCCTACTCATTAGAGAGCTTACATTCTGAGGAGGAGCGGCTCAGAGTGGAGATTGGGACAGTTGTGAGGGTGCATTAGTGGGAATGGTGTTATCGGGATAAGGCCATCTCTAAAAAAAAAGAGAGGTTTTCAAAGAACATCTAAAGATTTGAAGGCTGTGGGAAAGTCTAATTATGCCTTGAGTAGACTTTCAGATAAGTCTATTATCCTGGAGTCTGTCGTCAACAGAATCTACAGAGTATATCAAACTGGGTCCTATAGAATGGAAAAAAATACTGACATAGAACATGCAGGGCATTGGAATAACTGAGATAATAACTGCCAGCGGAGTAGCACCCATCAAGTGATGTTGAGGCAGGTCTCTAAACACAGTTTCTGTTGTATAGGGAAGGCACAGCGCTGAAAGATAAAATAACACAGTTTCTGTTGTATAGGGAAGGCACAGCGCTGAAAGATAAAATAACACAGTTTCTGTTGTATAGGGAAGGCACAGCGCTGAAAGATAAAATAACTCAAATAGATCAAGTGTCTCCAATATTTGTTCTCAATAAAAACTTTAAATACATAGATAATGAAAGCAAGTAATGGGTTAACTTTAGGTGTTCTCTTGCTGCACATTTCAGATTCAACAGGCAATGCAGAGAACAGTCCAAGATGTCAATAGTACAGAGCCATAAATATAGGGAACACAAAGGGGTTACAATTAATTCAGATGTTGCAATCCCAAAGTAAGTCCCTAAGAATTTTAAAAAGGCCGTCTGCATTATGTGATTCAGAGAAATGCTGATATCGCATGTGTGGTGCTTTTAATTTTGATGTGTCGTTAAGTTCATTCTTGAAAGGTTCTGATAGTACAATCAATATATTGTAAATCATAAGGGCATTGCAACAAATGCACAACATAAGAGCAGTGGCAGCTCGGACTTTCCTTAATGTAAAATGAACGTCCCGTGCTGTATGAAGTAGAACTATTCAGTTGATCACATCCGTGATACATGTTTTGTATTTACCACAAATCACCCATGTATTAAAAGTACTGGTATGTTTTGCCCCGGGAAAAAGAGAGGGACTATTTTGATTTGTGTCTGGATGCTCTGGTGTAAATAGACCTTGGTGTCTGGTTCCACCTGTGTCCAAGAATGGAAGTTCTTTGGATCTTGAATTTTTAGACTCCACTTCCTATATTGTTACTAATTGTAAGCATAGTGAAAGTAGTTGTTCATTTATCACCAAGGTTTGTAACAGCACTGAATTACTAAGGGCACCAGGGGCGCACACAGGATTTTTAAGGGGGGTCCCCCCCCCCAAAAAAAAAGAAAAAAGGAAAGCTATTGCGCATGCGCCCGCACATGCGCAGCAGCTCAGTTTCGGCAGCACTGTACTATCCAGCAGCCGCTGTCCGCGGCGGTGCTGTATACAATACAGCACTGCCGCGGACGCTTCTTTGACAGCGCCACGGCTGCTGGATAGTACAGGGGCACTTCTTAAGCAGAGGGGAGGGGTTTCTGGAGACCCAGAAACCCCCCCTGCGTGCGCCACTGGGCACAGATTAACCCACCTGCTTGTTTACCATCTGGTCCCATTTCTTTACCTTCCAGCTCAATGGTTCTTGCACCACACTTTCCATCTTCGCAGGTTTACATTGCCCCTTCTCTAGTCTCCATTAACAATGGGAAACAATCTTTTTTAAAAAGTACTTCCCCCAGATCCCCCAGAAAAAGATCTATTAGTTATTTATCTTTCAGTGCTCTGCCTTCACTATACAATACTGTGACTTCGCTGTGGCAGTGAAGGGGTACTTGGCAAGAGGCAGTAGCAGCAGTTTTATGGTGACTATGAGATAGCGCTCTCTCCTTCTACATTGATCACAGTTCTTGTGACAGCAAGTAAGTCTTAGACGATCTTTCACTCCGTTGAAGGTGGTCTTCATGTTCGGCGAGGAAAAGCAGGTTGCAGAGGGGCAGGGGAGAGGATGTTACACAGGATCCTTGTCTAGGATAATTGCAAGCTCCTCAGAGATTTTAATAAATATAGGTGTGGTTTCAGAAATACTTGGACTGTACAAAGAAGAGCAATTAAAATGGTGCATGGCCTACAGCACAAAACTTACCCGGAAAGACTAAAAGATTTTAACATGTATAGTTTGGAGCAGAGAAGGGAAATGGGGGACATGATAGAAACATTCAAATATATCATGGGTTTTAACAAGGTACAGGAGGGAAACATTTTTCAAAGGAAGAGAAGTATTAGGACACGAGGACATGCACTGACACTGGAGGGAAGTAGGTTCAGAGGAAATTTGAGGAAAAATTATTTCACAGAAATGGTAGTGGATAAGTGGAATAGCCTCCCATCAGATGTGGTAGAGGCTAATACAGTAGACAATTTAAACATGCTTGGGATAGACATAAGGATATCATTGCAAAAAACTATGGATCAAATAGGATTTGAGGATAACATAGGTTAATTAAATGGGCAGATTAGTTGGGCTAAGTGGTTCTTATCTGCCGTAAAATTCTATGTTTCTGTGACCACCAATATTTATAGCAGTTCAGTCTTCGTATTTTAGTAACTTCCCAAAGATCTCTTATCTTTCTGGACCTTCATCAGAGAAAGATCTTTGAAGAGTTGGACCTCTGTATTAGAATTAGTGATGGCATTACCATGCTTTGTTGCTTACATGACTTTATTTTTTATATTGTAAATGTGTATGAGCAGAATGCTGTCTCAGAGGATTTGATCCAGGGCTGCTTGAGATTGAAGTGTTCTATGGGCACTATCAGTCTTCAAACCAGTGTGTCTGTTACTTCCAGATCGATCTGAAAAGACTGAGCACTGATAGTTTTTGGCAAATTTTTGAGGTAGATGTTGCTTCACTATTTTCAATATCCTCAAATTTCTCAGTCATGGATTCCATTTATGTACACAGACCAAACATCTGTAGTGGCTAGCGAACGGCATAGATCATCCATTCTGGTTTCTAAGGTGCCTGTGCAGCTTCCAATTTCAATGATGTTCTTGCAGAACACATTTATAGCTTGTCGCAAATTGTTTTGGAAAGTGGACTTGGTATTCTGAAATAAGGTATGTATTAGATGCTGCATACCGGGTAAACCCTCTCCATCAGCCTGTGTTTCAGGACTAGAGGAATGGATGGGATTTGGTAGTGATGCCTGGGTTGAAGTAGGTTGCTTATCCTGTTTCTTGAAGAAAGAAGAGAGTTGACTCACCTTGCGGGACAATGTATTACTATAGTATGCTAAAATCAGGTAGCTACAAAAAAAAAAAAAAAGACACGTCGGAAGATGTTGGCGCCCAGTTGGATGGAAGGCCTGTGTTAGTACAAAACTTTGTATGGGGTAAAGAGCTGATCTGTAAATCATTTGGAGAGAGAGTCCATAGCTTCAATAAGGCAGTGGAGTGGATCATATTGGTGTGAACCTTTTGTCAAGGTGACAAGTTGGCGTATCAGCAGGCTTTACTAGATATCACGGGTAGTGATGAGGTAACTTGAATGTGGGTGGTTGTCCAACAGACTTGAAAATTTGGGTCGGTGTTAAAGAGCCATGACTAGCAATCATAGAGTTTTACAATGAAGATACTAATGAACAGGTTTTTATTAAAACTGTACTACAGATATAGGAATGCAGTGGTTAAACAGTAAAAGTCAAAAATAAAAAAATCTTTATTTTGATGAGTGTCTCTTTAAATCAGTTGGATTGGTGTATCCTGAATGCTGAAGATCCTGTGAAGCAAATTTCATGTGATCATTAACAGCCAGCGTGATGAACACTTACAACGTTCTACAGTTTGATGTTGCATACAATTTATCGGGATCACACTGAGCAAACTCCTGTCAGTACTTCAATGTTCACTCACTCTTTAATATTTGTGAATTGTTTGTGAATATTTATACCTACCCATAAGGTGGCTAACTGAATGCAGTCATGTTAAAAGGTACAATTATAATGAACACCTACCACCCCCACTATCACACACAACACACAACAATTGATAAGATATGTTTAATTATATGTTGTCTGATATATAGGTGACAGATCTTTTTTAAATACCAATGTTTTCCTGCTGAACAGCAAGCTGCTTGTGACTGGTGTTGTTATTGTTTTGCAAAAAGTTTTTCTTTTTTGGCTGTCTTTTAATGGACCTTTACAGGTTTCCATTCTTAAATGGTGAACTGAGCAGGAAACAGTTGTTCATTAGGAATAGGAATCATTGATCTCTATGGAGAAGAGCACATACAATACACACAAGCAGGTGCCAGCCCTAAACCAAGATTGCGACATTTAAATTCATTCCTACTATTATGTGACACTAATATATTATAGCTATATCCGTGTTGAACATTGTGTCAAATAGTTTGCTATATATTAATAAAAAACAAAATAATTCATATAATCTGGGGCCTTGTGACATTATATTTGGACCTGTTCATGTTCCCATATGTATTTTGCAACAAATGGCTTCTTGAACACTATGTGCTCTTTTAGATAAAGATCAACGATTCCTAAATGATCATCCATCTCTCCTTCAGCCAAATGTAACTTTCTAAGTGGTATTTACAAAGTAATTTCCATGGTTGTTGACTACAACTTAGTTTTTTCTGACTTCATTTTTAGGAAAAGCTGAAGAGTTCCCCCAAAAAACCTTGGGTCTGGATGTTCCTGTTCACCTACTTCCTGTTAAACAAGTTGCAGCGTCCAATGGGCAGAGTAAGACAGAGAGTGAGACTGCCCAACAAAGCTCCAAAATTCCCATGGATGTAAATGAGAATAACTCAAACACCAGTGATAAAAGCAAGACTATTACATCTGCTCCACAGCAGAATGGAACCTCCAGACTCGTACTGGAAGGAGGAGTGGATATTCAGCCCACAGAGAGGCCGTCTGTGAAAGAGACAGATCCTCCTAAGGAGGTGGAGCAGCATATTGTAGAATTTATTCCTGGAGCAGCAACAACAGAAGATGAGGCAAAGTTTCAAAATGACACATTTGTTGAAGATCACCCAGATCGTGTACTAGACAAGAGTGTGTGTAATGATGAGGGTTCTGAGTCATGTATCATACAGGAAAGTAGTTCTTCAGTTCAAGGTTCCTCCATATCTGTTTTGAAAACTGAAGTTAACAAGATCACAAACAATTTAATCTTAGAAGATTGTACTGACCAAGGGCAATCACAGCAACATCTGCCAAATAACATAACAGGAACAGCTTCCCCACTCTCAAGTTTAGAAGCCATACAATTATACCAACCACTTACTGTTAAAATAGCTCACTCTTCACAACATGAGAGTGAGACCTTGTCAACTATTAAGGACTTTCCTTCATATGATTCTTTGTCCCTTCCACAAGAAGTAGAATATGATCTAACTACTCCAGATGAAGAAAGCACTGCCCCCACGGACACAGGACAACTGGTCTCCCTCCTGCCCCCTGATGTAGAAACCAGAAGGTGTTCTTCACAGTATGATAATATGTCGCATTTGGATCAGGAAGAATGGCCTCCGTGCCCTACAGAATCATCCTTAGATGATTTGGAAAGAGAGACATGTCAGTCTGACATATGTAATGCTCTAGATTTGTTCACAGAATGGCCTAATGACTCAGGCAAGCTCCTACAGCTCAAACCTACAATTTCTCATCACCAAGGACCATCAGGCAGCGTACCCACATTGCTTGACATCCAGCCTGACATGAGAGAGTTGCTCAATTCTCGTACAAACTCATCACCGTCATTAAATGGTACATATAGTCCTTGTCAAGTTATTAAAACATTTACACCAATCCAAGTGTCTCGTGCGACATGCCAAGACTTCCTGGATAGCAAGCTAGTAGCACATCCATTGATTGACAGTTCCAAGCATGCCCTTGCTCTTTGTAATTGTAATGCACAGGAAAAAAATGGAGACCAAATTGTTTGTGAAGCCCTAGTAAATCATGTAAATGGTCCCATGAGTCCATATAAAACAATCCCACCTCAAAGCTCAAAGCCAATACTACCAGATAACCATCCTGTTATTCCCACAGACCTTTCCAATAACTTCTATTCAAGCAATCAAAACAATGGCGCAAATGTCCAAGACCGTAACATTCTAAACTAGAACATAAGAAGATGCATGACACGCTGTCGTATTTGCTTCATTGTGCTGTGCTGTGTGTGTGAGCCATTTTTATGCAGGACATAAAAACGAGGCATGATCTATAGCATAGACACATGAAAAAAGGACTAGACATAGCATTTTCAGCTACACTGGTTTGACTGGCTGGATTTTAACATCTTTTATTTTATTATTTTTTTAATATAAACAGATCACAAAGTGCTTATTTTTTACTATTTTTATGCTTTGGTTTCAATTTTAAACGACTTGCATCTAATCAGGTTATGGACAGAGACAAAGCATTATTCACTATCTTTAGGGGGGGGCAAAATATTTTCACATCTAAGTGTCCATTAACAACACATTTGCTAAAGTTTGCTTGGCATTTTCATGTGGATGTTGCTTTGTGGTTTCCCTAGCAAGTCCCCTTTTCTAAATTAACATATTTCAGTCAGGCTGACCAGGACATCCTACATTGTCAATTACTGGCTTTCTGTACAGTTTTCTAGTAGCTTCTGTAACTAGCAATTGCTCATTGTGCACACAGAATTCAGCTCACATTGTTTAATTGATGGCTTGGCATGGGGACCTTCTTATGTGTTTTTATATTGTTTTGTTAGATTTACAATGACCCATCATGCTGCTCCTCTCCTTCCAGTGTCTTGTATAAAATATGCATCTATTTGTATTATTTGCTAATGGTGAGGAATTTTCATTAATGATCTTTGCTTATTTATAATGTTTTATGTTATTTTGTTAATCTTTAAACATAAAATATATTTTTCTTGATCCAAATGTTTACTGTATGCAGACCACCTTAAACAAAAGAAAACTATGCAATACTGAGCAATATTCAACAGAAAAATGCATAGTGAATTAATTAACAGTATAGTTATATAAATTAACAAAGACAATAACATTTGAAATTATGCCAAATAAGCCAATGCAGCAGTCAAGAAAACCATTTTATTTCTGCAATAATTTTTTAGTACTTATTTATTTAAACATGAAATTAATTATATACATAAGTAAAACCAAAGTCTTCACATTTTTTTATGTATTTCTTTAAAAACTCTTCTTCAATATCAATCTGTAAAGGAGAAGGATATGTATCAAATAGTTTTTTCCCTACTTGTGTATTCTGAATAGTTGAAGTTGTATTACATTCATTGTAATTGTCATTCTGTAGCAATCTTGAGCATCATTAGCAGATATTAGATTGAGACTATTTGGATATTTATTTTCCCAGTAAGGCCTTTATTCAAAGTAGGATGTTCATGTTTTCTTAAATTGATTGTCCATTTTTCAACAACCCCTTCTTAATCATTCCTGCTCTGTTCGTATATCATAAAGTGTGAGTCACTACCCTGTTACCTGTAATGGAAAGCTGATTGTATAGTATATTTGCTCACTGCACAAATTAGTATGATGTAAGCAACCCATAGCTATTTAATAAAGCTCTACTAAAGCACTATGAATGGACTGATTCATCCAGTGCTGATAGCAAAATCTTATATTCAGGTATGGGGAGGGCTGTTAGAAAGACCACTCAACTATGTGCTTATATGTACAGGGCAGGATTGATTAAGGTTGTCTTTTGATATTTAACTCAGTTTATTTATTTTTGCCTAGTTAAAAAGATATTAAAAGTGTGATTTTTTTTGGGGGGACATTCTGACATCTGACAGTCAGTTGTAGACAGCAACATTCTCTTCAGTCTGACTGACTAAAGTCAAAAATAAAATACTGAATCAACATGTTGTAAGTGGCATGAAAAGTCAGGCAGCAAAAGGGGCATAGAGGGGTGTATTATTGTATAGTAAGTAATATGTGTTCACATAGAAAGGGAAGCAGAAAGCTTGATAAGCTGCTCACATGGTTATGTTGTACCAACAGATACAGCTCTGTGACTTTCAGGAGACTTAGTTGCTGTCTCTCTTCAGCATTGCAGTGGTTCTTTTAATATGTAAAGTACTCTGTCCACAGCACATATTGACTGTCTGAGCATTGTTCCTGTGTTCAATAAAATAGATGATGGCCCCACAATAATGCAATACAATACAATATCTGTAATCAATTATATAGTCAAAATTGACCTAAAATTTCTGTATGTCCCAGTTTTGAAAGGATAGTCCCCCCTTTTCCATCCAAAATCTTTTACTCACAATGCTTAATTTCTCATAATTCAGACTCCTACTGCACCTTTATTAAAAAGATGTGTGAATTGTATATCTCCCACTGCTGTGTGTGCACCTGGGGTGAACTCGAATGGATTCCAGTAATGTGGGCGAACAATCTCTCAGGAATGAAAATGATGGGATTTGGACAAGTAAATTAATATAAATTATTATTATTTTTTAACCTCAATGCACTTTGACACTAAACTGCTTCTTCAGGGTAATTCAGCTAAATACAAGATATTTAGACTTTGAAATATGGTGTCATGTAAACCTATTTGTTTATTGAAATATATTTTACTGTGTGACATTTACAAGTCTTACAAGGTAAAACTTGTAGATAATTGATAGAGATGCCTACCCAATCGATATATATGGTGCTATATGTCCAAATCTAAATGTCTTGTAGTGCCCTGTTTTCTTTTTTGTGCATGAAAAGCTGGATAATCCATCTGTAGTTTGGTTAATACCAGTAGTAACACATTTAATTGAACTTTGGTAAATCGATTTCTAATAACTTGCTAAAAATGACATTTTCTACCAAAACCTGATTGATTAGTTTTGGAATGCCAACAAAAGGTACTTTTCTTCTCCTTTTAAACATTATCTTAATTAATGTTTCTGGTGAACTGCTACTACTAATCTGCTCATACGAGTATTCACTTACTTTTATTCTTCCTGCAGAACCCATGGACTTCACTAATTTCTCAGACCAAACTAAGATGACCATTAAGTTGTTAATTATAGATATTTATGCCTAAAAAGTGTTTTATAGATCATTTCTAAGATGACACATTTTCACAATTGAAGATGCATAAATTCCTCAGGAATAGTACATCAATATACAGAAAAAATCTATCAGCTTCTATCCTGTGGCCCAAGAGAATAAATAAGAAATTATTTGTACCTTTTTATGATGAATGTCAATAAAAGAAAACGTTCTGATGTATGACTGAAGTAACACACCCTCCAGCTCTATAATAACACATTTCTTCCCCATCCCTCCCCTGTAAAACATCCCCTCTCTTCCCTGTAGTAATATCTTCTACCTCCCCTGTAACACATCCCCCTCTCATCCCTGTAGTAATATCTTCTACCTCCCCTGTAACACATCCCCCTATTATCCCTGTAGTAATATCTTTTACCTTCCCTGTAACGCATCCCCCTCTCATCCCTGTAGTAATATCTTCTACCTCCCCTGTAACACATCCCCCTCTCATCCCTGTAGTAATATCTTCTATCTCCCCTGTAACACATCCCCCTCTCATCCCTGTAGTAATATCTTCTATCTCCCCTGTAACACATCCCCCTCTCATCCCTGTAGTAATATCTTCTATCTCCCCTGTAACACATCCCACTCTCATCCCTGTAGTAATATCTTCTACCTCCCCTGTAACACATCCCCCTCTCTTCCCTGTAGTAACATCCTTCACCTCCCCTGTAACACATCCCCCTCTCATCCCTGTAGTAATATCTTCTATCTCCCCTGTAACACATCCCACTCTCATCCCTGTAGTAATATCTTCTACCTCCCCTGTAACACATCCCCCTCTCTTCCCTGTAGTAACATCCTTCACCTCCCCTGTAACGCATCCCCCTCTCATCCCTGTAGTAATATCTTCTGCCTCCCCTGTAACACATCCCCCTCTCATCCCTGTAGTAATATCTTCTGCCTCCCCTGTAACACATCCCCCTCTCATCCCTGTAGTAATATCTTCTACCTCCCCTGTAACACATCCCCCTCTCATCCCTGTAGTAACATCCTTCACCTCCCCTGTAACACATCCCCCTCTCATCCCTGTAGTAACATCCTTCACCTCCCCTGTAACACATCCCCCTCTCATCCCTGTAGTAATATCTTCTATCTCCCCTGTAACACATCCCCCTCTCATCCCTGTAGTAATATCTTCTACCTCCCCTGTAACACATCCCCCTATTATCCCTGTAGTAATATCTTTTACCTCCCCTGTAACACATCCCCCTCTCATCCCTGTAGTAATATCTTCTATCTCCCCTGTAACACATCCCCCTCTCATCCCTGTAGTAATATCTTCTACCTCCCCTGTAACACATCCCCCTCTCATCTCTGTAGTAATATCTTCTACCTCCCCTGTAACACATCCCCCTCTCATCCCTGTAGTAATATCTTCTACCTCCCCTGTAACACATCCCCCTCTCATCCCTGTAGTAATATCTTCTACCTCCCCTGTAACACATCCCCCTCTCATCCCTGTAGTAATATCTTTTACCTCCCCTGTAACACATCCCCCTCTCTTCCCTGTAGTAACATCCTTCACCTCCCCTGTAACGCATCCCCCTCTCATCCCTGTAGTAATATCTTCTGCCTCCCCTGTAACACATCCCCCTCTCATCCCTGTAGTAATATCTTCTGCCTCCCATGTAACACATCCCCCTCTCATCCCTGTAGTAATATCTTCTGCCTCCCATGTAACACATCCCCCTTTCATCCCTGTAGTAATATCTTCTACCTCCCCTGTAACACATCCCCCTCTCATCCCTGTAGTAACATCCTTCACCTCCCCTGTAACACATCCCCCTCTCATCCCTGTAGTAACATCCTTCACCTCCCCTGTAACACATCCCCCTCTCATCCCTGTAGTAACATCCTTCACCTCCCCTGTAACACATCCCCCTCTCATTCCTGTAGTAACATCCCCCAGCTCCTGTGTAACACATCCCCCTCTCATCCCTGTAGTAACATCCCCCTCTCATCCCTGTAGTAACATCCCACATCTCCCGTGTAACACATCCCCTCTCATCCCTGTAGTAACATCCCCCACCTCCCGTGTAACACATCCCCCTCTCATCCCTGTAGTAACATGCCCCACCTCCCGTGTAACACATCCCCCTCTCATCCCTATAGTAACATCCCCCACCTCCCCTGTAGCACATCCCCCTCTCATCCCTGTAGTAACATCCCCACCTCCCGTGTAACACATCCCCCTCTCATCCCTGTAGTAACATCCCCCTCTCATCCCTGTAGTAACATCCCCCACCACCCCTGTAACACATCCCCCTCTCATCCCAGTAGTAACATCCCCTAGCTCCTGTGTAACACATCCCCCTCTCATCCCTGTAGTAACATCCCCCACCACCCGTGTAACACATCCCCCACCACCCGTGTAACACATCCCCCTCTCATCCCTGTAGTAACGTCCCCCACCTCCCGTGTAACACATCCCCCTCTCATCCCTGTAGTAAAATCCCCCACCTCCCCTGTAACATCCCCCTATCATCCCTGTAGTAACATCCCCCACCTTTATAGAAACATATTTCTTTCCCATTTCTCCCCTGTAACACGTTCCTCCCTCATCCCTGTCATAACACATCTCCCACCTCTATAGTAACATATTTCTCTTCCCCATCCCTCCCTGTAATACATTTCCCCCAATCGTGTAGTAACATGTCTTCCCTGTAACACATTTCCCCTCACCCCTGTATTAACAAATCCCCCCACCTCCGTAGTAACACTTTCCCGCTTAGCAAAACTTTGTGTCAGCAGATGAGACTCGGCTAAACATATCAAGCTGCGGGTTTGAAAAAGTGGAGATGTTGCCTATAGCAACCAATCAGATTCTAGTTATCATTTATTTAGTACATTCTACAAAATGACAACTAGAATCTGATTAGTTGCTATAGGCAATATCTCCACTTTTTCAAACTTGCAGCTTGATAAATTTACCCCTTAGACTAAGCGCAGTACCCTGACTTCTGCGTTGTTGTCATTTCACCCACAACTGAAATCAGGCTCGCATACAATTTCCTCTTTCTGATTTTGTTCCCTTTTTAAAAATTGGTACCACATCTGCTTTCTGCCAATCTTGTGGCACTGACCTAGTTATGAGGGAATTCAATCAATAAACAGTCTTTGTTCTATTAGTATACATGGATGTTGCCTTCCACACAACACCTTTCAGCAAGGAGATTGTAGGCCTGTGTTAGAGTGCATGTAAGCAGTTGGATAGACCGGAAAATATGACTGATGTGACACACCTTGGTGCATGTATGAACTGGATTTGTGCTGGACCATTGCTTTTCATTATGGAACCCTGTGCTTCCTTATATTTCGCTTTGTTCCAGATAAAAGTACAAGGAAACCTATTCAGGGAAGAATCGAAATGTATGGACAGTGTACAAGCTGAAATGGATACATCAGTGTGCAATGGATTACTAAACACCTACAAGATTAAAATTACAATTTCAAAAGGTTACTGTACACTTCTGTAATTTTTCTATGAACGCAAGTTTGTTACATTTGTACAACAGCCCATGTGCTGTATATAGCAATTGCTGTGACTTCAATTTACACCATAGCAAATAAACTGAAAATAAACAAATCTTTTGATTGAAAACAATGGGTAGTTGTGGTTTTGATTCATTTTGGGATTAGCTTTGCAATAACTCAATAATTGGACTATTCTTCACAGATGTACACATGTATGAGGGTATATATATATATATATATATATATATATGTAGAAATGTGTGTGTGTATGTATGTGTGTATATATATATATATATATATATATATATATAGAGCAACCTCCTTAGGCACTAATTACATTCAATTATGAGTGTCTTGATGTGGAGCCACTGTATATCTGGACAGTAGGAAAGAAAGTGACATGCTTTATAATTGGAAATATTACAAAAAAATATATAAATAACCAACAAGGTTAAATATGTAAAAAGAAGCAAAAATCTGTATCAGTTATCCCAGAACCTCTTAAAAGATACTTTATTAATGCATAAAAACATAGGTTATAACTACATAATTGAGCACATAAGTAATCGCCATTATAGCATTGCATTTAAATTCCGTGTATCAATCACAGTGGTTATAATGACTTGTTTCTTTTAAGTGATTGTATTTCCAGTTATAAATTACAGTCACTTTCTTTCCCATTTTTCTGACACTAATATTATACTTAATCGTGTTTCCGTATGAGTTAAGGCAAATAAATGCTTGAGAAATAGTTGTTTAAAAAAAAATTAAGCCTATGTGAAACAGCACTTGTAGCGGGGAAAAATGAACTCATTCTGGAGATGCCGGGGATTGAACCCGGGGCCTCATACATGCAAAGCATGCGCTCTACCACTGAGCTACATCCCCAGTGAAACAATTAATACCCTTTCTCATTCTTCAATTGAACGCCAGTGCTTCAATTTAGTGCCTGATAAGTGCTTATACTGTCAGCCTTGACACGGACGTGGGAGCTGTATTTATACCTGATTCACAGACTGTGTTTTATATTAAATCTGTCACGTAGTCAGAAGCATTTTGGATTTTTACAGATTTTTATTTGCAAGAAATATTCATAGTGTTCGTATGTAATGCACTACTGTACTGCATTGTTAGTTTCTGAACAATGGTGTAGAATAAGAGCAGGTGATGAATAGTCCCAGAAGCAATTTAACATATTAATGTGTCTTGTCTATGTTACCTTGTTATTTGTAAAAATGAGCTTGGCATTATTTGCATAAGGCAGCACAACTGTGTAAATATTCTTTAATATAATAAAGTACACACTATTATCAAATAATAATCGTAAGATTGTCTTACTCTTAAGTATTTTATAAATATGTGACAAAAAAAATGACATTTGGCCCGTACGGGGATCGAACCCGCGACCTTGGCGTTATTAGCACCACGCTCTAACCAACTGAGCTAACCGGCCAACTGTTTTAGTGTTGTTATGGCTACAATATAGTACAAAAATTATGCGTGTAAAATCAATCCTAGAGCTATGGAATGTTTATGAGAAACTGGGGTTATAATCTGTATTACAAAGTCATTAAAAAATAATTACAAAATAGCTTGCTATTACTATATATATGAATATTAACAGCACAGTTCTTTAGGGGTTCCATGGTGTAATGGTTAGCACTCTGGACTCTGAATCCAGCGATCCGAGTTCAAATCTCGGTGGGACCTATTTATTTTCTACATTTAAGCATAATAAATGACATGTCTGATTATAATGAAATTGATCAAAATGCAAAAACTCTGTTTGCTTTAAAAACCTGATGGTTTTGCCAGATGTTTTTGCTTCACATTACATACTAATAGGATTATTATTTATTTTAGGGTTAACCTAAAACAAATAATATGAGTGGTGGTACTGGAAGGAGGATCAGAGCGCTAGGAGCTAGACTTACTAAACTGCGGGTTTGAAAAAGTGGAGATGTTGTCTATAGCAACCAATCAGATTCTAGTTATCATTCATTTAGTACATTCTACAAGATGGCAGCTAGAATCTGATTGGTTGCTATAGGCAACATCTCCACTTTTTCAAACCCTCAGTTTAGTAAATATACCCCTAGGTGTCAATCTGACACCCTGGCCCAGAGCTGGATTAAGGCTCTGGGGCACGATAGACAGGGGAGCACATATGAAGTAACATGGTTATCATTTTAGACAAATTTTTGACAATACACAGGCAATAGTGTGTACACTACTCTTAGGCACACACAGCTACATTGAGTCTTTGCTTCAAATTGACCGAGATATGAAATTTGGCAAGGAGCTATTGCTCAGCAAGTTGGCCGCTGAACTGGGCCTTGGCTTGTTGACGTGTCCTCCTTCAGTTTCTCAAGGAGCTGCTGCTCGTAAAAAATTACATTTTCCAAAGTGAGGCAGGGAAGACGCAGGGGGCAGACCAGAACAGTTTAACATCGGGGCTGGTTTGAAGGATTTCTCAAAAAAATGTGGGACCTTGCCCATAACTATATCCAATCCGAGTATTAAGATGCAAAGGATGGTGGAGGATTATTTTCAAGAGGTAATTGATTTGGAATTGTCAGACAGTCCCTTTCCTTACTGGGAAGAAAATCAGGCCATTTGGAAACCCATGTACAAACTTGCTTTGCAATACCTAAACTGCCCACCCTCCAGTGTGTACTCTGAACGAGTATTCAGCACAGCCGGGAACTTAGTCAGTGATCGCCGTAGAAGGTTACTTCCAAAAAATGTGGAAAAAATTATGTTTATAAAAATGAACTACATCTTCCACGAGCAGGGCTGCCAAGAGAAATTCAGGGCCCGGGTACAATAAATTCATGGGGCCCCCCCTCATAGTTGAGTAAGCAAAAAAATTTGAGTATATGGTCATACATTCAGGGGCTTGGCTAGCCAAACGGCGGTGCAAATTTTTTGGGAGGTGTGGTCATGCATTTGGGGGAGTGGCAAACGTGCCATTTGGGCGTGGCTAACATCAAAACCACTAGGCTCTCAATTCGCCGGAGCGTCACATATGTTCAAGCACTCCTGACTTTCAGGACATCTACCACCACAGTGTAGTATACAAACAATGCAGTGTGTACACAAACAGTTCAGTCTTGGCCTACACCTTACATTGGGCACAACATTCACCAAAAATTGGTATTGTCCCTACTAGAATCACAACATTTCACACACTGTGCTGCTCTCTCCTACCTGTTCTTCTCACTTTCTCCACCTGTGGCTGCTGGTTTCTTTAGTTGTGGCTTGTCCGGATCCAGAAATGTTGAAGGACCTATTTTGAAAAAAAATGGCTACATTTAGAAAATTACAGCCAGTCCCGGTGTTAAATCAATAGCACCCACGATTAATAATTAGGCCTTCCTCCAGCCCCAACATTAAAATAATACTATTCACATTTAATAAATAAACCTATTTCCCTTCCTGCAAACAGCCCCAGCAATACCTATTTCCCGCAATACCTAATACCTATGTCCCTAACTGGTCAGTGGCCAATGTTTTGCAGCAGTCTCCCACACAGAGCTCAAACCCAGCTTTTTAAGCTTTCCCCTCTCTGCACCTTTAGGCTGTGGTTTCCCATGGAAACCACCACTCTTTCCTCTATTAGAAAGTGGCAAAGTGTCCCAATTACCACAGTACCATGAGGTTCCCGGTCGCTCAGCCAACTCTCCACCAGCTTGGTGGGACCCTGGGTATTAGTCTCCCTGCCATTGCAGGCTCACTAATTTCCCAGAATCTACGAGTGTCTCCCAATGTGATTGGTGGTGTGAAGAGTTTGGGTGGTAACAGGGGTGGAGGTAGAACATGACATTAGTGGTCTCCAACCTGCTGTGTCCATGCCAGTCTGGGTTGAAGAGCTGCTGGAAAAATAGTTAGCAAACAGGCAGAGTACATCTGTCAGGCACCGTCCCGCGATCTCTCCGGGATGGCCGCCTGTGATTTCCCCCAGCGCGTCTGGTTGCCTAGAAACCAGACGCGTCACTTCTGGTCCCGGCGATCCGAGGTTTACTAGTGCGTCCCGTTGGTAGGCAATGGGACAATATGCGCTGATCTGCCTGGCGCTATTATGACAGCGCTGCAGCGCTGTCTCTCATTGGCCCTCTGCACTATAAAAACACTTCCTGGCCCTCCTACCAGTGCCAGAGTATCAGGTCTTCCTGCCTCCAGCGGTTTCCAGTGTATTACCAGTTTCCTGCATTGTTCCTGACCTTCCTTGTTTTGCCTGTGACCTTTCTGACCCGGACCATTTGACCACTTCTATTTGGATCTCCCCTTGTACTGCGCTTCCTGAACTATACCGACCCGGCTTGTCTCACCATCCTTCTGGATATCCTCGTGTACTTCTTTCTACCAGAATGTTACCGACCCGGCCTGTCTGACACCTCTTGTATCTCGCTATTTGACTCGTGAGAGGACCGCGACCTGCGTGTCCCTGCAGCGGAGTCCATACCTCCTTGTGGGGGTCCCTGGTGAATACCAGGGGCACGTTAGACTCTGCACCTTCCTCTGAGTTGTGCCAACAATAACAGGTACGCAATATAGTTGTGACAACATCTCTTAATTTTAAATAGAGTCCTGACCCTCATGTTTTTAACCCCTTCCCCACTTTTTTAATGTCACAGGGTCCACAGCTGTTTCACACTTCCTGTGAGCTGCCTCCCCCCTCCCTCTCTGGACACCACTGCAATAAGAGATCTGGCCACCAGACTGCATTTAATAACATAGTGGGTCGCGGTTGTTCAGTTGGGCCACTGATGACAGATCGGACTAACATGATATTCCCAATGTAAGGCACGGGACTGTCACAGCAAGTTCATACTATGTATTTGTATTTGCACACAAATATAAAATGTAAATTTGGCTCTTTGGGGAATCTATAGATATTTTTGGGCTCTTAGTCTTCAACTGGTTGGCAATCCCTGATGTATAGTATAGATTGATTGGCTAGTTTGTTAGTATAATATAGGTTAGTATTGTTATAGCATTGGCTAGGTTAGTTGGTAGTTAGCACAGGACATTAACATCTAGGGTCTCATGCTCTATAGCTGTGATCTGTTGACCTCATAATAAAATGGTATTGTACCATAATCCTGGTGTCAGTCGCAATCAACAGAACTAGCTAGCCATTACTGATTGGCTAATTGCATTTTGACCCCTCCAGCTAATAGCACTTCATTCATTAGAGTTGCAGCTATGTTATTTGCATTTCTTATTGTAATTTCTACAACCATTGCAGATAACAAGTTTCTTATTGCACTCATACAGTGGTAAAGCGACTGGTATGGGAGAGTTTGTAATCTAATTACAATTTTAATGATTGACACATTTTTCTCATAATACTGTAAACACATTATATTGTCTACTCCAGTGGTTCCCAAACTTTTGCAGTTCACGGCACCCTTAGAGTCTCCAAATTTTTTCAAGGCACCCCTCCAAAATAATTACTGAGCAGTCCTGTTTTAGAAGTAGTTGGGTCAAAAAATTGTAATAAGTATTTAGGTCATGACAAAAATACTTATTTAGTTGTATTCAAAAATTCCCCTCTGCATCCAGAGACACTTTCCCCTCTGCATCCAGGGACACTGCCCCCTCTGCATCCAGGCACTCTGCCCCCTCTGCATCCAGGCACTCTGCCCCCTCTGCATCCAGGCACTCTGCCCCCTCTGTCCCCTCCTCTGCCCTCTGTCACGCTGTCCCCCTCCTCTGCCCTCTGTCACGCTGTCCCCTCCTCTGCCCTCTGTCACCTCCTCTGCCCTCTGCCAGGCTGTCCCCCTCCTCTACCCCCAGGCACGCTGCCCCCTCTGCAGCCCTCTGTCACGCTGCCCCATCTGCAGCCCTCTGTCATGCTGCCCCCCTTTGCTGCCCGCTGTCCCCCTCTGCTGCCTGCTGTCCCCCCCGCCGTCACACTGTCCCCCTCTGCTGCCACCTGTCCCCCTCCGCTGCCACACTGTCCCCCTCCACTGCCACCTGTCCCCCTCCGCTGTCACACTGTCCCCCTCCGCTGTCACCCTGTCCCCCTCCGCTTCCACACTGTCCCCCTCCGCTTCCACACTGTCTCCCTCCGCTGCCACACTGTCCCCCTCTGCTGCCACCTGTCACCCTGTCTCCCTCTGCTGTCACCCTGTCCCCCTCCGCTGTCCACTGTCCCCCTGCGCTTCCACACTGTCCCCCTCCGCTGCCACACTGTCCCCCTCCGGTGCCACCATCCTTTTCACTCTGCCCCACGCCAGACATAAAAAAAAAGAGAAGACAGAAACTTACCAATCAGCGCGGCGCCGGGAGCCAGCAGCCTCCTCTCTCCTGCAGCAGCTTGTCACTGACGTCTATATTCAGTGACAGCTGCGGGAGAGAGGAGGCTGCTGGGTCCCGGCGCCGCGCGGATTGGTAAGTTTCTGTCTTCTTTTTTTTTTATGTCTGGCTCGCGGCACCCCAGTGACAGCGCCGCGGCACCCCTGGGAGCCGCGGCGCACACTTTGGGCAACGCCGGTCTACTCATTGTGAAATGTGTTTTTGATATTTGGGTCCAACAAGGATAATTATTATATTCCATGTGCTGGGTCCTGTGAATGCCACAATTGTGTTATAACTAGAGATGCTCACTGACCGCCGTGTTTTGGTTTTGGTTTTGGTTTTGGATCTGGATTACCGTGGTGTTTTGGTTTTGCCAAACCACCCTTGCGTGTTTTGGTTTTGTTTGGTTTGGTTTTGCAATTTTGTTTAAAAATCAATGTTTTGGGGCATAAAATAACCAAATTTAGTGCTCCACCTGTTTCTTGGATTAGTAATGTAATTGTAAAGCTAATAAATTATGAAAAAAACTGTTTAATTCCTGGTAGGTAGGCCTTCATTAATTCTACACACAAACCAGATTGTCTTCCTCTCCATCTATGCATATTGGCAATGCAGCCATAGTTTTGGGTGTATATTACACCCTACACTTATAGTTAAATATCTAAAGAAATGGACAAAGGCAGTTTGGTTTCTGTCTCTATAGGCCCCCCTCCACTTGTAGAAAATAGTAAAAAATTCAGGCGTTATAGACTGTACAATATAAATTGAAATGGACAAAGGCAGTTTGGGGTCAGTCTGTGTATGACACCCTACCCTTATTGAGAAATTGCCAAAACAGCAGCCTTTCAAGACGGTACGTGATATAGAAATGCCCCAAATCCCTTTCCTCTTTGGGAGTAGATTGCACTCTACACTTAAATAGAAAGTTTTAAAAAGATGTTATCGTCATCATCTTCAGCTTCATCCTCACCCTCAACAGTGTGTACGTCATCATCACAGACTATCAATTCATCGCCGCTTGAATCCGCCATTAGAGAACTGTCAGTACTTGGAGGTCTTTGATGGTGAAGGCCTTCCTCGTGGACAGGGCCGCCGAGAGGGGGGGGGGGAGCGGGTACATTTTACCCGGGCCCGGCCATGCGATATATTTTTTTTTTACTTTTTTATTTTTTTTCCCGCGGGGTAGGGGGGGGGGGGGTCTTGGGTTTCTCGGGAGCTGAAAGAAAAAAAACAATACTCACGTGATCGCGCGGCGCCGTGTCCCTCCTCTCCTCTTCTCCATTCACACTGACTGCCGGGCGTGACGTCATCAAGTCACGCCCGTCAGTCAGTGAGGAGCGCCGCAGCCAGCATGAAGAAAGAAGACAGAAGAGGAGACAGAAGAGCAGAAAAGAAAAGAAAGAAGTTGACAAAAGGTAAGTAAAGAAACGGAGAGGCAAGGGGAGGAAAACAGAGAGGGACAGTTCTATAAAGAAAGGGGAGAGAGAAACAGAGGAGGAAAAAAAGTGAGAGAGAGGAACAGAGGAGGAAAAAAAAGTGGGAGAGAGGAACAGATGAGGAAAAAGAGTGGGAGAGAGGAACAGAGGAGAAAAAAAAGTGGGGGAGAGGCACAGAGGAATAAAAAAAGTGGGAGAGAGGCACAGAGGGAAAAAGAAGGAGGGAAGGCAGCATGGAGGGCGCAGCGTGAGCATAAGGGGGCACAGTGTAGTTGTGAAGAAGGGGCACAGTATTGTGTGTGTGACGGCACAGGGGGCTTGTTGCAATGTAGTGAGTGTGAGGTAGGTGGTGGATAATTAATGGGTGCTATTTTGTTTGTAGGGTGATGGTGGGGACTATTAATTTAAGATGGGGTGGTTTGGGGGCTATTGAATGTTGGGATGAGTTTAGGGAGAATGAGGTCTATTTATTAAATGTGACTACCAGAGTTTAGGACTATGGGACTATGTTTATGTCTGTGAACGTTTCATTTGATTGCTGAAGACACTGCCAAGACTGTTTATCTATTCTGACAAGTAACTAAACGTCAAAGTGGTTCAGCAGAAACCTCTGTGAGGAGCCGTCTGTTTGCACAATTTTCACAAGTGGTGTCATTGTGGGATGTGCAAAATACAGCAAGATCACTGCTGTCCCCAAGCCAACAAATCCAGGGTGGTGAGTTATGCAAAACCTCTTAACTACTATGTTTGTTTGCTTCATGCAAAAGTGTTGCAATTTCTGAACAAAAATGCATAAAGTTGTTTTTTTTGGTTGCTTGCAAGTACTGCAAAAACCTGCTTATTTCAAATGTTTGTTTGCAAATGTGTAAAACTGTTTACTACAAAATATTTGCTGAATGTGAGGAATTTATAGGTGATTCAAACCTTAAACACAAAGAAGGTGTATGAAATTGATTGATGGTTGTTTATACAAGTGACATACAGCCTTTCCCACAAACAAGTCTGTTTAATTTATGCTTAGGGAAGCAAAGTTTCATTTTCCTTCACACCAAAATAGCAATATGGAGGAACTCTTGAAGGCTCTTGTGAAAGTGACCACTAGACAGCAGGAACAGCAGGAGGCATTACTAGATGTAGCTGCTACACAACAAACACAACAGGCCCAAATGCTATAGGTTACAGAGGCCCAGATAGAGAATACCAAGCTCTTGCGCAAAGAGCTAGCACAAGTGAGGCAGGTGCATGATGTGTCTGAGGTGACTTAGATGATGTGGAGGCATATCTCTTAGCCTTTGAGAAAGTCGCCTCGAGACTAAAATGGCCACCAATAACCTTGGCGGAGAAGCTGACGCCATATTTGAGCGGTGAATCTCAGTGTGCTTATGTTGATTTATCTGATGAACAGGCTACTTTCTCTCAGGAAGTAAAAGCTAAATCTTGGCTCGGATAGGTGTTACTGGTGCTTGGAGAACTCAGCGCTACCATGACTGGCGTTATCTCCCAGGAAAATTGGTTCACTCACAGATGGCTGATCTCTCTAAAGTGATAAAGAGTTGGTTGCAGCCAAATACCAATACACCTGGCCGTATGGTGGAGATACTGGCAATTGACCATTGTGTCCGTGGGCTGGAAAGGAGCTTACAGAGATGGCTGCTACAAGCGGATCCACAATCTTATGAGGAATTTTCTATGGTGATAGACCATTACTCAGCACTGCAATGAATGTCTAAGGCTCCAGAGGAGAATCCAAAGCTATTGCTCAAGCCAAAGTGGACACCACGGCTGGCGGAGCTAATAAGAAAAGATTCTCCACTTGTTTGTTTTAAATGTAATGAACCTGGGAACTTCCATGCTGAATGTCTAAAGCAACAGGAACCAATGGACTGTACTATGGCTCGACGGAAGTCAGCCTTTTCCTAGTTGCTGCGCTATGTCTCCCTCCATGGGGAGTCCTTCATCATTCCGAGTGACTGTCCTGGTGATTAGGAGTGCTGTTTTGGCCCCGGTGGATTTGGGAAGAGAGTTGACATTAGTCTCCAGTTCATTGGTTCCAAAAGAGGTGTCGACAAGGTCACCTAAAGTGAAGGTGCTGTACATTCATGGAGCTACTGCGGAATACAAGCAGACTCTACTTCCCATTACTTTAATAGACCAAACGGTTGAGGTAGTGGCTACGATAGCCCCAAAACTACCCCCGTATCCTGGGGTGAGACTTTCCCATGTTCCAGGAGGTTCTTAGTGGATCCAGCTGGACATATCGGCAACTGACACACCAGCCAAAAGTCCAATCTTAAAGGAACCTGTCCACCTCTCGCTGGGCCCAGGAAAAGAGACAACAGAACTGTCGCCTATGGATGCTGAATACAGGTCCACGACTACTACTCATCCCAAGTCTCACCCAAGAAAACAAAAGGCGAAATTAAGCCAATCATTTACCAGTGACACTGTCATGAAGACTTTGGGGTCAGCAGAGGAAGTTGAGAACTGGTTCCCAGTTCCAGAATCATTTCATTGCAGGACTTTGCTAGGGATTAACATAATGATGTTAACCTAGAAACTACATTCAGATCTGTCGTAAAAATTAATGTTGTGCTGAAAGCTACCAGGCCGGCAGAATGTGTACCGTATTTTTTCTTTAAAGGGGATTTATTGTATATGGTGGCGGTTGCTCAGGGAAAGAAAGTTGAACAGCTGTTAATATCGCGGTTACATGTGCCTTTAATATTGGAAACCGCACACACACATCTTTGTGGGGGTCATTTAGAAGAGGATAAGACTCGGGAAAGAGTACTACTACGCTGTTACTGGCCAGGAATATATAGGGCTGTATAAAGCTATTGCTTATCCTGCCCAGAGTGTAAAAATACTTCTCCAAAACTTGACAACAGGGCCCCATTTTTGTATAGAAAGAAGAGATATAGAGTCCGCCAGTTGGATAAAAGTCAAAAACGGCATGTCGCTTTGCTAGGTACGGCGATGGGGACCAGGTTCGCCCCTAACTATGCGAATCTCTACATTGGACTTTTTGAGGAGTCCTTTGTGTGGGATTCAGCTTATGGTCCTGTATGGGCGCTATATAGATGATCTGTTTTTTATTTGGGACGGTGATGCCTAATCCACCTCTCAGTTTATCTCTCACATGAATACTAATCCGTTTGGCCTAAGTTTTACCAGCAATTATCATCAATCAAGTATAAATTATCTGGACATTTCTCTAAGTATTCATGAGGGTATTATTGTAACACAAAATTTCTCTAAGGAAGTAAACACATGTAATTTTCTGCATTTTAATAGTGGTCACTACAGACCCTGGAAAACTAATATCCCTAAAGTTCAATTCCTCAGAATACGGAGAAATTGTTCCAGACTAGAAGAATTTAAAACTCATGCAATGAAACTGTATAAATCATTTTAGGAACTAGGCTATCCTGGAGATATTCTCGATACGGCTTATGATGATGTCCTGAGACTTGATAGATCTAATTTGCTGGAATGCCCAACCAAGCCTAGGTGTAAGGACAAATCATTGATTTTTTGTGACTCAGTATAATTGTTATGCCAAAGAAATTAAGCAGATTGTCAGTAAGAATGCATCCCTTTTAGAACTTGATGACCAGATTGGCCACTTTATTAAGAAAAACCAGATGATGGTTTTTATGAAATCGAATTAAATGGTAGATTGGCCCCTAGTTTTTACAAAGGATATAACAAGACACAAGTCTCTATTGGAATCCCCCATGCGGAAAGGTGGCTTAGCAGGGGAAAAGGTTTTTATAGGTGTGGAGGACTTAAATGTATATTATGCTCATGTGCAGACCATAAAGCTGTAGAGTT
Source organism: Mixophyes fleayi (assembly GCF_038048845.1). Classification (NCBI taxonomy): domain Eukaryota; kingdom Metazoa; phylum Chordata; class Amphibia; order Anura; family Limnodynastidae; genus Mixophyes; species Mixophyes fleayi. The sequence goes on along the minus strand of NC_134411.1, from coordinate 44,593,709 downwards.
TGCATCCTGCTCATCAGGAGAAAAATTTCCAATTGAAAAAATGATGGATTGCTTATCGACATATGTGATATATACCATTAATTGTAAGTGGGGCAAACACTATGTTGGCCGCACTATTAGAACTTTAAGAGTGCGGTTTCAAGAACACCATCGAAACATACTTAAAAATATAAGAACTCATTCATTATCAGCACATATTAATTTATGCCAGGGTAACAATTTAACTGGCATTACGGTGAGAGCGATAGAACAGGTCAACATCACCAACAGAGGGGGAGATAGGGTTAATCTCCTCTGTAGACGTGAAGCTTATTGGATTTTTCGGTTGAAAACTTTATCACCATATGGTCTAATGACTGCATAGAGCTCAAAAATGTATAATGTTTTCAGATAGGCTGCTATGTTACCTTGGGTACATGCCTAAAAACCTCTTTTTTCTTTCCCCATTCCCCTTTTGAAGAGACAATTGGACATTTGTTATGCATTGTATCTTGAGATGCCAAGTTATATTAAGATCATTTATGGTTTGGTTTATTACCAGGAACGAGCTCTTGTATCGGCTTTTTAACCTTGCATAGGTATGGTTTGGGAAGCTAAACAAAGAAAGCTCGGGCCAGAAATTGGGTGGGGGGCCTCCTAGTTCTTTGAGACGGGAGGTCGTCATAATAATATTAATAATTTTTATATATTTAAAAAAATGTTTTCAGATAGGTTGTTATGTCATTTTGGGTGCATGTCAAAAAATCTCTTTCTGTCTCTCCCTTTTCCCTTTGTGAAGAGGCAAATTGGATATTTGTTATGTATTGCATCTTGAGGTGCCAAGTTATATTAAGATTATTTATGATCTATTTTGCTAACATTAGGAATTGAGCTCTTGAATTGGCTCTCTAACTCTGCACAAGTACAATCTGTAAAGCTAAGCAGAGAAAGTTTGGGCTAGAAATTGGATGGGGGACCTCCCATTACTTTGAGATGGGAGGTTGTCATAATAATATTTTTTTTAAAAAGCCAATATTTCATTATTATAATTCTCATAATTTAGATACACTAATACTATTTTTATAATTTTACTGGACAACATATGTGAGGAACATGAATATGTATTCATTTAGATATGCCCTTATTATTTAGATACTTGTGTTTATGATACCAAAGGTGCTGGTATCGTGCTGTTTATGTATGTATCTATATAAAAGGAACTTAGGAGGAAAGTAAAAGGGATTCCTAATTATTGTTTTAATTAATGTGGACAGTGACCAGAAGGAAACCTATTGTGGGATGTCCATTAATAAGAATTAAAAACGAAAATGTTCTATTTCGAAATAAAAGTTCAAGAAGGTCATGTGACTACTACGAGACTGAATAAAACTAATGAGATAATTGGACACCTGGGAGATAACTTAAATACTGCTACCATTTGTCAAGCTGCATTAGCTTCTGATGAAACAGCCGCTGGGCTGAGAAACGCGTCAAGCCGCTCTTAATATTCAGAAATACTCTGCTTGATTGTCGAGACCCCAGGGACTCGCTCCTGCAAATATGAACTGTCTTTTGGTGCACCTTGACGGAGAGACTGGATGAAAGCACTTGCTGTGCGCTACATTAACCGGCTAGAAGAAACATCAGGTGATATTTACACAGTATTATCACGGGATATTCCCTGCCTGCTAGCAAGTCTGTGATCCATGATTATACACAATACATTGTGTTGGAAAACAGTCCTATAGGGGAAGATTACACCTTATGTTTGAAACGTTGGGGATACCTGAATAAGAACAGAGGGCTGGATATAAGCTCGAGGGATAATAAAAGCTAAGGCTGTGTTGAACTGTATTGGACTCTGGGGGTTAAAGGGGCTGGTCTGATCAGGACGTCAGGATGAGTCATGGGGAGGAGTTGCGGAGGTTATATATGGGATAGGCGGAGAAGAATCCATCTCTTACACTGCTGGACGTTACACTGCTGGACGTTAGAGGCTGCTTGACACAGATAAGTATATCTCTTAGTACGCTGTCCTTGTTTCTCAACACTTGTGTATATCTGCTTGTTTCTTCTTCTCTTTGTCTGTGCTCTTTATTTCTTTTCTTTTTCCCTTGATTGTATTGTACTTGTATTTTAGCCGTTGTTTATCCCTGGTCTCATCTCCCGCTACATCTCCCTCCACCTATCTCTCCTTGTCCCCGCTCACGCTCTCCCCCCCCCCCTCTCCTTTGTTGTGTTTTGGTGCTCATTATTTAACCCCAGCCACAATATGGATCCACGCTCCCCCGCTTCCTCCCGCTCCCCCCCCCGCCCGGTTCCTTACCGTTAGATGACCAGGCATCCCGCTCTCATGTGAGAGCTAGCAGTTGCCGGGCCTTCCCCCCTTCACGAGATGCGGCGGAGGGGTATGATTCAGGCATCCATGGGCGCCGCCCGGCAGGAAGTGACGTCGGATGTCACTTCCGGTCCCGGGTCCGTCGCCATGGCAACTCCACGAGCGGAGGATCCGCACGTCTAGCTCCAGCTGGGGGGAGGGTAAGTGGCCAGCATGCAGCGGCGGAGGGGGCAGGGCACCCCCCTGCCGGTAGGCAGCATCATAGGTCCGTGGGCCAGCATGAGGATAGCGCTGGCTCACGGTCAGTACAGGGGGGTGGTGTCCCCCCCCCTCCCAACAGTGTTAGCAGGCCCAGCAGTTCCACTGTTAATATGGGGAGTAGCCCTAGGGTGCCTGTAATTAGTCAGTCCCAATCCCTGTCACGGACACTCAGTGTACATGGTAGCTTACCTGGTAGGGGTAGTCCTGTTCTAGGGGAGGGCAGGGATGTGCGGAATGGCCCGCGTGGAATAGACAGGGGTCTTCCTCCTCCTTCCTCTCCAAGGGGTAGTTACCAGGGGCAGGTACAGGATGTTTTACATGGGCATAGCCGGGCCAGAGAGAATAGAGCCCTATCCCATCGTAGTCAGCAGTCAGACCGGGCAGCAGGGGGCAGCAGACAGGTGGTTGCCAGGTCCCGCAGGGGTAGATCTAGGAGTGGATCAGGTCCCAGCAGTGTTGCCCCGGAAGGGCAGGGGGAGCGGCATAGACGGGTGGTGCAGGAGAATCACAGGTCTGGTAGTCAAGGAAGGCGCTCTTTGTTGATTGGTGCTGGGTCTCTGGCGTCATGTAGTAACGTATCTCTCCCAGCAGATGGCGTCGCTTTCAGTGGTGGTCGAAGGGATAGGTCCGTGACTCGAGAGCGGCAGGCCTCGGCTGAGGCGGAGATGGAAGGTCAGTGGACAGGCTTGGAAGGAGGGTCCGCGGAGCAAGGTGAGATGAATGTCTTTGATATGTATGACGAGAAATCTGGGGGGTCTGGTAGCTATAGCTGTAGCTCTAGCATGTCTTCTTCGGATTCACAAGGTAGTCCGCAGCGGTTAGTGAAGCGCTTGCGGAAGCATTTTGTTACTAGACAGTCAGAGCGCTCTGCGGATAGACATAGACATTTCAGGGGCTCCAGGCTCACGGGTGATGACACTATGCGCTGCGCAAGCACAGGTATATTTCAAGGTGTCAGGAAGACAATACGCAGTAGAATTCACAGGGGGCGTTTCGTTGATATGTTTGAAGTTTCCAAGCAGGGCAAGAAATTGGTGATAGAGGCCATGGCCAGGGGAGGGGCCGGGGAAGCCAGTTACAAGACCTATAAGAACTGGCTGTCGGGCGCTTACCTCTTTGCGGCCTGTTATCTGGAGTCTCGCCCTAGCGAATGGATGGATATGCTAAAATATCTGCATATGATACACGAGATGTACGTGTCCTCCCGTCCCGGGGTTTGGCTGGCCTACGATGAGGTTTTCAGGGAAAAATATAAGGGACACGCCAGCCTGATGTTAGGTTACAAAGATGTTGAGACTTGGTTGAAGGTGTCCCAGGAGGGGTGGGGGGCCGCTGCCACAAGCGTCACGTGGCGGAGACAGACAGGGCGGGTGAAGGGTAACGCGCCCTTTCTCAGCAAGGGCCGTTGTTTCCTGTTCAACCGATCAAGCTGCCCTCACGAACAAGGGTGCAGATTCACCCATGCATGCATTAAGTGCGGGGGAGGGCATTCAGCAAAGGCATGTGACAAGCAGGATAGAATAGGTGGCTCAGGTGGTCAGTCCAGCACTGGCGTTGGGGAAGGCAGGGTCGCCGATTAATTTGGCGAGCCTGGGCAGATGGCTTAGCCACTATCCTCATAGGATGGAGGCAGAGTTTTTGAGGGAAGGCTTTAGAGAGGGGTTTCGAGTTCCTATCGAGGGAGCGGTTCAGTCGGGAAAAGGGGGAAATTTGAAATCGGCTAGTTTGCACCCAGGGGTTCTATTGGAGAAAGTTCAGAAGGAGGTGAGGTTGGGGCGCATGAGTGGACCTTTTCGGGACCCCCCATATCGGGAATTGGTGGTGTCCCCGGTAGGGGTGGTTCCTAAAAAGGTGGCAGGGAAATTTCGACTCATTCAGCATCTCTCATTTCCACATGGGGCGTCGGTGAACGATGCGATCCCAGATGAGTACTGTAGGGTCACGTACCAGTCCTTTGAATCGGCTCTGGACATGGTTCGGGGATTCGGGGAAGGGGCATTGATGGGGAAAGTTGACGTGGAGTCGGCTTTTCATTTGCTGCCGCTTCATCCGGATTCCTTCCCCTTTATGGGTTTTAAGCCAGAGGAGGGCTATTATGTAGACAGGTGCCTTCCCATGGGGTGCGCGGTGTCCTGTGCATTCTTCGAATGTTTCAGTTCGTTCTTGCACTGGTGTATCTGCGCGGGCACAGGCCACCACGGAGTCGCCCACTACTTGGACGACTTCTTGGTGGTAGGGCCCGGGGAGGATGAGACTTGTAGAGACATGTTGTTTGCGGTGAAGGCTCTTTTCCATTCCCTGGGGGTACCAGTGGCTGGGGAAAAAACTGAAGGCCCCACCACCAAGTTATCATACCTGGGTATTGAGATAGATACTGTCCGGGGTATCTGCTGCTTGCCAAACAATAAAGTGAGTAAGCTAAGGGGAGCTATAGGCGAAGTGATAGGCCAAGGGGGAGTGTCGTTGAGACAAGCGCAGGAGTTATTGGGACGTTTCAATTTTGCTTGCCGGGTGATACCCATGGGCAGGGTATTTTGTAGGAAGCTGGAGAGGGCAACGGCGGGGAACAGGCGACCGCATTGTCGAATCTCACTCTCGGAGGAAATCCGGGAGAATTTGGCAGTGTGGGACCTGTTCTTGCAGGATTTCAATGGAGTACGGGTATGGCCCGGTCCTCCGGTGTCCAGTCCGGAGCTGGAGCTATTTACAGATGCAGCTGGGTCGGTAGGGTTTGGGGCATACTTTGCCGGCGAGTGGTGTACTGCTTCATGGCCCGACGAGTGGGTGGCGTCCGGCTGGACAGCTAACATGACGCTACTCGAGATTTTCCCCGTGATCGTGGCACTGGAGCTATGGTCACGCAGGTTAGCTGGAAAACAGGTAGTTTTTTGGTGTGACAACCTCGGTGTTGTGCAGGCAATAAATGGACAAAGGTCCAAGTCCCCCCCAGTAATTACACTTCTGCGTAGGTTAGTCTGGCGCTGTCTGGCCTGCGATATATCCTTTCAAGCTCGGCATGTGCCTGGAGTCGAGAATGAGTTGGCGGATGCGTTATCTAGGGGTCAGATGGAGAGATTTAGGGTCTTGGCTCCTGGGGCATCCCTAACGGGTGTGCCCTGTCCCTCTTACGTATGGCAGATTGTCAAGCCAGCATAGAAGGGCTGGCCGAAGCCTCCCTGGCTCCCTCGACGAGGAGAAAATATCGGGCTGCATGGACGGAATGGTGCACTTTCCACAGCCAAGGCCTTGGCGGTAAGGAAGGTGGGGATAAGCGGATGCTGGCGTTTGTCTGGGCAGGGTATCAGGCAGGCAAGTCTAAGGCCTCCATGGTGGCCGCATTGGCAGGGATATCATTCTTTGCTAGGATGAAAGGAGAGAGAGACTTGACAAAAAGTTTTTTGATTTCAAAGGCCCTGAGGGGTTGGGCGAGAGAAAGACCGGTTCATTCGGATCAAAGAAGGCCTATCAGTGACTCGTTGCTAGGGAATATGGTGGCCGCAATCTCGACAATTGCTAGGGATAGCTACGAGGTTGCTTTGTTTCGCGCTGCTTTTGTTATGTTATACTTTGGCGCTTTGCGGGTGAGCGAGCTAGTTGCTTCCTCTCGTACTTCCCCCTTGTCAGGCATGCTAGGCCAGCACGTAATAATATCTAGCAGCTCTGTGTGTTGTAAGGTGAGGAAGTCTAAATCTGACCAGTTAGGGAGAGGGCGCTGGGTTACATTGGTCCCAAGGGTTGGTTGTTCTGTATGCCCTATTGTGTTAATCAGCCAATTTGCCTCCCTTAGACCGAGTGGTGCATTACCTTGGTTGGTGCATGTTGATGGTTCACCTCTCACCAGGTACCAATTTTCAGTGGTTTTTAAACGCACATTGACGGCTGTGGGTGTGGTTTGTTAGCAGTTTGGCACACATTCTTTCCGTATTGGTGCAGCTACATCTGCTGCGGTTGCAGGGGCATCAGAGCCTGCCTTGAAGGAACTGGGCAGGTGGAAAAGTAATGTCTACAAACGTTATGTGCGACCCTCTCTTCTTTCCTGAATTTCTGCTCTCCTGATCTGAAGCTGCGGGCGGATTCACAGGGCTTCGGCTGCTCATGCTTTTTAAACAGGGCGCGAGGGTTTTGTCTGTTTTTTCCCTCTAAAGTGGGGCCATGATTGGCTTGTTGGCTCCATGAGGTTTTAATGGTTTTACCCTCGCTTGTGTTTCAGCTCCCCTCTTTGTTTCCTTTTGCTACTTGTGTGAATGTGTACCTCTTGTGTGGTGGTCTGCTGAGTTGCCTGTTATGGGTGTGCACGATAGAATCCTGGGGCCATGCTGGTCTTTGCTTTTCTTCTTCTTATTTTTCAATTTCCAGCTGCTCGAAAGTTTGGCTGGTATTTGTCGTTAACATATATATTGTTTTTCACTGCCTTCTTTACAGAGCACAGGACCCCGCGGCTGGTCTGGGTTTTGGGACATTCGTTTGTGCATTGGGCTGCTTTGCATAGGGCTATAGGTGATACTTCCGGGGTCGGTTGTGGTTCAGTGGATTGGTCAGAGGGGTTTAAGATGGACGGGTTTTCGTAGGTTGTTAGTAAATGAGATTGCTAAAAGGGGTGTGCCTCATGTGTTGGTTATTCATCTGGGAGGAAATGACCTGGGTATAGGTAGGACCGTAGATTTGGAGTTCGTAATTCAGTCGGAGTTGGCTTGGGTCCGTGCCTCCTGGCCTGACCTGTTAATATGCTGGTCGGATATAGTGCCTAGGTTGTCTTGGAGATATTTTAAGGAAGGCAGAGTGGCTGACGAGGTACGGAAAAAAGTGAACTCGGTGATTGCTCGATTTATTCGCTCGATTGGTGGAGTCCGTATACAACATCCTCTTATACGTTTCCAGAGTCCTGGGCTATATCGGTCTGATGGTGTTCATCTGAATGAGGAAGGCATGCGTTTGTTTGTTGAGGATATTTATAGAGGCTTAGCGGGAATTCTTTAGGTGTGGTGGCGGGCCGCGGGTCTGGAGGACCCGGGCGTGGCCGGAAATCGCAGTACAGTCGACGGCCAGTGGTAAGGGCACATGATGGTATCGGGCACGCTTAACCCACCTGTTTTCAAATGGAATAGGCTATTAGTCTCGGTCCAAGTACTTCCCGACCGGGTTGACTTGTGGTTGCTTCCGTTAGCCTAGAAAAGGGGAGGGTTCTGTAGTGCCCTGGGCGGTAGCCCCGTTTAGGTAGATATGTGTGCCTTGGGGTGTGTGGTTGTCCCCCGTTTGCGGATGCCCCCTGGAAGGCTTGGGGCATCCTGGTTGGCCTGGCGGATGTCGACTTGGACTGCTCCTTTCTCCACCACCATACCTGCAATAAATCCCGTGTTACTTTCCCCACATTTAAGTTGTCGTGTCTTTATTATGGTTATGGTTAAAACGATAAGAGAATAATGTAAGGAAAGGTATCAGCCATTAAGCATTTTATATACCAAGCTAGGGGACTGTGAGACCTTGTTCCCTTTATTCCACAGGCTGGACTAAGGGATATTCTATACCCATAATTCCAGTTCCATCAGCACGGTTAATATTTTCACTGGTCTATTAATGGACATTGTCTTCATATCAGTCGTTATATAGATTACTCCTTGGTGGCACAATATATTTTTATATACATTCTTTTAATTATTCAATACATGTGACAGTCTATTGTTATATGATTTTTTTAAATTTCAGTGTCTATGGCCATATTCACGATATATGCATGCAATGGTATTAATAAATTTTGCTTATACTAAGTGATTGCTTCACCTCCCGCAGTATCCACTTCACTGGGGTTGATGAAGCCAAAGTGACGGGTGTATGACAGAGAGGGCAGTTTTGCGCTCCTTGCGGAGTCTGCTTTGTGTAGCTGGGTGAAGCTAAGGGGAGGGGTATGTGACAGATCGGACAATTTGCCTCTTTCTAATAGAGGAACGAGTGGTGCAGAGAGGGTTAAATACACACACACACACACACACACACACACACACACACACACACGGAGATCAGGTGGAGCACAGCCTGACAGGAAGCTTAAAAAGCTGAGTTTGAGCTCTGTGTGGGAGACTGCTGCCAACAAGTGGCCAGTTAGGGACCTAATTGTGATAGCCAGAGTTTAGGGCTATGGGACTATGTTTATCTTTGTGAATGTTTCATTTGATTGCTGAAGACACTGCCAAGACTGTTTATCCATCCTGACAAGTAACTAAATGTCAAAGTGGTTCAGCAGAACCCTGTGTGATTAGCCATGTGTTTGCACGCTTTTCACAGTAGACGGAGCTATCTACAGACCTGAACCCCTGGCCCTCTTGGACTATCTTCTGTGGACTGTTGCCAGGACTTTGTGTCTGCTAGGACTCTGTGCAGGGGAGGTAACCTGCTGGGGACTTTATTGGAAAATTTACTTGCACTGGTGATTGTCTGACACTTTTTAATTTTGGTGGGGAAACATGGGAGCATTGTTGTATTTTACTAAATGTACGCACTTTGTTTAATAAAAGGGATTATTATCTCTTTCCTGTCTGCTTACCTGTGTGACCTGTGAACATAGAGAACCAGGTATCTAGTGAGCTTCGGTTCAAACCCCGGTATCTTCATGCATGCACATATTTAACGTACACACATACAGTATATTGAAAGTTTAACATAATTTACAATATCTTGCTAAACGAAGAAGATATCCAACAATGTCAAATCAGCACCACTCTACACTGCACAGCTCTTAACTTTCTGCTGTGTCCAGTGGAGTAGGTTCAATGGGTACATACAGTCTATTCACAGTAGCTTACACTGCCATTGCATTCACAGTCACTATGGAGGGAACTGTTGAAGTGGGGTTAAAAGTCATAAATGGCCAACATGCCCCTTATAACTCTTCACATGCCCCTCTGACCTCTTTACATGCACATCAGATCCCCCTACATATGATCTGATCTCCCCACATGCCCCTTACATACACATCAGCCACCTCACATTTCATCAGACCACTCCACATGCCATCAAATCTACCTACATGCCAACAAATCAGATTTGCCCACTGTCCAGATTCCTAGCAAGAATTCCATGTAGAGCAGTGTAAAATGAAGCAAAGTGGTTTATTAAGCATGGAACTTACAAATTGGACTTAGGTGAGGCAAATGAAAACAGTAGATAAGCAGGCAGAATTGCCAGACAGGAGTACACAAAAGGACCAGCATCAGTTAAGACAACAGATAAACTGGCCCAGTTTGCAGAGAGAGGCAGTCTTATAAAGGCAAGTTGCAGGTGAAAGGGATCCAAGGGTAATGAGCTAAACACCTTTTAGGAAGTAGCATACTCCAGGTGCAACAGCAGCCTCCTTGGTGGTACCTAGGTACTGCAGGCTATATACATATAATGGTGGAGACCAGACATAATCCCTTGCAGGTAAGAGCTGCTTAAGGCAAAGCAGCACCCCCATAAAAGATGCTGCAGTGCAGCCAGATGCAGATCATGACACCCACATGCCCATCAGAACACTCCACATGACCTTACATGGCATCAGACCTTACCACATGCCCCTTACATGCCCATCAGCCTCCCAACATGCCCCCAGATCTCAACATGTGCTCCTTAACTGCCACCAGACCTCCGCACCTTCCCATCAGCATGCCACATGCTATCAGAACAACCCTCATTACTCAAACATGCCCCATACATGCCCAGTACATGCCAATCAAACATCCACACAGTCCATCAGATCTCCCCAATTTCCAATAGATCTCACATGCCCTTTACTTACCTCTCAAATGTCCCCCACTTAGCCCCTGGAACCCACGCAGAGCTAGAGCACACTAGACACTCTCCTCCTCTTTCCCTGATTGGATTGTCTGTGACAATGTGATCTCCCTGCGTTATACAGAGGAGGTCACATGACGCAACTACTCGGTCAGTCAAATACCTGAATTTTTTTCCCAATCTGAGCCTGCTGGCACCAGGAGCGCAAGCTTGGATGATGCTCCTGGTCAGGAGCCACATTTCAAATGTCAAAGTGTCACATGCGGATCGAGAGCCATGGGTTGGTCACAGCTGCTATGGAAAACTCCCGGCCATAAAGATAAGGCCGCAATTTATTAACAGCCCACACCATGGTCAGGCACTTCTTCTCAATTGTAGCAAAAGCCATATCCTGGGCCAGTAGCTTGTGTAAGAGGTATGTCACAGGGTATTCCCGACAAATCATCACCCACCTGGCTCTGCACAGCTCACAGTCTATGACCTGAAGCATCAGTATACACAATGAACCGTCTCTGGAAGTCTGTGTCTGCTAGCACTAAGGGACAGTAAACATCAGTCATCTAAATGCCCTCTCACAGTCATCAGTCCAGTCCAGTTGTCTACGGTTTTTGAATGTTAAATCAGTGGTGAGTTTGGCAAGGGTGCTGTACTGAGGGATACATTTTTTGTAATGTTAGGCAGTGCTCAGAAAAGAATGTACTTGCTTTTGGTTGGTGAGTCTAGGCCATTTCAATATAGCCTCAATTTTGCTGGTTTTAGACATATCTTCCCTTATTTGTCCTAAATGCAGTACCTCTGTCATACCAATTTGATAAGTGTAAGGTCTGATGGTGAACTCAGCCCTTGCAATCCTATGAAGAATTCAATTTAACATGTATTCCCAAGGGGAAAGCTGGGAAAGTGGGGGAAAGGAAAAACCGCTCCGCACTAGACAACAACCAACCTCACTACTTAGTTAACTTAACTTTGTGAGGGGGTGCTAAGGTCATATATATAACATATGGGTTGGAAGAAAAAAGGATCTTGACCTAAATAGCACTCCAGGTGTAAAGTAAATAATCAATTAATACTAATATTTTAATGGTATGCATTAAAAAAAGAGTGTATGTCGGTATACAACTTGTTAAAAAAGAGAAATATTTAAAAGTAATAGTGTTGAAAGGAATGGAGTTAAAAATAGTATAACCCTGTGGTGGAGCCAATCTTAAGAGTACTGATAAATAGGGAAGATCTGCCAAATAGAGGTTCCTTTCACATATATGTACATGATAGGTAAGGTGGGGAATAACCAAGGAGAATGATTATAAGATCCTATAGTATGGTAACACTGTTACATTCACCAAAACACTATTCCTGTTGTATCTATGTGGACTCTAGATGGCAGTAGAACGTAAGCTTCCTCCCTATAATCTTGAATCACTGGAGAGTGTCCCTCTGTTATAGATAAATCAAAGTCCTAACCATAGTCAGAAGCTAAATCACTGGGTATTCCCAGATAGGCAAATTATGTATAACGTGGCCTTACTTATTCCCTTGTAGCATAATTTCAGGGAAACCACTCATTCATACAGCCTATGTTGTTGCCTTACCAATAAACTGCACAGTACAGCGACAAAGCGCCTTATTTAGTGTTATAATTGTGCACTTGTAACCAAAGGGATTCACCCTAGTAGGAGACAGTGTAGTACAGTGGAACCACTCATTCATACATCCTATATTATTGCCTTGCCACAAGACTGCACAGTGCAGCGGCAAGGTACCTTATTTAATGTTGCTATTGTGGATTTGTAGGCAGAGGGATTCCCCCTGGTAGTAGATTATATAGTACTGTAATAGGTCGCTGTACTTGGATTTAATGTGCACTTGTAGAGAGAACGGTATCTACTCTGTCTGTGGCTGCATTTCTGATTGATCCAATGTGTTCCAAAAGTCTATTTTTTAACATTCTGCTGGTCATGCCAACATAGATCTTCTCACACGGACATATCAGAGCATATATCACACATTTAGTAGTACAATTAATAAACAATTAAAAAAAAAAAAAAAAAAAAATAATAATACTATAATAATAACAATATTAAACAAAATAAAATAAACAATAAATAAAAAATACAAAATAAAAACTATAATGTCAAAAATAAAGATATATAATAATAATATATCATGTACATATGCAAATATATTATGTACATCATAATATAAACAACTTAAATATGTATCTATGCTTTCTAATAAATCCGTAAGTATTTTGAAGCCCATGGTATACTAAGGTCATCAGATACTTTCCTTTCCAATAGTCTCTATAATATATAAGGTCACAGCCCATCCTGAGTTACCAGCAATGTATTTTATATACACATAAATACACCTTTCTATGGGTATCTAGAATATAATTTGTAATAGTTTAGATCATTTATAGCTAACAATGAGGATATACTAATACCTGTAATCCTTAGAATTCCCTTTTAAATATGTAAGCGATGGTATCTGCTTTTGTATCTCATGCCACGCAATTTCTCAGTAGTATCAATGCAATCTAGAAATATACGTCATGTATTTTCAAAACAATGATTGGTCAGAAGGGGTATAAAACCAACCCCTTAGCAGTAACCCAGTAATTCCATGACTAAGCTTCTAAGCGAAACGTACGTCGGGCCGGCGTCACATTAGGTGACGTCAAACCCGGAAGTGGGCGGAGCCAATCGCGGCGTTATGCCGCTGCACCTAACTACCCACTACTAGGGGGAACGTCTCTGTTTATAAAATAAATAATATATCTTTCAGTGCGGCGTCTTGCCGCTGAATCGAATTACTTACCTATAAAGCAAATTCTCCTGCTCACAAGCGCACAATAATAACAATTACGGCGCTTTACCGCTGTAAGAAATAACCTATTTCTAGAGTAGATACCTTTCTCTCTACAAGTGCACATTAAATCCAAGTACAGCGACCTATTACAGTACTATATAATCTACTACCAGGGGGAATCCCTCTGCCTACAAATCCACAATAGCAACATTAAATAAGGTACCTTGCCGCTGCACTGTGCAGTCTTGTGGCAAGGCAATAATATAGGATGTATGAATGAGTGGTTCCACTGTACTACACTGTCTCCTACTAGGGTGAATCCCTTTGGTTACAAGTGCACAATTATAACACTAAATAAGGCGCTTTGTCGCTGTACTGTGCAGTTTATTGGTAAGGCAACAACATAGGCTGTATGAATGAGTGGTTTCCCTGAAATTATGCTACAAGGGAATAAGTAAGGCCACGTTATACATGATTTGCCTATCTGGGAATACCCAGTGATTTAGCTTCTGACTATGGTTAGGACTTTGATTTATCTATAACAGAGGGACACTCTCCAGTGATTCAAGATTATAGGGAGGAAGCTTACGTTCTACTGCCATCTAGAGTCCACATAGATACAACAGGAATAGTGTTTTGGTGAATGTAACAGTGTTGCCATACTATAGGATCTTATAATCATTCTCCTTGGTTATTCCCCACCTTACCTATCATGTACATATATGTGAAAGGAACCTCTATTTGGCAGGTCTTCCCTATTTATCAGTACTCTTAAGATTGGCTCCACCACAGGGTTATACTATTTTTAACTCCATTCCGTTCAACACTATTACTTTTAAATATTTCGCTTTTTTAACAAGTTGTATACCGACATACACTCTTTTTTTAATGCATACCATTAAAATATTAGTATTAATTGATTATTTACTTTACACCTGGAGTGCTATTTAGGTCAAGATCCTTTTTTCTTCCAACCCATATGTTATATATATGACCTTAGCACCCCCTCACAAAGTTAAGTTAACTAAGTAGTGAGGTTGGTTGTTGTCTAGTGCGGAGCGGTTTTTCCTTTCCCCCACTTTCCCAGCTTTCCCCTTGGGAATACATGTTAAATTGAGTTCTTTACTCAAACTCTAGCTCCTGCACAGATACGTGAATTTACACAGTGAATTGAACAAATTTGTGCTCTTTAAATTTTGTGTATACAACTACTTGATATATGATTTATATTAATATATAAGAAATTTAAATATATATTTTTCTGGGTTACTAACTCTATTTGGAAATACACCTCAGACAAAAAAAATTGTTTTTCTTTAAGAGGTGCAATAACTAAGCACAAATCTATTATTGGCCAATATATGTATTGGTTTGCAATTCACCTACTATAAAATAGTTATCTAATAAGGGAATCTCCACCTCTACTCTCTCCACCTCCCTACCATTTGAAACTGTTGATAAACCTCAGTCTATTCTCTCACTCTGATAATGGCTACGTTTAGCCTAACAACTGAATTGAGTCGAAGATGTGATAAGTGGAAAGATAATTTGGGATCTATTTTTCCTGACCAAGATAATGCCAGTACCATCAGCATCAATGATCCATGGTTGGAAGATCTCAATAAATTGAAAATATTAATGCATAAACAAAGCAAAACATGGTGGAATGTAACCACCACAGAGAATTATATCAAACAAACTATCACACCTCGAGGTCTGAGACCTAAACTTTTTCCCACATATGAGTTAGCCACTCAAGAATTAAAATTAGAATGGGAATCAGCCCTACTAAAATGCTCCAAAGAACTGATGCAGATTACTCTAAAACATGATAATCTCTTATTAGAGACATATTCACGAGATATTGAGCAACTTACTCTCAAACTAAAGGAATATGAAACCACAGAATTATTTCAGAAAACTTATAAAAAGCATAAACAGGAGTTGGACAGGCTTGAGGATAGTCTAATAGAAAGGAAAAAATCTAAATTTAATCGTGATCAGAGAGACTATGCGAACGGCCATATTTTCAAATGGAGACATTATCCTATTAGCAAAACAGGACGCAATACATCTATTAGTCCTGAATCATCAGAACTAGAATCCTCAGATAATGATATCGATGATTCATTTACCAGAGGTAGAGCACAATCGAAAAGTAGGAAGAATGCTAATAGAAATTATCTTTTAGGGGAAACCCAGAGATCTCTGGGAGAAGACATCAGTGGAATAAGCGCATTAGGAGGGGGAAGAAGAAATCTGCGAGATCGCTCCCAAATTCCTTGGAGGGGGAATTACCAATACAACAAGAAATATCGGGGCAAGTGAACGAATCCTTACAAATAATTAATTTATCAGATAGAATTTTGGATGAATCCCATCTGAGACTACTTGGCTATGGCTTAACCTTTTCACCTATAAATAATTTTGATCGATTTAGATGGGAAAAAGATCTCCATCTATTTACGAGAAAACTTTGCCTAAATAAATTCTTTAGTAAGCATGAATCTACTAATCTACAAAGAACTACTTTGGATACCCCGCTACAACAAAAAAAGAACATTAGGGGAGATAGTGATACACCTCCATGCATTTTAACATCCTCCTTAATAGAATCTGCTACCAAGGAAATGGATACCAATTTGGTAACTTCATCAATGGATATAGATTTGGAGGAAGAAGACAATCAGGCCTTATTTGCTTTAGAGCATCTCTTGGAGGAACAAACCGGTAGAGAAATACAAACAATTAGACCTATTTGTAAGAGAAGATCTACCTTCTGCCCCAATGAAAATATTAGTCCGCAAATATCAGTTTTCGAGAATATGGTATCACATGACTTGGATATTCTAAAACTGAAATCCATGAAGAATAGAAAATACAGGCAATTCGACAATCTGAGAAGAGATGAAAGACAAGCAATTCAAGAGATACAATCATGGCAGGATGTTGTTATTAAACCATCCGATAAGGGTGGGAACGTAGTAATATGGCCCACCTACATGTATAAGGAGGAAATGTATAGACAACTAGGGGATAAAAAGTGTTACCGCTTGCTCTTCTCCAACCCCTTAAATGACTATAAATCACTATATAATCTAATGATTAAACGAGCTTTTGATAATGGGGTGATTTCAAAATCAGAACTGGAATTTCTGCATACTGAAAATCCTAAGGTACCAACTATATACTTACTACCTAAAATCCACAAGAATGCTACTAAACCACCTGGAAGACCCATTCTTTCGGGAATGGGAGGCCTGACCGAACAAGCAAGCATCTTTGTGGATCAACATCTACGTGGCTATGTAACCTCACTGCCATCTTATGTTAAAGATACCTCAGACATTCTTAAACTTTTGGATGATCTTACTCTAGAACAACATGTTTGGTTGGTAACTATGGATGTAGAATCACTCTACACTAGCATCCAACATGAAGTGGGGATAGAGGCTGTTGCCTTCTTTTTACAAGCCAGTGATAACCCTGATCTCAATCTTTTTCTGATAGAACTTTTGGAGTTTATATTAAAAAGGAACTTTTTTGTCTTTGACAATAAATTCTACTTGCAGGTACGAGGCACAGCAATGGGGGCGGCTTGTGCCCCCACTTTTGCCAACCTCTACCTGGGCAGATGGGAAAGGGAAACTGTTTTTTGTGAAAAATTAACCAAGTATACAGACAACATTATTATTTGGATGCGTTACATTGACGACATTCTCATAATGTGGAATGATAGCCAAGAGAACTTTGTAGAGTTCGTGGAGATTCTAAATGATAATCAAAACAACTTACATTTGACGTATGAAATGAATCAGGAACATGTCAACTTTTTAGACCTAACCATCAATAAGACACAGGATGGTAGAGTAGTTACCGATTTATTTCGTAAAAAGACAGCTACCAATAATATACTTCACAGTGAAAGCTCCCATTTTCCGCCTGTAATCAATAACATCCCAAAAGGCGAATTTTTAAGATTGAGACGAAATTGTTCCAGTACATCTGACTATAAAAAAAGATCTGAAGAACTAAGTATGAGACTTGTACAACGAGGATATAGTAAGAGACTCATTAAAAGAGCCCACAATCAGGCATATATGAAAGATAGAAATCAACTAATATATGGTAAGGCCAGACCAATTAATGAAAATAAAATCAGAATGGTGGGGGATTTCTGCTATGAATGGAAAGAAATACAAAACATCATACAACAACATTGGCCTATTTTACTATCAGATATGGATCTATCAAAAAGTCTGAGGAACAAGCCAGATTTCAGTTGGCGTAGGTCACCCAATTTAGGTGACAAATTGGTGAGGAGCCATTTCTCTATGAAAGGTACAAATTTATCTGTGAAAGGATCCTATAAATGTGGTCATTGTAAGGCGTGTCTACACATGACTAAGACCACAGACTTTCTTGATAGATATGGTAATAAACACCAGATTGAACAGTTTATTAATTGTACTACTAAATGTGTGATATATGCTCTGATATGTCCGTGTGAGAAGATCTATGTTGGCATGACCAGCAGAATGTTAAAAAATAGACTTTTGGAACACATTGGATCAATCAGAAATGCAGCCACAGACAAAAACAAGTTCAAACAACTGACATCAGTAGCACGACACTTTTTACATGAACATGGAGGAAATCCACAAAACATGAAGGCCTTTGGTAATGAACAGGTTAAGATGGGCATTAGAGGGGGTGATGTTATTAAACAGCTCCTACAAAGAGAGAGCAGGTGGATATTTCTCTTAAATTCCATAATACCATTTGGTCTCAATGAGAATACTAGCTATGCTAGCTTTTTGTAAGATGGTCTACTAAAATATCAATCTATCGTTTGGACAACTATTGCATATTCCAATGCTCCATAACACAATAGAGATTTCGATTATCAGAGGAGTGTAAGAGTGCTGTGACCAATATTATTATCCATATTTATTAAGACCTCTAACATGCCATAAGGACTACTTAAGAGTAAAACTAAACTTTCACTCAATCTGATAATTTGTTGGCGAGTATCAATGCTATCATATTTGACAAACAAAGATCCATAGGGCATCTAACATTACCAATCCCTCAATTAAGTTCAAACATGACCTTATTTAGTAACTTTAATCTAATTTTATTTAATTTTAGCTTAATCTGGATGGATAATGTGTGTGTATATATATATATATATATATATATATATATATATATATAGGTATAGATATTTAGCCACTTTTTCTTTACTTAAAAAATTTTTTTTAGCTAAAAAAAATATTTTAGTTTTAATTGTCTATTCTTTTTTTACTCACGATTTTAGACCAGTATATGGTCCCTAATCTAAAAAAATTTTTTTCTCACACACACTTATGTTTATTAATTAATCACGGATATTCATCTGTGCTATGTCTCATTTCACGTAATAGAATAGGCACAAGAGAGATTCTCTTATCTCTCTTCTTTTTCTCCCAAATTAAGGAGACTCACAATTGTTCACTTAGCAAAGTATATTTATGTATCATTACACACATCTTTTTTCTCTTTTTTTGTATTCACCCAATTCACTAAGAAGAAATTTAATAATAAATTGAAAAAGACATAAAGTGGCTATTATATATCTTTATTTTTCGTAATTTGTATACGTTAACTAATAAATACCAACAATATAAAAAATAAAAAATAAAAAATAAAAATAAGAATAAAAATAATAAATAATAAACAATAAAAAATAAAAATAATATTATAATAACAAAAATATAATATAAAAGATAAAAAATAATAAAAAATAATACTATAATAATAACAATATTAAACAAAATAAAATAAACAATAAATAAAAACTAAAAACTATAATGTCAAAAATAAAGATATATAATAATAATATATCATGTACATATGCAAATATATTATGTATATAAACAACTTAAATATGTATCTATGCTTTCTAATAAATCCGTAAGTATTTTGAAGCCCATGGTATACTAAAGTCATCAGATACTTTCCTTTCCAATAGTCTCTATAATATATAAGGTCACAGCCCATCCTGAGTTACCAGCAATGTATTTTATATACACATAAATACACCTTTCTATGGGTATCTAGAATATAATTTGTAATAGTTTAGATCATTTATAGCTAACAATGAGGATATACTAATACCTGTAATCCTTAGAATTCCCTTTTAAATATGTAAGCGATGGTATCTGCTTTTGTATCTCATGCCACGCAATTTCTCAGTAGTATCAATGCAATCTAGAAATATACGTCATGTATTTTCAAAACAATGATTGGTCAGAAGGGGTATAAAACCAACCCCTTAGCAGTAACCCAGTAATTCCATGACTAAGCTTCTAAGCGAAACGTACGTCGGGCCGGCGTCACATTAGGTGACGTCAAACCCGGAAGTGGGCGGAGCCAATCGCGGCGTTGTGCCGCTGCACCTAACTACCCACTTCTAGGGGGAACGTCTCTGTTTATAAAATAAATAATATATCTTTCAGTGCGGCGTCTTGCCGCTGAATCGAATTACTTACCTATAAAGCAAATTCTCCTGCTCACAAGCGCACAATAATAACAATTACGGCGCTTTACCGCTATAAGAAATAACCTATTTCTAGAGTAGATACCTTTCTCTCTACAAGTGCACATTAAATCCAAGTACAGCGACCTATTACAGTACTATATAATCTACTACCAGGGGGAATCCCTCTGCCTACAAATCCACAATAGCAACATTAAATAAGGTACCTTGCCGCTGCACTGTGCAGTCTTGTGGCAAGGCAATAATATAGGATGTATGAATGAGTGGTTCCACTGTACTACACTGTCTCCTACTAGGGTGAATCCCTTTGGTTACAAGTGCACAATTATAACACTAAATAAGGCGCTTTGTCGCTGTACTGTGCAGTTTATTGGTAAGGCAACAACATAGGCTGTATGAATGAGTGGTTTCCCTGAAATTATGCTACAAGGGAATAAGTAAGGCCACGTTATACATGATTTGCCTATCTGGGAATACCCAGTGATTTAGCTTCTGACTATGGTTAGGACTTTGATTTATCTATAACAGAGGGACACTCTCCAGTGATTCAAGATTATAGGGAGGAAGCTTACGTTCTACTGCCATCTAGAGTCCACATAGATACAACAGGAATAGTGTTTTGGTGAATGTAACAGTGTTACCATACTATAGGATCTTATAATCATTCTCCTTGGTTATTCCCCACCTTACCTATCATGTACATATATGTGAAAGGAACCTCTATTTGGCAGGTCTTCCCTATTTATCAGTACTCTTAAGATTGGCTCCACCACAGGGTTATACTATTTTTAACTCCATTCCTTTCAACACTATTACTTTTAAATATTTCGCTTTTTTAACAAGTTGTATACCGACATACACTCTTTTTTTAATGCATACCATTAAAATATTAGTATTAATTGATTATTTACTTTACACCTGGAGTGCTATTTAGGTCAAGATCCTTTTTTCTTCCAACCCAAATCCTATGAAGAATCTCAGCTCTCTGTACCAGATGTCCATCCATGTCTCAGTAAAAATTGATATGTCATCCAGGTAGGCCTAGACATCCCTGCAGCAAATTATCCATATCGCAGAGTGCACAGTGACTCCCATTTACAGCATCTCAAAGATCTCCTTCTTGATCATGGCTAACACTTCAGGACCCACCCTATACGAGGGCAGCTTATTCGGCCAGGTTTCTCCAGTGTTAATGTATATCGGTATGTCCAGGTCTAGTGGTAAAGTGGGGTCTTTGGATCTCCAACACCCTCTGCATCTGTTGTTGTTGTGTAGCAGATAACGGAAATCCTTGGGGAATTGCCTCTACTCCTACTTTCATTTTGGTTGTGGTCAGTATGTGCGGCATAGGGTCAGTCACTGGGTTATCCATTGGTGGGAAGCAGATGACTACTGCACCTATCTTCATAGGTCTTCAGTTGATTTATATGGTACGTGCTCAACATCATAACAGAGTTATCCAAGGAAACCACGTTTTTCACTTTCCCTCGTCGCTCGACAATTTTGTATGAGCCCGTCCAGGAAGATTGGAGCTTGTGCTGCCTGCTAGGACTTGATCAATGGCCAACTCCCATTTGTGTGTCTGTCTATCATGATACAGGTTGTGCCTGCCCTGAGTTTCCTCCATGTTGTCACGGGTCCACCGCATCAATCATTAGTCTTTCCCGTAACCTCTCCACATTCTCCAAGACAGGAACCTCCGGCTCCTTAAAGGTAATTGAATGTCAATGGCAGAGTGATCCATTCAAGGTTTCATGCGCTGGCAACAATTTTTTAGCATGTCGTCATTACAGAGAAAATCTGAGATCGGGTAATAATGCACAAGTATTTGGAAGAGAAGCTTGAATCTTTAATCATTGAGATACTGTTTGCTAATCCAATATTTCCTTTATTTACTTACCTGCTAAACACTTTAAAGAAAATGACTCATGTTAAAATCATAGTCGAATGACAGCTCTCAGTGACTTTGCAGATCCTTCTAAATATGGAGCAATTAATGTTCAGCTAAGCACTTGGAGTTGTGACTGTGTAAAACACTTATTTGTAGCCAAGTTGTTAAGGTGTTCTGATGTTTAATTATCAATAACACCTAATGACTTCTTTTTCTCACTAACCAAGCACTTTCTTCATAATCTATCTTATTACAAATGTAGTCAAATGACTGTTCTCAGCGACTTTTAAATCCCTACAAAATACAGAAATAAAATCTCTACCTGAGCACTAGATTTCAAGAGGTTATTGTGGCCAGAAGGTTGATGAGAGGCAAGTTCAAATGTCAGTGACATCTCATGGTCTCTATTTTTAACCTACAAAGCACTTTTTTGTGTTCTCTTGTGCTGCAAACATAGTAAAATGACAGATTTCGGTTACTACGCTATCCCCCTAAAATACTGAAAAAATTTATTCTGTGAATCAGCACACTATTAAATTTATTCCTGTACTTTTATTTTGAAAACTAGGCAAAGGTTCACCAAATTCACGGTTCTTTGGACAAACTTACAAAGCATGCACTTAATTCTGCATATAAATCAGATATAAAATCTTGTTCCAAATTATTTTTTTTGAACACACGTGTTTTCCTGTTTAAACCAAAATAAATATGTTGCAGGGTGCCATCAGATAAATGCAATTCAACGTGACTCTTTTGTGGCCTAAAGTTTGGGAGAATTATTTCCAAAAACCTCTTGGAAAGGGGTAACTTGGTGTAATGGCAAGCACTTTTGATCACTTAATTCAGAGATCCGAGTTCTAATCTCGTTGGGACCTGATGATTTCTTTACCTGTACCAAAACAAAAGAGAAATGCAGGTGACTGAGGGGCACTCAGAACAAAGGATGAGTATAAATATTTAAATAAAATACAATTTTATTGATATGCCTTAAATATGTTGATATTGATTCATCCTATACTCAAATGCTATCGAAATATGAAAAACCAAAAACAAAAATGAATAAAATTGCAGATCCACTGCAAACTTAGCTCGGTGGTCCTAGATTATATAATAAACTCTAAATAGAGAATAGCGCTAATGTAGGTTTAGTGTATTAACAAATTGGTTGAGAAGAAATTTATATATAAATTTCCCTTTCAAAAGGTTCCCTAATTGCAGATGTATCTCCTTGGTGTCTCAGGCAATATATTATCAATATAGTTCAGAAAAAAAACCCTAGTGGTAACTGGAATAATAGCTGTCTGATATATAGTAATATGAGAACTCAATGGTTGATATGTCTCAGAGAGACTGTAGCAAAGGAGCAATATATGTAGACATAGAACCTAGGTATTGCATGGACACCTTAGGGTTAAGACGCTGATTTGACCAAAATGAATCACCCGTTAATGCTCTCTATGTTTTATTGAATAATCTATAAGTCAAAGGGTAGGGGAGAATGTGTTAATATGCTATAATAGTAGGGAATGCTTGGACCACAGAGCTAAGAAACGCCAATGCGCGTTTCGCTTATCAGCTTTATCAAGGCTAACCAGAGCCTCGTTCCTATGTGTCTTAAATAATCAAAGTCAGATCAACCCCTTTGAAGATGTGGACGGATTCAGCCAATCACACCACAGTGTAAGTGACTTTGATGGACATATTTATTGACCAATGGAGAAGGTCAGAGCGATTAAGCTCCGCCTCCAAATCGCCGTGATAGGGTAATAATAAAGAAACAAAAACTGAGTCTTTACGAATATGATCATAACTATTGAGAGCACTAGTAACATCAGAAAGATTTCCCAAAGATGACAAATATAATACAGAAATAAAACATAGACAAATGGGAAAGTTCCATTAAATAAGGGTGATGTTATTCCAAGCGATCAGCTCATATATGATTTGGTAAGTCTGATACTATTGAATTATAGCTGATGGAGATAATTAAAAAAATATAATTTGTGATCACAAGCCTAAAAGTGAAAGTAAGAATATTCTCAAAGGTGTGTAAGTGAAGGATTATATATCTGATGTGATTAAGTTGTTAATTGATCAATATGAAGCTTATACAGATATAATAAAAGACATCCAAGATATCCAAAAATAATGAATGATGGTGAATATCATTATATGATCCTTTACATATAATAATTATGATGTTAATGGGCCAAATCTTAAAAATAACCAGAAGGGAATAAATCCCAAACCCAGTATGTGTATACATTACCCATGTAACATCATACTAAGTCATTATAACATAATGACTAGACCAGTGGAAAGAGTAAAAGATTAATGGGTTGTAATGGTCCATGGTGACTACGTGTAAAAGGTGAGTGTTATTAATATAATCCATAAAAAAAGACATGAAGATGCTAGGAAGACCTAAAACAGGAAAAGGAGTGACAAAAATGGCGAATTGAAAAAGTGAGAAATTTGAAATATGTGATGACATACAGTGATGTAAGGGGTATAAACCCAAAAAATGTGAATAAAGAAGACCTGTTCCAATGTGTTGCAAGTCATAAGTTCAAGTTAGTAAGATTATAAGGTGTAAAACAGGTATTATAAAAAAGTAAAATAGCTGTTGTAATCATTCAATCCGTTTGGAGACATACTGCTCATCAGAAAAATGGTTTTAGTCTCTTTCCTCAGTAATTGTCATTACGAACCCAAGAAAATGTGAATAAAGAGGACCCATTCCAATGTGTTGCAAGCCACAATTCAGGTAAGTAAGGTTATAAAGTGTAAAACGGGTATTATAAAAAGGCAGAGTAGCTGTTGTAATCATTCAATCCGCTTGGAGACATACTGCCCATCAGAAAAATGGTTTCAGTCTCTTTCCTCAGTAATTGTGATTGTAAATCACCTCCTCTTAAATTTAAAGTAATCTTCTCCATAGCAAACGCTTTTATATATTTTGGATCACAATTATGGTGATTCATAAAATGTTTAGCTACAGTTGTCAATTTGTTAAAGTTCTTCTGGTCTCTTAAGGCGTTTTTGATGTTGCCAATATGTTCCAATAGACGTTTCTTAAACGGGTGACTTGTCATCCCTATGTATTTTAATCCACAAGGACAGGTTAAACAATAGATAACTCCATAAGAGTTGCAATTCAAAAATTCAGTAATATACATAATATAAAATAGGTTTTCTAAAGATGTCAGTCTCGAGGGAGCCATTTGAATTCTTGTAGATAGTAAGATCTAAAAAATTAATGGGGGTATAATTAATTTCTGATGTTAATTTTAAATTGAGGTTATTAATATTTAGAATTCTTGTGAACTCCTCAAAAAGGTCATTCTTACCCTCCCACAAGATAAAAACATCATCGATGTATCTCAACCACAATGTGATGTTTTTAGTGAAATTCTCATACTTTTCATTAAATACCACCTCTCTCTCCCACCAGCCTAAAAAAAGACCAGCATAAGTAGGGGCACAACATGTCCCCATAGCTGTGCACCTCACCTGTAAATAAAATCTGTCATCAAAAACAAAATAGTTTTTAGTGAGGACAAAACGTAGTAATGCCAAAAGAAAATTACTGAAGTCCGTTTGTCTATCCATTTCTAAGAAATATCTGACTGTAGCCAAACCCTGATTATGGTCAATGTTTGTATATAAAGATTCAACATCGTATGATGCTAGCCATGTTTCTTCATTTGTCACGATATCTTGAATCTTGGACAATACATCCAGAGTGTCCCATATGTATGAGGGTAGGCTGAACACAAACGTACGTAAATGTGAATCTACATAAACACTCGCGTTCTCTGTGAGTCCTCCAATCATGGAGACTATAGGCCTCCCTGGGGGGTTACGTTCAGATTTATGTATCTTAGGCAGGATATATAATGTAGGTGTTTTAGGATTTTTAACACAAAGGTACTCATAATCCTGTCTAGATATAATGCCCTCATTCAATGCTGAATTAATCAAGTTCTTATATATAGATGTAAAATTAGCCGTTGGGTTAAAAATGAGTCGTTGGTAACAGGTGGTATCCCCTAATTGGCGATAAACTTCCTTGATATATTTTTCCCTTGGTAATAAAACAATATTGCCCCCCTTATCTGAGGGTTTTATGATGGTATCTTCCCATCCCTCAATATCCTTGAGGGCCTGAATCTCGTCTTTATCCAAATTAGATAATAGTCTAGTTTGTCTCGTATTTTTGGCATAAAGTTTGTCTAAGTCCTTAGACACGAGATCCATGTAGACTTTAACCTGGGGGCACATGTTAATATTCGGCATGAATGATGATTTTTTTCTTTAATGTTACTTGAGGTTTAGGAAAAGTCTCCATAGATAGTTCAGAGGAGGCGGTTTGTAATTCTTCTAAGATAGTGAGTGTATGTTGGTCAATTTCACTCTCAAGTGTCACCTCCGGGGTCATGATGTTAGATAATATTGGTGAGGACAGATCCTCATTACTCTGGTTATAAATGTCAGCATTAGTCTCAATTCCATCTGACTTAGGGCAAAATAGTTTTTTCAAAAGTAGTTTTCTTGCAAAAAGGGAAAGTTCTTTTTCCCATTCAAATCTATTCATAGATTGGACAGGAGAATAGGATAAGCCTTTGCTTAGGAGTCGTATATGGTGAGGGGAGAGTTCTCTATCAGTGAGATTAATAACTTTAAGGTTCATATCTAATATTTCTGTTTCCTTTGGCTCCGACGATAAGGTGTTTCTTCTAAATCTGACGTTTGATTGTAATGATTTACACCTCTTGCCCCTTCGCGTCTTCTTATATTTAGGCCACTTTTGTCTGTTCTTAAAGTGCCTCGCCCTAAAAAATCCCTTCTGAGGGGATATCTATTGATAGATTGATTCGAAGAGGTCTCTCCTTCTGAAGAATCCCCTTCAGAGGTACTGTATGAAGTAATGGGGCGTTTAGAAGAGCGATTATCCCATTTGAAAACTCTATCCTGAGCATAATCCTGTTTATCCCGATTAAACTTAGTTCTTTTTTTTATTTATAATCTGTTTCTCATAACTGTCTAGGTCAGTCTTCATTTTTACATACATTTTCTGAAAATTTTCAGAGTTTTCAAATTGCTTGAGTTTTTCTCCAAGAGCAGTAATCTCTTTATCATACTGCTCAAGAAGAATCGTATCATGTTTGATTAGTATGTTTATTAAATCATTGGAACATTTAGTTAGGGTAGTCTCCCAGTCTTTTTTTAAAGCTTCTGTAGCCAGGTTAAATGCTGGGTAAAGTTTAGAACGGAGACCCCTTGGTATCATTTTTTGAGTAATGTAATTGTTAAACATCGTTCTGTTCCAATACGTTTTAGCTTGTTTATACATATGTGACTCTAACTCTGTTAGAATTTCAGACCATCCCTTCAAATTACCCTCCTGTGTAGTGGTATCTTGCAAGAATTCTAACTCCTCATTATTAGTCCACCTTTTTTGCCTGTCTATAAGATCGCGACAAATACTGAAACTTGTCATTATGAAAGAAATTGTACAAATAGGATGAAAGAATAATCTTTTTTGTGTCTTATAACACCTGTGCAGGATAATCAGAAGAGGTAACAACCTCACTTCAATAGTTTATAGAAAAGAAAGATATCCGCACTAGGTGAGTCTCATACCAAGGTCTATTGATAAGCTCTCAGTATTATAGCTCATCAATCAGGGTGTTTGTAATATAACAAAAAACATCCTGAGCGGTGCACCCATACACCATAAATGTAATAAGTACCAAAAGAAAAGAGAAAAGCAGGTGACTGAGGGGCACTCAGAACAATGGATGAGTATAAATATTTAAATAATATACAATTTTATTGATATGCCTTAAAAATGTTGATATTGATTCATCCTAAACTCAAAAGCTGGCTTCCAGACTGCTTCAACTCTCCTGTGTTTCATCGTGTCTTCAGTTCCAGCTGATTCCTCGCTACTGCATTACTGGTTTCCAGACCGCTTCAACTCTCCTGTGTTTCATCATGTCTTCACTTCCAGCTGATTCCTCGCTACGGCATTACTGGTTTCCAGACCGCTTCAACTCTCCTGTGTTTCATTGTGTCTTCAGTTCCAGCTGATTCCTCGCTACTGCATTACCGGTTTCCAGACCGCTTCAACTCTCCTGTGTTTCAGTGTGTCTTCAGTTCCAGCTGATTCCTCGCTACTGCACTACCGGTTTCCAGACTGCTTCAACTCTCCTGTGTTCATCGTGTCTTCAGTCCTAGCTGATTCCTGACTACTGCATTGCCGGTTGCCAGACCGCTTCAACTCTCCTGTGTTTCATCGTGTCTACTATTCCTGCTGACCTCCGCAAGAATCATCATTGCTCCTCTCGTGTTATGTTCTCTGTCTGTGTGCTTCACAGACACAGATTACCGCTACCACTCTCCTGTGGTCTCTACTCGTGTCGGCGTTCAGCCGCTCAGCTATCCCTGTGTTTCTCTCGTGACAGCCTGCTCAACTGAACCACGGTATGCTTATCTTTTATTGACTTTACCAGTTTATTGCATATCCGCTTGGACTGTGTTCTGCTCATCTACGGAGTCCTCTATCTCACGAAGTTATAGATGCTATTGACTTTGTCTCATATGTCCTGGATCTCAGTAGTGACTTTGTATCTCCAAGCAGCGCTAGTCATTTGCTATTGTATTATATATACCATTGGGATCAAGTTCCTTGTGCTCTCCGTGTTACCTTTGATGCTCCATTCATCTACCCTAGTGCCTATCCTCACCTATATATGCAGTGGTACAACTTGCTGAACGCAGACCACTGACTCCCTGTTTCCTATTGGCACCAGTTACAAGTTTCCTCACTATAAGCAGTGGTACAACTTGCTGTACACAGACCACTGACTTCACTACCTCCTATCTATCCCTGGACATTCCTCTCACTATAGCAGTGGTACAACTTGCTGTATGCAGACCACTGACTTTCCTCACGTCTTCACGTCCATCTAGATCCTCATGTTCATATTGTTTAACTCATAACCTGTTACTGCTAGTCATAGACTTTCCTCGGGCATCCTCTCACCATCTGCTGTTTCTCCTGTTCCGCTAGTCATCCTGCTACCAGAAGTCCACTGTGTGCATACACTACTCTGGTAAGACTACATCTGGTGATATCCTGGGCAAAGACTCCTAGTGCCCGTGACAGTAAGATCAGGCCATGACAGACCCAGGATCAGAACCCTCAGCTAAAGAGATGCTGCAGTATCTGGTTACCCGTATTGAACAACAGGATGGTCGCCAACAACAGTTGCTGCAATTTTATCAGACTTTAGCCTCCCAAGGAACTTCTATGCAAAATACCGCAGCCACTGTTGATACTCCTGTGTCATCACCTGTTTCCCCAGTGCCATCCCAGGTGTCTACTGCTTCCACAATACACCTGCCTACTCCTTCAAAATATGATGGAGACCCCAAAACATGTAGGGGTTTTTTGAATCAATGCTCTGTCCATTTTGAGCTTCAACCTCACAATTTCCCTACTCATCGTTCCAGAGTGGCCTATCTCATCTCCTTGTTTTCCGGACAAGCTCTTGCATGGGCCTCCCCTCTATGGGAAAGAAATGATCCATTGCTATAAGATAGTGCCAAATTGATTTCCACATTTCGAAGTGTATTTGATGAACCTGGTCGTGTAATATCTGCTGCATCTAGCATCCTCCGTCTACGCCAAGGATCTCGCACTGTAGCTCAGTACGTCATCCAATTTTGGATACTAGCCTCTGAACTTTAGTGGAACACTGAGGCTTTGATTGCCGCCTTCTGGCAGGGGCTTTCTGATAAAATTAAAGATGCACTGACCTCACAAGAATTACCCTCTTCCTTGGAGGATTTGATTTCTCTTTGCCATCGTGTGGACATGAGATTTCGTGAGAGAGATTCAGAAAAAACAACTTCACATAAGGCACCTCTTCGCTCAGGACCTCAAGTTCGTCAAGCTCCATCTCCAGTAATACCTATGGAGATAGGTCGCTCCAAATTAACTTCAGAGGAAAGAGACCGAAGAGTAAAAAATAGACTCTATATCTATTGTGCTGATTCTACTCACATGCTCAACTCATGTCCTAAAAAGTCGGGAAATGCCAGACCCTAACTAGTTCTGGAGAGGTGAAGTTAGGGTCTTTGGAGTCCTCCAAGTTCCACAAAATTAAAAGTTTGTGCTTTTGATGTTACCATTTCCTTAGCTACCAAATCCTTTGTGTCCCAAGCACTTATTGATTCTGGAGCTGCAGGAAACTTTATTTCTAAATCCCTCGTGAATCAATGGTCCCTACCAGTGGTTTCTTTAAAGGTACCTATTACCGTTACTGCAATCAATGGATCACATATTATTAATGGTCTCATTACTCAGAGTACGACTCCGGTCGGTAACTCTTCAAATTGGAGCCTTACACCAAGAAAAAATTTAATTTCTAATTCTTCCTGTTACTACCAGTCCTATTGTTCTAGGCCTTCCATGGCTTCAACTGCATTCTCCTCAGATTGACTGGAACACTCGTCAAGTTACGTCTTGGGGCCCTGAATGTCATCATCATTGCCTTACTCAAGTTGTTCCACTCAAGATACAGCAATCCTCTATTTCACCGTGTCCACCGGGTCTTCCTCCTCAGTATGCTTCCTTTGCCGATGTATTTGATAAGCTTCAGTCTGAACGTCTTCCTCCTCACCGTTCTTGGGACTGTCCGATTGTTCTTCAACCTGGCAAGACTCCTCCTAGGGGTCGTGTGTATCCACTTTCTTTACCGGAGACTTAAGCTACATCTGA
Organism: Mixophyes fleayi; assembly: GCF_038048845.1. Taxonomy (NCBI): domain Eukaryota; kingdom Metazoa; phylum Chordata; class Amphibia; order Anura; family Limnodynastidae; genus Mixophyes; species Mixophyes fleayi. Next base: position 44,563,336 of record NC_134411.1, on the reverse strand, counting down.
GTATATCAAAGAGAATCTCCAGCGAGGATTTATTCGACCTTCTTCCTCTCCCGCTGGAGCAGGATTCTTCTTCGTGAAAAAGAAGGATGGGTCATTACGTCCTTGTATAGATTATCGTGGACTCAACGCCATTACCATCAAAAATCGGTATCCCATTCCATTAATTACTGAGCTTTTTGATCGCATCAAGGGAGCCCGGATCTTTACCAAGTTGGATCTCCGTGGTGCTTATAATTTTATTTGAATCAGGTCCGGTGACGAATGGAAGACAGCTTTCAACACCAGAGATGGGCACTATGAGTATTTAGTTATGCCCTTCGGGTTGTGTAACCTGGAACCTGTCCCATCACTACAAGCAGTGGTACAACTTGCTGTACGCAGACCACTGACTTTCCTCATTTCTTCACGTCCATCTAGATCCTCGTGTTCATATTGTTTAACTCATAACCTGTTACTGCTAGTCATAGACTTTCCTCGAGCATCCTCTCACCATCTGCTGATTCTCCTGTTCCGCTAGTCACCCTGCTACCAGAAGACCACTGTGTGCATACACTACTCTGGTAAGACTACATCTGGTGATATCCTGGGCAAAGACTCCTAGTGCCCGTGACAAAAATACAATTTTATTGATCTGCCTTAAAAATGTTGATATTGATTCATCCTATACTCAAAAGCTGGCGAAATATTAAAAACCAAAAAACAAAAATGAATAAAATTGCAGATCCACTGCAAATTTAGCTCGGTGGTCCTAGATTATATAATAAACTCTAAATAGAGAATAGCGCTAATGTAGGTTTAGTATATTAACAAATTGGTTTAGAAGAAATTTATATATAAATTTTCCTTTCAAAATGATACATCTGCAATTAGGGAACCTTTTGAAAGGGAAATTTATATATAAATTTCTTCTAAACCAATTTGTTAATATACTAAACCTACATTAGCGCTATTCTCTATTTAGAGTTTATTATATAATCTAGGACCACCGAGCTAAGTTTGCAGTGGATCTGCAATTTTATTCATTTTTGTTTTTTGGTTTTTAATATTTCGCCAGCTTTTGAGTATAGGATGAATCAATATCAACATTTTTAAGGCGTATCAATAAAATTGTATTTTATTTAAATATTTATACTCATCCATTGTTCTGAGTGCCCCTCAGTCACCTGCTTTTCTCTTTTCTTTTGGTATTTATTACATTTATGGTGTATGGGTGCACCGCTCAGGATGTTTTTGTTATATTACAAATACCCTGATTGATGAGCTATAATACTAAGAGCTTATCAATAGACCTTGGTATGAGACTCACCTAGTGCGGATATCTTTCTTTTCTATTAACGATTTCTTTATCTGACCTACAAAGCACTTTAGTAACAATCTCTATTATTTCAAACATTGTCAAGTAAGTGTTTCCACTCATTATGAAATTATCTTAAAATGCAGAAAATGTCATTTCCAGCTCACACGATTTTCATCACAAGTAGTCGTGGCTGAGTGGTTAAGGCGATGGACTCGAAATCCATTGGGGTTTCCCCGCGCAGGTTCAAATCCTGCCGACTATGGTATAATTTGTCATCTTCACTGAAAGATGTGTGTGGTTATTACACCGTGTATCAATCCTAAATTTAATCCTGAAAAGAGAAAAATGGACAGAAGTATTCCAGCAGCGTATGAGGGTTATTTAAATTATTTAGCAAGTGGTAGTTGAATGTTAATGGCAGAGTGATCCATTCAAGGTTTCATGTACTGGCAACAATTTTTTAGCTTGTCGTCATTACAGAGAAAATCTGAGATCGGGTAATAATGCACAAGTATTTGGAAGAGAAGCTTGAATCTTTAATCTTTGACATACTGTCTGTTAATCCAATATTTCCTTTTTTACCTACCTGCCAAACACTTTAAAGAAAATGACACATGTTAAAATCATAGTCGAATGACAGCTCTCAGTGACATTGCAGATCCTTCTAAATATGGAGCAATTAATGTTCAGCTAAGCACTTGGAGTTGTGACTGTGTTAAACACTTATTTGTAGCCAAGTTGTTAAGGTGTTCTGATGTTTAATTATCAATAACACCTAATGACTTCTTTTTCTCACTAACCAAGCACTTTCTTCATAATCTATCTTATTACAAATATAGTCAAATGACTGTTCTCAGCGACTTTTAAATCCCTTCAAAATACAGAAATAAAATCTCCACCTGAGCACTAGATTTCAAGAGATTATTGTGGCCAGGAGGTTGATGAGCGGCAAGTTCAAATGTCAGTGACATCTCATGGTCTCTATTTTTAACCTACAAAGCACTTTTTTGTGTTCTCTTGTGCTGCAAACATAGTGAAATGACAGATTTTGGTTACTACGCTATCCCCCTAAAATACTGAAAAAATTTAATCTGTGAATCAGCACACTATTAAATTTATTCCTGTACATTTTTTTTAGAAACTAGGCAAAGGTTGACCAAATCCACGGTTCTTTGGACAAACTTACAAAGCATGCACTTAATTCTGCATATAAATCAGATAAAAAATCTTGTTCCAAATTCTTTTTTTTGAACACACGTGTTTTCCTGTTTAAACCAAAATAAATATGTTGCAGGGTGCCATCAGATAAATGCAATTCAAATTGACTCTTTTGTGGCCTAAAGTCTGAGAGAATTATTTCCCAAAACTTTTTGGAAAGGGGTAACTTGGTGTAATGGCAAGCACTTTTGATCACTTAATTCAGAGATCCGAGTTATAATCTCGTTGGGACCTGATGATTTCTTTATCTGACCTACAAAGCACTTTAGTAACAATCTCTATTATTTCAAACATTGTCAAGTAAGAGTTTCCACTCATTATGAATTTATTTTAAAATGCAGAAAATGTCATTTCCAGCTCACACATTTTTCATCACAAGTAGTCGTGGCCGAGTGGTTAAGGCGATGGACAAGGCGAGGTTCAAATCCTGCCAACTACGGTTTAATTTGTCATCTTCACTGAAAGATGCGCGTGGTTTGTTAATTGTTATTACACCGTGTATTAATCCTAAATTTAATCCTGGAAAGATAAAAATGGACAGAAGTGTTCCAGCAGCGTATGAGGGTTATTTAAATTATCCAGCTCTCCTGGACTGTCTAGTCGTCTGCCGACTCTCCATCCATATCATAATTCGAAACCAGTTAAGTCCTGCAGCACTTCGCGATACGCAAACAGCTGCCACTAGGAACTTTCCCAGTCTTCCCTGTTTGATTCAATGTACACCTGCAGCAATGACTTGTGAGTTCCTATAACCCACTCACAAAGCCCTTTGGTCTGTAGTTGGTACAGAGTAGTGTTAATGGGATGTACTCCAAACCTTTCCCACATAGTTTGGATTTACTCACCCTGAAAATGGTTCCCTTGATGGGTTATCACCTCCTAAGGGAAGCCTTCACAAATGAAGATATCCATGAGTGCTTGAGCAACATGCTTGGCATCTATGAAGACAATTCCACAGCCTTTGGATACCTAATCACATAGTCCTCCACAGGTAGCATAAAACACTTCTCAGTCCCACAGGGTTTCTTCAGTGGGCCAATAATGTCCATTGGGACCTGTTGGAATGGCTCACTGAAAATGGGCATAGGCTGAAGGGGTGCATGGTGAGGATGGCACACCTCACAAAAGGCTAGGTAATATATAATGTACTGGTTTATTCCTGGCCACAAGAAATTATGTAGTAGCCTGACACAAGTCTTATGCACTCCTAAGTGCCCTGCTACTGGGGTGTCATGAGTTAACTCTACTGGATGAGCCTGATACCATCTAGGAACTAATATATGCCTCTTAGTCAACCCTGTTTACATTAAGTCTGTACCAGATGACAGTCGCCTCAGCAGCACTTCTTGCCCCACTAGTAATGGTTCAGTATGTTGGGTTTTCTTGAAGGCCGCTCTGTTTGATTTATCTATATCAATGTTTGGTAATGTCATCTGTTTATTGGTAACAGACAATTGAGCTAACAGTTTGCTACTTTTCTGTCTAGTCCCTAGCGTGATAACCCCAACAACCTCACTTTCTAGCCCCTGCCCTAAATCATTGGCTAAAATAACAGCAGTGGGTGAGCTCACCAGAACCCCTACCTCAACCTCCAACCCATTTCCCTAAACTAAATGCACTCTGGCTAAGGGAATACCTCTTCTGTCACAAAGGTCAAGGTTGAAATTCGGATTCCCCGAATTTGTCTAGTTTACCACTACACTGCCCAAAGGCGCGGAGTCTAATGAGGCAAGTTGTCTTCGACAGGGACCCCCTCAAGGAGGTGTAGACTTTGCAGCCTCTGCCACACAGGTCGCGGCCCTCTGGGTGAGTTCTGGACAAGACCCGTTAAGAGAATGAAGAATAAGATACAGACGGCTGAAAGGTACCACTGAACAGAAAACTGAGGAGTCACTGGAACAGCAAACTGCACACAGGGGGTGATAGTCTGCAGAGAGGTATCACTATATAATAAGCTGAAAACAAGGAGGTGACAATATACTGAGGAGTTCCACTGAACAGCAAACTGAAGTCACTGGAACAGCGAGCTGCACACAGGAGGTGATAGTCTGAGGAGAGGATGGTACACAGCCAGCAGGAAACAGTACAGGTAATGCTGAGGAGCACCAGGAGCCATGTTTTGCACTTCCAAGAAAATGGACACAAGGTTATAAAAGAAATTGGGTCTGCACATGAGCAGGCCCGAATCCGAGATGGTGGAATCTTGCAAGGGTCAATGAATCATGGGGCAAATTTCATATAAGGAGCTTTCAGACGAATGTTCTGGGTGGAGAGCCACACCCTGTCTCATACTCTAACTGCAGGAACTGCCCGGCGCTTCTTGTCCGAAAAACATTTGTACAGGTCAGATGATTTTCTGAGGCAGCTGACAACTTGAGACCAGATAATGGAGAAATCCCGATTAAGAACATCCACTGCTGGAACCTGGGTGGGTGGGAGGTTATGAAAACTTGGGAAGAGGAGTATGCAAACCATACACCAGAGAAAAAGGAGTAGCAGAAGTATATTCATGGAATAAATTGTTGTGGGCAAATTCAGCCTAAGGTAGAAGGTCCACCCAGCGGTCCTGGTTGCAATGTTGAAGATTCTGAGGAAGGTCTTGAGATCCTGGTTGACTCTCTCTCCATCTTCCCATTAGATTGTAGATAATATGCAGAGAAGAAATGTAATTGGATGTTGAGAACCTTACACAGTGCTCGTCAAAACTTAGAGATAAATTAAACCCCACGATCTGATACATTTTCGAGAGGGCAGCTGTGAAGGTGGAAAATCTCCTTAACAAATTGTTGTGCTAAAACCAGGGAGGAAGGAAAATCAACAAGAGGAACAAAATGTGCCATGTTTGAAAAACGGTCAATAATTACCCAAATGGGATCAAATCTCATGCTGGGAGGATGGTCAGTGAAAAAGTCCATACTGATGTGTGACCAAGGTCTAGATGGTACAGGGAAAGACAATAGAGGACCAGTAGGATGCTGATGAGAAGGTTTGTATTGCGCACAGATGACACAAGCAGCCATAAAGTCTTTCACAATGATTTGGAGAGTAGGCCACCAGTAGGTCCGACAGATGAGTTCAAAGGTCCTGAGGAAACCTGCATGGCCAGCAAAACTAGAGGCAAGGAACCAAGGGAGAAGCCTCTTCTGAAGATGAGCTGAAACAAAAGTTTTGCCTGGAGGAGTAGTGGAGGAAGAAATCCAAGGAGGAACAAAGGCACTTGTGATCCAAGATGGGATGCACAGAGGACTGGTCATAATCTGAAGCGGAATCAAAAGCCTGAGAAAGAGAATCCGTTTTCTTGTTCATTTGACCTGGCTTGTATGTCACATGCAGGTTAAAGCGCGGAAAGAATAATAACTAGTGAGCGTGGCGGGGGGGTTAAGGCACTGACTGTTCTAGAGATACAGGAGGTATTTGTGATCCGTAAAAATGGTAACCACATACTGAGCACCATCCAGCCGATAGCGCTACACTGAAAGGGCTAGCTTTATTGCCAACAATTCTTTAACGCCAATGGTGTAATTCCATTCTGTGGGCAAGAACTTGCAAGTGAAGAAGGCGCAAGGTAGAAGTTTCTGTGGGAAAGCACAGCGCATACTGCCACATTGGACTCATCCGCTTAAAGGAAAAATAGATGAGTAATATTCGGTTGTCTGAGGATGGGTGCGGATGAAAAGGCTTTTCTTTTTAAGAAACTAAAGGCTTCCAAATCTTCTGAAGACCAGTTTTTAGTATTGGCTACCTTCTGGGTAAAGGCTGCAATAGGAGCAATTATGATGAGTAGTTTAGGATGAATTGTCTGTAGTAATTCGAGAAACCTAGGAAGCGCTGGATAGACTTGAGACTGCATGGAAGTGGGCAATCCAAGATATAACAAAACTTTAAAACACAGCTGGGGCATTGCAGAATCCACATGGCATAACGATATAATCATAAAGACCGTTGCTGGTTTTAAATGCGGTCTTCCACTCGTTACTAATTTCTGATAAGGTTGAAGGCCCTTCGAAGATCTAATTTGGTGAAGATCTTAGCCCCCTTGATACGGTCAAAAAGCTCTGTAATGAACAAAATGGGGTAGCGATTCTTAATAGTAGTCACATTCAGTCCACGATAATCAATGCAGGGTCACAGGGACCCATCCTTCTTTTTTACAAAAAAGAAACCCTGCTCCTACTGGAGAGACTGTAGGTCTAATGAAGCCTTGTTGGAGGTTCTCTTTAATATAGTCGGCAATGGCTTGTGTCTCAGGTAGAGAAAGAGGGTACACACATCCTCTTTGGGGAATTTCCCTGGCAGAACATCAACTGTCCCAGGGACAGTGAGGTGGTAAGAGTTCAGAACGACCCTTGTCAAACACGTCTGAGAAAGCAGAGTACCGAGAGGGGAGAACCAAAGGAGTACAGTCCGAAGTGGTGGAAATTGATTGAAGGGGTTTCACCTGAGTCAGGCAACGGGATTGGTAAGTAGTGCTCCAGGCCAGAATTTGCAAGGAATTCCAATCCACTTGTGGGGAATGCAGCTGGAGCCAGGGAAGACCCACAATAAAAGGAGTAGTAGTTCGGGGTAGAACCAAAAAATAAATTTGTTCAGAGTGTAAGACCCCTATCTGGAGAGTAAGAAGCCTGGTTAAGAGGCTCCATTAGGGAGATGAGAACCATCAATGGAAGAACAGGATTCTTCAAAGGAACTGTAGGCAGGGACCACTGAGAAACCAAAGGGAGTGAAATGAAGTTCCAAGCAGCACAGCAATCTAGGATGGTGTGGGACTGAAACGTACTGGAGAAATGGGAATAGAGCAAATACTAGACAAAAGTGAGGATTTAGAAGTCACCAGCCTGACCTCCCTGTAGCAGTTTAGGGCTTGGCATTTCCCGATTGTCACAATTATATTGCGTACCTGCTATTGATGGCACAACTCAAAGGAAGGTGCAGAATCTAACATATTCACCAGGTACCCCCGTAAGGAGGTATGGACTCCGCTGCAGGGACACACAGGTCGCGGTCCTTCCATGAGTAAACAGCGAGATACAAGAAGAGGGTGTCAGACAGGCCGGGCTCAGTAATGTTCTGGTAATAGGAATTACACAGGGATATCCAGAGGAATGGTGAAGAAAGCCGAGTCGGTAACGTTCATGTAGCGCAGTACAAGGGGAGATCCAAAAGGGGTGCTCAAACGGTCCGGGACAGAATGGTAACAGGCAAAAAGTCAGGAACAATGCTGGAACTGGCAACACAGAAAATGCTGGAGGCAGGAAGACCTGATACTCTGGCACAGGTGTAGTGACAGGAAGTGCCTTATAAAGTTTAGGGAGCCAATAGGAATGTAGTGGGCGGCAGTGCTGTTCTCAGCTGCCGCCGAGACTATAGAGTAGTGTCCCGTTGCCTAGCAACGGGACGCACATGTGTAGAAGGCTGCGCCGGGTGGCCGGAACTTCCTCATCTGGTTGCCAGGCAACCAGCTGGGCAGAGACACAGGCGGCCGTCCCGAGGAGACAGCCGGACGGCGCCTGACAGTATACCCTCCTCTTCTTCCTCCTCCTCCTCCTGTTTGAAGGAATTTCATAAGAACCCTAGGGGCATGACGGTCTTGCTTGTCCACCCATGATCTCTTCTCCGGACCGTATCCTTTCCAATGGACGAGAAATTGCTGTTTGCCATGAAGAATGCGAGAGGGCAAGATCCGAAAGAATTCATTGAGTACCAATGGCCGCAGTAATGATACATGGAAAGTATTATGACATTTCAGAGAAGGAGGCAGTTTCAACTTAAAGCACAACTTGTAGGATGGTGTAAGGACCAATAAATCGTGGAGCCATCTTCATCGAAGGAACTTTTAGTTTAAAGTCCCTGGTGGATAGCCACACCTGGACCCCTACTTGCAGGAGGGGGGTGGACCTACGATGATGGTCTGCAAAGATCTTGTAATGCTGTGTGGCCTTGAGTAAAGCCGTCTTAGTCTTGGCCCAAATAAGAGCAAACTCTTGATAGAGGGTATCTATGGCTGGAACTGACGAGGAGGATACTGGAGAGGGATCCGGAAAGACAGGATGGTTTCCATATACAATGAAGAACGGGGAGAATCCTGTGGATTCATGAACATGTTGGTTATAGGAGAATTCTGTCCAGGGAAGAAAGTGAGACCACTTATTCTGATTGTCAGAAGTGAAACACCAAAGAAAAGTGTCAAGATCCTGATTAATTCACTCCGTCTGCCCATTGGTCTGGGGATGATACCCCGAAGAGAACTTTAGTTCTACACTCAGATTACGACAAAAGGTTCTCCAGAACCGAGGGGTGAATTGGACTCCGCGGTCCGAAATAATCTCCTTAGGGCAGCCATGTAACCTGAAGATCTCTTTGATACAGATATCTGCAAGATGACCGGCAGTGGGCAATCCAGAGACAGGAATAAAGTGTGCCATCTTGGAAAAACGATCTATGACCACCCAGATAGTGGTAAACACTGCACTGGGAGGTAGATCTGTGATGAAATCCATAGCCACACTCTCCCAGGAAACGTTGGGAATAGGAAGTGGACGGAGCAGTCCTGCCGGAGCTCTTCTGGAAGTCTTGTGTTGGGCACAGGTGGTACAGGAAGCAATGAAATTGCATATTTCGGCACGTACAGTAGACCACCAGAAACGACAACAAAGCAATGCTGTAGTCTTTATTATTCCAGCATGACCGGCAATGCGGGATGAATGAGCCCACTGTAGAGTCTTAAGCCGTAGGTGGGGTTCCAAGATTGAGCGGCCTGGAGGAGGAGAGGAAGGCTTGGTTCTGCTGAGAGCCACAATGTTCGAAGGATCAATGATATGCTGAGGTACCAACGGTTTTAGGTGATCAGAATAATCAAATGAGCGGGATAATGCATCTGCTCGTCTGTACTTGGCACCAGGACAAAATGTGAGCATCATGTTGAATCGAGCAAAGAAGGATTCCCATCGGACTTGCCGTGGATTAAGGCAACGAGCCTCTTGAATGAATACTAGGTTCCGATGATCGGTAAACACAGTAACAGGATATACAGCCCCTTCCAACAGATGTCGCCATTCCTCCAGGGCAGCCTTGATGGCCAGTAACTCCTTATCCCTAATTCCATAATTACATTCACTAGGAAGAAAGCGTCTGGAGAAAAACCCACATGGGTTCTGCGAGCCAGAAGGAGTTTTTTGAAATAGCACTGCTCCAATACCTACAGAGGATGCATCCACTTCTAGGAAGAAGGGTTGTTCCTTGTCTGGCTTGGAAAGAACTGGAACTGAAGAGAATGCCTTTTTTAGTATTGCGAAGGCAGAAGTGGCCTCCGGGGACCAAACCCTAGGATTGGCAGTCTTCCTGGTTAAGGCTTTGATTGAAGCAATGATGGAGGAGAATCCATGAATAAATTGGCGATAAAAGTTTGCAAAGCCAATGAACCTTTGGATAGCTTTAAGGCATTATGGCTGAGGCCAATCCAGGATAGCTGTCACCTTGGTGGGATCCATACACAGTCCTTGACCTGACACAATGAAACCAAGAAAAGGTACCTGAGTTACTTCAAACACGCACTTTTCCAGCTTGCAGTAGAGGTGGTGTTTCCGGACTCAGCGTAGGACCTCCTTCACTTGTTCCTGATGGAATTTCAAATCTTTGTAAAATATTAATATATTGTCTAAGTAAACCACCACAGAGGTGTATAACAGATCCTGAAAGATATCATTGACGAATGTTTAGAAGATAGCTGGAGCATTACAGAGGCCAAAGGGTATCACCAGGTACTCGAAGTGCCCATCCCTGGTATTAAAGGCCATCTTCTATTCGTCCCCTTTCTTGATGCGAATCAGATTGTAGGCCCCACGGAGGTCTCATTTGGAAAAAAATTGTGATCTACTGAGTCTGTCAAAGAGGTCAGAGATGAGGGGTAGTGGATATTGATTCTTGATGGTGATGTGAGTAAGAGGACGATAATCGATACAAGGACGAAGAGACCCATTGTTTTTTTTTACACAGAAGAAGCCTGCACCAGCCGGGGATGTAGACTTACGAGTAAATCCCCATTTTAGGTTCTCCCTGATTTATTGGGACATGGCCAACATTTCTGGACGAGATAACGGATAGGTCCGCCCCTTGGGAATAGGTTTGTCAGGAGACAAAACAATAGTGCAATCCCAGGGACGAAGAGGAGGCAGGGTTTCCTCTTCAATCTTGCTGAATACATCTTGGAGCTCCATATATGCAGCAGGAAGATTAGTTAGCTTGGAGTGAGCCATAATTTAAGACTTGGGGGGCAGGACCTTGGACAAACATCTATGAAGACATCCTGAACCCCATGCTGTAACCTGAGCGCGACCCCAATACATTTGTGGTGAATGCATCCTTAACCACGGTAGCCCCAGGATAAGGGGGGTTAATGGACTTGGGCAAAACCAAAAGTTGGATCATCTCGCTATGAAGTGCTCCTACCATCAACCAAACTGGAGAGGATAAGGGAGGAGATGGAGCCGTTAGTGACACGACTGCCGTCAAAGATAACAGTTGAGGCAAGGATTCCAATGGTATTTGGAGCTGCGAGGCAAGATCCGCAGAAATGAAGTTCCCGGAGGAGCCGGAGTCCACAAAGGCTGTAGTAGAGAAAGGACCTTTAGAGGTGCTCAGGATGACAGCCATAAGAAATTCTGGGGAATTTTTGGAGTAGGTAGCAACAGTGGACTCTCCTAAAGCGGCCTCCCTGCCACCGTTCAGGAGGAAGAGTTTCCCGCCCTCTTGGGGCAAACCCTCAGAAGGTGTCCCGTATCTCCACAATATAGACACAGACGTTGCTTGAAGCGTCTCTCCCTTTCTTCTGGAGGCAATTTAGAGCGTCCTACTTGCATAGGTTCGTCCACTGACAGGATGGGATTCTGGAACTGAGGTGCCAGCCGCGGTATGAACCGTTTACCAGAGGGACCTTCTTGCGTGTGATCCTGGTAGCGCAAATCCACCTTGATACACATTGAGATGAGAGAATCAAGATCTGCAGGGAGTTCTCTGGAGATTAACTCATCCTTAATATGGTCGACCAAACCCTGCCAGAAAGTTGCCACTAGTGCTTCATTGTTCCATTTCAACTCGGAAGCCAAAGTCCTGAACTGAACTGCATATTGACCCACGGACAGGTCGCCTTGACGAAGATTCAACAAACTAGTCCCTGCAGAAGCGACTTTTCCAGGGTCATCAAAGACTCTTCTAAATGCCTTGATGAAAGAGGTTGTGTTGCTAAGGAGGGGACCCGTACGTTCCCATAGTGGTGAGACCCAGGCAAGAGCTTGACCACTGGGAGGGAGATGATAAACGCCACTTTGGTGCGTTCTGATGAGAAGGCCCCTGGGTAACATTCAAATTGAATTGCACATTGGTCCAGAAAACCCCTGCACCTCTTGGGATCTCCGTCAAATTTTTCAGGTGTCGGAATGCGCAGACTAGAAGCTACTGTAGAGACCATAACCACACTGGAGGATACAGCCACAGAGGAGGTTATGGCTGGAGTAGCGGGTAAGGAACCCTGTAAGATATCAAAATGGTTTGCAATACATTGGACACATTGGAGGAGATGAGCCTGGGCCACTTCCTGTTGTTCAACCCACTGGGCCAGGTGCAGAAGTAATTCTCGGGCCGACGGTTCACCAGACCCCTCTGAAGGCATGGCCAGAGTATACTGTCACAACTATATTGCGTACCTGCTATTGTTGGCGCAACTCATAGGAAGGTGCGGAATCTAACATGCCCCTGGTATTCACCAGGGACCCCCGCAAGGAAGTATGGACTCCGCTGCAGGGACACGCAGGTCGCGGTCCTTCCACGAGTCAACAGCGAGATACAAGAAGAGGGTGTCAGACAGGCCTGGTCGGTAACGTTCTGGAAATATGAAGTACTCAGGGATATCCGGAGGGATGGTGAGGCAAGCCAGGTCGGTAACTTTCAGGTAGCGCAGTACAAGGGGAGATCCAAAAGGGGTGCTCAAACGGTCCGGGTCAGAAAGGTCACAGGTAAACGAGGAAAGTCAGAAACAATGCTGGAGCTGGCAACACAGAAAACGCTGGAGACAGGAAGACCTGATACTCTGGCACAGGATGTGCCTTTTAAAGTTTAGGGAGCCAATAGGAATGTAGTGGGCGGCAGCGCTGTTCTCAGCTGCCGCCGAGACTATAGAGTAGCATCCCGTTGCCTAGCCCGGAACTTCCGCGTCTGGTTGCCAGGCAACCAGCTGGGCAGAGACACAGGCGGTCGTCCCGAGGAGACAGCGGAATGGCGCCTGGCACCGATCTTTTTGGGCAGAAGTTATGAAAATGCCCAGACTTAGTACAATAGGTACAGAAATTATTCCTTCGCCTTCTTTCACATTCCTGTGGGGCAGACAAGCTTGACCTAGTTGCATGGTTTCATCTGAAGTTGCAGGAGGTTGAAAGCGAGGAGCCCACTTCAAGGTAGAGCGGTCGAGGATGTTCGTTCTCGCCAGATTGTTCCCGGAACTGCAAGTCTACCCGATTACACAGGGAAATGAGGGCATCCAGGGAGGATGGTAATTCCTGAAAGGCCAGTACATCTTTTACACAATCGGATAGACCCTGCCAAAATGCGGCCAATAGAGCATCGATATTCCACTGGAGATCTGAGGAGAGAGTGCGGAGTTCGAATGCAAATTAAGCCATTGAACGGGTGTCACGGCTATGGGTATTTATGGATCCTTTTTGCCACTACTTAGATATTATAGCAGTGGATGGTGGAGGTTGAACAAAACACAGAAGATGTTAGTGCGTTCCAATATAGTATATTGATAGATGGTATAACAGCAACAGTATAAGATATGTACAACTCAGCAAGCTGAGTACACGGCAGTTCACAAAATACAATAAAATCACGAAAGAAGTTCAGTTGGTAACCAATAACGGCATGAAGATTGAACGCACACAACTTGAATAACTGAACTGGCTACTAGCTTGGCAATATATTCTTAATAACCGTCCAGCAACTAATAATTAGCAGAGTAATAATAATAGCTGTGCCAAACATAGAATCACAGATGACAAGGTAACTTGATTGAAGTTCAGTAAAGAATACAGGCAGCCGAGCAGAGAGGTAGTTGAGCCAATCAATATGAGTGCAGATGTAATAGGCAACTCACGAGCCAGTTCAGTGTGCAGATGTAGAAGTCCAGTACACAGGTAACAGCCGTAGGAGATTCAGTAAGCAGTGTGGAACTACAAGTACCAGGTATGGTGGTTGTAGATGTAGAAGTCCAGCACACAGGTAACAGCAGTAGGAGATTCAGTAAGCAGTGTGGAACTACAAGTACCAGGTATGGTGGTTGTAGATGTAGAAGTCCAGCACACTGGTAACAGCAGTAGGAGATTTAACCTAGACCAAGGAAGACTGAGTAAAACGAAGATCAGGCAATGAGCCCATAACCTTGGGAGGTTCATATAGTGCTCCAGGACCAATGAGGTTTAGGGAGTGGTCCAGATCACAGTAGCTAGGAGCACCTGTGAAAGTAATGTCTCTGAAAGAGAAGCAAGCAGAATCATGGTTCTTAAAGGGAAAGTCACAGAGCCGGGACCTGACTATAGGACCGGCGTGTGACAACGGGTCTCTTGTTGGAGGCTAAGAATATTAGCAGCGGCTGAGGTAACATGTGCGGGCTCATCAAAAATTTTATGGAAAGCTGATATGAAAGCGGCACAATCACTAAGTAAGGGATCATCTCTTTCCCACAGAGGAGAAGCCCAGGCCAAAGCTTGTATGGTCAACAAACAAATAATATAAGCAACCTTTGTTCTGTAGGTGAGAAAATTGGGGGGCTGGAGTTCAAATTAAATTGAACACTGGTTCAAAAACCCACGACACATCTTGGGATTTCCATCGAATTTAGATGGTGTTGGCAGTAGAGGAGGCAGCAGAAGTGGGGTTGGGTACTAAAATCCGATGCTGGCAACCCCGACAGGAGTCAGCACAACATGTTCAGTCTGAATGTTGAGAAGTGCAACCTATTGTTCTGATTGACTGTTTAGTATAGTGACGTTGAGCAAATGCGATTAATGAAGATGGCGGCACCACAGAATGACATCCATGTGGAAACAGACAGTAACCTTTGTACACTTAAGGGGGTAGTTGGAAGAGGCGGCGCCTCTTCAATGTTATTAAGTAAGGTGTTATGATTCCTAGTGAATTCAGGAAGCGGCAACAGAAGTATAGAAACCAAGTGTCTTTATTTAGGCAAAATATTCGAACAAGGATTCAGTTTGTGGAATATGCAGATTTTCAGCTAGCAAAATGAACAGGTATACACCAATACACAAATAAGAAACATGTGTGTGAATGGCAGGAATAGTCCACAGAGCAACATGTTCCAAGCAATGACAGATACAGTTTAAATGCAGGAACAAGTATATAGAGTTACCCAATTGCCAGGATGCACTAGTCTCCACACTAAGGAGGCAGGGAACAGGATTCCAGATTGCCAGAGGCAAGAGGCAGTCGAGGGTAACAGACAGATTAGCTGAGTCAGGGCAACAAGAATTCAAGCAGAATCCAGGAGCCAGGCAGAGGTCAGGGCAACAGGCAAACAAGCAGGGTCCGATAATCAGGCAGAGGGTCACAATGGAAGATCAAACAGCAGTAAAGCAGAACCGGAACAGGGATAAACAATAGCCAAGCAGCAGCCAGGTATAAACAATGAACTGCACAGAGCACAGATTTAGGCAGGTATAAGAAGCTGTAAGACAGGTACAGTACTAATCAGTTAAGGAGATTAACTCCTACAGGCAAGGTGTAAAGTTCAAGGGCAGAACAGCAGCACCTCTGCTGTCACATACAAAGTATAGGCAGAGTCGTAACATAGCTCCCCCTTTAAGGAGCGGATTCCAGACGCTCCATGCTCCATTTCCTCTCTTGCCGCTCCTCTTCTGTCTCCCCCCTCTACCAATCCCTTCACTGGCTCCCCCTACCCTACAGAATCCTGTTCAAGCTCCTCACTCTCACATACAAGGCCCTCGCCAACTCCACTGCACCCTCCATCTCCTCCCTCCTCTCTATTCATGCTCCATCCCGCCCTCTCCGATCGGCCAATGACCGTCGCCTCTCTTCCCCCCTGATCACCTCCTCCCACGCGCGTATCCAAGACTTCACCCGCGCTGCCCCCCTCCACTGGAACAAACTCCCTCCCTCCATCAGAACTTCCCCCAATCTGTCCAGTTTCAAACGGTGTTTAAAAACCCACCTTTTTCTTAAAGCCTTCCAGTCTCCCACTTAACTTCCTACCTTTTCTTCTGACTCTTCCCCTCCATTCCCCTTCCCCTATCCCTATCCTCCATTCTTCCATCTCTCCCTCTCTCCCCTGTGTTCTCTGTCAGTCCACCCCTCCCCTTAGCTTGTACGCTCCTTTGAGCAGGGCTTTCTCTCCTCCTGTCTTCACCACTTTTAACTCTGCTCGCCAGCTACCCTGCCTTCCTCCTCGAGGACCCTCTTCCCGCGTCCCCTCTCTTCCCCCTGGGGGTCTCCCTCTCATCTGTGCCCTTCTTCCTAGGTGCCGTTGCTGGCTGACCTTCCCCTCTCCCCTCCCCTCTAGCTGTGTCTTGAGCTCACTGAGTTACTGTGATTATTGTTTACTGTTCTGTGCTGTCTCACCTTGTATTGTAATCTTGTCTGTCCCTGTACGGCGCCGCGGACACCTAGTGGCGCCCTATAAATAAAAATTAATAATAATAATAAATGCAAGCTTCCTTCAGGCTTTTCTCCTCTTTTTTTTCTATTTATAGGCTCTCCTTGGATAGACAATTGGGCTCTTCTCCAACGGAGTACAGAGAAGACCCAATTCTTTAAGAGCAACATAAAAATTGGCAAGTTTGTCCACTAAGTCTCTAGAATCATCATTAAATTCACTCTCAGAGTCTGAGTCCCAGCCTAGGGTTGGGATAGGATCTGTTATTTTGTCGCAAAATGGTGATATTCCCATAAAGCTAGCCACCAAGATTGATGTTTGTTATGACTGAAGTGGCATAGAGAGGGTTTTTTCCTTCTTGTTATCTTCCTCTCTAGGTGACACAGACTGCCTGACTGAAGAGCCATTCATAGCAGATTTATGAAAAAGTGCAGGAACTGACACACAGGCTGATATGGACACAGAGAAACCCTGATCAGATGACTTCACTGTAGATGGAAAATATTTCTGGCAGACTGCATTAAACACAGTCCATGGTGTTGTGAGTAATGGGATCATCAGAATCAAGAAGGAAGAAGGCCCAAGTCTGTAGCTCCCCTCTGAAACTCATAATAATGGTACCAACTTGGTTAAATTGGTCAGAGAAATATACTGGAGATTCTTCAAATTGTTTCATACAGAGTTGAAGGACTAAAGAAAATTGTTTGAGGTCTCCATCAAAGTAGACTGGAGGAGGGTCTGAAGATTCAGAAGAAGTCTCTGGATGATCTGGCTGGACAGCAGACTCTGGGCTCTCTGGCTGTACAGCAGACTCTGGGCGCTCTGGCTGGACAGCAGACTCTGGGCGCTCTGGCTGGACAGCAGACTCTGGGCACTCTGGCTGGACAGCAGACTTTGGAGAGTCCCTGACTGGGATGGCAGAGCAGGAGTCCCTGACTGGGATGGCAGAGCAGGAGTCCCCGACTGGGATGGCAGAGCAGGAGTCCCCGACTGGGATGGCAGAGCAGGAGTCCCTGACTGGGACGGCAGAGCAGACAGCACTGGGAGGAGCCTCTGAGCGGACAGCACTGTGAAGAGCCTCTGAGCGGACAAGGCCAGAAGGCATCTCAGACTGAACCGTACCGTGTGGCAACTCAGGCTGAAGCGCATCAAGTGCAACTCGGGCTGAAGCGCATTAAGTGGCAATGTTTTTGAAGCAGACTTGAGGGACAGTGCCCCCTCTGGAATGGACTGTACGGGCAGCGCCCCCTGTGGAGCAGGTTGTAAGGGCAGCATCCCCTCTGGAGAAGGCTGTAAGGGCAGCATCCCCTCTGGAGCAGGGTGTAAGGGCAGCGCCCACTCTGGAGCAAACAAAGTCTCTCGAGTGGTGGCTGGTACCTCAGAACTGGAGACAGGAGCTTGCACCTCAAAAATGCAGGCAGGAACTGGCACCACAGCACAGGTGGCAACTGGGGCTGGCAGATTAGGCCCCATCCCAGGGAACATATCAGGTTGTAATATAGCAACAGGAGGTGAAGTGCAGACAAATCCAGGGTCTGGACAGGAGCACACTGAAGACTGTTCTATGGGATGTCGTAGTCTGCAGAGTGGAAAGTCTTGTAAGTAATGTTTGTTATTGGCACAGTAGAGGCACAGTTTGCCAATCCTTTTGCGCCATTGCTCCTCATCTGTCAGATGGGAATGCAGGTAGCTTGCCCATTTAGAATCCCTGATGCTAGAGACTACCGACACTACCACAAATGCAGCACCATTAATGTCCTTCCAATCAGAAAAAGAGGATTTTTTTTGCAGTCTGCATGCTTTCTTTAGAAGAATTTGAATTTGTTGCCCTAGAATCAGTATTTGTATTGTAACTGCTCAACACAGACGCAGGAAGGTTTTTAAGCAGTTCTTGAAGTAAAGTAGATACCTGTATGATTTTGTAACGGAGCTGAATAATGTCCATTTACAGCATTTGTATTTGTGCATTTATTGACATGGTATTAACAGCCAAAGACAGAGTTCAATACAAAAACACTGGAAAACCCAGGACTAAAGCAGACAGCGTGCAATCAGCAGGCCCAAATTGTATGGCAGTTCATCATGTTATGATTCTTAGCGAATTCAGGAAAACAGCAGTATAGAAACCAAGTATCTATATTTAGGCAAAATATTCGAACAAGAATTCAGTTTGTGGAATATGCAGATTTTCAGCTAGCAGAATGAACAGGTATACTACAATACACAAATAAGAAACATGTGTGTGAATGGCAGGAATAGTCCACAGAGCAACATGTTCCAAGCAATGACAGATACAGTTTAAATGCAGGAACAAGTATATAGAGTTACCCAATTGCCAGGATGCACAAATCTCCAGATTAAGGAGGCAGAAAACAGGATTCCAGATTGCCAGAGGCACGAGGCAGTCCAGGGAAACAGACAGATTAGCTGAGTCCTGAGGCAGGGGTCAGGGCAGCAAGAATTCAAGCAGAATCCAGTAGCCAGGCAGAGGTCAGGGTCACAAGTGAACAAGCATAATCCAGTAATCAGGCAGAGGTCAGGGCAACAGGCAAACAAGCAGGGTCCGGTAATCAGGCAGAGGGTCACAACGGAAGATCAAACAGCAGTAAAGCAGAACTGGAACAGAGTTAAAGAAGAGCCAAGCAGCAGCCAGAGCATAGATTGAGGCAGGTATAAGAAGCTGTGAGACAGGTGAAGTACTAATCAGTTAAGGAGATTAACTCCTACAGGCAAGGTGTAAACTTCAAGGGCAGAACAGCAGATCTCTGGTGAAATTGAGGTACTGCTGCCACATATAATGTATAGGCAGAGTTGTAACATAAGGTTTATATAATGTAGCCTAAAGGTACTATGTAACTACCCCCTTAAGTTTAAAAAGATTACTGTCGGCGTCCACATTAATCGCATTTACTCAAAGTCACCATACTAAACAGTCGATAAGAACAATAGGTCGCGCATTCGGATTGAACATGTCATGGTGACTCCTGTCGGGGTTGTCAGCATAGGGTTTTAGATTACCACCGGCAGAAGAGGCTTGTAGAGCACATGGTTCAGCCCAAGGTGGAGCAGAAACTGAAGGTTGCTCAGTCTGGAGGGTATCTAGGCAAGTGGACAGGGCTTATAGGCACTGTAACAACTTGGGCTGCGTGGTTTATTGTTGTTCCACTCTTCCTACCAGATGTTAGAGCTTATCCTTTGCCAAAGGTTCTTCAGCGGGATCCATCATTTGGCCTTGACAAATGTCAAGGTTGAAATTCGGATTCCCAGAATCTGTCTAGTTTAGCACTATTCTGCCCAAACATGCGGAGTCTAGCAAGGCAGTTCTCTTCGCCAGGGACCGCTGCAAAGAGGTATGGACTTTGCAGCCTCTGCCTCACAGGTCGCGGCCTTCTGGGTGAGCACTAGCTGAGACCCGTTAGGTGAATGAAAAATAAGATGGCAGGCGGCTGAAGGCTACCACTGAACAGCAAACTGAAGAATCACTGGAACAGCGAGCTGCACACAGGGGGTGATAGTCTGAGGAGTGGTATCACTATACAACAAGCTGTATACGAGGAGGTGACACTCTGTGGAGGAGTTCCACTAAACAGCAAACTGAAGAGTCATTGGAATAACGAACTGTACACAGGAGGTGATAGTCTGAGGAGAGGATAGCACACAGCTGGCAGGTAACAGTACATGTAATACTGAGGAGCACCATGAGACTCGTCTTGCACTTCCAAGGAAATGGACACAAGGATCAGGCACCTGGCTGCAATGTCAGGTGCCTTAAATATCCTGTGGAGGAAAGGAACAGCAGAGGAGAAAGGATATAAAAGAAATTGGGTCTGCACCCGAATTCAAGATGGTGGCCACTATCGGGAGACCACAGTGCTCAGCACCAGAGGGGGGCCCTGCGTGGAGCGTGTAAGTATGTTGGGATCCAACTGCAGGCCCAGCATGTGACATCTGGTTTGACTTCCTGGTATAGTGACATGTACTCTTCTGTTATAAATAACTTGTTGTGCTCTCACAAACTAAGGATGGATTAGTAATATGGATGCCCCAGTATCCCTTAATTCTTGCTGGGCTTTCCCATTTAACTCCCCTGTTAAAGGATGGACCGCCTATGCCACCCTGTCTATTGCTGCTGGGAACCAGCTGGGCTTACTTTGCCACCATTTCCTTTCATTACCCCAAATGCGCCCTCTTGCCAGAGTAGGAGGGGCTTACAAATGCTGCCAACACTGGACTCCTTACCGGCATCCAGTGCCGGGTTTCTTCTGTGTAACTGACGCTGCGAGTGTACCCCGTTACTGGCGTACCTGGGCTGGTACTCCTGACCTCTTACTATGGATCAGGGGTGTTGTGGATGGATTCCCCCCGGCCTATCACACTGACCAGAGCTGCAGGGTAGCAGGCAGAGTGGTGGTACCGGAAAAGCTGGGTCAATCCTCAGAAACAGCCGGATAATGGATTATATTTAGGGTCTAATCTGCAGGTCACAGGAATACAGCAATAATGAAGATGTTTTCAAGCAGGTTTTGAAGCAAGTGATGTTCTCACACTGGATGAAGGTACCAGTGATCAGGTCAAATGACACAAGAAGAACATTTCAGTGTACAAGACAGTGCCTTTTATACTGATTTGGACACAGGCTATTTTTAGAATCAGGATGCAATGTGTTTACACAAACATGGATTTACATCTGACTGCATTCTGCAACATATACATTTTGCTTTAAACAGGGAAACACATGTGTTCAAAAACAATTTTGTAACTATTTTTTTTATCTGTTTTATAGGTAGAATTAGGTGCATGCTCTGTAAGTTTGTCCAAAGAACTGTGAATTTGGTGAAAAACACCCCTAAAAATCCTTTCTATTCAGTAACTATGGAGATTACCTGCTCTAATAACTAACAAAGAAAGAGAAGCTTCAGAAAAAACATGCTGTTATAGACCTTCAACTTCCACTTCCACATGCTAAATATTACAAATAAATATCCTAGGTCTCAGGACAATTGCCATTTGCCTAGTTTACAAACTAAATGTACAGGATTAAGATTAATATATTGCTGATACACAGATTGCTTTTCTCTGTGTTTTAAGGGGATAGAGTAGTAACTGAAATCTGTCATTTGACTATGTTTGCAGAACAAGAAAATGCAAAATAGTGCTTTGTAGTTTAAAAGGAGAGGCAATGACGTGTCACTGACATTTGAAGTTGCCTCTCATCTACCTCCTGGCCACAACGATCTCTTGAAATCCAGTGCTCAACTGGAGTTTGTTTTTCTGTATTTTGAAAGAACTTAAAAGTCACTGAGAAGAATCATTTGACTATCTTTGTATTAAGATAGATTATGAAGAAAGTGCTTGGTTAGTAAGATGAAGGAGCTATTAGGTGTTATTGCTAATTAAACATCAGAACATCTTAACAATTTGGTCACAAGTAAGTGTAGAGATGCCTATTAGTTTGTGTTGACACTGGCCTTCCCAGGGTGCAGAGTCTAACGGACCCACCAGTCTTCGCCAAAAACCGTCGCAAGACGGGATGGATTTGGCTGCTGGAGGACCGCAGGTCGCGGCTCCTGTGTTGGCCCCCTGACGTAATAGATGGAGAACAGGAGATGAAAGATCCAGCGGACAGACTCTGTGGTGGAAATGCTAGGCAGGACAAATAACTGAGGGTAGCAGCAACGAAACAGAGGTCCTGACGAATCTTAGCGAGGTTCCGGGTTGGATACGCTAAAGCAGCCACAGATGGAAGGGTCACTGGGAGGAAGCCAAGAAGCACAGTAGGATAGGATACCCCAGGGAACAGACAGTAGATTGGTCAATGAGATAGCCGGATCGGATACATAGAATCAGTCGGGTTGGATACACCAAGGAGTATACAGTAGAATGGTCAGCAAAGCAGAGGTCATGCACAGGAAGAACAGCAGAAACAGCACAGGTACACCGAAGAGAGACAGACGCCGAGGAGAACTTGTTGCTCTGACACAGCCAGTGTGTCAGAGCAAGGAAGAAATAGGAGGGGAGATTTCAAAATCCCTGCCTCAGGATCACATGATCGCGGAAAAGGTAAGTTTCTAACAGTACCCCCGCCCCCTTAGGGGTGGCCTCCGGACACCCTATAAGGTTGTGAGGGAACTGGGAGGGAAAGCTTCTTGAAAGATCCGGGGCATGGAGGCCTTTGGCAGGGATCCAGGTGCGCTCCTTAGGTCCATAGCCATTCCAATCAACCAGGAATTGTAATGAACCTCTGGAGATACGGGAATTTAGGATTTCACTGATCTCGTACTCCTGATTTTGCATGGAGAGTGCTGCAGGTGGCCTTGTAGAAGATTAAAACTTGTTAATAACCAGTGGCTTTAGAAGGTACACATGGAACACATTGTGAATTTTCAAAGTGGGAGGAGGCTCAATCTAAAAACCACAGGGTTAATGAGCTCCGAAATTTTGAAGGGACCAATGAATTGGGAAGCGAATTTCCTAGAAGGAACTTGAAGGCAAAGGTTCCTTGTAGACAACCATACTTTGTCACGGGCAAAAGTAGAGGCGTAGGTCTTCTGCTTTTATCATAAGATCTTTTACTAGATGCAGACGTTTGGAACAGTCTGCATTTGATTTGATCTCATCTAGAGGAGAAATCTCGTAAAAGAGAATCTACCGCAGGAACCCCAGATGCAGGTAAGTCTTTAAATGGGGGACTTTTAGGATGGAATAAGTGAAGGGCAAAGAAAGGAGAGACTGAAATGGCGTCATTAGTGTGATTATTGTGTGTGAATGCTGCCAAGGGCAAAAGATCGACCCAATCGACATGTGTAACTGAAATATAACATGTGAGAAACTTCTCAAGCTTTTGATTGGTACTTTCGGTGAGCCCATTTAACTGAGGATGATAAGCAGGTGAAAAACTTAACTTGACCCCACAGGCACGAGAAAACACCTTCCAAAATTTTTGCCACAAATTGAGTTCCTCTGCCAGATACAATCACATCAGGGCAGCCGTGAAGGCAAAAATCTTTTTTTATGAAGTATTGTGCCAGGACAGGGGCTGCTGGTGGACCCTTCAGAGGCACAAAATAAGCAGCCTGGGAGAAGCGGTCCTTGATGACCCATACCACAGAGAAACCTTTGGAGGTAGGTAAATCTGTAATGAAATCCATTGAGAGATGAATCCAAGGGCGATCTGGAATAGGGAGAGGATGCAGTAGCCCATAAAAAGGTTGCCGAGGAACCTTATTTCGAGCTCAAGTAGAGCATGCAGCAATAATATCCTGCACATCGGAGTGTAAGGACGGCAACCAGTACGCAAGATTAAGTCATTTGTTTTCTTGACACCGAAATGGCCGGAAAAACTAGACGCGTGAGCCCACTTGAGAAGCTTGAGACGTAAATTGAAAAGGACAAAGGTTTTTTCACGGGAATGGCTGGAAGAATGGGAATGGTGGCCACCATACATTCTGGGTCTAGAATGGGTCTAGGAGAAACTTCTTCTGTATCTGTAGAGTCAAAAGAGCGGGAAAGGGTGTCCGCTTTCTTATTTCTGGAACCAGGCCTGAATGTGATAATCTGTCACGGTTTGATACTCTGGACTCTTAGACCTGCCCAACTTGGTGCTACTCTCAGTAGGGCGCAGAGTCTAACGGATGGATGGTGTTCACCAGTGATTACCGCAAGGTGATTTGGGCTTAGCGGCGTCCGCCCACAGGTCGCGGTCCCCACCAGGAGTGTCAGGCGAGATCCCAGGGGAGTAGGTGTAAGAGGTATGCAGACACACTGGAGATATTGGGATGTAAGCTCTACAACCAATCAGCAGAGTGAAGACAAATGCAGGATGAACAATACAAGTAGCGGTTTAATGATGACTAGAGGTTTCAACAGAACAGTCTGTAGTATACTGACACAAGGAGAATAATTGCAACGTTTACAGTTCCACTAGCAGTGTAACAGAAGTAAATACAGCTTAGCAGTATAATGGCGTAATTGAGAGTAGGAGTAGCATGAACAGTCCAGCAGCAGAATGGTAGCGACAAGTGCAGCTTAAGTATTTGGGACCACAATATGGCAGCACGATAAGAGAGGTACAGATAACAGTCCAGCCAGCAGGGTAATAACGATAAGTGTAGCCTGAGGGGAATAACCCGTAATACAGCTATGCAAATAGAGACAAATGCAGCAGGAACAGTCCAGCCAACAGAGGCAGATGAAATCAAGCAGCTTGAGAGATACGACCTGTAGTGCAGCCAGGCCACAGGGGCGGATGCAGAGTAGATGATCCAGACAGCGCAATAATGGAGATTGGTGCGACTTGAGCAGAGGAGCCTGTGGAGCAGTGACACAGCAGAGACAGGTGTAGCTTGAGTAATGCAGTCCGTGGAGCGGTAACACAGCAGAGACAGGTGCAGCTTGAGCGGTATAGCCCGTGGAACAGCAACACAGCAGAGACAGGTGCAGCTTGAGCGGTATAGCCCGTGGAACAGCAACACAGTGGAGACAGGTGCAGCTGGAGCGGTATAGCCCGTGGAACAGCAACACAGTGGAAACAGGTGCAGCTGGAGCGGTATAGCCCGTGGAACAGCAACACAGCGGAGACAGCTGCAGCTGGAGCGGTATAGCCCGTGGAACAGCAACACAGCAGAGACAGGTGCAGCTTGAACGGTATAGCCCGTGGAACAGCAACACAGTGGAGACAGCTGAAGCTGGAGCGGTATAGCCCATGGAACAGCGACACACAGCAGAGGCACTGACGATCCAGGTAGACACACAGGGAATAGACAAAGTCCTAATCAGGCAGGTAACTTGTTCAATAGGCCCAGAGGAAAGGGAGGAAGTGCCTTTTCAAGTTTAGAGCCAGAACCGAGAACCAATAGAAACCTTGCAACGGACAGACAGGTACTGAGTCTGCGGAAGTGCAGATCCAACACCAGGATCTGAAGTATGCTTAATGAGGGACCTGTGAGTGTTTTAGTCTTCGGTTATGGAAGCCAAATGAGCGCCGTGTGACATAATCATATTGAAACGGGATAAAAAAGTGACCATCTGGCCTGTCGTGGATTTAAACAAGATGCGGACTGGAGTTTAAGAAGATTTTTGTGATCTGTATAAATCGTTATTGGAAATATGGCCCCTTCCAAGTTATGTCTCCACTCCTCCAGGGCTAATTTGATGGCAAGAATTTCCTGGTCTCCAATACCATAATTCCTTTTCGTGGAGGATAATCTTCAGGACAAGAAGCCACAAGGAGAAAGTTTCCCAGAGGAGTTCTTTTGAGATAAAATGGTTCCAACACCAACAGAGAATGCATCTATTTCGAGGATAAAAGGAAAGGTGGGGCCAGGCTGACGCAGGA
This sequence comes from Mixophyes fleayi, assembly GCF_038048845.1. Taxonomy (NCBI): domain Eukaryota; kingdom Metazoa; phylum Chordata; class Amphibia; order Anura; family Limnodynastidae; genus Mixophyes; species Mixophyes fleayi. The sequence continues at coordinate 44,537,812 of NC_134411.1, read as the reverse complement.
TAGGAGCGGAAGGAAATGCCCTCTTAAGAGAAATAAAGGCCTCCACAGCCTCCGGCTGCCAAAGTTTGGAATGGGCAGACTTCTTAGTTAACACAGTGATGGGTGCCACTAAGGAAGAAAATCTCTTGATGAATTGTCTGTAGTAGTTGGTAAACCCAACAAATTACTGTACTGCCTAAGTTCTACAGGCTGGGGCCACTCCCAGACCGCCTTCAGTTTCTCAGGGTCCATTTGGAGACCAGAACCTGAAACTATATACCACAGGAAGGGAAGATGACCCTTTTCAAAGACACATTTCTCCAGATTACAGAATAATCGATGCAGACCTAGTCAGTCAAGTACTAGGCAAACATGCTTCCGATGAGAAATGACATCCTGTGAGAATATAAGGATATCATCCAGGTATATTACCATAAATTGGTAAAGAATATCTCGAAAAATTTCATTGATGAAATTTTGTAATACAGCGGGGGCATTGCATAGCCCAAAGCGCATAACCATATACTCGGAATGTCCATCATGAGTGTTAAACGCCGTCTTCCATTCGTCCCCCTGCTTAATACAAATTAAATTGTAGGCGCCTCTGAGATCCAATTTGGAGAATACAGAAGCTCCTTTAATTCTGTCAAACAATTAAGAAATCAAAGGTAAGGGATAGTTATTCTTCACAGTAATGGCGTTAAGGCCCCGGTAGTCAATACAGGGGCGAAGGCCACTGTCTTTTTTTTTTACAAAGAAGAAGCCGGCTCCTGCAGGGGAGGTGGACCTCCTAATAAAGCCTCTGTTAAAGTTATCCCTTACATAAGCAGGCATGGAGTTAGACTCAGGTAGAGACAAGGGGTAAACGTGAGCTCTAGGCAGCATCTTATCCGGTAAAAAGTTCAGTACAGCAGTCAAAGGGTCTGTGGGGAGGTAACTTGGAAGCCTCCTTTTCACAGAATACATCAGGGAATGAACAGTATTGGGGAGGAATAACAGAAGATACCTTGGTGGGAGAGGAGGAAGCCTCTAAGGATCTTCCTGCCCTGGAAAGACATTAATAGTGGCAAGTAGACCCCCAAGCTAGGACTTCAGCTTTATGCCAATCCAGAGTGGGGGAATGAAGTCTGAGCCAAGGGAGTCCTAGTACCAAAGAATTTATAGCCTCAAGAATGACCAGGAATTAAATGGTTTCTGTATGCAAGGCTCCAATCTGAAGAGACAGCTCAACAGTATGTCTTTTGATAGATCCTCCTACTATACGACTCCCATCTATAACTGTTATGGCAATGGGCGGATCCAGAGGTAGGGTAGGTAATGCTAATTTAAGATCCGTGGCAGCACTTATGAAATTCCCTGCGGCCCCAGAATCTATGAAAGCAGGAAGCGAAAGCCGTTTGTCAGCATATAGAAGGAGAGCTTGAATAGAAAAACTGGAATCAGATGGAGAGGAATGAAAATACCTAACCTGACCTCTCCAGAGTCGGTTAGGCCCTGTCATTTCCAGGACGTCTGGAACAGTTGCTCAAGAGGTGACTAGGTTCCCCATAATACAGGCACAAACAATTCTTGAATCATCTCTCCCTCTCCTCCTGAGAGAGATGAGCTCTACCCACTTGCATGGGTTCCTCAATTGGTACCATGGGACTCTGAAAGTGAGGCGTCAGACGAAACTCCGAATGGTGGGATATCTCTTTCTCCTGAGAACGTTCATGAAAACGTATATCGATCTGGTTACATAGCAAAATCAATGCGTCCAAAGAGGAGGGAAGTTCTCGGCCTGCCAGTTTATCCTTGATCCGTTCAGATAGACCTAGCCAGAAGATGGCCACAAGGGCCTCCTTGCTCCAACGTAGTTCAGCCACCAGATTACAGAACTGTAGAGCGTATTGACCTAGAGGGAGAGTACACTGACAAAGGCATAGAATACCCAAGGCCATGCTGGATACTTGTGTGGGCTCATCGAAGATATGCCTGAAGGTCTCGAGAAAGGTGGCACAATTATATAAACTGGGGTCATTGTGCTTCCAAAAGGGAGATGCCTAGGGCTTGACCTGATCATAAGGAAATAATGTAAGCCCCTTTGGTTTTCTCTGTAGGGAAATTCCCAGGCTGCAATTGAAATTGAATGGCACATTGATTTAAAAAGCCGCGGAAAGCTTTTGGATCCCCGTCAAACTTGGAAGGGTGTTATTGATAATTAAACATCAGAACACCTTAACAACTTGGCTACAAATAAGTGTTTAACACAGTCACAACTCCAAGTGCTTAGCTGAACATTAATTGCTCCATATTTAGAAGGATCTGCAAAGTCACTGAGAGCTGTCATTCGACTATGATTTGAACATGAGTCATTTTCTTTAAAGTGTTTAGCAGATAAGTTAATAATGGAAATATTGGATTAACAGACAGTATGTCAATGATTAAAGATTCAAGCTTCTCTTCCAAATACTTGTGCATTATTACCCGATCTCAGATTTTCTCTGTAATGACGACAAGCTAAAAAATTGTTGCCAGCGCATGAAATCTTGAATGGATCACTCTGCCATTGACATTCAACTACCACTTGCTAAATAATTTAAATTACCCTCCTACGCTGCTGTAACACTTCTGTCCATTTTTCTCTTTCCAGGATTAAATTTAAGATTGATACAAGGTGTATTAACAATTAATCAACCATGCACATCTTACAGTGAAGATGACAAACTATACCGTAGTCGGCAGGATTTGAACCTGTGCGGGGAAACCCCAATGGATTTCAAGTCCATCGCCTTAACCACTCGGCCACAACTACTTGTGACGAAAAATGTGTGAGCTGGAAATGACATTTTCTGCATTTTAAGATAATTTCATAATGAGTGGAAACTCTTACTTGACAATGTTTGAAATAATAGAGATTGTTACTAAAGTGCTTTGTAGGTCAGATAAAGAAATCATCAGGTCCCAACGAGATTAGAACTCGGATCTCTGAATTAAGTGATCAAAAGTGCTTGCCATTACACCAAGTTAGCCCTTTCCAAGAGGTTTTTGGAAATAATTCTCTCAGACTTTAGGCCACAAAAGAGTCAATTTGAATTGCATTTATCTGATGGCACCCTGCAACATATTTATTTTGGTTTAAACAGGTAAACACTTGTGTTAAAAAAAAAGAATTTGGAACAAGATTTTTTACCTGATTTATATGCAGAATTAAGTGCATGCTTTGTAAGTTTGTCCAAAGAACCGTGAATTTGGTGAACCTTTGCCTAGTTTCCAAAATAAATGTACAGGAATAAATTTAATAGTGTGCTGATTCACAGATTGAATTTTTTCAGTATTTTAGGGGGATAGCGTAGTAACCGAAATCTGTCATTTTACTATGTTTGCAGCACAAGAGAACACAAAAAAGTGCTTTGTAGGTGAAAAATAGAGACCATGAGATGTCACTGACATTTGAACTTGCCTCTCATCAACCTCCTGGCCACAATAACCTCTTGAAATCTAGTGCTCAGGTGGAGATTTTATTTCTGTATTTTGTAGGGATTTAAAAGTCGCTGAGAACAGTCATTTGACTATATTTGTAATAAGATAGATTATGAAGAAAGTGCTTGGTTAGTGAGAAAAAGAAGTCATTAGGTGTTATTGATAATTAAACATCAGAACACCTTAACAGCTTGGCTACAAATAAGTGTTTAACACAGTCACAACTCCAAGTGCTTAGCTGAACATTAATTGCTCCATGTTTAGAAGGATCTGTAAAGTCACTGAGAGCTGTCATTCGACTATGATTTTAACATGAGTCATTTTCTTTAAAGTGTTTAGCAGATAAGTAAATAATGGAAATATTGGATTAACAGACAGTATGTCAATGATTAAAGATTCAAGCTTCTCTTCCAAATACTTGTGCATTATTACCCGATCTCAGATTTTCTCTGTAATGACGACAAGCTAAAAAATTGTTGTCAGCGCATGAAATCTTGAATGGATCACTCTGCCATTGACATTCAACTACCACTTGCTAAATAATTTAAATAACCCTCATACGCTGCTGGAACACTTCTGTCCATTTTTCTCTTTCCAGGATTAAATTTAAGATTGATACAAGGTGTAATAACAATTAACCAACCATGCGCATCTTTCAGTGAAGATGACAAAATAAACCGTAGTCGGCAGGATTTGAACCTGCGCGGGGAAACCCCAATGGATTTCAAGTCCACTCGGCCACGACTACTTGTGATGAAAAATGTGTGAGCTGGAAATGACATTTTCTGCATTTTAAGATAATTTCATAATGAGTGGAAACTCTTACTTGACAATGTTTGAAATAATAGAGATTGTTACTAAAGTGCTTTGTAGGTCAGATAAAGAAATCATCAGGTCCCAACGAGATTAGAACTCGGATCTCTGAATTAAGTGATCAAAAGTGCTTGCCATTACACCAAGTTAGCCCTTTCCAAGAGGTTTTTGGAAATAATTCTCTCAGACTTTAGGCCACAAAAGAGTCAATTTGAATTGCATTTATCTGATGGCACCCTGCAACATATTTATTTTGGTTTAAACAGGTAAACACTTGTGTTAAAAAAAAGAATTTGGAATAAGATTTTTTATCTGATTTATATGCAGAATTAAGTGCATGCTTTGTAAGTTTGTCCAAAGAACCGTGAATTTGGTGAACCTTTGCCTAGTTTCCAAAATAAATGTACAGGAGTAAATTGAATAGTGTGCTGATTCACAGATTGAATTTTTTCAGTATTTTAGGGGGATAGCGTAGTAACCGAAATCTGTCATTTTACTATGTTTGCAGCACAAGAGAACACAAAAAAGTGCTTTGTAGGTGAAAAATAGAGACCATGATATGTCACTGACATTTGAACTTGCCTCTCATCAACCTCCTGGCCACAATAACCTCTTGAAATCTAGTGCTCAGGTGGAGATTTTATTTCTGTATTTTGTAGGGATTTAAAAGTCGCTGAGAACAGTCATTTCACTATATTTGTAATAAGATAGATTATGAAGAAAGTGCTTGGTTAGTGAGAAAAAGAAGTCATTAGGTGTTATTGATAATTAAACATCAGAACACCTTAACAACTTGGCTACAAATAAGTGTTTAACACAGCCACAACTCCAAGTGCTTAGCTGAACATTAATTGCTCCCTATTTAGAAGGATCTGTAAAGTCACTGAGAGCTGTCATTGGACTATGATTTTAACATGAGTCATTTTCTTTAAAGTGTTTAGCAGATAAGTAAATAATGGAAATATTGGATTAACAGACAGTATGTCAATGATTAAAGATTCAAGATTCTCTTCCAAATACTTGTGCATTATTACCCGATCTCAGATTTTCTCTGTAATGACGACAAGCTAAAAAATTGTTTCCAGCGCATGAAATCTTGAATGGATCACTCTGCCATTGACATTCAACTACCACTTGCTAAATAATTTAAATAACCCTCATACGCTGCTGGAACACTTCTGTCCATTTTTCTCTTTCCAGGATTAAATTTAAGATTGATACAAGGTGTAATAACAATTAACCAACCATGCGCATCTTTCAGTGAAGATGACAAAATAAACCGTAGTCGGCAGGATTTGAACCTGCGCGGGGAAACCCCAATGGATTTCAAGTCCACTCGGCCACGACTACTTGTGATGAAAAATGTGTGAGCTGGAAATGACATTTTCTGCATTTTAAGATAATTTCATAATGAGTGGAAACTCTTACTTGACAATGTTTGAAATAATAGAGATTGTTACTAAAGTGCTTTGTAGGTCAGATAAAGAAATCATCAGGTCCCAACGAGATTAGAACTCGGATCTCTGAATTAAGTGATCAAAAGTGCTTGCCATTACACCAAGTTAGCCCTTTCCAAGAGGTTTTTGGAAATAATTCTCTCAGACTTTAGGCCACAAAAGAGTCAATTTGAATTGCATTTATCTGATGGCACCCTGCAACATATTTATTTTGGTTTAAACAGGTAAACACTTGTGTTAAAAAAAAGAATTTGGAATAAGATTTTTTATCTGATTTATATGCAGAATTAAGTGCATGCTTTGTAAGTTTGTCCAAAGAACCGTGAATTTGGTGAACCTTTGCCTAGTTTCCAAAATAAATGTACAGGAGTAAATTGAATAGTGTGCTGATTCACAGATTGAATTTTTTCAGTATTTTAGGGGGATAGCGTAGTAACCGAAATCTGTCATTTTACTATGTTTGCAGCACAAGAGAACACAAAAAAGTGCTTTGTAGGTGAAAAATAGAGACCATGATATGTCACTGACATTTGAACTTGCCTCTCATCAACCTCCTGGCCACAATAACCTCTTGAAATCTAGTGCTCAGGTGGAGATTTTATTTCTGTATTTTGTAGGGATTTAAAAGTCGCTGAGAACAGTCATTTCACTATATTTGTAATAAGATAGATTATGAAGAAAGTGCTTGGTTAGTGAGAAAAAGAAGTCATTAGGTGTTATTGATAATTAAACATCAGAACACCTTAACAACTTGGCTACAAATAAGTGTTTAACACAGCCACAACTCCAAGTGCTTAGCTGAACATTAATTGCTCCCTATTTAGAAGGATCTGTAAAGTCACTGAGAGCTGTCATTGGACTATGATTTTAACATGAGTCATTTTCTTTAAAGTGTTTAGCAGATAAGTAAATAATGGAAATATTGGATTAACAGACAGTATGTCAATGATTAAAGATTCAAGATTCTCTTCCAAATACTTGTGCATTATTACCCGATCTCAGATTTTCTCTGTAATGACGACAAGCTAAAAAATTGTTTCCAGCGCATGAAATCTTGAATGGATCACTCTGCCATTGACATTCAACTACCACTTGCTAAAAAATTTAAATAACCCTCATACGCTGCTGGAACACTTCTGTCCATTTTTCTCTTTCCAGGATTAAATTTAAGATTGATACAAGGTGTAATAACAATTAACCAACCATGCGCATCTTTCAGTGAAGATGACAAATTAAACCGTAGTCGGCAGGATTTGAACCTGCGCGGGGAAACCCCAATGGATTTCAAGTCCACTCGGCCACGACTACTTGTGATGAAAAATGTGTGAGCTGGAAATGACATTTTCTGCATTTTAAGATAATTTCATAATGAGTGGAAACTCTTACTTGACAATGTTTGAAATAATAGAGATTGTTACTAAAGTGCTTTGTAGGTCAGATAAAGAAATCATCAGGTCCCAACGAGATTAGAACTCGGATCTCTGAATTAAGTGATCAAAGGTGCTTGCCATTACAACAAGTTAGCCCTTTCCAAGAGGTTTTTGGACATAATTCTCTCAGACTTTAAGCCACAAAAGAGTCAATTTGAATTGCATTTATCTGATGGCACCCTGCAACATATTTATTTTGGTTTAAACAGGTAAACACTTGTGTTCAAAAAAAAGAATTTGGAACAAGATTTTTTATCTGATTTATATGCAGAATTAAGTGCATGCTTTGTAAGTTTGTCCAAAGAACCGTGAATTTGGTGAACCTTTGCCTAGTTTCCAAAATAAATGTACAGGAATAAATTGAATAGTGTGCTGATTCACAGATTGAATTTTTTCAGTATTTTAGGGGGATAGCGTAGTAACCGAAATCTGTCATTTTACTATGTTTGCAGCACAAGAGAACACAAAAAAGTGCTTTGTAGGTGAAAAATAGAGACCATGAGATGTCACTGACATTTGAACTTGCCTCTCATCAACCTCCTGGCCACAATAACCTCTTGAAATCTAGTGCTCAGGTGGAGATTTTATTTCTGTATTTTGTAGGGATTTAAAAGTCGCTGAGAACAGTCATTTGACTATATTTGTAATAAGATAGATTATGAAGAAAGTGCTTGGTTAGTGAGAAAAAGAAGTCATTAGGTGTTATTGATAATTAAACATCAGAACACCTTAACAACTTGGCTACAAATAAGTGTTTAACACAGTCACAACTCCAAGTGCTTAGCTGAACATTAATTGCTCCATATTTAGAAGGATCTGCAAAGTCACTGAGAGCTGTCATTCGACTATGATTTTAACATGAGTCATTTTCTTTAAAGTGTTTAGCAGATAAGTAAATAATGGAAATATTGGATTAACAGACAGTATGTCAATGATTAAAGATTCAAGCTTCTCTTCCAAATACTTGTGCATTATTACCCGATCTCAGATTTTCTCTGTAATGACGACAAGCTAAAAAATTGTTGCCAGCGCATGAAATCTTGAATGGATCACTCTGCCATTGACATTCAACTACCACTTGCTAAATAATTTAAATAACCATCATACACTGCTGTAACACTTCTGTCCATTTTTCTCTTTCCAGGATTAAATTTAAGATTGATACAAGGTGTAATAACAATTAATCAACCATGCGCATCTTACAGTGAAGATGACAAACTAAACCGTAGTCGGCAGGATTTGAACCTGCGCAGGGAAACCCCAATGGATTTCAAGTCCATCGCCTTAACCACTCGGCCACAACTACTTGTGATGAAAAATGTTTGAGCTGGAAATGACATTTTCTGCATTTTAAGATAATTTCATAATGAGTGGAAACTCTTACTTGACAATGTTTGAAATAATAGAGATTGTTACTAAAGTGCTTTGTAGGTCAGATAAAGAAATCATCAGGTCCCAACGAGATTAGAACTCGGATCTCTGAATTAAGTGATCAAAAGTGCTTGCCATTACAACAAGTTAGCCCTTTCCAAGAGGTTTTTGGAAATAATTCTCTCAGACTTTAGGCCACAAAAGAGTCAATTTGAATTGCATTTATCTGATGGCACCCTGCAACATATTGATTTTGGTTTAAACAGGTAAACACTTGTGTTAAAAAAAAAGAATTTGGAACAAGATTTTTTATCTGATTTATATGCAGAATTAAGTGCATGCTTTGTAAGTTTGTCCAAAGAACCGTGAATTTGGTGAACCTTTGCCTAGTTTCCAAAATAAATGTACAGGAATAAATTGAATAGTGTGCTGATTCACAGATTGAATTTTTTCAGTATTTTAGGGGGATAGCGTAGTAACCGAAATCTGTCATTTTACTATGTTTGCAGCACAAGAGAACACAAAAAAGTGCTTTGTAGGTGAAAAATAGAGACCATGAGATGTCACTGACATTTGAACTTGCCTCTCATCAACCTCCTGGCCACAATAACCTCTTGAAATCTAGTGCTCAGGTGGAGATTTTATTTCTGTATTTTGTAGGGATTTAAAAGTCGCTGAGAACAGTCATTTCACTATATTTGTAATAAGATAGATTATGAAGAAAGTGCTTGGTTAGTGAGAAAAAGAAGTCATTAGGTGTTATTGATAATTAAACATCAGAACACCTTAACAACTTGGCTACAAATAAGTGTTTAACACAGTCACAACTCCAAGTGCTTAGCTGAACATTAATTGCTCCATATTTAGAAGGATCTGTAAAGTCACTGAGAGCTGTCATTCGACTATGATTTTAACATGAGTCATTTTCTTTAAAGTGTTTAGCAGATAAGTAAATAATGGAAATATTGGATTAACAGACAGTATGTCAATGATTAAAGATTCAAGATTCTCTTCCAAATACTTGTGCATTATTACCCGATCTCAGATTTTCTCAGTAATGACGACAAGCTAAAAAATTGTTGCCAGCGCATGAAATCTTGAATGGATCACTCTGCCATTGACATTCAACTACCACTTGCTAAATAATTTAAATAACCCTCATACGCTGCTGTAACACTTCTGTCCATTTTTCTCTTTCCAGGATTAAATTTAAGATTGATAAAAGGTGTAATAACAATTAATCAACCATGCGCATCTTACAGTGAAGATGACAAACTAAACCGTAGTCGGCAGGATTTGAACCTGCGCGGGGAAACCCCAATGGATTTCAAGTCCACTCGGCCACGACTACTTGTGATGAAAAATGTGTGAGCTGGAAATGACATTTTCTGCATTTTAAGATAATTTCATAATGAATGGAAACTCTTACTTGACAATGTTTGAAATAATAGAGATTGTTACTAAAGTGCCTTGTAGGTCAGATAAAGAAATCATCAGGTCCCAACGAGATTAGAACTCGGATCTCTGAATTAAGTGATCAAAGTGCTTGCCATTACACCAAGTTAACCCTTTCCAAGAGGTTTTTGGAAATAATTCTCTCAGACTTTAGGCCACAAAAGAGTCAATTTGAATTGCATTTATCTGATGGCACCCTGCAACATATTTATTTTGGTTTAAACAGGTAAACACTTGTGTTAAAAAAAAAGAATTTGGAACAAGATTTTTTATCTGATTTATATGCAGAATTAAGTGCATGCTTTGTAAGTTTGTCCAAAGAACCGTGAATTTGGTGAACCTTTGGCTAGTTTCCAAAATAAATGTACAGGAATAAATTTAATAGTGTGCTGATTCACAGATTGAATTTTTTCAGTATTTTAGGGGGATAGCGTAGTAACCGAAATCTGTCATTTTACTGTGTTTGCAGCACAAGAGAACACAAAAAAGTGCTTTGTAGGTGAAAAATAGAGACCATGAGATGTCACTGACATTTGAACTTGCCTCTCATCAACCTCCTGGCCACAATAACCCCTTGAAATCTAGTGCTCAGGTGGAGATTTTATTTCTGTATTTTGTAGGGATTTAAAAGTCGCTGAGAACAGTCATTTGACTATATTTGTAATAAGATAGATTATGAAGAAAGTGCTTGGTTAGTGAGAAAAAGAAGTCATTAGGTGTTATTGATAATTAAACATCAGAACACCTTAACAACTTGGCTACAAATAAGTGTTTAACACAGTCACAACTCCAAGTGCTTAGCTGAACATTAATTGCTCCATATTTAGAAGGATCTGCAAAGTCACTGAGAGCTGTCATTCGACTATGATTTTAACATGAGTCATTTTCTTTAAAGTGTTTAGCAGATAAGTAAATAATGGAAATATTGGATTAACAGACAGTATGTCAATGATTAAAGATTCAAGCTTCTCTTCCAAATACTTGTGCATTATTACCCGATCTCAAATTTTCTCTGTATTGACGACAAGCTAAAAAATTGTTGCCAGCGCATGAAATCTTGAATGGATCACTCTGCCATTGACATTCAACTACCACTTGCTAAATAATTTAAATAACCCTCATACGCTGCTGTCCATTTTTCTGTCCATTTTTCTCTTTCCAGGATTAAATTTAAGATTGAATCAAGGTGTAATAACAATTAATCAAGCATGCGCATCTTACAGTGAAGATGACAAACTAAACCGTAGTCGGCAGGATTTGAACCTGCGCGGGGAAACCCCAATGGATTTCGAGTCCATTGCTTTAACCACTCGGCCACAACTACTTGTAATGAAAATCGTGTGAGCTGGAAATGACATTTTCTGCATTTTAAGATAATTTCATAATGAGTGGAAACTCTTACTTGACAATGTTTGAAATAATAGAGATTGTTACTAAAGTGCTTTGTAGGTCAGATAAAGAAATCATCAGGTCCCAACGAGATTAGAACTCGGATCTCTGAATTAAGTGATCAAAAGTGCTTGCCATTACAACAAGTTAGCCCTTTCCAAGAGGTTTTTGGAAATAATTCTCTCAGACTTTAAGCCACAAAAGAGTCAATTTGAATTGCATTTATCTGATGGCACCCTGCAACATATTTATTTTGGTTTAAACAGGTAAACACTTGTGTTCAAAAAAAAGAATTTGGAACAAGATTTTTTATCTGATTTATATGCAGAATTAAGTGCATGCTTTGTAAGTTTGTCCAAAGAACCGTGAATTTGGTGAACCTTTGCCTAGTTTCCAAAATAAATGTACAGGAATAAATTGAATAGTGTGCTGATTCACAGATTGAATTTTTTCAGTATTTTAGGGGGATAGCGTAGTAACCGAAATCTGTCATTTTACTATGTTTGCAGCACAAGAGAACACAAAAAAGTGCTTTGTAGGTGAAAAATAGAGACCATGAGATGTCACTGACATTTGAACTTGCCTCTCATCAACCTCCTGGCCACAATAACCTCTTGAAATCTAGTGCTCAGGTGGAGATTTTATTTCTGTATTTTGTAGGGATTTAAAAGTCGCTGAGAACAGTCATTTGACTATATTTGTAATAAGATAGATTATGAAGAAAGTGCTTGGTTAGTGAGAAAAAGAAGTCATTAGGTGTTATTGATAATTAAACATCAGAACACCTTAACAACTTGGCTACAAATAAGTGTTTAACACAGCCACAACTCCAAGTGCTTAGCTGAACATTAATTGCTCCATATTTAGAAGGATCTGCAAAGTCACTGAGAGCTGTCATTCGACTATGATTTTAACATGAGTCATTTTCTTTAAAGTGTTTAGCAGATAAGTAAATAATGGAAATATTGGATTAACAGACAGTATGTCAATGATTAAAGATTCAAGCTTCTCTTCCAAATACTTGTGCATTATTACCCGATCTCACATTTTCTCTGTATTGACAAGCTAAAAAATTGTTGCCAGCGCATGAAACCTTGAATGGATCACTCTGCCATTGACATTCATCTACCACTTGCTAAATAATTTAAATAACCCTCATACGCTGCTGTAACACTTCTGTCCATTTTTCTCTTTCCAGGATTAAATTTAAGATTGATACAAGGTGTAATAACAATTAATCAACCATGCGCATCTTACAGTGAAGATGACAAACTAAACCGTGGTCGGCAGGATTTGAACCTGCGCGGGGAAACCCCAATGAATTTCAAGTCCACTCGGCCACAACTACTTGTGATGAAAAATGTGTGAGCTGGAAATGACATTTTCAGCATTTTAAGATAATTTCATAATGAGTGGAAACTCTTACTTGACAATGTTTGAAATAATAGAGATTGTTACTAAAGTGCTTTGTAGGTCAGATAAAGAAATCATCAGGTCCCAATGAGATTAGAACTTGGATCTCTGAATTAAGTGATCAAAGTGCTTGCCATTACACCAAGTTAGCCCTTTGAAAGAGGTTTTTGGAAATAATTCTCTCAGACTTTAGGCCACAAAAGAGTCAATTTGAATTGCATTTATCTGATGGCACCCTGCAACATATTTATTTTGGTTTAAACAGGTAAACACTTCTGTTAAAAAAAAAGAATTTGGAACAAGATTTTTTATCTGATTTATATGCAGAATTAAGTGCATGCTTTGTAAGTTTGTCCAAAGAACCGTGAATTTGGTGCACCTTTGCCTAGTTTCCAAAATAAATGTACAGGATAAAATTTAATAGTGTGCTGATTCACAGATTGAATTTTTTCAGTATTTTAGGGGGATAGCGTAGTAACCGAAATCTGTCATTTCACTATGTTTGCAGCACAAGAGAACACAAAAAAGTGCTTTGTAGGTTAAAAATAGAGACCATGAGATGTCACTGACATTTGAACTTGCCTCTCATCAACCTCCTGGCCACAATAACCTCTTGAAATCTAGTGCTCAGGTGGAGATTTTATTTCTGTATTTTGTAGGGATTTAAAAGTCGCTGAGAACAGTCATTTGACTATATTTGTAATAAGATAGATTATGAAGAAAGTGCTTGGTTAGTGAGAAAAAGAAGTCATTAGGTGTTATTGATAATTAAACATCAGAACACCTTAACAACTTGGCTACAAATAAGTGTTTAACACAGCCACAACTCCAAGTGCTTAGCTGAACATTAATTGCTCCATATTTAGAAGGATCTGCAAAGTCACTGAGAGCTGTCATTCGACTATGATTTTACCATGAGTCATTTTCTTTAAAGTGTTTAGCAGATAAGTAAATAATGGAAATATTGGATTAACAGACAGTATGTCAATGATTAAAGATTCAAGCTTCTCTTCCAAATACTTGTGCATTATTACCCGATCTCAGATTTTCTCTGTATTGACGACAAGCTAAAAAATTGTTGCCAGTGCATGAAATCTTGAATGGATCACTCTGCCATTGACATTCAACTACCACTTGCTAAATAATTTAAATAACCCTCATACGCTGCTGTAACACTTCTGTCCATTTTTCTCTTTCCAGGATTAAATTTAAGATTGATAAAAGGTGTAATAACAATTAATCAACCATGCGCATCTTACAGTGAAGATGACAAACTAAACCGTAGTCGGCAGGATTTGAACCTGCGCGGGGAAACCCCAATGGATTTCAAGTCCACTCAGCCACGACTACTTGTGATGAAAAATGTGTGAGCTGGAAATGACATTTTCTGCATTTTAAGATAATTTCATAATGAGTGGAAACTCTTACTTGACAATGTTTGAAATAATAGAGATTGTTACTAAAGTGCCTTGTAGGTCAGATAAAGAAATCATCAGGTCCCAACGAGATTAGAACTTGGATCTCTGAATTAAGTGATCAAAGTGCTTGCCATTACACCAAGTTAACCCTTTCCAAGAGGTTTTTGGAAATAATTCTCTCAGACTTTAGGCCACAAAAGAGTCAATTTGAATTGCATTTATCTGATGGCACCCTGCAACATATTTATTTTGGTTTAAACAGGTAAACACTTGTGTTAAAAAAAAAGAATTTGGAACAAGATTTTTTATCTGATTTATATGCAGAATTAAGTGCATGCTTTGTAAGTTTGTCCAAAGAACCGTGAATTTGGTGAACCTTTGGCTAGTTTCCAAAATAAATGTACAGGAATAAATTTAATAGTGTGCTGATTCACAGATTGAATTTTTTCAGTATTTTAGGGGGATAGCGTAGTAACCGAAATCTGTCATTTTACTATGTTTGCAGCACAAGAGAACACAAAAAAGTGCTTTGTAGGTGAAAAATAGAGACCATGAGATGTCACTGACATTTGAACTTTCCTCTCATCAACCTCCTGGCCACAATAACCCCTTGAAATCTAGTGCTCAGGTGGAGATTTTATTTCTGTATTTTGTAGGGATTTAAAAGTCGCTGAGAACAGTCATTTGACTATATTTGTAATAAGATAGATTATGAAGAAAGTGCTTGGTTAGTGAGAAAAAGAAGTCATTAGGTGTTATTGATAATTAAACATCAGAACACCTTAACAACTTGGCTACAAATAAGTGTTTAACACAGTCACAACTATAAGTGCTTAGCTGAACATTAATTGCTCCATATTTAGAAGGATCTGCAAAGTCACTGAGAGCTGTCATTCGACTATGATTTTAACATGAGTCATTTTCTTTAAAGTGTTTAGCAGATAAGTAAATAATGGAAATATTGGATTAACAGACAGTATGTCAATGATTAAAGATTCAAGCTTCTCTTCCAAATACTTGTGCATTATTACCCGATCTCACATTTTCTCTGTAATGACGACAAGCTAAAAAATTGTTGCCAGCGCATGAAATCTTGAATGGATCACTCTGCCATTGACATTCAACTACCACTTGCTAAATAATTTAAATAACCCTCATACGCTGCTGGAACACTTCTGTCCATTTTTCTCTTTCCAGGATTAAATTTAAGATTGATACAAGGTGTAATAACAATTAACCAACCATGCGCATCTTTCAGTGAAGATGACAAATTAAACCGTAGTCGGCAGGATTTGAACCTGCGCGGGGAAACCCCAATGGATTTCAAGTCCACTCGGCCTCGACTAATTGTGATGAAAAATGTGTGAGCTGGAAATGACATTTTCTGCATTTTAAGATAATTTCATAATGAGTGGAAACTCTTACTTGACAATGTTTGAAATAATAGAGATTGTTACTAAAGTGCTTTGTAGGTCAGATAAAGAAATCATCAGGTCCCAACGAGATTAGAACTCGGATCTCTGAATTAAGTGATCAAAAGTGCTTGCCATTACACCAAGTTACCCCTTTCCAAGAGGTTTTTGGAAATAATTCTCTCAGACTTTAGGCCACAAAAGAGTCAATTTGAATTGCATTTATCTGATGGCACCCTGCAACATATTTATTTTGGTTTAAACAGGTAAACACTTGTGTTAAAAAAAAAGAATTTGGAACAAGATTTTTTACCTGATTTATATGCAGAATTAAGTGCATGCTTTGTAAGTTTGTCCAAAGAACCGTGAATTTGGTGAACCTTTGCCTAGTTTCCAAAATAAATGTACAGGAATAAATTTAATAGTGTGCTGATTCACAGATTGAATTTTTTCAGTATTTTAGGGGGATAGCGTAGTAACCGAAATCTGTCATTTTACTATGTTTGCAGCACAAGAGAACACAAAAAAGTGCTTTGTAGGTGAAAAATAGAGACCATGAGATGTCACTGACATTTGAACTTGCCTCTCATCAACCTCCTGGCCACAATAACCTCTTGAAATCTAGTGCTCAGGTGGAGATTTTATTTCTGTATTTTGTAGGGATTTAAAAGTCGCTGAGAACAGTCATTTGACTATATTTGTAATAAGATAGATTATGAAGAAAGTGCTTGGTTAGTGAGAAAAAGAAGTCATTAGGTGTTATTGATAATTAAACATCAGAACACCTTAACAGCTTGGCTACAAATAAGTGTTTAACACAGTCACAACTCCAAGTGCTTAGCTGAACATTAATTGCTCCATGTTTAGAAGGATCTGTAAAGTCACTGAGAGCTGTCATTCGACTATGATTTTAACATGAGTCATTTTCTTTAAAGTGTTTAGCAGATAAGTAAATAATGGAAATATTGGATTAACAGACAGTATGTCAATGATTAAAGATTCAAGCTTCTCTTCCAAATACTTGTGCATTATTACCCGATCTCAGATTTTCTCTGTAATGACGACAAGCTAAAAAATTGTTGTCAGCGCATGAAATCTTGAATGGATCACTCTGCCATTGACATTCAACTACCACTTGCTAAATAATTTAAATAACCCTCATACGCTGCTGGAACACTTCTGTCCATTTTTCTCTTTCCAGGATTAAATTTAAGATTGATACAAGGTGTAATAACAATTAACCAACCATGCGCATCTTTCAGTGAAGATGACAAAATAAACCGTAGTCGGCAGGATTTGAACCTGCGCGGGGAAACCCCAATGGATTTCAAGTCCACTCGGCCACGACTACTTGTGATGAAAAATGTGTGAGCTGGAAATGACATTTTCTGCATTTTAAGATAATTTCATAATGAGTGGAAACTCTTACTTGACAATGTTTGAAATAATAGAGATTGTTACTAAAGTGCTTTGTAGGTCAGATAAAGAAATCATCAGGTCCCAACGAGATTAGAACTCGGATCTCTGAATTAAGTGATCAAAAGTGCTTGCCATTACACCAAGTTAGCCCTTTCCAAGAGGTTTTTGGAAATAATTCTCTCAGACTTTAGGCCACAAAAGAGTCAATTTGAATTGCATTTATCTGATGGCACCCTGCAACATATTTATTTTGGTTTAAACAGGTAAACACTTGTGTTAAAAAAAAGAATTTGGAATAAGATTTTTTATCTGATTTATATGCAGAATTAAGTGCATGCTTTGTAAGTTTGTCCAAAGAACCGTGAATTTGGTGAACCTTTGCCTAGTTTCCAAAATAAATGTACAGGAGTAAATTGAATAGTGTGCTGATTCACAGATTGAATTTTTTCAGTATTTTAGGGGGATAGCGTAGTAACCGAAATCTGTCATTTTACTATGTTTGCAGCACAAGAGAACACAAAAAAGTGCTTTGTAGGTGAAAAATAGAGACCATGATATGTCACTGACATTTGAACTTGCCTCTCATCAACCTCCTGGCCACAATAACCTCTTGAAATCTAGTGCTCAGGTGGAGATTTTATTTCTGTATTTTGTAGGGATTTAAAAGTCGCTGAGAACAGTCATTTCACTATATTTGTAATAAGATAGATTATGAAGAAAGTGCTTGGTTAGTGAGAAAAAGAAGTCATTAGGTGTTATTGATAATTAAACATCAGAACACCTTAACAACTTGGCTACAAATAAGTGTTTAACACAGCCACAACTCCAAGTGCTTAGCTGAACATTAATTGCTCCCTATTTAGAAGGATCTGTAAAGTCACTGAGAGCTGTCATTGGACTATGATTTTAACATGAGTCATTTTCTTTAAAGTGTTTAGCAGATAAGTAAATAATGGAAATATTGGATTAACAGACAGTATGTCAATGATTAAAGATTCAAGATTCTCTTCCAAATACTTGTGCATTATTACCCGATCTCAGATTTTCTCTGTAATGACGACAAGCTAAAAAATTGTTTCCAGCGCATGAAATCTTGAATGGATCACTCTGCCATTGACATTCAACTACCACTTGCTAAAAAATTTAAATAACCCTCATACGCTGCTGGAACACTTCTGTCCATTTTTCTCTTTCCAGGATTAAATTTAAGATTGATACAAGGTGTAATAACAATTAACCAACCATGCGCATCTTTCAGTGAAGATGACAAATTAAACCGTAGTCGGCAGGATTTGAACCTGCGCGGGGAAACCCCAATGGATTTCAAGTCCACTCGGCCACGACTACTTGTGATGAAAAATGTGTGAGCTGGAAATGACATTTTCTGCATTTTAAGATAATTTCATAATGAGTGGAAACTCTTACTTGACAATGTTTGAAATAATAGAGATTGTTACTAAAGTGCTTTGTAGGTCAGATAAAGAAATCATCAGGTCCCAACGAGATTAGAACTCGGATCTCTGAATTAAGTGATCAAAGGTGCTTGCCATTACAACAAGTTAGCCCTTTCCAAGAGGTTTTTGGAAATAATTCTCTCAGACTTTAAGCCACAAAAGAGTCAATTTGAATTGCATTTATCTGATGGCACCCTGCAACATATTTATTTTGGTTTAAACAGGTAAACACTTGTGTTCAAAAAAAAGAATTTGGAACAAGATTTTTTATCTGATTTATATGCAGAATTAAGTGCATGCTTTGTAAGTTTGTCCAAAGAACCGTGAATTTGGTGAACCTTTGCCTAGTTTCCAAAATAAATGTACAGGAATAAATTGAATAGTGTGCTGATTCACAGATTGAATTTTTTCAGTATTTTAGGGGGATAGCGTAGTAACCGAAATCTGTCATTTTACTATGTTTGCAGCACAAGAGAACACAAAAAAGTGCTTTGTAGGTGAAAAATAGAGACCATGAGATGTCACTGACATTTGAACTTGCCTCTCATCAACCTCCTGGCCACAATAACCTCTTGAAATCTAGTGCTCAGGTGGAGATTTTATTTCTGTATTTTGTAGGGATTTAAAAGTCGCTGAGAACAGTCATTTGACTATATTTGTAATAAGATAGATTATGAAGAAAGTGCTTGGTTAGTGAGAAAAAGAAGTCATTAGGTGTTATTGATAATTAAACATCAGAACACCTTAACAACTTGGCTACAAATAAGTGTTTAACACAGTCACAACTCCAAGTGCTTAGCTGAACATTAATTGCTCCATATTTAGAAGGATCTGCAAAGTCACTGAGAGCTGTCATTCGACTATGATTTTAACATGAGTCATTTTCTTTAAAGTGTTTAGCAGATAAGTAAATAATGGAAATATTGGATTAACAGACAGTATGTCAATGATTAAAGATTCAAGCTTCTCTTCCAAATACTTGTGCATTATTACCCGATCTCAGATTTTCTCTGTAATGACGACAAGCTAAAAAATTGTTGCCAGCGCATGAAATCTTGAATGGATCACTCTGCCATTGACATTCAACTACCACTTGCTAAATAATTTAAATAACCATCATACACTGCTGTAACACTTCTGTCCATTTTTCTCTTTCCAGGATTAAATTTAAGATTGATACAAGGTGTAATAACAATTAATCAACCATGCGCATCTTACAGTGAAGATGACAAACTAAACCGTAGTCGGCAGGATTTGAACCTGCGCAGGGAAACCCCAATGGATTTCAAGTCCATCGCCTTAACCACTCGGCCACAACTACTTGTGATGAAAAATGTGTGAGCTGGAAATGACATTTTCTGCATTTTAAGATAATTTCATAATGAGTGGAAACTCTTACTTGACAATGTTTGAAATAATAGAGATTGTTACTAAAGTGCTTTGTAGGTCAGATAAAGAAATCATCAGGTCCCAACGAGATTAGAACTCGGATCTCTGAATTAAGTGATCAAAAGTGCTTGCCATTACAACAAGTTAGCCCTTTCCAAGAGGTTTTTGGAAATAATTCTCTCAGACTTTAGGCCACAAAAGAGTCAATTTGAATTGCATTTATCTGATGGCACCCTGCAACATATTGATTTTGGTTTAAACAGGTAAACACTTGTGTTAAAAAAAAAGAATTTGGAACAAGATTTTTTATCTGATTTATATGCAGAATTAAGTGCATGCTTTGTAAGTTTGTCCAAAGAACCGTGAATTTGGTGAACCTTTGCCTAGTTTCCAAAATAAATGTACAGGAATAAATTGAATAGTGTGCTGATTCACAGATTGAATTTTTTCAGTATTTTAGGGGGATAGCGTAGTAACCGAAATCTGTCATTTTACTATGTTTGCAGCACAAGAGAACACAAAAAAGTGCTTTGTAGGTGAAAAATAGAGACCATGAGATGTCACTGACATTTGAACTTGCCTCTCATCAACCTCCTGGCCACAATAACCTCTTGAAATCTAGTGCTCAGGTGGAGATTTTATTTCTGTATTTTGTAGGGATTTAAAAGTCGCTGAGAACAGTCATTTCACTATATTTGTAATAAGATAGATTATGAAGAAAGTGCTTGGTTAGTGAGAAAAAGAAGTCATTAGGTGTTATTGATAATTAAACATCAGAACACCTTAACAACTTGGCTACAAATAAGTGTTTAACACAGTCACAACTCCAAGTGCTTAGCTGAACATTAATTGCTCCATATTTAGAAGGATCTGTAAAGTCACTGAGAGCTGTCATTCGACTATGATTTTAACATGAGTCATTTTCTTTAAAGTGTTTAGCAGATAAGTAAATAATGGAAATATTGGATTAACAGACAGTATGTCAATGATTAAAGATTCAAGATTCTCTTCCAAATACTTGTGCATTATTACCCGATCTCAGATTTTCTCAGTAATGACGACAAGCTAAAAAATTGTTGCCAGCGCATGAAATCTTGAATGGATCACTCTGCCATTGACATTCAACTACCACTTGCTAAATAATTTAAATAACCCTCATACGCTGCTGTAACACTTCTGTCCATTTTTCTCTTTCCAGGATTAAATTTAAGATTGATAAAAGGTGTAATAACAATTAATCAACCATGCGCATCTTACAGTGAAGATGACAAACTAAACCGTAGTCGGCAGGATTTGAACCTGCGCGGGGAAACCCCAATGGATTTCAAGTCCACTCGGCCACGACTACTTGTGATGAAAAATGTGTGAGCTGGAAATGACATTTTCTGCATTTTAAGATAATTTCATAATGAATGGAAACTCTTACTTGACAATGTTTGAAATAATAGAGATTGTTACTAAAGTGCCTTGTAGGTCAGATAAAGAAATCATCAGGTCCCAACGAGATTAGAACTCGGATCTCTGAATTAAGTGATCAAAGTGCTTGCCATTACACCAAGTTAACCCTTTCCAAGAGGTTTTTGGAAATAATTCTCTCAGACTTTAGGCCACAAAAGAGTCAATTTGAATTGCATTTATCTGATGGCACCCTGCAACATATTTATTTTGGTTTAAACAGGTAAACACTTGTGTTAAAAAAAAAGAATTTGGAACAAGATTTTTTATCTGATTTATATGCAGAATTAAGTGCATGCTTTGTAAGTTTGTCCAAAGAACCGTGAATTTGGTGAACCTTTGGCTAGTTTCCAAAATAAATGTACAGGAATAAATTTAATAGTGTGCTGATTCACAGATTGAATTTTTTCAGTATTTTAGGGGGATAGCGTAGTAACCGAAATCTGTCATTTTACTGTGTTTGCAGCACAAGAGAACACAAAAAAGTGCTTTGTAGGTGAAAAATAGAGACCATGAGATGTCACTGACATTTGAACTTGCCTCTCATCAACCTCCTGGCCACAATAACCCCTTGAAATCTAGTGCTCAGGTGGAGATTTTATTTCTGTATTTTGTAGGGATTTAAAAGTCGCTGAGAACAGTCATTTGACTATATTTGTAATAAGATAGATTATGAAGAAAGTGCTTGGTTAGTGAGAAAAAGAAGTCATTAGGTGTTATTGATAATTAAACATCAGAACACCTTAACAACTTGGCTACAAATAAGTGTTTAACACAGTCACAACTCCAAGTGCTTAGCTGAACATTAATTGCTCCATATTTAGAAGGATCTGCAAAGTCACTGAGAGCTGTCATTCGACTATGATTTTAACATGAGTCATTTTCTTTAAAGTGTTTAGCAGATAAGTAAATAATGGAAATATTGGATTAACAGACAGTATGTCAATGATTAAAGATTCAAGCTTCTCTTCCAAATACTTGTGCATTATTACCCGATCTCAAATTTTCTCTGTATTGACGACAAGCTAAAAAATTGTTGCCAGCGCATGAAATCTTGAATGGATCACTCTGCCATTGACATTCAACTACCACTTGCTAAATAATTTAAATAACCCTCATACGCTGCTGTCCATTTTTCTGTCCATTTTTCTCTTTCCAGGATTAAATTTAAGATTGAATCAAGGTGTAATAACAATTAATCAAGCATGCGCATCTTACAGTGAAGATGACAAACTAAACCGTAGTCGGCAGGATTTGAACCTGCGCGGGGAAACCCCAATGGATTTCGAGTCCATTGCTTTAACCACTCGGCCACAACTACTTGTAATGAAAATCGTGTGAGCTGGAAATGACATTTTCTGCATTTTAAGATAATTTCATAATGAGTGGAAACTCTTACTTGACAATGTTTGAAATAATAGAGATTGTTACTAAAGTGCTTTGTAGGTCAGATAAAGAAATCATCAGGTCCCAACGAGATTAGAACTCGGATCTCTGAATTAAGTGATCAAAAGTGCTTGCCATTACAACAAGTTAGCCCTTTCCAAGAGGTTTTTGGAAATAATTCTCTCAGACTTTAAGCCACAAAAGAGTCAATTTGAATTGCATTTATCTGATGGCACCCTGCAACATATTTATTTTGGTTTAAACAGGTAAACACTTGTGTTCAAAAAAAAGAATTTGGAACAAGATTTTTTATCTGATTTATATGCAGAATTAAGTGCATGCTTTGTAAGTTTGTCCAAAGAACCGTGAATTTGGTGAACCTTTGCCTAGTTTCCAAAATAAATGTACAGGAATAAATTGAATAGTGTGCTGATTCACAGATTGAATTTTTTCAGTATTTTAGGGGGATAGCGTAGTAACCGAAATCTGTCATTTTACTATGTTTGCAGCACAAGAGAACACAAAAAAGTGCTTTGTAGGTGAAAAATAGAGACCATGAGATGTCACTGACATTTGAACTTGCCTCTCATCAACCTCCTGGCCACAATAACCTCTTGAAATCTAGTGCTCAGGTGGAGATTTTATTTCTGTATTTTGTAGGGATTTAAAAGTCGCTGAGAACAGTCATTTGACTATATTTGTAATAAGATAGATTATGAAGAAAGTGCTTGGTTAGTGAGAAAAAGAAGTCATTAGGTGTTATTGATAATTAAACATCAGAACACCTTAACAACTTGGCTACAAATAAGTGTTTAACACAGCCACAACTCCAAGTGCTTAGCTGAACATTAATTGCTCCATATTTAGAAGGATCTGCAAAGTCACTGAGAGCTGTCATTCGACTATGATTTTAACATGAGTCATTTTCTTTAAAGTGTTTAGCAGATAAGTAAATAATGGAAATATTGGATTAACAGACAGTATGTCAATGATTAAAGATTCAAGCTTCTCTTCCAAATACTTGTGCATTATTACCCGATCTCACATTTTCTCTGTATTGACAAGCTAAAAAATTGTTGCCAGCGCATGAAACCTTGAATGGATCACTCTGCCATTGACATTCATCTACCACTTGCTAAATAATTTAAATAACCCTCATACGCTGCTGTAACACTTCTGTCCATTTTTCTCTTTCCAGGATTAAATTTAAGATTGATACAAGGTGTAATAACAATTAATCAACCATGCGCATCTTACAGTGAAGATGACAAACTAAACCGTGGTCGGCAGGATTTGAACCTGCGCGGGGAAACCCCAATGAATTTCAAGTCCACTCGGCCACAACTACTTGTGATGAAAAATGTGTGAGCTGGAAATGACATTTTCAGCATTTTAAGATAATTTCATAATGAGTGGAAACTCTTACTTGACAATGTTTGAAATAATAGAGATTGTTACTAAAGTGCTTTGTAGGTCAGATAAAGAAATCATCAGGTCCCAATGAGATTAGAACTTGGATCTCTGAATTAAGTGATCAAAGTGCTTGCCATTACACCAAGTTAGCCCTTTGAAAGAGGTTTTTGGAAATAATTCTCTCAGACTTTAGGCCACAAAAGAGTCAATTTGAATTGCATTTATCTGATGGCACCCTGCAACATATTTATTTTGGTTTAAACAGGTAAACACTTGTGTTAAAAAAAAAGAATTTGGAACAAGATTTTTTATCTGATTTATATGCAGAATTAAGTGCATGCTTTGTAAGTTTGTCCAAAGAACCGTGAATTTGGTGAACCTTTGCCTAGTTTCCAAAATAAATGTACAGGAATAAATTTAATAGTGTGCTGATTCACAGATTGAATTTTTTCAGTATTTTAGGGGGATAGCATAGTAACCGAAATCTGTCATTTTACTATGTTTGCAGCACAAGAGAACACAAAAAAGTGCTTTGTAGGTGAAAAATAGAGACCATGAGATGTCACTGACATTTGAACTTGCCTCTCATCAACCTCCTGGCCACAATAACCTCTTGAAATCTAGTGCTCAGGTGGAGATTTTATTTCTGTATTTTGTAGGGATTTAAAAGTCGCTGAGAACAGTCATTTGACTATATTTGTAATAAGATAGATTATGAAGAAAGTGCTTGGTTAGTGAGAAAAAGAAGTCATTAGGTGTTATTGATAATTAAACATCAGAACACCTTAACAACTTGGCTACAAATAAGTGTTTAACACAGCCACAACTCCAAGTGCTTAGCTGAACATTAATTGCTCCATATTTAGAAGGATCTGCAAAGTCACTGAGAGCTGTCATTCGACTATGATTTTACCATGAGTCATTTTCTTTAAAGTGTTTAGCAGATAAGTAAATAATGGAAATATTGGATTAACAGACAGTATGTCAATGATTAAAGATTCAAGCTTCTCTTCCAAATACTTGTGCATTATTACCCGATCTCAGATTTTCTCTGTATTGACGACAAGCTAAAAAATTGTTGCCAGTGCATGAAATCTTGAATGGATCACTCTGCCATTGACATTCAACTACCACTTGCTAAATAATTTAAATAACCCTCATACGCTGCTGTAACACTTCTGTCCATTTTTCTCTTTCCAGGATTAAATTTAAGATTGATAAAAGGTGTAATAACAATTAATCAACCATGCGCATCTTACAGTGAAGATGACAAACTAAACCGTAGTCGGCAGGATTTGAACCTGCGCGGGGAAACCCCAATGGATTTCAAGTCCACTCAGCCACGACTACTTGTGATGAAAAATGTGTGAGCTGGAAATGACATTTTCTGCATTTTAAGATAATTTCATAATGAGTGGAAACTCTTACTTGACAATGTTTGAAATAATAGAGATTGTTACTAAAGTGCCTTGTAGGTCAGATAAAGAAATCATCAGGTCCCAACGAGATTAGAACTTGGATCTCTGAATTAAGTGATCAAAGTGCTTGCCATTACACCAAGTTAACCCTTTCCAAGAGGTTTTTGGAAATAATTCTCTCAGACTTTAGGCCACAAAAGAGTCAATTTGAATTGCATTTATCTGATGGCACCCTGCAACATATTTATTTTGGTTTAAACAGGTAAACACTTGTGTTAAAAAAAAAGAATTTGGAACAAGATTTTTTATCTGATTTATATGCAGAATTAAGTGCATGCTTTGTAAGTTTGTCCAAAGAACCGTGAATTTGGTGAACCTTTGGCTAGTTTCCAAAATAAATGTACAGGAATAAATTTAATAGTGTGCTGATTCACAGATTGAATTTTTTCAGTATTTTAGGGGGATAGCGTAGTAACCGAAATCTGTCATTTTACTATGTTTGCAGCACAAGAGAACACAAAAAAGTGCTTTGTAGGTGAAAAATAGAGACCATGAGATGTCACTGACATTTGAACTTTCCTCTCATCAACCTCCTGGCCACAATAACCCCTTGAAATCTAGTGCTCAGGTGGAGATTTTATTTCTGTATTTTGTAGGGATTTAAAAGTCGCTGAGAACAGTCATTTGACTATATTTGTAATAAGATAGATTATGAAGAAAGTGCTTGGTTAGTGAGAAAAAGAAGTCATTAGGTGTTATTGATAATTAAACATCAGAACACCTTAACAACTTGGCTACAAATAAGTGTTTAACACAGTCACAACTATAAGTGCTTAGCTGAACATTAATTGCTCCATATTTAGAAGGATCTGCAAAGTCACTGAGAGCTGTCATTCGACTATGATTTTAACATGAGTCATTTTCTTTAAAGTGTTTAGCAGATAAGTAAATAATGGAAATATTGGATTAACAGACAGTATGTCAATGATTAAAGATTCAAGCTTCTCTTCCAAATACTTGTGCATTATTACCCGATCTCACATTTTCTCTGTAATGACGACAAGCTAAAAAATTGTTGCCAGCGCATGAAATCTTGAATGGATCACTCTGCCATTGACATTCAACTACCACTTGCTAAATAATTTAAATAACCCTCATACGCTGCTGTCCATTTTTCTCTTTCCAGGATTAAATTTAAGATTGATACAAGGTGTAATAACAATTAACCAACCATGCGCATCTTTCAGTGAAGATGACAAATTAAACCGTAGTCGGCAGGATTTGAACCTGCGCGGGGAAACCCCAATGGATTTCAAGTCCACTCGGCCTCGACTAATTGTGATGAAAAATGTGTGAGCTGGAAATGACATTTTCTGCATTTTAAGATAATTTCATAATGAGTGGAAACTCTTACTTGACAATGTTTGAAATAATAGAGATTGTTACTAAAGTGCTTTGTAGGTCAGATAAAGAAATCATCAGGTCCCAACGAGATTAGAACTCGGATCTCTGAATTAAGTGATCAAAAGTGCTTGCCATTACACCAAGTTACCCCTTTCCAAGAGGTTTTTGGAAATAATTCTCTCAGACTTTAGGCCACAAAAGAGTCAATTTGAATTGCATTTATCTGATGGCACCCTGCAACATATTTATTTTGGTTTAAACAGGTAAACACTTGTGTTAAAAAAAAAGAATTTGGAACAAGATTTTTTATCTGATTTATATGCAGAATTAAGTGCATGCTTTGTAAGTTTGTCCAAAGAACCGTGAATTTGGTGAACCTTTGCCTAGTTTCCAAAATAAATGTACAGGAATAAATTTAATAGTGTGCTGATTCACAGATTGAATTTTTTCAGTATTTTAGGGGGATAGCGTAGTAACCGAAATCTGTCATTTTACTATGTTTGCAGCACAAGAGAACACAAAAAAGTGCTTTGTAGGTGAAAAATAGAGACCATGAGATGTCACTGACATTTGAACTTTCCTCTCATCAACCTCCTGGCCACAATAACCCCTTGAAATCTAGTGCTCAGGTGGAGATTTTATTTCTGTATTTTGTAGGGATTTAAAAGTCGCTGAGAACAGTCATTTGACTATATTTGTAATAAGATAGATTATGAAGAAAGTGCTTGGTTAGTGAGAAAAAGAAGTCATTAGGTGTTATTGATAATTAAACATCAGAACACCTTAACAACTTGGCTACAAATAAGTGTTTAACACAGTCACAACTATAAGTGCTTAGCTGAACATTAATTGCTCCATATTTAGAAGGATCTGCAAAGTCACTGAGAGCTGTCATTCGACTATGATTTTAACATGAGTCATTTTCTTTAAAGTGTTTAGCAGATAAGTAAATAATGGAAATATTGGATTAACAGACAGTATGTCAATGATTAAAGATTCAAGCTTCTCTTCCAAATACTTGTGCATTATTACCCGATCTCACATTTTCTCTGTAATGACGACAAGCTAAAAAATTGTTGCCAGCGCATGAAATCTTGAATGGATCACTCTGCCATTGACATTCAACTACCACTTGCTAAATAATTTAAATAACCCTCATACGCTGCTGGAACACTTCTGTCCATTTTTCTCTTTCCAGGATTAAATTTAAGATTGATACAAGGTGTAATAACAATTAACCAACCATGCGCATCTTTCAGTGAAGATGACAAATTAAACCGTAGTCGGCAGGATTTGAACCTGCGCGGGGAAACCCCAATGGATTTCAAGTCCACTCGGCCTCGACTAATTGTGATGAAAAATGTGTGAGCTGGAAATGACATTTTCTGCATTTTAAGATAATTTCATAATGAGTGGAAACTCTTACTTGACAATGTTTGAAATAATAGAGATTGTTACTAAAGTGCTTTGTAGGTCAGATAAAGAAATCATCAGGTCCCAACGAGATTAGAACTCGGATCTCTGAATTAAGTGATCAAAAGTGCTTGCCATTACACCAAGTTAGCCCTTTCCAAGAGGTTTTTGGAAATAATTCTCTCAGACTTTAGGCCACAAAAGAGTCAATTTGAATTGCATTTATCTGATGGCACCCTGCAACATATTTATTTTGGTTTAAACAGGTAAACACTTGTGTTAAAAAAAAAGAATTTGGAACAAGATTTTTTATCTGATTTATATGCAGAATTAAGTGCATGCTTTGTAAGTTTGTCCAAAGAACCGTGAATTTGGTGAACCTTTGCCTAGTTTCCAAAATAAATGTACAGGAATAAATTTAATAGTGTGCTGATTCACAGATTGAATTTTTTCAGTATTTTAGGGGGATAGCGTAGTAACCGAAATCTGTCATTTTACTATGTTTGCAGCACAAGAGAACACAAAAAAGTGCTTTGTAGGTGAAAAATAGAGACCATGAGATGTCACTGACATTTGAACTTGCCTCTCATCAACCTCCTGGCCACAATAACCTCTTGAAATCTAGTGCTCAGGTGGAGATTTTATTTCTGTATTTTGTAGGGATTTAAAAGTCGCTGAGAACAGTCATTTGACTATATTTGTAATAAGATAGATTATGAAGAAAGTGCTTGGTTAGTGAGAAAAAGAAGTCATTAGGTGTTATTGATAATTAAACATCAGAACACCTTAACAACTTGGCTACAAATAAGTGTTTAACACAGCCACAACTCCAAGTGCTTAGCTGAACATTAATTGCTCCATATTTAGAAGGATCTGCAAAGTCACTGAGAGCTGTCATTCGACTATGATTTTACCATGAGTCATTTTCTTTAAAGTGTTTAGCAGATAAGTAAATAATGGAAATATTGGATTAACAGACAGTATGTCAATGATTAAAGATTCAAGCTTCTCTTCCAAATACTTGTGCATTATTACCCGATCTCAGATTTTCTCTGTAATGACGACAAGCTAAAAAATTGTTGCCAGCGCATGAAATCTTGAATGGATCACTCTGCCATTGACATTCAACTACCACTTGCTAAATAATTTAAATAACCCTCATACGCTGCTGGAACACTTCTGTCCATTTTTCTCTTTCCAGGATTAAATTTAAGATTGATACAAGGTGTAATAACAATTAACCAACCATGCGCATCTTTCAGTGAAGATGACAAATTAAACCGTAGTCGGCAGGATTTGAACCTGCGCGGGGAAACCCCAATGGATTTCAAGTCCACTCGGCCACGACTACTTGTGATGAAAAATGTGTGAGCTGGAAATGACATTTTCTGCATTTTAAGATAATTTCATAATGAGTGGAAACTCTTACTTGACAATGTTTGAAATAATAGAGATTGTTACTAAAGTGCTTTGTAGGTCAGATAAAGAAATCATCAGGTCCCAACGAGATTAGAACTCGGATCTCTGAATTAATTGATCAAAAGTGCTTGCCATTACAACAAGTTAGCAGTTTCCAAGAGGTTTTTGGAAATAATTCTCTCAGACTTTAGGCCACAAAAGAGTCAATTTGAATTGCATTTATCTGATGGCACCCTGCAACATATTTATTTTGGTTTAAACAGGTAAACACTTGTGTTAAAAAAAAAGAATTTGGAACAAGATTTTTTATCTGATTTATATGCAGAATTAAGTGCATGCTTTGTAAGTTTGTCCAAAGAACCGTGAATTTGGTGAACCTTTGCCTAGTTTCCAAAATAAATGTACAGGAATAAATTTAATAGTGTGCTGATTCACAGATTGAATTTTTTCAGTATTTTAGGGGGATAGCTTAGTAACCGAAATCTGTCATTTTACTATGTTTGCAGCACAAGAGAACACAAAAAAGTGCTTTGTAGGTGAAAAATAGAGACCATGAGATGTCACTGACATTTGAACTTGCCTCTCATCAACCTCCTGGCCACAATAACCTCTTGAAATCTAGTGCTCAGGTGGAGATTTTATTTCTGTATTTTGTAGGGATTTAAAAGTCGCTGAGAACAGTCATTTGACTATATTTGTAATAAGATAGATTATGAAGAAAGTGCTTGGTTAGCGAGAAAAAGAAGTCATTAGGTGTTATTGATAATTAAACATCAAAACACCTTAACAACTTGGCTACAAATAAGTGTTTAACACAGCCACAACTCCAAGTGCTTAGCTGAACATTAATTGCTCCATATTTAGAAGGATCTGCAAAGTCACTGAGAGCTGTCATTCGACTATGATTTTACCATGAGTCATTTTCTTTAAAGTGTTTAGCAGATAAGTAAATAATGGAAATATTGGATTAACAGACAGTATGTCAATGATTAAAGATTCAAGCTTCTCTTCCAAATACTTGTGCATTATTACCCGATCTCAGATTTTCTCTGTATTGACGACAAGCTAAAAAATTGTTGCCAGCGCATGAAATCTTGAATGGATCACTCTGCCATTGACATTCAACTACCACTTGCTAAATAATTTAAATAACCCTCATACGCTGCTGGAACACTTCTGTCCATTTTTCTCTTTCCAGGATTAAATTTAAGATTGATACAAGGTGTAATAACAATTAACCAACCATGCGCATCTTTCAGTGAAGATGACAAATTAAACCGTAGTCGGCAGGATTTGAACCTGCGCGGGGATACCCCAATGGATTTCAAGTCCACTCGGCCACAACTACTTGTGATGAAAAATGTGTGAGCTGGAAATGACATTTTCTGCATTTTAAGATAATTTCATAATGAGTGGAAACTCTTACTTGACAATGTTTGAAATAATAGAGATTGTTACTAAAGTGCTTTGTAGGTCAGATAAAGAAATCATCAGGTCCCAACGAGATTAGAACTCGGATCTCTGAATTAAGTGATCAAAAGTGCTTGCCATTACACCAAGTTAGCCCTTTCCAAGAGGTTTTTGGAAATAATTCTCTCAGACTTTAGGCCACAAAAGAGTCAATTTGAATTGCATTTATCTGATGGCACCCTGCAACATATTTATTTTGGTTTAAACAGGTAAACACTTGTGTTAAAAAAAAAGAATTTGGAACAAGATTTTTTATCTGATTTATATGCAGAATTAAGTGCATGCTTTGTAAGTTTGTCCAAAGAACCGTGAATTTGGTGAACCTTTGCCTAGTTTCCAAAATAAATGTACAGGAATAAATTTAATAGTGTGCTGATTCACAGATTGAATTTTTTCAGTATTTTAGGGGGATAGCGTAGTAACCGAAATCTGTCATTTTACTATGTTTGCAGCACAAGAGAACACAAAAAAGTGCTTTGTAGGTGAAAAATAGAGACCATGAGATGTCACTGACATTTGAACTTGCCTCTCATCAACCTCCTGGCCACAATAACCTCTTGAAATCTAGTGCTCAGGTGGAGATTTTATTTCTGTATTTTGTAGGGATTTAAAAGTCGCTGAGAACAGTCATTTGACTATATTTGTAATAAGATAGATTATGAAGAAAGTGCTTGGTTAGTGAGAAAAAGAAGTCATTAGGTGTTATTGATAATTAAACATCAGAACACCTTAACAACTTGGCTACAAATAAGTGTTTAACACAGCCACAACTCCAAGTGCTTAGCTGAACATTAATTGCTCCATATTTAGAAGGATCTGCAAAGTCACTGAGAGCTGTCATTCGACTATGATTTTACCATGAGTCATTTTCTTTAAAGTGTTTAGCAGATAAGTAAATAATGGAAATATTGGATTAACAGACAGTATGTCAATGATTAAAGATTCAAGCTTCTCTTCCAAATACTTGTGCATTATTACCCGATCTCACATTTTCTCTGTAATGACGACAAGCTAAAAAATTGTTGCCAGCGCATGAAATCTTGAATGGATCACTCTGCCATTGACATTCAACTACCACTTGCTAAATAATTTAAATAACCCTCATACGCGGCTGTCCATTTTTCTCTTTCCAGGATTAAATTTAAGATTGATACAAGGTGTAATAACAATTAATCAACCATGCGCATCTTACAGTGAAGATGACAAACTAAACCGTAGTCGGCAGGATTTGAACCTGCGCGGGGAAACCCCAATGGATTTCGAGTCCATTGCTTTAACCACTCGGCCACAACTACTTGTAATGAAAATCGTGTGAGCTGGAAATGACATTTTCTGCATTTTAAGATAATTTCATAATGAGTGGAAACTCTTACTTGACAATGTTTGAAATAATAGAGATTGTTACTAAAGTGCTTTGTAGGTCAGATAAAGAAATCATCAGGTCCCAACGAGATTAGAACTCGGATCTCTGAATTAAGTGATCAAAAGTGCTTGCCATTACACCAAGTTACCCCTTTCCAAGAGGTTTTTGGAAATAATTCTCTCAGACTTTAGGCCACAAAAGAGTCAATTTGAATTGCATTTATCTGATGGCACCCTGCAACATATTTATTTTGGTTTAAACAGGTAAACACTTGTGTTAAAAAAAAAGAATTTGGAACAAGATTTTTTATCTGATTTATATGCAGAATTAAGTGCATGCTTTGTAAGTTTGTCCAAAGAACCGTGAATTTGGTGAACCTTTGGCTAGTTTCCAAAATAAATGTACAGGAATAAATTTAATAGTGTGCTGATTCACAGATTGAATTTTTTCAGTATTTTAGGGGGATAGCGTAGTAACCGAAATCTGTCATTTTACTATGTTTGCAGCACAAGAGAACACAAAAAAGTGCTTTGTAGGTGAAAAATAGAGACCATGAGATGTCACTGACATTTGAACTTGCCTCTCATCAACCTCCTGGCCACAATAACCTCTTGAAATCTAGTGCTCAGGTGGAGATTTTATTTCTGTATTTTGTAGGGATTTAAAAGTCGCTGAGAACAGTCATTTGACTATATTTGTAATAAGATAGATTATGAAGAAAGTGCTTGGTTAGTGAGAAAAAGAAGTCATTAGGTGTTATTGATAATTAAACATCAGAACACCTTAACAACTTGGCTACAAATAAGTGTTTAACACAGCCACAACTCCAAGTGCTTAGCTGAACATTAATTGCTCCATATTTAGAAGGATCTGCAAAGTCACTGAGAGCTGTCATTCGACTATGATTTTAACATGAGTCATTTTCTTTAAAGTGTTTAGCAGATAAGTAAATAATGGAAATATTGGATTAACAGACAGTATGTCAATGATTAAAGATTCAAGCTTCTCTTCCAAATACTTGTGCATTATTACCCGATCTCACATTTTCTCTGTAATGACGACAAGCTAAAAAATTGTTGCCAGCGCATGAAATCTTGAATGGATCACTCTGCCATTGACATTCAACTACCACTTGCTAAATAATTTAAATAACCCTCATACGCTGCTGTCCATTTTTCTCTTTCCAGGATTAAATTTAAGATTGATACAAGGTGTAATAACAATTAATCAACCATGCGCATCTTACAGTGAAGATGACAAACTAAACCGTAGTCGGCAGGATTTGAACCTGCGCGGGGAAACCCCAATGGATTTCAAGTCCATCGCCTTAACCACTCGGCCACGACTACTGGTGATGAACAATGTGTTTGCTGGAAATGACATTTTCTGCATTTTAAGATAATTTCATAATGAGTGGAAACTCTTACTTGACAATGTTTGAAATAATAGAGATTGTTACTAAAGTGCTTTGTAGGTCAGATAAAGAAATCATCAGGTCCCAACGAGATTAGAACTCGGATCTCTGAATTAAGTGATCAAAAGTGCTTGCCATTACACCAAGTTACCCCTTTCCAAGAGGTTTTTGGAAATAATTCTCTCAGACTTTAGGCCACAAAAGAGTCAATTTGAATTGCATTTATCTGATGGCACCCTGCAACATATTTATTTTGGTTTAAACAGGTAAACACTTGTGTTAAAAAAAAAAGAATTTGGAACAAGATTTTTTATCTGATTTATATGCAGAATTAAGTGCATGCTTTGTAAGTTTGTCCAAAGAACCGTGAATTTGGTGAACCTTTGCCTAGTTTCCAAAATAAATGTACAGGAATAAATTTAATAGTGTGCTGATTCACAGATTGAATTTTTTCAGTATTTTAGGGGGATAGCGTAGTAACCGAAATCTGTCATTTTACTATGTTTGCAGCACAAGAGAACACAAAAAAGTGCTTTGTAGGTGAAAAATAGAGACCATGAGATGTCACTGACATTTGAACTTGCCTCTCATCAACCTCCTGGCCACAATAACCTCTTGAAATCTAGTGCTCAGGTGGAGATTTTATTTCTGTATTTTGTAGGGATTTAAAAGTCGCTGAGAACAGTCATTTGACTATATTTGTAATAAGATAGATTATGAAGAAAGTGCTTGGTTAGTGAGAAAAAGAAGTCATTAGGTGTTATTG
Organism: Mixophyes fleayi; assembly: GCF_038048845.1. Taxonomy (NCBI): domain Eukaryota; kingdom Metazoa; phylum Chordata; class Amphibia; order Anura; family Limnodynastidae; genus Mixophyes; species Mixophyes fleayi. Next base: position 44,503,030 of record NC_134411.1, on the reverse strand, counting down.
ATAATTAAACATCAGAACACCTTAACAACTTGGCTACAAATAAGTGTTTAACACAGTCACAACTCCAAGTGCTTAGCTGAACATTAATTGCTCCATATTTAGAAGGATCTGCAAAGTCACTGAGAGCTGTCATTCGACTATGATTTTGACATGAGTCATTTTCTTTAAAGTGTTTAGCAGATAAGTAAATAATGGAAATATTGGATTAACAGACAGTATGTCAATGATTAAAGATTCGAGCTTCTCTTCCAAATACTTGTGCATTATTACCCGATCTCACATTTTCTCTGTAATGACAACAAGCTAAAAAATTGTTGCCAGCGCATGAAATCTTGAATGGATCACTCTGCCATTGACATTCAACTACCACTTGCTAAATAATTTAAATAACCCTCATACGCTGCTGTCCATTTTTCTCTTTCCAGGATTAAATTTAAGATTGATACAAGGTGTAATAACAATTAATCAACCATGCGCATCTTACAGTGAAGATGACAAACTAAACCGTAGTCGGCAGGATTTGAACCTGCGCGGGGAAACCCCAATGGATTTCAAGTCCATCGCCTTAACCACTCGGCCACGACTACTGGTGATGAAAAATATGTTTGCTGGAAATGACATTTTCTGCATTTTAAGATAATTTCATAATGAGTGGAAACTCTTACTTGACAATGTTTGAAATAATAGAGATTGTTACTAAAGTGCTTTGTAGGTCAGATAAAGAAATCATCAGGTCCCAACGAGATTAGAACTCGGATCTCTGAATTAAGTGATCAAAAGTGCTTGCCATTACACCAAGTTACCCCTTTCCAAGAGGTTTTTGGAAATAATTCTCTCAGACTTTAGGCCACAAAAGAGTCAATTTGAATTGCATTTATCTGATGGCACCCTGCAACATATTTATTTTGGTTTAAACAGGTAAACACTTGTGTTAAAAAAAAAAGAATTTGGAACAAGATTTTTTATCTGATTTATATGCAGAATTAAGTGCATGCTTTGTAAGTTTGTCCAAAGAACCGTGAATTTGGTGAACCTTTGCCTAGTTTCCAAAATAAATGTACAGGAATAAATTTAATAGTGTGCTGATTCACAGATTGAATTTTTTCAGTATTTTAGGGGGATAGCGTAGTAACCGAAATCTGTCATTTTACTATGTTTGCAGCACAAGAGAACACAAAAAAGTGCTTTCTAGGTGAAAAATAGAGACCATGAGATGTCACTGACATTTGAACTTGCCTCTCATCAACCTCCTGGCCACAATAACCTCTTGAAATCTAGTGCTCAGGTGGAGATTTTATTTCTGTATTTTGTAGGGATTTAAAAGTCGCTGAGAACAGTCATTTGACTATATTTGTAATAAGATAGATTATGAAGAAAGTGCTTGGTTAGTGAGAAAAAGAAGTCATTAGGTGTTATTGATAATTAAACATCAGAACACCTTAACAACTTGGCTACAAATAAGTGTTTAACACAGTCACAACTCCAAGTGCTTAGCTGAACATTAATTGCTCCATATTTAGAAGGATCTGCAAAGTCACTGAGAGCTGTCATTCGACTATGATTTTAACATGAGTCATTTTCTTTAAAGTGTTTAGCAGATAAGTAAATAATGGAAATATTGGATTAACAGACAGTATGTCAATGATTAAAGATTCGAGCTTCTCTTCCAAATACTTGTGCATTATTACCCGATCTCACATTTTCTCTGTAATGACAACAAGCTAAAAAATTGTTGCCAGCGCATGAAATCTTGAATGGATCACTCTGCCATTGACATTCAACTACCACTTGCTAAATAATTTAAATAACCCTCATACGCTGCTGTCCATTTTTCTCTTTCCAGGATTAAATTTAAGATTGATACAAGGTGTAATAACAATTAATCAACCATGCGCATCTTACAGTGAAGATGACAAACTAAACCGTAGTCGGCAGGATTTGAACCTGCGCGGGGAAACCCCAATGGATTTCAAGGCCATCGCCTTAACCACTCGGCCACGACTACTGGTGATGAAAAATATGTTTGCTGGAAATGACATTTTCTGCATTTTAAGATAATTTCATAATGAGTGGAAACTCTTACTTGACAATGTTTGAAATAATAGAGATTGTTACTAAAGTGCTTTGTAGGTCAGATAAAGAAATCATCAGGTCCCAACGAGATTAGAACTCGGATCTCTGAATTAAGTGATCAAAAGTGCTTGCCATTACACCAAGTTAGCCCTTTCCAAGAGGTTTTTGGAAATAATTCTCTCAGACTTTAGGCCACAAAAGAGTCAATTTGAATTGCATTTATCTGATGGCACCCTGCAACATATTTATTTTGGTTTAAACAGGTAAACACTTGTGTTAAAAAAAAAGAATTTGGAACAAGATTTTTTATCTGATTTATATGCAGAATTAAGTGCATGCTTTGTAAGTTTGTCCAAAGAACCGTGAATTTGGTGAACCTTTGCCTAGTTTCCAAAATAAATGTACAGGAATAAATTTAATAGTGTGCTGATTCACAGATTGAATTTTTTCAGTATTTTAGGGGGATAGCGTAGTAACCGAAATCTGTCATTTTACTATGTTTGCAGCACAAGAGAACACAAAAAAGTGCTTTGTAGGTGAAAAATAGAGACCATGAGATGTCACTGACATTTGAACTTGCCTCTCATCAACCTCCTGGCCACAATAACCTCTTGAAATCTAGTGCTCAGGTGGAGATTTTATTTCTGTATTTTGTAGGGATTTAAAAGTCGCTGAGAACAGTCATTTGACTATATTTGTAATAAGATAGATTATGAAGAAAGTGCTTGGTTAGTGAGAAAAAGAAGTCATTAGGTGTTATTGATAATTAAACATCAGAACACCTTAACAACTTGGCTACAAATAAGTGTTTAACACAGCCACAACTCCAAGTGCTTAGCTGAACATTAATTGCTCCATATTTAGAAGGATCTGCAAAGTCACTGAGAGCTGTCATTCGACTATGATTTTAACATGAGTCATTTTCTTTAAAGTGTTTAGCAGATAAGTAAATAATGGAAATATTGGATTAACTGACAGTATGTCAATGATTAAAGATTCAAGCTTCTCTTCCAAATACTTGTGCATTATTACCCGATCTCACATTTTCTCTGTAATGACGACAAGCTAAAAAATTGTTGCCAGCGCATTAAATCTTGAATGGATCACTCTGCCATTGACATTCAACTACCACTTGCTAAATAATTTAAATAACCCTCATACGCTGCTGTCCATTTTTCTGTCCATTTTTCTCTTTCCAGGATTAAATTTAAGATTGATACAAGGTGTAATAACAATTAATCAACCATGCGCATCTTACAGTGAAGATGACAAACTAAACCGTAGTCGGCAGGATTTGAACCTGCGCGGGGAAACCCCAATGGATTTCAAGTCCATCGCCTTAACTACTCGGCCACAACTACTGTTGATGAAAAATGTGTTTGCTGGAAATGACATTTTCTGCATTTTAAGATAATTTCATAATGAGTGGAAACTCTTACTTGACAATGTTTGAAATAATAGAGATTGTTACTAAAGTGCTTTGTAGGTCAGATAAAGAAATCATCAGGTCCCAACGAGATTAGAACTCGGATCTCTGAATTAAGTGATCAAAAGTGCTTGCCATTACACCAAGTTAGCCCTTTCCAAGAGGTTTTTGGAAATAATTCTCTCAGACTTTAGGCCACAAAAGAGTCAATTTGAATTGCATTTATCTGATGGCACCCTGCAACATATTTATTTTGGTTTAAACAGGTAAACACTTGTGTTAAAAAAAAAGAATTTGGAACAAGATTTTTTATCTGATTTATATGCAGAATTAAGTGCATGCTTTGTAAGTTTGTCCAAAGAACCGTGAATTTGGTGAACCTTTGCCTAGTTTCCAAAATAAATGTACAGGAATAAATTTAATAGTGTGCTGATTCACAGATTGAATTTTTTCAGTATTTTAGGGGGATAGCGTAGTAACCGAAATCTGTCATTTTACTATGTTTGCAGCACAAGAGAACACAAAAAAGTGCTTTGTAGGTGAAAAATAGAGACCATGAGATGTCACTGACATTTGAACTTGCCTCTCATCAACCTCCTGGCCACAATAACCTCTTGAAATCTAGTGCTCAGGTGGAGATTTTATTTCTGTATTTTGTAGGGATTTAAAAGTCGCTGAGAACAGTCATTTGACTATATTTGTAATAAGATCGATTATGAAGAAAGTGCTTGGTTAGTGAGAAAAAGAAGTCATTAGGTGTTATTGATAATTAAACATCAGAACACCTTAACAACTTGGCTACAAATAAGTGTTTAACACAGCCACAACTCCAAGTGCTTAGCTGAACATTAATTGCTCCATATTTAGAAGGATCTGCAAAGTCACTGAGAGCTGTCATTCGACTATGATTTTAACATGAGTCATTTTCTTTAAAGTGTTTAGCAGATAAGTAAATAATGGAAATATTGGATTAACAGACAGTATGTCAATGATTAAAGATTCAAGCTTCTCTTCCAAATACTTGTGCATTATTACCCGATCTCACATTTTCTCTGTAATGACGACAAGCTAAAAAATTGTTGCCAGCGCATGAAATCTTGAATGGATCACTCTGCCATTGACATTCAACTACCACTTGCTAAATAATTTAAATAACCCTCATACGCTGCTGGAACACTTCTGTCCATATTTCTCTTTCCAGGATTAAATTTAAGATTGATACAAGGTGTAATAACAATTAATCAACCATGCGCATCTTACAGTGAAGATGACAAACTAAACCGTAGTCGGCAGGATTTGAACCTGCACGGGGAAACCCCAATGGATTTCAAGTCCATCGCCTTAACCACTCGGCCACAACTACTGGTGATGAAAAATGTGTTTGCTGGAAATGACATTTTCTGCATTTTAAGATAATTTCATAATGAGTGGAAACTCTTACTTGACAATGTTTGAAATAATAGAGATTGTTACTAAAGTGCTTTGTAGGTCAGATAAAGAAATCATCAGGTCCCAACGAGATTAGAACTCGGATCTCTGAATTAAGTGATCAAAAGTGCTTGCCATTACACCAAGTTAGCCCTTTCCAAGAGGTTTTTGGAAATAATTCTCTCAGACTTTAGGCCACAAAAGAGTCAATTTGAATTGCATTTATCTGATGGCACCCTGCAACATATTTATTTTGGTTTAAACAGGTAAACACTTGTGTTAAAAAAAAAGAATTTGGAACAAGATTTTTTATCTGATTTATATGCAGAATTAAGTGCATGCTTTGTAAGTTTGTCCAAAGAACCGTGAATTTGGTGAACCTTTGCCTAGTTTCCAAAATAAATGTACAGGAATAAATTTAATAGTGTGCTGATTCACAGATTGAATTTTTTCAGTATTTTAGGGGGATAGCGTAGTAACCGAAATCTGTCATTTTACTATGTTTGCAGCACAAGAGAACACAAAAAAGTGCTTTGTAGGTGAAAAATAGAGACCATGAGATGTCACTGACATTTGAACTTGCCTCTCATCAACCTCCTGACCACAATAACCTCTTGAAATCTAGTGCTCAGGTGGAGATTTTATTTCTGTATTTTGTAGGGATTTAAAAGTCGCTGAGAACAGTCATTTGACTATATTTGTAATAAGATAGATTATGAAGAAAGTGCTTGGTTAGTGAGAAAAAGAAGTCATTAGGTGTTATTGATAATTAAACATCAGAACACCTTAACAACTTGGCTACAAATAAGTGTTTAACACAGCCACAACTCCAAGTGCTTAGCTGAACATTAATTGCTCCATATTTAGAAGGATCTGCAAAGTCACTGAGAGCTGTCATTCGACTATGATTTTAACATGAGTCATTTTCTTTAAAGTGTTTAGCAGATAAGTAAATAATGGAAATATTGGATTAACAGACAGTATGTCAATGATTAAAGATTCAAGCTTCTCTTCCAAATACTTGTGCATTATTACCCGATCTCACATTTTCTCTGTAATGACGACAAGCTAAAAAATTGTTGCCAGCGCATGAAATCTTGAATGGATCACTCTGCCATTGACATTCAACTACCACTTGCTAAATAATTTAAATAACCCTCATACGCTGCTGTCCATTTTTCTCTTTCCAGGATTAAATTTAAGATTGATACAAGGTGTAATAACAATTAATCAACCATGCGCATCTTACAGTGAAGATGACAAACTAAACCGTAGTCGGCAGGATTTGAACCTGCGCGGGGAAACCCCAATGGATTTCAAGTCCATCGCCTTAACCACTCGGCCACGACTACTGGTGATGAAAAATGTGTTTGCTGGAAATGACATTTTCTGCATTTTAAGATAATTTCATAATGAGTGTAAACTCTTACTTGACAATGTTTGAAATAATAGAGATTGTTACTAAAGTGCTTTGTAGGTCAGATAAAGAAATCATCAGGTCCCAACGAGATTAGAACTCGGATCTCTGAATTAAGTGATCAAAAGTGCTTGCCATTACACCAAGTTAGCCCTTTCCAAGAGGTTTTTGGAAATAATTCTCTCAGACTTTAGGCCACAAAAGAGTCAATTTGAATTGCATTTATCTGATGGCACCCTGCAACATATTTATTTTGGTTTAAACAGGTAAACACTTGTGTTAAAAAAAAAGAATTTGGAACAAGATTTTTTATCTGATTTATATGCAGAATTAAGTGCATGCTTTGTAAGTTTGTCCAAAGAACCGTGAATTTGGTGAACCTTTGCCTAGTTTCCAAAATAAATGTACAGGAATAAATTTAATAGTGTGCTGATTCACAGATTGAATTTTTTCAGTATTTTAGGGGGATAGCGTAGTAACCGAAATCTGTCATTTTACTATGTTTGCAGCACAAGAGAACACAAAAAAGTGCTTTGTAGGTGAAAAATAGAGACCATGAGATGTCACTGACATTTGAACTTGCCTCTCATCAACCTCCTGGCCACAATAACCTCTTGAAATCTAGTGCTCAGGTGGAGATTTTATTTCTGTATTTTGTAGGGATTTAAAAGTCGCTGAGAACAGTCATTTGACTATATTTGTAATAAGATAGATTATGAAGAAAGTGCTTGGTTAGTGAGAAAAAGAAGTCATTAGGTGTTATTGATAATTAAACATCAGAACACCTTAACAACTTGGCTACAAATAAGTGTTTAACACAGCCACAACTCCAAGTGCTTAGCTGAACATTAATTGCTCCATATTTAGAAGGATCTGCAAAGTCACTGAGAGCTGTCATTCGACTATGATTTTAACATGAGTCATTTTCTTTAAAGTGTTTAGCAGATAAGTAAATAATGGAAATATTGGATTAACAGACAGTATGTCAATGATTAAAGATTCAAGCTTCTCTTCCAAATACTTGTGCATTATTACCCGATCTCACATTTTCTCTGTAATGACGACAAGCTAAAAAATTGTTGCCAGCGCATGAAATCTTGAATGGATCACTCTGCCATTGACATTCAACTACCACTTGCTAAATAATTTAAATAACCCTCATACGCTGCTGGAACACTTCTGTCCATATTTCTCTTTCCAGGATTAAATTTAAGATTGATACAAGGTGTAATAACAATTAACCAACCATGCGCATCTTTCAGTGAAGATGACAAACTAAACCGTAGTCGGCAGGATTTGAACCTGCGCGGGGAAACCCCAATGGATTTCAAGTCCATCGCCTTAACCACTCGGCCACGACTACTGGTGATGAAAAATGTGTTTGCTGGAAATGACATTTTCTGCATTTTAAGATAATTTCATAATGAGTGGAAACTCTTACTTGACAATGTTTGAAATAATAGAGATTGTTACTAAAGTGCTTTGTAGGTCAGATAAAGAAATCATCAGGTCCCAACGAGATTAGAACTCGGATCTCTGAATTAAGTGATCAAAAGTGCTTGCCATTACACCAAGTTAGCTCTTTCCAAGAGGTTTTTGGAAATAATTCTCTCAGACTTTAGGCCACAAAAGAGTCAATTTGAATTGCATTTATCTGATGGCACCCTGCAACATATTTATTTTGGTTTAAACAGGTAAACACTTGTGTTAAAAAAAAAGAATTTGGAACAAGATTTTTTATCTGATTTATATGCAGAATTAAGTGCATGCTTTGTAAGTTTGTCCAAAGAACCGTGAATTTGGTGAACCTTTGCCTAGTTTCCAAAATAAATGTACAGGAATAAATTTAATAGTGTGCTGATTCACAGATTGAATTTTTTCAGTATTTTAGGGGGATAGCGTAGTAACCGAAATCTGTCATTTTACTATGTTTGCAGCACAAGAGAACACAAAAAAGTGCTTTGTAGGTGAAAAATAGAGACCATGAGATGTCACTGACATTTGAACTTGCCTCTCATCAACCTCCTGACCACAATAACCTCTTGAAATCTAGTGCTCAGGTGGAGATTTTATTTCTGTATTTTGTAGGGATTTAAAAGTCGCTGAGAACAGTCATTTGACTATATTTGTAATAAGATAGATTATGAAGAAAGTGCTTGGTTAGTGAGAAAAAGAAGTCATTAGGTGTTATTGATAATTAAACATCAGAACACCTTAACAACTTGGCTACAAATAAGTGTTTAACACAGCCACAACTCCAAGTGCTTAGCTGAACATTAATTGCTCCATATTTAGAAGGATCTGCAAAGTCACTGAGAGCTGTCATTCGACTATGATTTTAACATGAGTCATTTTCTTTAAAGTGTTTAGCAGATAAGTAAATAATGGAAATATTGGATTAACAGACAGTATGTCAATGATTAAAGATTCAAGCTTCTCTTCCAAATACTTGTGCATTATTACCCGATCTCACATTTTCTCTGTAATGACGACAAGCTAAAAAATTGTTGCCAGCGCATGAAATCTTGAATGGATCACTCTGCCATTGACATTCAACTACCACTTGCTAAATAATTTAAATAACCCTCATACGCTGCTGTCCATTTTTCTCTTTCCAGGATTAAATTTAAGATTGATACAAGGTGTAATAACAATTAATCAACCATGCGCATCTTACAGTGAAGATGACAAACTAAACCGTAGTCGGCAGGATTTGAACCTGCGCGGGGAAACCCCAATGGATTTCAAGTCCATCGCCTTAACCACTCGGCCACGACTACTGGTGATGAAAAATGTGTTTGCTGGAAATGACATTTTCTGCATTTTAAGATAATTTCATAATGAGTGTAAACTCTTACTTGACAATGTTTGAAATAATAGAGATTGTTACTAAAGTGCTTTGTAGGTCAGATAAAGAAATCATCAGGTCCCAACGAGATTAGAACTCGGATCTCTGAATTAAGTGATCAAAAGTGCTTGCCATTACACCAAGTTAGCCCTTTCCAAGAGGTTTTTGGAAATAATTCTCTCAGACTTTAGGCCACAAAAGAGTCAATTTGAATTGCATTTATCTGATGGCACCCTGCAACATATTTATTTTGGTTTAAACAGGTAAACACTTGTGTTAAAAAAAAAGAATTTGGAACAAGATTTTTTATCTGATTTATATGCAGAATTAAGTGCATGCTTTGTAAGTTTGTCCAAAGAACCGTGAATTTGGTGAACCTTTGCCTAGTTTCCAAAATAAATGTACAGGAATAAATTTAATAGTGTGCTGATTCACAGATTGAATTTTTTCAGTATTTTAGGGGGATAGCGTAGTAACCGAAATCTGTCATTTTACTATGTTTGCAGCACAAGAGAACACAAAAAAGTGCTTTGTAGGTGAAAAATAGAGACCATGAGATGTCACTGACATTTGAACTTGCCTCTCATCAACCTCCTGGCCACAATAACCTCTTGAAATCTAGTGCTCAGGTGGAGATTTTATTTCTGTATTTTGTAGGGATTTAAAAGTCGCTGAGAACAGTCATTTGACTATATTTGTAATAAGATAGATTATGAAGAAAGTGCTTGGTTAGTGAGAAAAAGAAGTCATTAGGTGTTATTGATAATTAAACATCAGAACACCTTAACAACTTGGCTACAAATAAGTGTTTAACACAGCCACAACTCCAAGTGCTTAGCTGAACATTAATTGCTCCATATTTAGAAGGATCTGCAAAGTCACTGAGAGCTGTCATTCGACTATGATTTTAACATGAGTCATTTTCTTTAAAGTGTTTAGCAGATAAGTAAATAATGGAAATATTGGATTAACAGACAGTATGTCAATGATTAAAGATTCAAGCTTCTCTTCCAAATACTTGTGCATTATTACCCGATCTCACATTTTCTCTGTAATGACGACAAGCTAAAAAATTGTTGCCAGCGCATGAAATCTTGAATGGATCACTCTGCCATTGACATTCAACTACCACTTGCTAAATAATTTAAATAACCCTCATACGCTGCTGGAACACTTCTGTCCATATTTCTCTTTCCAGGATTAAATTTAAGATTGATACAAGGTGTAATAACAATTAACCAACCATGCGCATCTTTCAGTGAAGATGACAAACTAAACCGTAGTCGGCAGGATTTGAACCTGCGCGGGGAAACCCCAATGGATTTCAAGTCCATCGCCTTAACCACTCGGCCACGACTACTGGTGATGAAAAATGTGTTTGCTGGAAATGACATTTTCTGCATTTTAAGATAATTTCATAATGAGTGTAAACTCTTACTTGACAATGTTTGAAATAATAGAGATTGTTACTAAAGTGCTTTGTAGGTCAGATAAAGAAATCATCAGGTCCCAACGAGATTAGAACTCGGATCTCTGAATTAAGTGATCAAAAGTGCTTGCCATTACACCAAGTTAGCCCTTTCCAAGAGGTTTTTGGAAATAATTCTCTCAGACTTTAGGCCACAAAAGAGTCAATTTGAATTGCATTTATCTGATGGCACCCTGCAACATATTTATTTTGGTTTAAACAGGTAAACACTTGTGTTAAAAAAAAAGAATTTGGAACAAGATTTTTTATCTGATTTATATGCAGAATTAAGTGCATGCTTTGTAAGTTTGTCCAAAGAACCGTGAATTTGGTGAACCTTTGCCTAGTTTCCAAAATAAATGTACAGGAATAAATTTAATAGTGTGCTGATTCACAGATTGAATTTTTTCAGTATTTTAGGGGGATAGCGTAGTAACCGAAATCTGTCATTTTACTATGTTTGCAGCACAAGAGAACACAAAAAAGTGCTTTGTAGGTGAAAAATAGAGACCATGAGATGTCACTGACATTTGAACTTGCCTCTCATCAACCTCCTGGCCACAATAACCTCTTGAAATCTAGTGCTCAGGTGGAGATTTTATTTCTGTATTTTGTAGGGATTTAAAAGTCGCTGAGAACAGTCATTTGACTATATTTGTAATAAGATAGATTATGAAGAAAGTGCTTGGTTAGTGAGAAAAAGAAGTCATTAGGTGTTATTGATAATTAAACATCAGAACACCTTAACAACTTGGCTACAAATAAGTGTTTAACACAGCCACAACTCCAAGTGCTTAGCTGAACATTAATTGCTCCATATTTAGAAGGATCTGCAAAGTCACTGAGAGCTGTCATTCGACTATGATTTTACCATGAGTCATTTTCTTTAAAGTGTTTAGCAGATAAGTAAATAATGGAAATATTGGATTAACAGACAGTATGTCAATGATTAAAGATTCAAGCTTCTCTTCCAAATACTTGTGCATTATTACCCGATCTCACATTTTCTCTGTAATGACGACAAGCTAAAAAATTGTTGCCAGCGCATGAAATCTTGAATGGATCACTCTGCCATTGACATTCAACTACCACTTGCTAAATAATTTAAATAACCCTCATACGCTGCTGTCCATTTTTCTCTTTCCAGGATTAAATTTAAGATTGATACAAGGTGTAATAACAATTAACCAACCATGCGCATCTTTCAGTGAAGATGACAAACTAAACCGTAGTCGGCAGGATTTGAACCTGCGCGGGGAAACCCCAATGGATTTCAAGTCCATCGCCTTAACCACTCGGCCACGACTACTGGTGATGAAAAATGTGTTTGCTGGAAATGACATTTTCTGCATTTTAAGATAATTTCATAATGAGTGGAAACTCTTACTTGACAATGTTTGAAATAATAGAGATTGTTACTAAAGTGCTTTGTAGGTCAGATAAAGAAATCATCAGGTCCCAACGAGATTAGAACTCGGATCTCTGAATTAAGTGATCAAAAGTGCTTGCCATTACACCAAGTTAGCCCTTTCCAAGAGGTTTTTGGAAATAATTCTCTCAGACTTTAGGCCACAAAAGAGTCAATTTGAATTGCATTTATCTGATGGCACCCTGCAACATATTTATTTTGGTTTAAACAGGTAAACACTTGTGTTAAAAAAAAAGAATTTGGAACAAGATTTTTTATCTGATTTATATGCAGAATTAAGTGCATGCTTTGTAAGTTTGTCCAAAGAACCGTGAATTTGGTGAACCTTTGCCTAGTTTCCAAAATAAATGTACAGGAATAAATTTAATAGTGTGCTGATTCACAGATTGAATTTTTTCAGTATTTTAGGGGGATAGCGTAGTAACCGAAATCTGTCATTTTACTATGTTTGCAGCACAAGAGAACACAAAAAAGTGCTTTGTAGGTGAAAAATAGAGACCATGAGATGTCACTGACATTTGAACTTGCCTCTCATCAACCTCCTGGCCACAATAACCTCTTGAAATCTAGTGCTCAGGTGGAGATTTTATTTCTGTATTTTGTAGGGATTTAAAAGTCGCTGAGAACAGTCATTTGACTATATTTGTAATAAGATAGATTATGAAGAAAGTGCTTGGTTAGTGAGAAAAAGAAGTCATTAGGTGTTATTGATAATTAAACATCAGAACACCTTAACAACTTGGCTACAAATAAGTGTTTAACACAGCCACAACTCCAAGTGCTTAGCTGAACATTAATTGCTCCATATTTAGAAGGATCTGCAAAGTCACTGAGAGCTGTCATTCGACTATGATTTTAACATGAGTCATTTTCTTTAAAGTGTTTAGCAGATAAGTAAATAATGGAAATATTGGATTAACAGACAGTATGTCAATGATTAAAGATTCAAGCTTCTCTTCCAAATACTTGTGCATTATTACCCGATCTCACATTTTCTCTGTAATGACGACAAGCTAAAAAATTGTTGCCAGCGCATGAAATCTTGAATGGATCACTCTGCCATTGACATTCAACTACCACTTGCTAAATAATTTAAATAACCCTCATACGCTGCTGGAACACTTCTGTCCATATTTCTCTTTCCAGGATTAAATTTAAGATTGATACAAGGTGTAATAACAATTAACCAACCATGCGCATCTTTCAGTGAAGATGACAAACTAAACCGTAGTCGGCAGGATTTGAACCTGCGCGGGGAAACCCCAATGGATTTCAAGTCCATCGCCTTAACCACTCGGCCACGACTACTGGTGATGAAAAATGTGTTTGCTGGAAATGACATTTTCTGCATTTTAAGATAATTTCATAATGAGTGGAAACTCTTACTTGACAATGTTTGAAATAATAGAGATTGTTACTAAAGTGCTTTGTAGGTCAGATAAAGAAATCATCAGGTCCCAACGAGATTAGAACTCGGATCTCTGAATTAAGTGATCAAAAGTGCTTGCCATTACACCAAGTTAGCCCTTTCCAAGAGGTTTTTGGAAATAATTCTCTCAGACTTTAGGCCACAAAAGAGTCAATTTGAATTGCATTTATCTGATGGCACCCTGCAACATATTTATTTTGGTTTAAACAGGTAAACACTTGTGTTAAAAAAAAAGAATTTGGAACAAGATTTTTTATCTGATTTATATGCAGAATTAAGTGCATGCTTTGTAAGTTTGTCCAAAGAACCGTGAATTTGGTGAACCTTTGCCTAGTTTCCAAAATAAATGTACAGGAATAAATTTAATAGTGTGCTGATTCACAGATTGAATTTTTTCAGTATTTTAGGGGGATAGCGTAGTAACCGAAATCTGTCATTTTACTATGTTTGCAGCACAAGAGAACACAAAAAAGTGCTTTGTAGGTGAAAAATAGAGACCATGAGATGTCACTGACATTTGAACTTGCCTCTCATCAACCTCCTGACCACAATAACCTCTTGAAATCTAGTGCTCAGGTGGAGATTTTATTTCTGTATTTTGTAGGGATTTAAAAGTCGCTGAGAACAGTCATTTGACTATATTTGTAATAAGATAGATTATGAAGAAAGTGCTTGGTTAGTGAGAAAAAGAAGTCATTAGGTGTTATTGATAATTAAACATCAGAACACCTTAACAACTTGGCTACAAATAAGTGTTTAACACAGCCACAACTCCAAGTGCTTAGCTGAACATTAATTGCTCCATATTTAGAAGGATCTGCAAAGTCACTGAGAGCTGTCATTCGACTATGATTTTAACATGAGTCATTTTCTTTAAAGTGTTTAGCAGATAAGTAAATAATGGAAATATTGGATTAACAGACAGTATGTCAATGATTAAAGATTCAAGCTTCTCTTCCAAATACTTGTGCATTATTACCCGATCTCACATTTTCTCTGTAATGACGACAAGCTAAAAAATTGTTGCCAGCGCATGAAATCTTGAATGGATCACTCTGCCATTGACATTCAACTACCACTTGCTAAATAATTTAAATAACCCTCATACGCTGCTGTCCATTTTTCTCTTTCCAGGATTAAATTTAAGATTGATACAAGGTGTAATAACAATTAATCAACCATGCGCATCTTACAGTGAAGATGACAAACTAAACCGTAGTCGGCAGGATTTGAACCTGCGCGGGGAAACCCCAATGGATTTCAAGTCCATCGCCTTAACCACTCGGCCACGACTACTGGTGATGAAAAATGTGTTTGCTGGAAATGACATTTTCTGCATTTTAAGATAATTTCATAATGAGTGTAAACTCTTACTTGACAATGTTTGAAATAATAGAGATTGTTACTAAAGTGCTTTGTAGGTCAGATAAAGAAATCATCAGGTCCCAACGAGATTAGAACTCGGATCTCTGAATTAAGTGATCAAAAGTGCTTGCCATTACACCAAGTTAGCCCTTTCCAAGAGGTTTTTGGAAATAATTCTCTCAGACTTTAGGCCACAAAAGAGTCAATTTGAATTGCATTTATCTGATGGCACCCTGCAACATATTTATTTTGGTTTAAACAGGTAAACACTTGTGTTAAAAAAAAAGAATTTGGAACAAGATTTTTTATCTGATTTATATGCAGAATTAAGTGCATGCTTTGTAAGTTTGTCCAAAGAACCGTGAATTTGGTGAACCTTTGCCTAGTTTCCAAAATAAATGTACAGGAATAAATTTAATAGTGTGCTGATTCACAGATTGAATTTTTTCAGTATTTTAGGGGGATAGCGTAGTAACCGAAATCTGTCATTTTACTATGTTTGCAGCACAAGAGAACACAAAAAAGTGCTTTGTAGGTGAAAAATAGAGACCATGAGATGTCACTGACATTTGAACTTGCCTCTCATCAACCTCCTGGCCACAATAACCTCTTGAAATCTAGTGCTCAGGTGGAGATTTTATTTCTGTATTTTGTAGGGATTTAAAAGTCGCTGAGAACAGTCATTTGACTATATTTGTAATAAGATAGATTATGAAGAAAGTGCTTGGTTAGTGAGAAAAAGAAGTCATTAGGTGTTATTGATAATTAAACATCAGAACACCTTAACAACTTGGCTACAAATAAGTGTTTAACACAGCCACAACTCCAAGTGCTTAGCTGAACATTAATTGCTCCATATTTAGAAGGATCTGCAAAGTCACTGAGAGCTGTCATTCGACTATGATTTTAACATGAGTCATTTTCTTTAAAGTGTTTAGCAGATAAGTAAATAATGGAAATATTGGATTAACAGACAGTATGTCAATGATTAAAGATTCAAGCTTCTCTTCCAAATACTTGTGCATTATTACCCGATCTCACATTTTCTCTGTAATGACGACAAGCTAAAAAATTGTTGCCAGCGCATGAAATCTTGAATGGATCACTCTGCCATTGACATTCAACTACCACTTGCTAAATAATTTAAATAACCCTCATACGCTGCTGGAACACTTCTGTCCATATTTCTCTTTCCAGGATTAAATTTAAGATTGATACAAGGTGTAATAACAATTAACCAACCATGCGCATCTTTCAGTGAAGATGACAAACTAAACCGTAGTCGGCAGGATTTGAACCTGCGCGGGGAAACCCCAATGGATTTCAAGTCCATCGCCTTAACCACTCGGCCACGACTACTGGTGATGAAAAATGTGTTTGCTGGAAATGACATTTTCTGCATTTTAAGATAATTTCATAATGAGTGTAAACTCTTACTTGACAATGTTTGAAATAATAGAGATTGTTACTAAAGTGCTTTGTAGGTCAGATAAAGAAATCATCAGGTCCCAACGAGATTAGAACTCGGATCTCTGAATTAAGTGATCAAAAGTGCTTGCCATTACACCAAGTTAGCCCTTTCCAAGAGGTTTTTGGAAATAATTCTCTCAGACTTTAGGCCACAAAAGAGTCAATTTGAATTGCATTTATCTGATGGCACCCTGCAACATATTTATTTTGGTTTAAACAGGTAAACACTTGTGTTAAAAAAAAAGAATTTGGAACAAGATTTTTTATCTGATTTATATGCAGAATTAAGTGCATGCTTTGTAAGTTTGTCCAAAGAACCGTGAATTTGGTGAACCTTTGCCTAGTTTCCAAAATAAATGTACAGGAATAAATTTAATAGTGTGCTGATTCACAGATTGAATTTTTTCAGTATTTTAGGGGGATAGCGTAGTAACCGAAATCTGTCATTTTACTATGTTTGCAGCACAAGAGAACACAAAAAAGTGCTTTGTAGGTGAAAAATAGAGACCATGAGATGTCACTGACATTTGAACTTGCCTCTCATCAACCTCCTGGCCACAATAACCTCTTGAAATCTAGTGCTCAGGTGGAGATTTTATTTCTGTATTTTGTAGGGATTTAAAAGTCGCTGAGAACAGTCATTTGACTATATTTGTAATAAGATAGATTATGAAGAAAGTGCTTGGTTAGTGAGAAAAAGAAGTCATTAGGTGTTATTGATAATTAAACATCAGAACACCTTAACAACTTGGCTACAAATAAGTGTTTAACACAGCCACAACTCCAAGTGCTTAGCTGAACATTAATTGCTCCATATTTAGAAGGATCTGCAAAGTCACTGAGAGCTGTCATTCGACTATGATTTTACCATGAGTCATTTTCTTTAAAGTGTTTAGCAGATAAGTAAATAATGGAAATATTGGATTAACAGACAGTATGTCAATGATTAAAGATTCAAGCTTCTCTTCCAAATACTTGTGCATTATTACCCGATCTCACATTTTCTCTGTAATGACGACAAGCTAAAAAATTGTTGCCAGCGCATGAAATCTTGAATGGATCACTCTGCCATTGACATTCAACTACCACTTGCTAAATAATTTAAATAACCCTCATACGCTGCTGTCCATTTTTCTCTTTCCAGGATTAAATTTAAGATTGATACAAGGTGTAATAACAATTAACCAACCATGCGCATCTTTCAGTGAAGATGACAAACTAAACCGTAGTCGGCAGGATTTGAACCTGCGCGGGGAAACCCCAATGGATTTCAAGTCCATCGCCTTAACCACTCGGCCACGACTACTGGTGATGAAAAATGTGTTTGCTGGAAATGACATTTTCTGCATTTTAAGATAATTTCATAATGAGTGGAAACTCTTACTTGACAATGTTTGAAATAATAGAGATTGTTACTAAAGTGCTTTGTAGGTCAGATAAAGAAATCATCAGGTCCCAACGAGATTAGAACTCGGATCTCTGAATTAAGTGATCAAAAGTGCTTGCCATTACACCAAGTTAGCCCTTTCCAAGAGGTTTTTGGAAATAATTCTCTCAGACTTTAGGCCACAAAAGAGTCAATTTGAATTGCATTTATCTGATGGCACCCTGCAACATATTTATTTTGGTTTAAACAGGTAAACACTTGTGTTAAAAAAAAAGAATTTGGAACAAGATTTTTTATCTGATTTATATGCAGAATTAAGTGCATGCTTTGTAAGTTTGTCCAAAGAACCGTGAATTTGGTGAACCTTTGCCTAGTTTCCAAAATAAATGTACAGGAATAAATTTAATAGTGTGCTGATTCACAGATTGAATTTTTTCAGTATTTTAGGGGGATAGCGTAGTAACCGAAATCTGTCATTTTATTATGTTTGCAGCACAAGAGAACACAAAAAAGTGCTTTGTAGGTGAAAAATAGAGACCATGAGATGTCACTGACATTTGAACTTGCCTCTCATCAACCTCCTGGCCACAATAACCTCTTGAAATCTAGTGCTCAGGTGGAGATTTTATTTCTGTATTTTGTAGGGATTTAAAAGTCGCTGAGAACAGTCATTTGACTATATTTGTAATAAGATAGATTATGAAGAAAGTGCTTGGTTAGTGAGAAAAAGAAGTCATTAGGTGTTATTGATAATTAAACATCAGAACACCTTAACAACTTGGCTACAAATAAGTGTTTAACACAGCCACAACTCCAAGTGCTTAGCTGAACATTAATTGCTCCATATTTAGAAGGATCTGCAAAGTCACTGAGAGCTGTCATTCGACTATGATTTTAACATGAGTCATTTTCTTTAAAGTGTTTAGCAGATAAGTAAATAATGGAAATATTGGATTAACAGACAGTATGTCAATGATTAAAGATTCAAGCTTCTCTTCCAAATACTTGTGCATTATTACCCGATCTCACATTTTCTCTGTAATGACGACAAGCTAAAAAATTGTTGCCAGCGCATGAAATCTTGAATGGATCACTCTGCCATTGACATTCAACTACCACTTGCTAAATAATTTAAATAACCCTCATACGCTGCTGGAACACTTCTGTCCATATTTCTCTTTCCAGGATTAAATTTAAGATTGATACAAGGTGTAATAACAATTAACCAACCATGCGCATCTTTCAGTGAAGATGACAAACTAAACCGTAGTCGGCAGGATTTGAACCTGCGCGGGGAAACCCCAATGGATTTCAAGTCCATCGCCTTAACCACTCGGCCACGACTACTGGTGATGAAAAATGTGTTTGCTGGAAATGACATTTTCTGCATTTTAAGATAATTTCATAATGAGTGGAAACTCTTACTTGACAATGTTTGAAATAATAGAGATTGTTACTAAAGTGCTTTGTAGGTCAGATAAAGAAATCATCAGGTCCCAACGAGATTAGAACTCGGATCTCTGAATTAAGTGATCAAAAGTGCTTGCCATTACACCAAGTTAGCCCTTTCCAAGAGGTTTTTGGAAATAATTCTCTCAGACTTTAGGCCACAAAAGAGTCAATTTGAATTGCATTTATCTGATGGCACCCTGCAACATATTTATTTTGGTTTAAACAGGTAAACACTTGTGTTAAAAAAAAAGAATTTGGAACAAGATTTTTTATCTGATTTATATGCAGAATTAAGTGCATGCTTTGTAAGTTTGTCCAAAGAACCGTGAATTTGGTGAACCTTTGCCTAGTTTCCAAAATAAATGTACAGGAATAAATTTAATAGTGTGCTGATTCACAGATTGAATTTTTTCAGTATTTTAGGGGGATAGCGTAGTAACCGAAATCTGTCATTTTACTATGTTTGCAGCACAAGAGAACACAAAAAAGTGCTTTGTAGGTGAAAAATAGAGACCATGAGATGTCACTGACATTTGAACTTGCCTCTCATCAACCTCCTGGCCACAATAACCTCTTGAAATCTAGTGCTCAGGTGGAGATTTTATTTCTGTATTTTGTAGGGATTTAAAAGTCGCTGAGAACAGTCATTTGACTATATTTGTAATAAGATAGATTATGAAGAAAGTGCTTGGTTAGTGAGAAAAAGAAGTCATTAGGTGTTATTGATAATTAAACATCAGAACACCTTAACAACTTGGCTACAAATAAGTGTTTAACACAGCCACAACTCCAAGTGCTTAGCTGAACATTAATTGCTCCATATTTAGAAGGATCTGCAAAGTCACTGAGAGCTGTCATTCGACTATGATTTTAACATGAGTCATTTTCTTTAAAGTGTTTAGCAGATAAGTAAATAATGGAAATATTGGATTAACAGACAGTATGTCAATGATTAAAGATTCAAGCTTCTCTTCCAAATACTTGTGCATTATTACCCGATCTCACATTTTCTCTGTAATGACGACAAGCTAAAAAATTGTTGCCAGCGCATGAAATCTTGAATGGATCACTCTGCCATTGACATTCAACTACCACTTGCTAAATAATTTAAATAACCCTCATACGCTGCTGTCCATTTTTCTCTTTCCAGGATTAAATTTAAGATTGATACAAGGTGTAATAACAATTAATCAACCATGCGCATCTTACAGTGAAGATGACAAACTAAACCGTAGTCGGCAGGATTTGAACCTGCGCGGGGAAACCCCAATGGATTTCAAGTCCATCGCCTTAACCACTCGGCCACGACTACTGGTGATGAAAAATGTGTTTGCTGGAAATGACATTTTCTGCATTTTAAGATAATTTCATAATGAGTGGAAACTCTTACTTGACAATGTTTGAAATAATAGAGATTGTTACTAAAGTGCTTTGTAGGTCAGATAAAGAAATCATCAGGTCCCAACGAGATTAGAACTCGGATCTCTGAATTAAGTGATCAAAAGTGCTTGCCATTACACCAAGTTAGCCCTTTCCAAGAGGTTTTTGGAAATAATTCTCTCAGACTTTAGGCCACAAAAGAGTCAATTTGAATTGCATTTATCTGATGGCACCCTGCAACATATTTATTTTGGTTTAAACAGGTAAACACTTGTGTTAAAAAAAAAGAATTTGGAACAAGATTTTTTATCTGATTTATATGCAGAATTAAGTGCATGCTTTGTAAGTTTGTCCAAAGAACCGTGAATTTGGTGAACCTTTGCCTAGTTTCCAAAATAAATGTACAGGAATAAATTTAATAGTGTGCTGATTCACAGATTGAATTTTTTCAGTATTTTAGGGGGATAGCGTAGTAACCGAAATCTGTCATTTTACTATGTTTGCAGCACAAGAGAACACAAAAAAGTGCTTTGTAGGTGAAAAATAGAGACCATGAGATGTCACTGACATTTGAACTTGCCTCTCATCAACCTCCTGACCACAATAACCTCTTGAAATCTAGTGCTCAGGTGGAGATTTTATTTCTGTATTTTGTAGGGATTTAAAAGTCGCTGAGAACAGTCATTTGACTATATTTGTAATAAGATAGATTATGAAGAAAGTGCTTGGTTAGTGAGAAAAAGAAGTCATTAGGTGTTATTGATAATTAAACATCAGAACACCTTAACAACTTGGCTACAAATAAGTGTTTAACACAGCCACAACTCCAAGTGCTTAGCTGAACATTAATTGCTCCATATTTAGAAGGATCTGCAAAGTCACTGAGAGCTGTCATTCGACTATGATTTTAACATGAGTCATTTTCTTTAAAGTGTTTAGCAGATAAGTAAATAATGGAAATATTGGATTAACAGACAGTATGTCAATGATTAAAGATTCAAGCTTCTCTTCCAAATACTTGTGCATTATTACCCGATCTCACATTTTCTCTGTAATGACGACAAGCTAAAAAATTGTTGCCAGCGCATGAAATCTTGAATGGATCACTCTGCCATTGACATTCAACTACCACTTGCTAAATAATTTAAATAACCCTCATACGCTGCTGTCCATTTTTCTCTTTCCAGGATTAAATTTAAGATTGATACAAGGTGTAATAACAATTAATCAACCATGCGCATCTTACAGTGAAGATGACAAACTAAACCGTAGTCGGCAGGATTTGAACCTGCGCGGGGAAACCCCAATGGATTTCAAGTCCATCGCCTTAACCACTCGGCCACGACTACTGGTGATGAAAAATGTGTTTGCTGGAAATGACATTTTCTGCATTTTAAGATAATTTCATAATGAGTGTAAACTCTTACTTGACAATGTTTGAAATAATAGAGATTGTTACTAAAGTGCTTTGTAGGTCAGATAAAGAAATCATCAGGTCCCAACGAGATTAGAACTCGGATCTCTGAATTAAGTGATCAAAAGTGCTTGCCATTACACCAAGTTAGCCCTTTCCAAGAGGTTTTTGGAAATAATTCTCTCAGACTTTAGGCCACAAAAGAGTCAATTTGAATTGCATTTATCTGATGGCACCCTGCAACATATTTATTTTGGTTTAAACAGGTAAACACTTGTGTTAAAAAAAAAGAATTTGGAACAAGATTTTTTATCTGATTTATATGCAGAATTAAGTGCATGCTTTGTAAGTTTGTCCAAAGAACCGTGAATTTGGTGAACCTTTGCCTAGTTTCCAAAATAAATGTACAGGAATAAATTTAATAGTGTGCTGATTCACAGATTGAATTTTTTCAGTATTTTAGGGGGATAGCGTAGTAACCGAAATCTGTCATTTTACTATGTTTGCAGCACAAGAGAACACAAAAAAGTGCTTTGTAGGTGAAAAATAGAGACCATGAGATGTCACTGACATTTGAACTTGCCTCTCATCAACCTCCTGGCCACAATAACCTCTTGAAATCTAGTGCTCAGGTGGAGATTTTATTTCTGTATTTTGTAGGGATTTAAAAGTCGCTGAGAACAGTCATTTGACTATATTTGTAATAAGATAGATTAT
The DNA here is from genome assembly GCF_038048845.1 of Mixophyes fleayi. Taxonomy (NCBI): domain Eukaryota; kingdom Metazoa; phylum Chordata; class Amphibia; order Anura; family Limnodynastidae; genus Mixophyes; species Mixophyes fleayi. Next base: position 44,480,327 of record NC_134411.1, on the reverse strand, counting down.
GAAGAAAGTGCTTGGTTAGTGAGAAAAAGAAGTCATTAGGTGTTATTGATAATTAAACATCAGAACACCTTAACAACTTGGCTACAAATAAGTGTTTAACACAGCCACAACTCCAAGTGCTTAGCTGAACATTAATTGCTCCATATTTAGAAGGATCTGCAAAGTCACTGAGAGCTGTCATTCGACTATGATTTTACCATGAGTCATTTTCTTTAAAGTGTTTAGCAGATAAGTAAATAATGGAAATATTGGATTAACAGACAGTATGTCAATGATTAAAGATTCAAGCTTCTCTTCCAAATACTTGTGCATTATTACCCGATCTCACATTTTCTCTGTAATGACGACAAGCTAAAAAATTGTTGCCAGCGCATGAAATCTTGAATGGATCACTCTGCCATTGACATTCAACTACCACTTGCTAAATAATTTAAATAACCCTCATACGCTGCTGTCCATTTTTCTCTTTCCAGGATTAAATTTAAGATTGATACAAGGTGTAATAACAATTAACCAACCATGCGCATCTTACAGTGAAGATGACAAACTAAACCGTAGTCGGCAGGATTTGAACCTGCGCGGGGAAACCCCAATGGATTTCAAGTCCATTGCCTTAACCACTCGGCCACGACTACTGGTGATGAAAAATGTATTTGCTGGAAATGACATTTTCTGCATTTTAAGATAATTTCATAATGAGTCGAAACTCTTACTTGACAATGTTTGAAATAATAGAGATTGTTACTAAAGTGCTTTGTAGGTCAGATAAAGAAATCATCAGGTCCCAACGAGATTAGAACTCGGATCTCTGAATTAAGTGATCAAAAGTGCTTGCCATTACACCAAGTTAGCCCTTTCCAAGAGGTTTTTGGAAATAATTCTCTCAGACTTTAGGCCACAAAAGAGTCAATTTGAATTGCATTTATCTGATGGCACCCTGCAACATATTTATTTTGGTTTAAACAGGTAAACACTTGTGTTAAAAAAAAAGAATTTGGAACAAGATTTTTTATCTGATTTATATGCAGAATTAAGTGCATGCTTTGTAAGTTTGTCCAAAGAACCGTGAATTTGGTGAACCTTTGCCTAGTTTCCAAAATAAATGTACAGGAATAAATTTAATAGTGTGCTGATTCACAGATTGAATTTTTTCAGTATTTTAGGGGGATAGCGTAGTAACCGAAATCTGTCATTTTACTATGTTTGCAGCACAAGAGAACACAAAAAAGTGCTTTGTAGGTGAAAAATAGAGACCATGAGATGTCACTGACATTTGAACTTGCCTCTCATCAACCTCCTGGCCACAATAACCTCTTGAAATCTAGTGCTCAGGTGGAGATTTTATTTCTGTATTTTGTAGGGATTTAAAAGTCGCTGAGAACAGTCATTTGACTATATTTGTAATAAGATAGATTATGAAGAAAGTGCTTGGTTAGTGAGAAAAACAAGTCATTAGGTGTTATTGATAATTAAACATCAGAACACCTTAACAACTTGGCTACAAATAAGTGTTTAACACAGCCACAACTCCAAGTGCTTAGCTGAACATTAATTGCTCCATATTTAGAAGGATCTGCAAAGTCACTGAGAGCTGTCATTCGACTATGATTTTAACATGAGTCATTTTCTTTAAAGTGTTTAGCAGATAAGTAAATAATGGAAATATTGGATTAACAGACAGTATGTCAATGATTAAAGATTCAAGCTTCTCTTCCAAATACTTGTGCATTATTACCCGATCTCACATTTTCTCTGTAATGACGACAAGCTAAAAAATTGTTGCCAGCGCATGAAATCTTGAATGGATCACTCTGCCATTGACATTCAACTACCACTTGCTAAATAATTTAAATAACCCTCATACGCTGCTGGAACACTTCTGTCCATATTTCTCTTTCCAGGATTAAATTTAAGATTGATACAAGGTGTAATAACAATTAACCAACCATGCGCATCTTTCAGTGAAGATGACAAACTAAACCGTAGTCGGCAGGATTTGAACCTGCGCGGGGAAACCCCAATGGATTTCAAGTCCATCGCCTTAACCACTCGGCCACGACTACTGGTGATGAAAAATGTGTTTGCTGGAAATGACATTTTCTGCATTTTAAGATAATTTCATAATGAGTGGAAACTCTTACTTGACAATGTTTGAAATAATAGAGATTGTTACTAAAGTGCTTTGTAGGTCAGATAAAGAAATCATCAGGTCCCAACGAGATTAGAACTCGGATCTCTGAATTAAGTGATCAAAAGTGCTTGCCATTACACCAAGTTAGCCCTTTCCAAGAGGTTTTTGGAAATAATTCTCTCAGACTTTAGGCCACAAAAGAGTCAATTTGAATTGCATTTATCTGATGGCACCCTGCAACATATTTATTTTGGTTTAAACAGGTAAACACTTGTGTTAAAAAAAAAGAATTTGGAACAAGATTTTTTATCTGATTTATATGCAGAATTAAGTGCATGCTTTGTAAGTTTGTCCAAAGAACCGTGAATTTGGTGAACCTTTGCCTAGTTTCCAAAATAAATGTACAGGAATAAATTTAATAGTGTGCTGATTCACAGATTGAATTTTTTCAGTATTTTAGGGGGATAGCGTAGTAACCGAAATCTGTCATTTTACTATGTTTGCAGCACAAGAGAACACAAAAAAGTGCTTTGTAGGTGAAAAATAGAGACCATGAGATGTCACTGACATTTGAACTTGCCTCTCATCAACCTCCTGGCCACAATAACCTCTTGAAATCTAGTGCTCAGGTGGAGATTTTATTTCTGTATTTTGTAGGGATTTAAAAGTCGCTGAGAACAGTCATTTGACTATATTTGTAATAAGATAGATTATGAAGAAAGTGCTTGGTTAGTGAGAAAAAGAAGTCATTAGGTGTTATTGATAATTAAACATCAGAACACCTTAACAACTTGGCTACAAATAAGTGTTTAACACAGCCACAACTCCAAGTGCTTAGCTGAACATTAATTGCTCCATATTTAGAAGGATCTGCAAAGTCACTGAGAGCTGTCATTCGACTATGATTTTAACATGAGTCATTTTCTTTAAAGTGTTTAGCAGATAAGTAAATAATGGAAATATTGGATTAACAGACAGTATGTCAATGATTAAAGATTCAAGCTTCTCTTCCAAATACTTGTGCATTATTACCCGATCTCACATTTTCTCTGTAATGACGACAAGCTAAAAAATTGTTGCCAGCGCATGAAATCTTGAATGGATCACTCTGCCATTGACATTCAACTACCACTTGCTAAATAATTTAAATAACCCTCATACGCTGCTGTCCATTTTTCTCTTTCCAGGATTAAATTTAAGATTGATACAAGGTGTAATAACAATTAATCAACCATGCGCATCTTACAGTGAAGATGACAAACTAAACCGTAGTCGGCAGGATTTGAACATGCGCGGGGAAACCCCAATGGATTTCAAGTCCATCGCCTTAACCACTCGGCCACGACTACTGGTGATGAAAAATGTGTTTGCTGGAAATGACATTTTCTGCATTTTAAGATAATTTCATAATGAGTGGAAACTCTTACTTGACAATGTTTGAAATAATAGAGATTGTTACTAAAGTGCTTTGTAGGTCAGATAAAGAAATCATCAGGTCCCAACGAGATTAGAACTCGGATCTCTGAATTAAGTGATCAAAAGTGCTTGCCATTACACCAAGTTAGCCCTTTCCAAGAGGTTTTTGGAAATAATTCTCTCAGACTTTAGGCCACAAAAGAGTCAATTTGAATTGCATTTATCTGATGGCACCCTGCAACATATTTATTTTGGTTTAAACAGGTAAACACTTGTGTTAAAAAAAAAGAATTTGGAACAAGATTTTTTATCTGATTTATATGCAGAATTAAGTGCATGCTTTGTAAGTTTGTCCAAAGAACCGTGAATTTGGTGAACCTTTGCCTAGTTTCCAAAATAAATGTACAGGAATAAATTTAATAGTGTGCTGATTCACAGATTGAATTTTTTCAGTATTTTAGGGGGATAGCGTAGTAACCGAAATCTGTCATTTTACTATGTTTGCAGCACAAGAGAACACAAAAAAGTGCTTTGTAGGTGAAAAATAGAGACCATGAGATGTCACTGACATTTGAACTTGCCTCTCATCAACCTCCTGGCCACAATAACCTCTTGAAATCTAGTGCTCAGGTGGAGATTTTATTTCTGTATTTTGTAGGGATTTAAAAGTCGCTGAGAACAGTCATTTGACTATATTTGTAATAAGATAGATTATGAAGAAAGTGCTTGGTTAGTGAGAAAAAGAAGTCATTAGGTGTTATTGATAATTAAACATCAGAACACCTTAACAACTTGGCTACAAATAAGTGTTTAACACAGCCACAACTCCAAGTGCTTAGCTGAACATTAATTGCTCCATATTTAGAAGGATCTGCAAAGTCACTGAGAGCTGTCATTCGACTATGATTTTACCATGAGTCATTTTCTTTAAAGTGTTTAGCAGATAAGTAAATAATGGAAATATTGGATTAACAGACAGTATGTCAATGATTAAAGATTCAAGCTTCTCTTCCAAATACTTGTGCATTATTACCCGATCTCACATTTTCTCTGTAATGACGACAAGCTAAAAAATTGTTGCCAGCGCATGAAATCTTGAATGGATCACTCTGCCATTGACATTCAACTACCACTTGCTAAATAATTTAAATAACCCTCATACGCTGCTGTCCATTTTTCTCTTTCCAGGATTAAATTTAAGATTGATACAAGGTGTAATAACAATTAACCAACCATGCGCATCTTACAGTGAAGATGACAAACTAAACCGTAGTCGGCAGGATTTGAACCTGCGCGGGGAAACCCCAATGGATTTCAAGTCCATTGCCTTAACCACTCGGCCACGACTACTGGTGATGAAAAATGTATTTGCTGGAAATGACATTTTCTGCATTTTAAGATAATTTCATAATGAGTCGAAACTCTTACTTGACAATGTTTGAAATAATAGAGATTGTTACTAAAGTGCTTTGTAGGTCAGATAAAGAAATCATCAGGTCCCAACGAGATTAGAACTCGGATCTCTGAATTAAGTGATCAAAAGTGCTTGCCATTACACCAAGTTAGCCCTTTCCAAGAGGTTTTTGGAAATAATTCTCTCAGACTTTAGGCCACAAAAGAGTCAATTTGAATTGCATTTATCTGATGGCACCCTGCAACATATTTATTTTGGTTTAAACAGGTAAACACTTGTGTTAAAAAAAAAGAATTTGGAACAAGATTTTTTATCTGATTTATATGCAGAATTAAGTGCATGCTTTGTAAGTTTGTCCAAAGAACCGTGAATTTGGTGAACCTTTGCCTAGTTTCCAAAATAAATGTACAGGAATAAATTTAATAGTGTGCTGATTCACAGATTGAATTTTTTCAGTATTTTAGGGGGATAGCGTAGTAACCGAAATCTGTCATTTTACTATGTTTGCAGCACAAGAGAACACAAAAAAGTGCTTTGTAGGTGAAAAATAGAGACCATGAGATGTCACTGACATTTGAACTTGCCTCTCATCAACCTCCTGGCCACAATAACCTCTTGAAATCTAGTGCTCAGGTGGAGATTTTATTTCTGTATTTTGTAGGGATTTAAAAGTCGCTGAGAACAGTCATTTGACTATATTTGTAATAAGATAGATTATGAAGAAAGTGCTTGGTTAGTGAGAAAAACAAGTCATTAGGTGTTATTGATAATTAAACATCAGAACACCTTAACAACTTGGCTACAAATAAGTGTTTAACACAGCCACAACTCCAAGTGCTTAGCTGAACATTAATTGCTCCATATTTAGAAGGATCTGCAAAGTCACTGAGAGCTGTCATTCGACTATGATTTTACCATGAGTCATTTTCTTTAAAGTGTTTAGCAGATAAGTAAATAATGGAAATATTGGATTAACAGACAGTATGTCAATGATTAAAGATTCAAGCTTCTCTTCCAAATACTTGTGCATTATTACCCGATCTCACATTTTCTCTGTAATGACGACAAGCTAAAAAATTGTTGCCAGCGCATGAAATCTTGAATGGATCACTCTGCCATTGACATTCAACTACCACTTGCTAAATAATTTAAATAACCCTCATACGCTGCTGTCCATTTTTCTCTTTCCAGGATTAAATTTAAGATTGATACAAGGTGTAATAACAATTAACCAACCATGCGCATCTTACAGTGAAGATGACAAACTAAACCGTAGTCGGCAGGATTTGAACCTGCGCGGGGAAACCCCAATGGATTTCAAGTCCATTGCCTTAACCACTCGGCCACGACTACTGGTGATGAAAAATGTATTTGCTGGAAATGACATTTTCTGCATTTTAAGATAATTTCATAATGAGTCGAAACTCTTACTTGACAATGTTTGAAATAATAGAGATTGTTACTAAAGTGCTTTGTAGGTCAGATAAAGAAATCATCAGGTCCCAACGAGATTAGAACTCGGATCTCTGAATTAAGTGATCAAAAGTGCTTGCCATTACACCAAGTTAGCCCTTTCCAAGAGGTTTTTGGAAATAATTCTCTCAGACTTTAGGCCAGAAAAGAGTCAATTTGAATTGCATTTATCTGATGGCACCCTGCAACATATTTATTTTGGTTTAAACAGGTAAACACTTGTGTTAAAAAAAAAGAATTTGGAACAAGATTTTTTATCTGATTTATATGCAGAATTAAGTGCATGCTTTGTAAGTTTGTCCAAAGAACCGTGAATTTGGTGAACCTTTGCCTAGTTTCCAAAATAAATGTACAGGAATAAATTTAATAGTGTGCTGATTCACAGATTGAATTTTTTCAGTATTTTAGGGGGATAGCGTAGTAACCGAAATCTGTCATTTTACTATGTTTGCAGCACAAGAGAACACAAAAAAGTGCTTTGTAGGTGAAAAATAGAGACCATGAGATGTCACTGACATTTGAACTTGCCTCTCATCAACCTCCTGGCCACAATAACCTCTTGAAATCTAGTGCTCAGGTGGAGATTTTATTTCTGTATTTTGTAGGGATTTAAAAGTCGCTGAGAACAGTCATTTGACTATATTTGTAATAAGATAGATTATGAAGAAAGTGCTTGGTTAGTGAGAAAAACAAGTCATTAGGTGTTATTGATAATTAAACATCAGAACACCTTAACAACTTGGCTACAAATAAGTGTTTAACACAGCCACAACTCCAAGTGCTTAGCTGAACATTAATTGCTCCATATTTAGAAGGATCTGCAAAGTCACTGAGAGCTGTCATTCGACTATGATTTTACCATGAGTCATTTTCTTTAAAGTGTTTAGCAGATAAGTAAATAATGGAAATATTGGATTAACAGACAGTATGTCAATGATTAAAGATTCAAGCTTCTCTTCCAAATACTTGTGCATTATTACCCGATCTCACATTTTCTCTGTAATGACGACAAGCTAAAAAATTGTTGCCAGCGCATGAAATCTTGAATGGATCACTCTGCCATTGACATTCAACTACCACTTGCTAAATAATTTAAATAACCCTCATACGCTGCTGGAACACTTCTGTCCATATTTCTCTTTCCAGGATTAAATTTAAGATTGATACAAGGTGTAATAACAATTAACCAACCATGCGCATCTTTCAGTGAAGATGACAAACTAAACCGTAGTCGGCAGGATTTGAACCTGCGCGGGGAAACCCCAATGGATTTCAAGTCCATCGCCTTAACCACTCGGCCACGACTACTGGTGATGAAAAATGTGTTTGCTGGAAATGACATTTTCTGCATTTTAAGATAATTTCATAATGAGTGGAAACTCTTACTTGACAATGTTTGAAATAATAGAGATTGTTACTAAAGTGCTTTGTAGGTCAGATAAAGAAATCATCAGGTCCCAACGAGATTAGAACTCGGATCTCTGAATTAAGTGATCAAAAGTGCTTGCCATTACACCAAGTTAGCCCTTTCCAAGAGGTTTTTGGAAATAATTCTCTCAGACTTTAGGCCACAAAAGAGTCAATTTGAATTGCATTTATCTGATGGCACCCTGCAACATATTTATTTTGGTTTAAACAGGTAAACACTTGTGTTAAAAAAAAAGAATTTGGAACAAGATTTTTTATCTGATTTATATGCAGAATTAAGTGCATGCTTTGTAAGTTTGTCCAAAGAACCGTGAATTTGGTGAACCTTTGCCTAGTTTCCAAAATAAATGTACAGGAATAAATTTAATAGTGTGCTGATTCACAGATTGAATTTTTTCAGTATTTTAGGGGGATAGCGTAGTAACCGAAATCTGTCATTTTACTATGTTTGCAGCACAAGAGAACACAAAAAAGTGCTTTGTAGGTGAAAAATAGAGACCATGAGATGTCACTGACATTTGAACTTGCCTCTCATCAACCTCCTGACCACAATAACCTCTTGAAATCTAGTGCTCAGGTGGAGATTTTATTTCTGTATTTTGTAGGGATTTAAAAGTCGCTGAGAACAGTCATTTGACTATATTTGTAATAAGATAGATTATGAAGAAAGTGCTTGGTTAGTGAGAAAAAGAAGTCATTAGGTGTTATTGATAATTAAACATCAGAACACCTTAACAACTTGGCTACAAATAAGTGTTTAACACAGCCACAACTCCAAGTGCTTAGCTGAACATTAATTGCTCCATATTTAGAAGGATCTGCAAAGTCACTGAGAGCTGTCATTCGACTATGATTTTAACATGAGTCATTTTCTTTAAAGTGTTTAGCAGATAAGTAAATAATGGAAATATTGGATTAACAGACAGTATGTCAATGATTAAAGATTCAAGCTTCTCTTCCAAATACTTGTGCATTATTACCCGATCTCACATTTTCTCTGTAATGACGACAAGCTAAAAAATTGTTGCCAGCGCATGAAATCTTGAATGGATCACTCTGCCATTGACATTCAACTACCACTTGCTAAATAATTTAAATAACCCTCATACGCTGCTGTCCATTTTTCTCTTTCCAGGATTAAATTTAAGATTGATACAAGGTGTAATAACAATTAATCAACCATGCGCATCTTACAGTGAAGATGACAAACTAAACCGTAGTCGGCAGGATTTGAACCTGCGCGGGGAAACCCCAATGGATTTCAAGTCCATCGCCTTAACCACTCGGCCACGACTACTGGTGATGAAAAATGTGTTTGCTGGAAATGACATTTTCTGCATTTTAAGATAATTTCATAATGAGTGTAAACTCTTACTTGACAATGTTTGAAATAATAGAGATTGTTACTAAAGTGCTTTGTAGGTCAGATAAAGAAATCATCAGGTCCCAACGAGATTAGAACTCGGATCTCTGAATTAAGTGATCAAAAGTGCTTGCCATTACACCAAGTTAGCCCTTTCCAAGAGGTTTTTGGAAATAATTCTCTCAGACTTTAGGCCACAAAAGAGTCAATTTGAATTGCATTTATCTGATGGCACCCTGCAACATATTTATTTTGGTTTAAACAGGTAAACACTTGTGTTAAAAAAAAAGAATTTGGAACAAGATTTTTTATCTGATTTATATGCAGAATTAAGTGCATGCTTTGTAAGTTTGTCCAAAGAACCGTGAATTTGGTGAACCTTTGCCTAGTTTCCAAAATAAATGTACAGGAATAAATTTAATAGTGTGCTGATTCACAGATTGAATTTTTTCAGTATTTTAGGGGGATAGCGTAGTAACCGAAATCTGTCATTTTACTATGTTTGCAGCACAAGAGAACACAAAAAAGTGCTTTGTAGGTGAAAAATAGAGACCATGAGATGTCACTGACATTTGAACTTGCCTCTCATCAACCTCCTGGCCACAATAACCTCTTGAAATCTAGTGCTCAGGTGGAGATTTTATTTCTGTATTTTGTAGGGATTTAAAAGTCGCTGAGAACAGTCATTTGACTATATTTGTAATAAGATAGATTATGAAGAAAGTGCTTGGTTAGTGAGAAAAAGAAGTCATTAGGTGTTATTGATAATTAAACATCAGAACACCTTAACAACTTGGCTACAAATAAGTGTTTAACACAGCCACAACTCCAAGTGCTTAGCTGAACATTAATTGCTCCATATTTAGAAGGATCTGCAAAGTCACTGAGAGCTGTCATTCGACTATGATTTTACCATGAGTCATTTTCTTTAAAGTGTTTAGCAGATAAGTAAATAATGGAAATATTGGATTAACAGACAGTATGTCAATGATTAAAGATTCAAGCTTCTCTTCCAAATACTTGTGCATTATTACCCGATCTCACATTTTCTCTGTAATGACGACAAGCTAAAAAATTGTTGCCAGCGCATGAAATCTTGAATGGATCACTCTGCCATTGACATTCAACTACCACTTGCTAAATAATTTAAATAACCCTCATACGCTGCTGTCCATTTTTCTCTTTCCAGGATTAAATTTAAGATTGATACAAGGTGTAATAACAATTAACCAACCATGCGCATCTTACAGTGAAGATGACAAACTAAACCGTAGTCGGCAGGATTTGAACCTGCGCGGGGAAACCCCAATGGATTTCAAGTCCATTGCCTTAACCACTCGGCCACGACTACTGGTGATGAAAAATGTATTTGCTGGAAATGACATTTTCTGCATTTTAAGATAATTTCATAATGAGTCGAAACTCTTACTTGACAATGTTTGAAATAATAGAGATTGTTACTAAAGTGCTTTGTAGGTCAGATAAAGAAATCATCAGGTCCCAACGAGATTAGAACTCGGATCTCTGAATTAAGTGATCAAAAGTGCTTGCCATTACACCAAGTTAGCCCTTTCCAAGAGGTTTTTGGAAATAATTCTCTCAGACTTTAGGCCACAAAAGAGTCAATTTGAATTGCATTTATCTGATGGCACCCTGCAACATATTTATTTTGGTTTAAACAGGTAAACACTTGTGTTAAAAAAAAAGAATTTGGAACAAGATTTTTTATCTGATTTATATGCAGAATTAAGTGCATGCTTTGTAAGTTTGTCCAAAGAACCGTGAATTTGGTGAACCTTTGCCTAGTTTCCAAAATAAATGTACAGGAATAAATTTAATAGTGTGCTGATTCACAGATTGAATTTTTTCAGTATTTTAGGGGGATAGCGTAGTAACCGAAATCTGTCATTTTACTATGTTTGCAGCACAAGAGAACACAAAAAAGTGCTTTGTAGGTGAAAAATAGAGACCATGAGATGTCACTGACATTTGAACTTGCCTCTCATCAACCTCCTGGCCACAATAACCTCTTGAAATCTAGTGCTCAGGTGGAGATTTTATTTCTGTATTTTGTAGGGATTTAAAAGTCGCTGAGAACAGTCATTTGACTATATTTGTAATAAGATAGATTATGAAGAAAGTGCTTGGTTAGTGAGAAAAACAAGTCATTAGGTGTTATTGATAATTAAACATCAGAACACCTTAACAACTTGGCTACAAATAAGTGTTTAACACAGCCACAACTCCAAGTGCTTAGCTGAACATTAATTGCTCCATATTTAGAAGGATCTGCAAAGTCACTGAGAGCTGTCATTCGACTATGATTTTACCATGAGTCATTTTCTTTAAAGTGTTTAGCAGATAAGTAAATAATGGAAATATTGGATTAACAGACAGTATGTCAATGATTAAAGATTCAAGCTTCTCTTCCAAATACTTGTGCATTATTACCCGATCTCACATTTTCTCTGTAATGACGACAAGCTAAAAAATTGTTGCCAGCGCATGAAATCTTGAATGGATCACTCTGCCATTGACATTCAACTACCACTTGCTAAATAATTTAAATAACCCTCATACGCTGCTGGAACACTTCTGTCCATATTTCTCTTTCCAGGATTAAATTTAAGATTGATACAAGGTGTAATAACAATTAACCAACCATGCGCATCTTTCAGTGAAGATGACAAACTAAACCGTAGTCGGCAGGATTTGAACCTGCGCGGGGAAACCCCAATGGATTTCAAGTCCATCGCCTTAACCACTCGGCCACGACTACTGGTGATGAAAAATGTGTTTGCTGGAAATGACATTTTCTGCATTTTAAGATAATTTCATAATGAGTGGAAACTCTTACTTGACAATGTTTGAAATAATAGAGATTGTTACTAAAGTGCTTTGTAGGTCAGATAAAGAAATCATCAGGTCCCAACGAGATTAGAACTCGGATCTCTGAATTAAGTGATCAAAAGTGCTTGCCATTACACCAAGTTAGCCCTTTCCAAGAGGTTTTTGGAAATAATTCTCTCAGACTTTAGGCCACAAAAGAGTCAATTTGAATTGCATTTATCTGATGGCACCCTGCAACATATTTATTTTGGTTTAAACAGGTAAACACTTGTGTTAAAAAAAAAGAATTTGGAACAAGATTTTTTATCTGATTTATATGCAGAATTAAGTGCATGCTTTGTAAGTTTGTCCAAAGAACCGTGAATTTGGTGAACCTTTGCCTAGTTTCCAAAATAAATGTACAGGAATAAATTTAATAGTGTGCTGATTCACAGATTGAATTTTTTCAGTATTTTAGGGGGATAGCGTAGTAACCGAAATCTGTCATTTTACTATGTTTGCAGCACAAGAGAACACAAAAAAGTGCTTTGTAGGTGAAAAATAGAGACCATGAGATGTCACTGACATTTGAACTTGCCTCTCATCAACCTCCTGGCCACAATAACCTCTTGAAATCTAGTGCTCAGGTGGAGATTTTATTTCTGTATTTTGTAGGGATTTAAAAGTCGCTGAGAACAGTCATTTGACTATATTTGTAATAAGATAGATTATGAAGAAAGTGCTTGGTTAGTGAGAAAAAGAAGTCATTAGGTGTTATTGATAATTAAACATCAGAACACCTTAACAACTTGGCTACAAATAAGTGTTTAACACAGCCACAACTCCAAGTGCTTAGCTGAACATTAATTGCTCCATATTTAGAAGGATCTGCAAAGTCACTGAGAGCTGTCATTCGACTATGATTTTAACATGAGTCATTTTCTTTAAAGTGTTTAGCAGATAAGTAAATAATGGAAATATTGGATTAACAGACAGTATGTCAATGATTAAAGATTCAAGCTTCTCTTCCAAATACTTGTGCATTATTACCCGATCTCACATTTTCTCTGTAATGACGACAAGCTAAAAAATTGTTGCCAGCGCATGAAATCTTGAATGGATCACTCTGCCATTGACATTCAACTACCACTTGCTAAATAATTTAAATAACCCTCATACGCTGCTGTCCATATTTCTCTTTCCAGGATTAAATTTAAGATTGATACAAGGTGTAATAACAATTAACCAACCATGCGCATCTTTCAGTGAAGATGACAAACTAAACCGTAGTCGGCAGGATTTGAACCTGCGCGGGGAAACCCCAATGGATTTCAAGTCCATCGCCTTAACCACTCGGCCACGACTACTGGTGATGAAAAATGTGTTTGCTGGAAATGACATTTTCTGCATTTTAAGATAATTTCATAATGAGTGGAAACTCTTACTTGACAATGTTTGAAATAATAGAGATTGTTACTAAAGTGCTTTGTAGGTCAGATAAAGAAATCATCAGGTCCCAACGAGATTAGAACTCGGATCTCTGAATTAAGTGATCAAAAGTGCTTGCCATTACACCAAGTTAGCCCTTTCCAAGAGGTTTTTGGAAATAATTCTCTCAGACTTTAGGCCACAAAAGAGTCAATTTGAATTGCATTTATCTGATGGCACCCTGCAACATATTTATTTTGGTTTAAACAGGTAAACACTTGTGTTAAAAAAAAAGAATTTGGAACAAGATTTTTTATCTGATTTATATGCAGAATTAAGTGCATGCTTTGTAAGTTTGTCCAAAGAACCGTGAATTTGGTGAACCTTTGCCTAGTTTCCAAAATAAATGTACAGGAATAAATTTAATAGTGTGCTGATTCACAGATTGAATTTTTTCAGTATTTTAGGGGGATAGCGTAGTAACCGAAATCTGTCATTTTACTATGTTTGCAGCACAAGAGAACACAAAAAAGTGCTTTGTAGGTGAAAAATAGAGACCATGAGATGTCACTGACATTTGAACTTGCCTCTCATCAACCTCCTGGCCACAATAACCTCTTGAAATCTAGTGCTCAGGTGGAGATTTTATTTCTGTATTTTGTAGGGATTTAAAAGTCGCTGAGAACAGTCATTTGACTATATTTGTAATAAGATAGATTATGAAGAAAGTGCTTGGTTAGTGAGAAAAAGAAGTCATTAGGTGTTATTGATAATTAAACATCAGAACACCTTAACAACTTGGCTACAAATAAGTGTTTAACACAGCCACAACTCCAAGTGCTTAGCTGAACATTAATTGCTCCATATTTAGAAGGATCTGCAAAGTCACTGAGAGCTGTCATTCGACTATGATTTTAACATGAGTCATTTTCTTTAAAGTGTTTAGCAGATAAGTAAATAATGGAAATATTGGATTAACAGACAGTATGTCAATGATTAAAGATTCAAGCTTCTCTTCCAAATACTTGTGCATTATTACCCGATCTCACATTTTCTCTGTAATGACGACAAGCTAAAAAATTGTTGCCAGCGCATGAAATCTTGAATGGATCACTCTGCCATTGACATTCAACTACCACTTGCTAAATAATTTAAATAACCCTCATACGCTGCTGTCCATTTTTCTCTTTCCAGGATTAAATTTAAGATTGATACAAGGTGTAATAACAATTAATCAACCATGCGCATCTTACAGTGAAGATGACAAACTAAACCGTAGTCGGCAGGATTTGAACCTGCGCGGGGAAACCCCAATGGATTTCAAGTCCATCGCCTTAACCACTCGGCCACGACTACTGGTGATGAAAAATGTGTTTGCTGGAAATGACATTTTCTGCATTTTAAGATAATTTCATAATGAGTGGAAACTCTTACTTGACAATGTTTGAAATAATAGAGATTGTTACTAAAGTGCTTTGTAGGTCAGATAAAGAAATCATCAGGTCCCAACGAGATTAGAACTCGGATCTCTGAATTAAGTGATCAAAAGTGCAGTGAAGATGACAAACTAAACCGTAGTCGGCAGGATTTGAACCTGCGCGGGGAAACCCCAATGGATTTCAAGTCCATCGCCTTAACCACTCGGCCACGACTACTGGTGATGAAAAATGTGTTTGCTGGAAATGACATTTTCTGCATTTTAAGATAATTTCATAATGAGTGGAAACTCTTACTTGACAATGTTTGAAATAATAGAGATTGTTACTAAAGTGCTTTGTAGGTCAGATAAAGAAATCATCAGGTCCCAACGAGATTAGAACTCGGATCTCTGAATTAAGTGATCAAAAGTGCTTGCCATTACACCAAGTTAGCCCTTTCCAAGAGGTTTTTGGAAATAATTCTCTCAGACTTTAGGCCACAAAAGAGTCAATTTGAATTGCATTTATCTGATGGCACCCTGCAACATATTTATTTTGGTTTAAACAGGTAAACACTTGTGTTAAAAAAAAAGAATTTGGAACAAGATTTTTTATCTGATTTATATGCAGAATTAAGTGCATGCTTTGTAAGTTTGTCCAAAGAACCGTGAATTTGGTGAACCTTTGCCTAGTTTCCAAAATAAATGTACAGGAATAAATTTAATAGTGTGCTGATTCACAGATTGAATTTTTTCAGTATTTTAGGGGGATAGCGTAGTAACCGAAATCTGTCATTTTACTATGTTTGCAGCACAAGAGAACACAAAAAAGTGCTTTGTAGGTGAAAAATAGAGACCATGAGATGTCACTGACATTTGAACTTGCCTCTCATCAACCTCCTGGCCACAATAACCTCTTGAAATCTAGTGCTCAGGTGGAGATTTTATTTCTGTATTTTGTAGGGATTTAAAAGTCGCTGAGAACAGTCATTTGACTATATTTGTAATAAGATAGATTATGAAGAAAGTGCTTGGTTAGTGAGAAAAAGAAGTCATTAGGTGTTATTGATAATTAAACATCAGAACACCTTAACAACTTGGCTACAAATAAGTGTTTAACACAGCCACAACTCCAAGTGCTTAGCTGAACATTAATTGCTCCATATTTAGAAGGATCTGCAAAGTCACTGAGAGCTGTCATTCGACTATGATTTTAACATGAGTCATTTTCTTTAAAGTGTTTAGCAGATAAGTAAATAATGGAAATATTGGATTAACAGACAGTATGTCAATGATTAAAGATTCAAGCTTCTCTTCCAAATACTTGTGCATTATTACCCGATCTCACATTTTCTCTGTAATGACGACAAGCTAAAAAATTGTTGCCAGCGCATGAAATCTTGAATGGATCACTCTGCCATTGACATTCAACTACCACTTGCTAAATAATTTAAATAACCCTCATACGCTGCTGTCCATTTTTCTCTTTCCAGGATTAAATTTAAGATTGATACAAGGTGTAATAACAATTAATCAACCATGCGCATCTTACAGTGAAGATGACAAACTAAACCGTAGTCGGCAGGATTTGAACCTGCGCGGGGAAACCCCAATGGATTTCAAGTCCATCGCCTTAACCACTCGGCCACGACTACTGGTGATGAAAAATGTGTTTGCTGGAAATGACATTTTCTGCATTTTAAGATAATTTCATAATGAGTGGAAACTCTTACTTGACAATGTTTGAAATAATAGAGATTGTTACTAAAGTGCTTTGTAGGTCAGATAAAGAAATCATCAGGTCCCAACGAGATTAGAACTCGGATCTCTGAATTAAGTGATCAAAAGTGCTTGCCATTACACCAAGTTAGCCCTTTCCAAGAGGTTTTTGGAAATAATTCTCTCAGACTTTAGGCCACAAAAGAGTCAATTTGAATTGCATTTATCTGATGGCACCCTGCAACATATTTATTTTGGTTTAAACAGGTAAACACTTGTGTTAAAAAAAAAGAATTTGGAACAAGATTTTTTATCTGATTTATATGCAGAATTAAGTGCATGCTTTGTAAGTTTGTCCAAAGAACCGTGAATTTGGTGAACCTTTGCCTAGTTTCCAAAATAAATGTACAGGAATAAATTTAATAGTGTGCTGATTCACAGATTGAATTTTTTCAGTATTTTAGGGGGATAGCGTAGTAACCGAAATCTGTCATTTTACTATGTTTGCAGCACAAGAGAACACAAAAAAGTGCTTTGTAGGTGAAAAATAGAGACCATGAGATGTCACTGACATTTGAACTTGCCTCTCATCAACCTCCTGGCCACAATAACCTCTTGAAATCTAGTGCTCAGGTGGAGATTTTATTTCTGTATTTTGTAGGGATTTAAAAGTCGCTGAGAACAGTCATTTGACTATATTTGTAATAAGATAGATTATGAAGAAAGTGCTTGGTTAGTGAGAAAAAGAAGTCATTAGGTGTTATTGATAATTAAACATCAGAACACCTTAACAACTTGGCTACAAATAAGTGTTTAACACAGCCACAACTCCAAGTGCTTAGCTGAACATTAATTGCTCCATATTTAGAAGGATCTGCAAAGTCACTGAGAGCTGTCATTCGACTATGATTTTAACATGAGTCATTTTCTTTAAAGTGTTTAGCAGATAAGTAAATAATGGAAATATTGGATTAACAGACAGTATGTCAATGATTAAAGATTCAAGCTTCTCTTCCAAATACTTGTGCATTATTACCCGATCTCACATTTTCTCTGTAATGACGACAAGCTAAAAAATTGTTGCCAGTGCATGAAATCTTGAATGGATCACTCTGCCATTGACATTCAACTACCACTTGCTAAATAATTTAAATAACCCTCATACGCTGCTGGAACACTTCTGTCCATATTTCTCTTTCCAGGATTAAATTTAAGATTGATACAAGGTGTAATAACAATTAACCAACCATGCGCATCTTTCAGTGAAGATGACAAACTAAACCGTAGTCGGCAGGATTTGAACCTGCGCGGGGAAACCCCAATGGATTTCAAGTCCATCGCCTTAACCACTCGGCCACGACTACTGGTGATGAAAAATGTGTTTGCTGGAAATGACATTTTCTGCATTTTAAGATAATTTCATAATGAGTGGAAACTCTTACTTGACAATGTTTGAAATAATAGAGATTGTTACTAAAGTGCTTTGTAGGTCAGATAAAGAAATCATCAGGTCCCAACGAGATTAGAACTCGGATCTCTGAATTAAGTGATCAAAAGTGCTTGCCATTACACCAAGTTAGCCCTTTCCAAGAGGTTTTTGGAAATAATTCTCTCAGACTTTAGGCCACAAAAGAGTCAATTTGAATTGCATTTATCTGATGGCACCCTGCAACATATTTATTTTGGTTTAAACAGGTAAACACTTGTGTTAAAAAAAAAGAATTTGGAACAAGATTTTTTATCTGATTTATATGCAGAATTAAGTGCATGCTTTGTAAGTTTGTCCAAAGAACCGTGAATTTGGTGAACCTTTGCCTAGTTTCCAAAATAAATGTACAGGAATAAATTTAATAGTGTGCTGATTCACAGATTGAATTTTTTCAGTATTTTAGGGGGATAGCGTAGTAACCGAAATCTGTCATTTTACTATGTTTGCAGCACAAGAGAACACAAAAAAGTGCTTTGTAGGTGAAAAATAGAGACCATGAGATGTCACTGACATTTGAACTTGCCTCTCATCAACCTCCTGGCCACAATAACCTCTTGAAATCTAGTGCTCAGGTGGAGATTTTATTTCTGTATTTTGTAGGGATTTAAAAGTCGCTGAGAACAGTCATTTGACTATATTTGTAATAAGATAGATTATGAAGAAAGTGCTTGGTTAGTGAGAAAAAGAAGTCATTAGGTGTTATTGATAATTAAACATCAGAACACCTTAACAACTTGGCTACAAATAAGTGTTTAACACAGCCACAACTCCAAGTGCTTAGCTGAACATTAATTGCTCCATATTTAGAAGGATCTGCAAAGTCACTGAGAGCTGTCATTCGACTATGATTTTAACATGAGTCATTTTCTTTAAAGTGTTTAGCAGATAAGTAAATAATGGAAATATTGGATTAACAGACAGTATGTCAATGATTAAAGATTCAAGCTTCTCTTCCAAATACTTGTGCATTATTACCCGATCTCACATTTTCTCTGTAATGACGACAAGCTAAAAAATTGTTGCCAGCGCATGAAATCTTGAATGGATCACTCTGCCATTGACATTCAACTACCACTTGCTAAATAATTTAAATAACCCTCATACGCTGCTGTCCATTTTTCTCTTTCCAGGATTAAATTTAAGATTGATACAAGGTGTAATAACAATTAATCAACCATGCGCATCTTACAGTGAAGATGACAAACTAAACCGTAGTCGGCAGGATTTGAACCTGCGCGGGGAAACCCCAATGGATTTCAAGTCCATCGCCTTAACCACTCGGCCACGACTACTGGTGATGAAAAATGTGTTTGCTGGAAATGACATTTTCTGCATTTTAAGATAATTTCATAATGAGTGGAAACTCTTACTTGACAATGTTTGAAATAATAGAGATTGTTACTAAAGTGCTTTGTAGGTCAGATAAAGAAATCATCAGGTCCCAACGAGATTAGAACTCGGATCTCTGAATTAAGTGATCAAAAGTGCAGTGAAGATGACAAACTAAACCGTAGTCGGCAGGATTTGAACCTGCGCGGGGAAACCCCAATGGATTTCAAGTCCATCGCCTTAACCACTCGGCCACGACTACTGGTGATGAAAAATGTGTTTGCTGGAAATGACATTTTCTGCATTTTAAGATAATTTCATAATGAGTGGAAACTCTTACTTGACAATGTTTGAAATAATAGAGATTGTTACTAAAGTGCTTTGTAGGTCAGATAAAGAAATCATCAGGTCCCAACGAGATTAGAACTCGGATCTCTGAATTAAGTGATCAAAAGTGCTTGCCATTACACCAAGTTAGCCCTTTCCAAGAGGTTTTTGGAAATAATTCTCTCAGACTTTAGGCCACAAAAGAGTCAATTTGAATTGCATTTATCTGATGGCACCCTGCAACATATTTATTTTGGTTTAAACAGGTAAACACTTGTGTTAAAAAAAAAGAATTTGGAACAAGATTTTTTATCTGATTTATATGCAGAATTAAGTGCATGCTTTGTAAGTTTGTCCAAAGAACCGTGAATTTGGTGAACCTTTGCCTAGTTTCCAAAATAAATGTACAGGAATAAATTTAATAGTGTGCTGATTCACAGATTGAATTTTTTCAGTATTTTAGGGGGATAGCGTAGTAACCGAAATCTGTCATTTTACTATGTTTGCAGCACAAGAGAACACAAAAAAGTGCTTTGTAGGTGAAAAATAGAGACCATGAGATGTCACTGACATTTGAACTTGCCTCTCATCAACCTCCTGGCCACAATAACCTCTTGAAATCTAGTGCTCAGGTGGAGATTTTATTTCTGTATTTTGTAGGGATTTAAAAGTCGCTGAGAACAGTCATTTGACTATATTTGTAATAAGATAGATTATGAAGAAAGTGCTTGGTTAGTGAGAAAAAGAAGTCATTAGGTGTTATTGATAATTAAACATCAGAACACCTTAACAACTTGGCTACAAATAAGTGTTTAACACAGCCACAACTCCAAGTGCTTAGCTGAACATTAATTGCTCCATATTTAGAAGGATCTGCAAAGTCACTGAGAGCTGTCATTCGACTATGATTTTAACATGAGTCATTTTCTTTAAAGTGTTTAGCAGATAAGTAAATAATGGAAATATTGGATTAACAGACAGTATGTCAATGATTAAAGATTCAAGCTTCTCTTCCAAATACTTGTGCATTATTACCCGATCTCACATTTTCTCTGTAATGACGACAAGCTAAAAAATTGTTGCCAGCGCATGAAATCTTGAATGGATCACTCTGCCATTGACATTCAACTACCACTTGCTAAATAATTTAAATAACCCTCATACGCTGCTGTCCATTTTTCTCTTTCCAGGATTAAATTTAAGATTGATACAAGGTGTAATAACAATTAATCAACCATGCGCATCTTACAGTGAAGATGACAAACTAAACCTTAGTCGGCAGGATTTGAACCTGCGCGGGGAAACCCCAATGGATTTCAAGTCCATCGCCTTAACCACTCGGCCACGACTACTGGTGATGAAAAATGTGTTTGCTGGAAATGACATTTTCTGCATTTTAAGATAATTTCATAATGAGTGGAAACTCTTACTTGACAATGTTTGAAATAATAGAGATTGTTACTAAAGTGCTTTGTAGGTCAGATAAAGAAATCATCAGGTCCCAACGAGATTAGAACTCGGATCTCTGAATTAAGTGATCAAAAGTGCTTGCCATTACACCAAGTTAGCCCTTTCCAAGAGGTTTTTGGAAATAATTCTCTCAGACTTTAGGCCACAAAAGAGTCAATTTGAATTGCATTTATCTGATGGCACCCTGCAACATATTTATTTTGGTTTAAACAGGTAAACACTTGTGTTAAAAAAAAAGAATTTGGAACAAGATTTTTTATCTGATTTATATGCAGAATTAAGTGCATGCTTTGTAAGTTTGTCCAAAGAACCGTGAATTTGGTGAACCTTTGCCTAGTTTCCAAAATAAATGTACAGGAATAAATTTAATAGTGTGCTGATTCACAGATTGAATTTTTTCAGTATTTTAGGGGGATAGCGTAGTAACCGAAATCTGTCATTTTACTATGTTTGCAGCACAAGAGAACACAAAAAAGTGCTTTGTAGGTGAAAAATAGAGACCATGAGATGTCACTGACATTTGAACTTGCCTCTCATCAACCTCCTGGCCACAATAACCTCTTGAAATCTAGTGCTCAGGTGGAGATTTTATTTCTGTATTTTGTAGGGATTTAAAAGTCGCTGAGAACAGTCATTTGACTATATTTGTAATAAGATAGATTATGAAGAAAGTGCTTGGTTAGTGAGAAAAAGAAGTCATTAGGTGTTATTGATAATTAAACATCAGAACACCTTAACAACTTGGCTACAAATAAGTGTTTAACACAGCCACAACTCCAAGTGCTTAGCTGAACATTAATTGCTCCATATTTAGAAGGATCTGCAAAGTCACTGAGAGCTGTCATTCGACTATGATTTTAACATGAGTCATTTTCTTTAAAGTGTTTAGCAGATAAGTAAATAATGGAAATATTGGATTAACAGACAGTATGTCAATGATTAAAGATTCAAGCTTCTCTTCCAAATACTTGTGCATTATTACCCGATCTCACATTTTCTCTGTAATGACGACAAGCTAAAAAATTGTTGCCAGCGCATGAAATCTTGAATGGATCACTCTGCCATTGACATTCAACTACCACTTGCTAAATAATTTAAATAACCCTCATACGCTGCTGGAACACTTCTGTCCATATTTCTCTTTCCAGGATTAAATTTAAGATTGATACAAGGTGTAATAACAATTAACCAACCATGCGCATCTTTCAGTGAAGATGACAAACTAAACCGTAGTCGGCAGGATTTGAACCTGCGCGGGGAAACCCCAATGGATTTCAAGTCCATCACCTTAACCACTCGGCCACGACTACTGGTGATGAAAAATGTGTTTGCTGGAAATGACATTT
Source organism: Mixophyes fleayi (assembly GCF_038048845.1). NCBI lineage: Eukaryota > Metazoa > Chordata > Amphibia > Anura > Limnodynastidae > Mixophyes > Mixophyes fleayi. The sequence continues at coordinate 44,457,748 of NC_134411.1, read as the reverse complement.
TCTGCATTTTAAGATAATTTCATAATGAGTGGAAACTCTTACTTGACAATGTTTGAAATAATAGAGATTGTTACTAAAGTGCTTTGTAGGTCAGATAAAGAAATCATCAGGTCCCAACGAGATTAGAACTCGGATCTCTGAATTAAGTGATCAAAAGTGCTTGCCATTACACCAAGTTAGCCCTTTCCAAGAGGTTTTTGGAAATAATTCTCTCAGACTTTAGGCCACAAAAGAGTCAATTTGAATTGCATTTATCTGATGGCACCCTGCAACATATTTATTTTGGTTTAAACAGGTAAACACTTGTGTTAAAAAAAAAGAATTTGGAACAAGATTTTTTATCTGATTTATATGCAGAATTAAGTGCATGCTTTGTAAGTTTGTCCAAAGAACCGTGAATTTGGTGAACCTTTGCCTAGTTTCCAAAATAAATGTACAGGAATAAATTTAATAGTGTGCTGATTCACAGATTGAATTTTTTCAGTATTTTAGGGGGATAGCGTAGTAACCGAAATCTGTCATTTTACTATGTTTGCAGCACAAGAGAACACAAAAAAGTGCTTTGTAGGTGAAAAATAGAGACCATGAGATGTCACTGACATTTGAACTTGCCTCTCATCAACCTCCTGGCCACAATAACCTCTTGAAATCTAGTGCTCAGGTGGAGATTTTATTTCTGTATTTTGTAGGGATTTAAAAGTCGCTGAGAACAGTCATTTGACTATATTTGTAATAAGATAGATTATGAAGAAAGTGCTTGGTTAGTGAGAAAAAGAAGTCATTAGGTGTTATTGATAATTAAACATCAGAACACCTTAACAACTTGGCTACAAATAAGTGTTTAACACAGCCACAACTCCAAGTGCTTAGCTGAACATTAATTGCTCCATATTTAGAAGGATCTGCAAAGTCACTGAGAGCTGTCATTCGACTATGATTTTAACATGAGTCATTTTCTTTAAAGTGTTTAGCAGATAAGTAAATAATGGAAATATTGGATTAACAGACAGTATGTCAATGATTAAAGATTCAAGCTTCTCTTCCAAATACTTGTGCATTATTACCCGATCTCACATTTTCTCTGTAATGACGACAAGCTAAAAAATTGTTGCCAGCGCATGAAATCTTGAATGGATCACTCTGCCATTGACATTCAACTACCACTTGCTAAATAATTTAAATAACCCTCATACGCTGCTGGAACACTTCTGTCCATATTTCTCTTTCCAGGATTAAATTTAAGATTGATACAAGGTGTAATAACAATTAACCAACCATGCGCATCTTTCAGTGAAGATGACAAACTAAACCGTAGTCGGCAGGATTTGAACCTGCGCGGGGAAACCCCAATGGATTTCAAGTCCATCGCCTTAACCACTCGGCCACGACTACTGGTGATGAAAAATGTGTTTGCTGGAAATGACATTTTCTGCATTTTAAGATAATTTCATAATGAGTGGAAACTCTTACTTGACAATGTTTGAAATAATAGAGATTGTTACTAAAGTGCTTTGTAGGTCAGATAAAGAAATCATCAGGTCCCAACGAGATTAGAACTCGGATCTCTGAATTAAGTGATCAAAAGTGCTTGCCATTACACCAAGTTAGCCCTTTCCAAGAGGTTTTTGGAAATAATTCTCTCAGACTTTAGGCCACAAAAGAGTCAATTTGAATTGCATTTATCTGATGGCACCCTGCAACATATTTATTTTGGTTTAAACAGGTAAACACTTGTGTTAAAAAAAAAGAATTTGGAACAAGATTTTTTATCTGATTTATATGCAGAATTAAGTGCATGCTTTGTAAGTTTGTCCAAAGAACCGTGAATTTGGTGAACCTTTGCCTAGTTTCCAAAATAAATGTACAGGAATAAATTTAATAGTGTGCTGATTCACAGATTGAATTTTTTCAGTATTTTAGGGGGATAGCGTAGTAACCGAAATCTGTCATTTTATTATGTTTGCAGCACAAGAGAACACAAAAAAGTGCTTTGTAGGTGAAAAATAGAGACCATGAGATGTCACTGACATTTGAACTTGCCTCTCATCAACCTCCTGGCCACAATAACCTCTTGAAATCTAGTGCTCAGGTGGAGATTTTATTTCTGTATTTTGTAGGGATTTAAAAGTCGCTGAGAACAGTCATTTGACTATATTTGTAATAAGATAGATTATGAAGAAAGTGCTTGGTTAGTGAGAAAAAGAAGTCATTAGGTGTTATTGATAATTAAACATCAGAACACCTTAACAACTTGGCTACAAATAAGTGTTTAACACAGCCACAACTCCAAGTGCTTAGCTGAACATTAATTGCTCCATATTTAGAAGGATCTGCAAAGTCACTGAGAGCTGTCATTCGACTATGATTTTAACATGAGTCATTTTCTTTAAAGTGTTTAGCAGATAAGTAAATAATGGAAATATTGGATTAACAGACAGTATGTCAATGATTAAAGATTCAAGCTTCTCTTCCAAATACTTGTGCATTATTACCCGATCTCACATTTTCTCTGTAATGACGACAAGCTAAAAAATTGTTGCCAGCGCATGAAATCTTGAATGGATCACTCTGCCATTGACATTCAACTACCACTTGCTAAATAATTTAAATAACCCTCATACGCTGCTGGAACACTTCTGTCCATATTTCTCTTTCCAGGATTAAATTTAAGATTGATACAAGGTGTAATAACAATTAACCAACCATGCGCATCTTTCAGTGAAGATGACAAACTAAACCGTAGTCGGCAGGATTTGAACCTGCGCGGGGAAACCCCAATGGATTTCAAGTCCATCGCCTTAACCACTCGGCCACGACTACTGGTGATGAAAAATGTGTTTGCTGGAAATGACATTTTCTGCATTTTAAGATAATTTCATAATGAGTGGAAACTCTTACTTGACAATGTTTGAAATAATAGAGATTGTTACTAAAGTGCTTTGTAGGTCAGATAAAGAAATCATCAGGTCCCAACGAGATTAGAACTCGGATCTCTGAATTAAGTGATCAAAAGTGCTTGCCATTACACCAAGTTAGCCCTTTCCAAGAGGTTTTTGGAAATAATTCTCTCAGACTTTAGGCCACAAAAGAGTCAATTTGAATTGCATTTATCTGATGGCACCCTGCAACATATTTATTTTGGTTTAAACAGGTAAACACTTGTGTTAAAAAAAAGAATTTGGAACAAGATTTTTTATCTGATTTATATGCAGAATTAAGTGCATGCTTTGTAAGTTTGTCCAAAGAACCGTGAATTTGGTGAACCTTTGCCTAGTTTCCAAAATAAATGTACAGGAATAAATTTAATAGTGTGCTGATTCACAGATTGAATTTTTTCAGTATTTTAGGGGGATAGCGTAGTAACCGAAATCTGTCATTTTACTATGTTTGCAGCACAAGAGAACACAAAAAAGTGCTTTGTAGGTGAAAAATAGAGACCATGAGATGTCACTGACATTTGAACTTGCCTCTCATCAACCTCCTGGCCACAATAACCTCTTGAAATCTAGTGCTCAGGTGGAGATTTTATTTCTGTATTTTGTAGGGATTTAAAAGTCGCTGAGAACAGTCATTTGACTATATTTGTAATAAGATAGATTATGAAGAAAGTGCTTGGTTAGTGAGAAAAAGAAGTCATTAGGTGTTATTGATAATTAAACATCAGAACACCTTAACAACTTGGCTACAAATAAGTGTTTAACACAGCCACAACTCCAAGTGCTTAGCTGAACATTAATTGCTCCATATTTAGAAGGATCTGCAAAGTCACTGAGAGCTGTCATTCGACTATGATTTTAACATGAGTCATTTTCTTTAAAGTGTTTAGCAGATAAGTAAATAATGGAAATATTGGATTAACAGACAGTATGTCAATGATTAAAGATTCAAGCTTCTCTTCCAAATACTTGTGCATTATTACCCGATCTCACATTTTCTCTGTAATGACGACAAGCTAAAAAATTGTTGCCAGCGCATGAAATCTTGAATGGATCACTCTGCCATTGACATTCAACTACCACTTGCTAAATAATTTAAATAACCCTCATACGCTGCTGGAACACTTCTGTCCATATTTCTCTTTCCAGGATTAAATTTAAGATTGATACAAGGTGTAATAACAATTAACCAACCATGCGCATCTTTCAGTGAAGATGACAAACTAAACCGTAGTCGGCAGGATTTGAACCTGCGCGGGGAAACCCCAATGGATTTCAAGTCCATCGCCTTAACCACTCGGCCACGACTACTGGTGATGAAAAATGTGTTTGCTGGAAATGACATTTTCTGCATTTTAAGATAATTTCATAATGAGTGGAAACTCTTACTTGACAATGTTTGAAATAATAGAGATTGTTACTAAAGTGCTTTGTAGGTCAGATAAAGAAATCATCAGGTCCCAACGAGATTAGAACTCGGATCTCTGAATTAAGTGATCAAAAGTGCTTGCCATTACACCAAGTTAGCCCTTTCCAAGAGGTTTTTGGAAATAATTCTCTCAGACTTTAGGCCACAAAAGAGTCAATTTGAATTGCATTTATCTGATGGCACCCTGCAACATATTTATTTTGGTTTAAACAGGTAAACACTTGTGTTAAAAAAAAGAATTTGGAACAAGATTTTTTATCTGATTTATATGCAGAATTAAGTGCATGCTTTGTAAGTTTGTCCAAAGAACCGTGAATTTGGTGAACCTTTGCCTAGTTTCCAAAATAAATGTACAGGAATAAATTTAATAGTGTGCTGATTCACAGATTGAATTTTTTCAGTATTTTAGGGGGATAGCGTAGTAACCGAAATCTGTCATTTTACTATGTTTGCAGCACAAGAGAACACAAAAAAGTGCTTTGTAGGTGAAAAATAGAGACCATGAGATGTCACTGACATTTGAACTTGCCTCTCATCAACCTCCTGGCCACAATAACCTCTTGAAATCTAGTGCTCAGGTGGAGATTTTATTTCTGTATTTTGTAGGGATTTAAAAGTCGCTGAGAACAGTCATTTGACTATATTTGTAATAAGATAGATTATGAAGAAAGTGCTTGGTTAGTGAGAAAAAGAAGTCATTAGGTGTTATTGATAATTAAACATCAGAACACCTTAACAACTTGGCTACAAATAAGTGTTTAACACAGCCACAACTCCAAGTGCTTAGCTGAACATTAATTGCTCCATATTTAGAAGGATCTGCAAAGTCACTGAGAGCTGTCATTCGACTATGATTTTAACATGAGTCATTTTCTTTAAAGTGTTTAGCAGATAAGTAAATAATGGAAATATTGGATTAACAGACAGTATGTCAATGATTAAAGATTCAAGCTTCTCTTCCAAATACTTGTGCATTATTACCCGATCTCACATTTTCTCTGTAATGACGACAAGCTAAAAAATTGTTGCCAGCGCATGAAATCTTGAATGGATCACTCTGCCATTGACATTCAACTACCACTTGCTAAATAATTTAAATAACCCTCATACGCTGCTGTCCATTTTTCTCTTTCCAGGATTAAATTTAAGATTGATACAAGGTGTAATAACAATTAATCAACCATGCGCATCTTACAGTGAAGATGACAAACTAAACCGTAGTCGGCAGGATTTGAACCGGCGCGGGGAAACCCCAATGGATTTCAAGTCCATCGCCTTAACCACTCGGCCACGACTACTGGTGATTAAAAATGTGTTTGCTGGAAATGACATTTTCTGCATTTTAAGATAATTTCATAATGAGTGGAAACTCTTACTTGACAATGTTTGAAATAATAGAGATTGTTACTAAAGTGCTTTGTAGGTCAGATAAAGAAATCATCAGGTCCCAACGAGATTAGAACTCGGATCTCTGAATTAAGTGATCAAAAGTGCTTGCCATTACACCAAGTTAGCCCTTTCCAAGAGGTTTTTGGAAATAATTCTCTCAGACTTTAGGCCACAAAAGAGTCAATTTGAATTGCATTTATCTGATGGCACCCTGCAACATATTTATTTTGGTTTAAACAGGTAAACACTTGTGTTAAAAAAAAAGAATTTGGAACAAGATTTTTTATCTGATTTATATGCAGAATTAAGTGCATGCTTTGTAAGTTTGTCCAAAGAACCGTGAATTTGGTGAACCTTTGCCTAGTTTCCAAAATAAATGTACAGGAATAAATTTAATAGTGTGCTGATTCACAGATTGAATTTTTTCAGTATTTTAGGGGGATAGCGTAGTAACCGAAATCTGTCATTTTATTATGTTTGCAGCACAAGAGAACACAAAAAAGTGCTTTGTAGGTGAAAAATAGAGACCATGAGATGTCACTGACATTTGAACTTGCCTCTCATCAACCTCCTGGCCACAATAACCTCTTGAAATCTAGTGCTCAGGTGGAGATTTTATTTCTGTATTTTGTAGGGATTTAAAAGTCGCTGAGAACAGTCATTTGACTATATTTGTAATAAGATAGATTATGAAGAAAGTGCTTGGTTAGTGAGAAAAAGAAGTCATTAGGTGTTATTGATAATTAAACATCAGAACACCTTAACAACTTGGCTACAAATAAGTGTTTAACACAGCCACAACTCCAAGTGCTTAGCTGAACATTAATTGCTCCATATTTAGAAGGATCTGCAAAGTCACTGAGAGCTGTCATTCGACTATGATTTTAACATGAGTCATTTTCTTTAAAGTGTTTAGCAGATAAGTAAATAATGGAAATATTGGATTAACAGACAGTATGTCAATGATTAAAGATTCAAGCTTCTCTTCCAAATACTTGTGCATTATTACCCGATCTCACATTTTCTCTGTAATGACGACAAGCTAAAAAATTGTTGCCAGCGCATGAAATCTTGAATGGATCACTCTGCCATTGACATTCAACTACCACTTGCTAAATAATTTAAATAACCCTCATACGCTGCTGGAACACTTCTGTCCATATTTCTCTTTCCAGGATTAAATTTAAGATTGATACAAGGTGTAATAACAATTAACCAACCATGCGCATCTTTCAGTGAAGATGACAAACTAAACCGTAGTCGGCAGGATTTGAACCTGCGCGGGGAAACCCCAATGGATTTCAAGTCCATCGCCTTAACCACTCGGCCACGACTACTGGTGATGAAAAATGTGTTTGCTGGAAATGACATTTTCTGCATTTTAAGATAATTTCATAATGAGTGGAAACTCTTACTTGACAATGTTTGAAATAATAGAGATTGTTACTAAAGTGCTTTGTAGGTCAGATAAAGAAATCATCAGGTCCCAACGAGATTAGAACTCGGATCTCTGAATTAAGTGATCAAAAGTGCTTGCCATTACACCAAGTTAGCCCTTTCCAAGAGGTTTTTGGAAATAATTCTCTCAGACTTTAGGCCACAAAAGAGTCAATTTGAATTGCATTTATCTGATGGCACCCTGCAACATATTTATTTTGGTTTAAACAGGTAAACACTTGTGTTAAAAAAAAAGAATTTGGAACAAGATTTTTTATCTGATTTATATGCAGAATTAAGTGCATGCTTTGTAAGTTTGTCCAAAGAACCGTGAATTTGGTGAACCTTTGCCTAGTTTCCAAAATAAATGTACAGGAATAAATTTAATAGTGTGCTGATTCACAGATTGAATTTTTTCAGTATTTTAGGGGGATAGCGTAGTAACCGAAATCTGTCATTTTACTATGTTTGCAGCACAAGAGAACACAAAAAAGTGCTTTGTAGGTGAAAAATAGAGACCATGAGATGTCACTGACATTTGAACTTGCCTCTCATCAACCTCCTGGCCACAATAACCTCTTGAAATCTAGTGCTCAGGTGGAGATTTTATTTCTGTATTTTGTAGGGATTTAAAAGTCGCTGAGAACAGTCATTTGACTATATTTGTAATAAGATAGATTATGAAGAAAGTGCTTGGTTAGTGAGAAAAAGAAGTCATTAGGTGTTATTGATAATTAAACATCAGAACACCTTAACAACTTGGCTACAAATAAGTGTTTAACACAGCCACAACTCCAAGTGCTTAGCTGAACATTAATTGCTCCATATTTAGAAGGATCTGCAAAGTCACTGAGAGCTGTCATTCGACTATGATTTTAACATGAGTCATTTTCTTTAAAGTGTTTAGCAGATAAGTAAATAATGGAAATATTGGATTAACAGACAGTATGTCAATGATTAAAGATTCAAGCTTCTCTTCCAAATACTTGTGCATTATTACCCGATCTCACATTTTCTCTGTAATGACGACAAGCTAAAAAATTGTTGCCAGCGCATGAAATCTTGAATGGATCACTCTGCCATTGACATTCAACTACCACTTGCTAAATAATTTAAATAACCCTCATACGCTGCTGGAACACTTCTGTCCATATTTCTCTTTCCAGGATTAAATTTAAGATTGATACAAGGTGTAATAACAATTAACCAACCATGCGCATCTTTCAGTGAAGATGACAAACTAAACCGTAGTCGGCAGGATTTGAACCTGCGCGGGGAAACCCCAATGGATTTCAAGTCCATCGCCTTAACCACTCGGCCACGACTACTGGTGATGAAAAATGTGTTTGCTGGAAATGACATTTTCTGCATTTTAAGATAATTTCATAATGAGTGGAAACTCTTACTTGACAATGTTTGAAATAATAGAGATTGTTACTAAAGTGCTTTGTAGGTCAGATAAAGAAATCATCAGGTCCCAACGAGATTAGAACTCGGATCTCTGAATTAAGTGATCAAAAGTGCTTGCCATTACACCAAGTTAGCCCTTTCCAAGAGGTTTTTGGAAATAATTCTCTCAGACTTTAGGCCACAAAAGAGTCAATTTGAATTGCATTTATCTGATGGCACCCTGCAACATATTTATTTTGGTTTAAACAGGTAAACACTTGTGTTAAAAAAAAGAATTTGGAACAAGATTTTTTATCTGATTTATATGCAGAATTAAGTGCATGCTTTGTAAGTTTGTCCAAAGAACCGTGAATTTGGTGAACCTTTGCCTAGTTTCCAAAATAAATGTACAGGAATAAATTTAATAGTGTGCTGATTCACAGATTGAATTTTTTCAGTATTTTAGGGGGATAGCGTAGTAACCGAAATCTGTCATTTTACTATGTTTGCAGCACAAGAGAACACAAAAAAGTGCTTTGTAGGTGAAAAATAGAGACCATGAGATGTCACTGACATTTGAACTTGCCTCTCATCAACCTCCTGGCCACAATAACCTCTTGAAATCTAGTGCTCAGGTGGAGATTTTATTTCTGTATTTTGTAGGGATTTAAAAGTCGCTGAGAACAGTCATTTGACTATATTTGTAATAAGATAGATTATGAAGAAAGTGCTTGGTTAGTGAGAAAAAGAAGTCATTAGGTGTTATTGATAATTAAACATCAGAACACCTTAACAACTTGGCTACAAATAAGTGTTTAACACAGCCACAACTCCAAGTGCTTAGCTGAACATTAATTGCTCCATATTTAGAAGGATCTGCAAAGTCACTGAGAGCTGTCATTCGACTATGATTTTAACATGAGTCATTTTCTTTAAAGTGTTTAGCAGATAAGTAAATAATGGAAATATTGGATTAACAGACAGTATGTCAATGATTAAAGATTCAAGCTTCTCTTCCAAATACTTGTGCATTATTACCCGATCTCACATTTTCTCTGTAATGACGACAAGCTAAAAAATTGTTGCCAGCGCATGAAATCTTGAATGGATCACTCTGCCATTGACATTCAACTACCACTTGCTAAATAATTTAAATAACCCTCATACGCTGCTGTCCATTTTTCTCTTTCCAGGATTAAATTTAAGATTGATACAAGGTGTAATAACAATTAATCAACCATGCGCATCTTACAGTGAAGATGACAAACTAAACCGTAGTCGGCAGGATTTGAACCGGCGCGGGGAAACCCCAATGGATTTCAAGTCCATCGCCTTAACCACTCGGCCACGACTACTGGTGATTAAAAATGTGTTTGCTGGAAATGACATTTTCTGCATTTTAAGATAATTTCATAATGAGTGGAAACTCTTACTTGACAATGTTTGAAATAATAGAGATTGTTACTAAAGTGCTTTGTAGGTCAGATAAAGAAATCATCAGGTCCCAACGAGATTAGAACTCGGATCTCTGAATTAAGTGATCAAAAGTGCTTGCCATTACACCAAGTTAGCCCTTTCCAAGAGGTTTTTGGAAATAATTCTCTCAGACTTTAGGCCACAAAAGAGTCAATTTGAATTGCATTTATCTGATGGCACCCTGCAACATATTTATTTTGGTTTAAACAGGTAAACACTTGTGTTAAAAAAAAAGAATTTGGAACAAGATTTTTTATCTGATTTATATGCAGAATTAAGTGCATGCTTTGTAAGTTTGTCCAAAGAACCGTGAATTTGGTGAACCTTTGCCTAGTTTCCAAAATAAATGTACAGGAATAAATTTAATAGTGTGCTGATTCACAGATTGAATTTTTTCAGTATTTTAGGGGGATAGCGTAGTAACCGAAATCTGTCATTTTATTATGTTTGCAGCACAAGAGAACACAAAAAAGTGCTTTGTAGGTGAAAAATAGAGACCATGAGATGTCACTGACATTTGAACTTGCCTCTCATCAACCTCCTGGCCACAATAACCTCTTGAAATCTAGTGCTCAGGTGGAGATTTTATTTCTGTATTTTGTAGGGATTTAAAAGTCGCTGAGAACAGTCATTTGACTATATTTGTAATAAGATAGATTATGAAGAAAGTGCTTGGTTAGTGAGAAAAAGAAGTCATTAGGTGTTATTGATAATTAAACATCAGAACACCTTAACAACTTGGCTACAAATAAGTGTTTAACACAGCCACAACTCCAAGTGCTTAGCTGAACATTAATTGCTCCATATTTAGAAGGATCTGCAAAGTCACTGAGAGCTGTCATTCGACTATGATTTTAACATGAGTCATTTTCTTTAAAGTGTTTAGCAGATAAGTAAATAATGGAAATATTGGATTAACAGACAGTATGTCAATGATTAAAGATTCAAGCTTCTCTTCCAAATACTTGTGCATTATTACCCGATCTCACATTTTCTCTGTAATGACGACAAGCTAAAAAATTGTTGCCAGCGCATGAAATCTTGAATGGATCACTCTGCCATTGACATTCAACTACCACTTGCTAAATAATTTAAATAACCCTCATACGCTGCTGGAACACTTCTGTCCATATTTCTCTTTCCAGGATTAAATTTAAGATTGATACAAGGTGTAATAACAATTAACCAACCATGCGCATCTTTCAGTGAAGATGACAAACTAAACCGTAGTCGGCAGGATTTGAACCTGCGCGGGGAAACCCCAATGGATTTCAAGTCCATCGCCTTAACCACTCGGCCACGACTACTGGTGATGAAAAATGTGTTTGCTGGAAATGACATTTTCTGCATTTTAAGATAATTTCATAATGAGTGGAAACTCTTACTTGACAATGTTTGAAATAATAGAGATTGTTACTAAAGTGCTTTGTAGGTCAGATAAAGAAATCATCAGGTCCCAACGAGATTAGAACTCGGATCTCTGAATTAAGTGATCAAAAGTGCTTGCCATTACACCAAGTTAGCCCTTTCCAAGAGGTTTTTGGAAATAATTCTCTCAGACTTTAGGCCACAAAAGAGTCAATTTGAATTGCATTTATCTGATGGCACCCTGCAACATATTTATTTTGGTTTAAACAGGTAAACACTTGTGTTAAAAAAAAAGAATTTGGAACAAGATTTTTTATCTGATTTATATGCAGAATTAAGTGCATGCTTTGTAAGTTTGTCCAAAGAACCGTGAATTTGGTGAACCTTTGCCTAGTTTCCAAAATAAATGTACAGGAATAAATTTAATAGTGTGCTGATTCACAGATTGAATTTTTTCAGTATTTTAGGGGGATAGCGTAGTAACCGAAATCTGTCATTTTACTATGTTTGCAGCACAAGAGAACACAAAAAAGTGCTTTGTAGGTGAAAAATAGAGACCATGAGATGTCACTGACATTTGAACTTGCCTCTCATCAACCTCCTGGCCACAATAACCTCTTGAAATCTAGTGCTCAGGTGGAGATTTTATTTCTGTATTTTGTAGGGATTTAAAAGTCGCTGAGAACAGTCATTTGACTATATTTGTAATAAGATAGATTATGAAGAAAGTGCTTGGTTAGTGAGAAAAAGAAGTCATTAGGTGTTATTGATAATTAAACATCAGAACACCTTAACAACTTGGCTACAAATAAGTGTTTAACACAGCCACAACTCCAAGTGCTTAGCTGAACATTAATTGCTCCATATTTAGAAGGATCTGCAAAGTCACTGAGAGCTGTCATTCGACTATGATTTTAACATGAGTCATTTTCTTTAAAGTGTTTAGCAGATAAGTAAATAATGGAAATATTGGATTAACAGACAGTATGTCAATGATTAAAGATTCAAGCTTCTCTTCCAAATACTTGTGCATTATTACCCGATCTCACATTTTCTCTGTAATGACGACAAGCTAAAAAATTGTTGCCAGCGCATGAAATCTTGAATGGATCACTCTGCCATTGACATTCAACTACCACTTGCTAAATAATTTAAATAACCCTCATACGCTGCTGGAACACTTCTGTCCATATTTCTCTTTCCAGGATTAAATTTAAGATTGATACAAGGTGTAATAACAATTAACCAACCATGCGCATCTTTCAGTGAAGATGACAAACTAAACCGTAGTCGGCAGGATTTGAACCTGCGCGGGGAAACCCCAATGGATTTCAAGTCCATCGCCTTAACCACTCGGCCACGACTACTGGTGATGAAAAATGTGTTTGCTGGAAATGACATTTTCTGCATTTTAAGATAATTTCATAATGAGTGGAAACTCTTACTTGACAATGTTTGAAATAATAGAGATTGTTACTAAAGTGCTTTGTAGGTCAGATAAAGAAATCATCAGGTCCCAACGAGATTAGAACTCGGATCTCTGAATTAAGTGATCAAAAGTGCTTGCCATTACACCAAGTTAGCCCTTTCCAAGAGGTTTTTGGAAATAATTCTCTCAGACTTTAGGCCACAAAAGAGTCAATTTGAATTGCATTTATCTGATGGCACCCTGCAACATATTTATTTTGGTTTAAACAGGTAAACACTTGTGTTAAAAAAAAAGAATTTGGAACAAGATTTTTTATCTGATTTATATGCAGAATTAAGTGCATGCTTTGTAAGTTTGTCCAAAGAACCGTGAATTTGGTGAACCTTTGCCTAGTTTCCAAAATAAATGTACAGGAATAAATTTAATAGTGTGCTGATTCACAGATTGAATTTTTTCAGTATTTTAGGGGGATAGCGTAGTAACCGAAATCTGTCATTTTATTATGTTTGCAGCACAAGAGAACACAAAAAAGTGCTTTGTAGGTGAAAAATAGAGACCATGAGATGTCACTGACATTTGAACTTGCCTCTCATCAACCTCCTGGCCACAATAACCTCTTGAAATCTAGTGCTCAGGTGGAGATTTTATTTCTGTATTTTGTAGGGATTTAAAAGTCGCTGAGAACAGTCATTTGACTATATTTGTAATAAGATAGATTATGAAGAAAGTGCTTGGTTAGTGAGAAAAAGAAGTCATTAGGTGTTATTGATAATTAAACATCAGAACACCTTAACAACTTGGCTACAAATAAGTGTTTAACACAGCCACAACTCCAAGTGCTTAGCTGAACATTAATTGCTCCATATTTAGAAGGATCTGCAAAGTCACTGAGAGCTGTCATTCGACTATGATTTTAACATGAGTCATTTTCTTTAAAGTGTTTAGCAGATAAGTAAATAATGGAAATATTGGATTAACAGACAGTATGTCAATGATTAAAGATTCAAGCTTCTCTTCCAAATACTTGTGCATTATTACCCGATCTCACATTTTCTCTGTAATGACGACAAGCTAAAAAATTGTTGCCAGCGCATGAAATCTTGAATGGATCACTCTGCCATTGACATTCAACTACCACTTGCTAAATAATTTAAATAACCCTCATACGCTGCTGGAACACTTCTGTCCATATTTCTCTTTCCAGGATTAAATTTAAGATTGATACAAGGTGTAATAACAATTAACCAACCATGCGCATCTTTCAGTGAAGATGACAAACTAAACCGTAGTCGGCAGGATTTGAACCTGCGCGGGGAAACCCCAATGGATTTCTAGTCCATCGGCTTAACCACTCGGCCACGACTACTTGTGATGAAAATCGTGTGAGCTGGAAATGACATTTTCTGCATTTTAAGATAATTTCATAATGAGTGGAAACTCTTACTTGACAATGTTTGAAATAATAGAGATTGTTACTAAAGTGCTTTGTAGGTCAGATAAAGAAATCATCAGGTCCCAGCGAGATTAGAACTCGGATCTCTGAATTAAGTGATCAAAAGTGCTTGCCATTACACCAAGTTAGCCCTTTCCAAGAGGTTTTTGGAAATAATTCTCTCAGACTTTAGGCCACAAAAGAGTCAATTTGAATTGCATTTATCTGATGGCACCCTGCAACATATTTATTTTGGTTTAAACAGGTAAACACTTGTGTTAAAAAAAAAGAATTTGGAACAAGATTTTTTATCTGATTTATATGCAGAATTAAGTGCATGCTTTGTAAGTTTGTCCAAAGAACCGTGAATTTGGTGAACCTTTGCCTAGTTTCCAAAATAAATGTACAGGAATAAATTTAATAGTGTGCTGATTCACAGATTGAATTTTTTCAGTATTTTAGGGGGATAGCGTAGTAACCGAAATCTGTCATTTTATTATGTTTGCAGCACAAGAGAACACAAAAAAGTGCTTTGTAGGTGAAAAATAGAGACCATGAGATGTCACTGACATTTGAACTTGCCTCTCATCAACCTCCTGGCCACAATAACCTCTTGAAATCTAGTGCTCAGGTGGAGATTTTATTTCTGTATTTTGTAGGGATTTAAAAGTCGCTGAGAACAGTCATTTGACTATATTTGTAATAAGATAGATTATGAAGAAAGTGCTTGGTTAGTGAGAAAAAGAAGTCATTAGGTGTTATTGATAATTAAACATCAGAACACCTTAACAACTTGGCTACAAATAAGTGTTTAACACAGCCACAACTCCAAGTGCTTAGCTGAACATTAATTGCTCCATATTTAGAAGGATCTGCAAAGTCACTGAGAGCTGTCATTCGACTATGATTTTAACATGAGTCATTTTCTTTAAAGTGTTTAGCAGATAAGTAAATAATGGAAATATTGGATTAACAGACAGTATGTCAATGATTAAAGATTCAAGCTTCTCTTCCAAATACTTGTGCATTATTACCCGATCTCACATTTTCTCTGTAATGACGACAAGCTAAAAAATTGTTGCCAGCGCATGAAATCTTGAATGGATCACTCTGCCATTGACATTCAACTACCACTTGCTAAATAATTTAAATAACCCTCATACGCTGCTGGAACACTTCTGTCCATATTTCTCTTTCCAGGATTAAATTTAAGATTGATACAAGGTGTAATAACAATTAACCAACCATGCGCATCTTTCAGTGAAGATGACAAACTAAACTGTAGTCGGCAGGATTTGAACCTGCGCGGGGAAACCCCAATGGATTTCAAGTCCATCGCCTTAACCACTCGGCCACGACTACTGGTGATGAAAAATGTGTTTGCTGGAAATGACATTTTCTGCATTTTAAGATAATTTCATAATGAGTGGAAACTCTTACTTGACAATGTTTGAAATAATAGAGATTGTTACTAAAGTGCTTTGTAGGTCAGATAAAGAAATCATCAGGTCCCAACGAGATTAGAACTCGGATCTCTGAATTAAGTGATCAAAAGTGCTTGCCATTACACCAAGTTAGCCCTTTCCAAGAGGTTTTTGGAAATAATTCTCTCAGACTTTAGGCCACAAAAGAGTCAATTTGAATTGCATTTATCTGATGGCACCCTGCAACATATTTATTTTGGTTTAAACAGGTAAACACTTGTGTTAAAAAAAAAGAATTTGGAACAAGATTTTTTATCTGATTTATATGCAGAATTAAGTGCATGCTTTGTAAGTTTGTCCAAAGAACCGTGAATTTGGTGAACCTTTGCCTAGTTTCCAAAATAAATGTACAGGAATAAATTTAATAGTGTGCTGATTCACAGATTGAATTTTTTCAGTATTTTAGGGGGATAGCGTAGTAACCGAAATCTGTCATTTTACTATGTTTGCAGCACAAGAGAACACAAAAAAGTGCTTTGTAGGTGAAAAATAGAGACCATGAGATGTCACTGACATTTGAACTTGCCTCTCATCAACCTCCTGGCCACAATAACCTCTTGAAATCTAGTGCTCAGGTGGAGATTTTATTTCTGTATTTTGTAGGGATTTAAAAGTCGCTGAGAACAGTCATTTGACTATATTTGTAATAAGATAGATTATGAAGAAAGTGCTTGGTTAGTGAGAAAAAGAAGTCATTAGGTGTTATTGATAATTAAACATCAGAACACCTTAACAACTTGGCTACAAATAAGTGTTTAACACAGCCACAACTCCAAGTGCTTAGCTGAACATTAATTGCTCCATATTTAGAAGGATCTGCAAAGTCACTGAGAGCTGTCATTCGACTATGATTTTAACATGAGTCATTTTCTTTAAAGTGTTTAGCAGATAAGTAAATAATGGAAATATTGGATTAACAGACAGTATGTCAATGATTAAAGATTCAAGCTTCTCTTCCAAATACTTGTGCATTATTACCCGATCTCACATTTTCTCTGTAATGACGACAAGCTAAAAAATTGTTGCCAGCGCATGAAATCTTGAATGGATCACTCTGCCATTGACATTCAACTACCACTTGCTAAATAATTTAAATAACCCTCATACGCTGCTGGAACACTTCTGTCCATTTTTCTCTTTCCAGGATTAAATTTAAGATTGATACAAGGTGTAATAACAATTAATCAACCATGCACATCTTACAGTGAAGATGACAAACTAAACCGTAGTCGGCAGGATTTGAACCTGCGCGGGGAAACCCCAATGGATTTCAAGTCCATCGCCTTAACCACTCGGCCACGACTACTGGTGATGAAAAATGTGTTTGCTGGAAATGACATTTTCTGCATTTTAAGATAATTTCATAATGAGTGGAAACTCTTACTTGACAATGTTTGAAATAATAGAGATTGTTACTAAAGTGCTTTGTAGGTCAGATAAAGAAATCATCAGGTCCCAACGAGATTAGAACTCGGATCTCTGAATTAAGTGATCAAAAGTGCTTGCCATTACACCAAGTTAGCCCTTTCCAAGAGGTTTTTGGAAATAATTCTCTCAGACTTTAGGCCACAAAAGAGTCAATTTGAATTGCATTTATCTGATGGCACCCTGCAACATATTTATTTTGGTTTAAACAGGTAAACACTTGTGTTAAAAAAAAAGAATTTGGAACAAGATTTTTTATCTGATTTATATGCAGAATTAAGTGCATGCTTTGTAAGTTTGTCCAAAGAACCGTGAATTTGGTGAACCTTTGCCTAGTTTCCAAAATAAATGTACAGGAATAAATTTAATAGTGTGCTGATTCACAGATTGAATTTTTTCAGTATTTTAGGGGGATAGCGTAGTAACCGAAATCTGTCATTTTACTATGTTTGCAGCACAAGAGAACACAAAAAAGTGCTTTGTAGGTGAAAAATAGAGACCATGAGATGTCACTGACATTTGAACTTGCCTCTCATCAACCTCCTGGCCACAATAACCTCTTGAAATCTAGTGCTCAGGTGGAGATTTTATTTCTGTATTTTGTAGGGATTTAAAAGTCGCTGAGAACAGTCATTTGACTATATTTGTAATAAGATAGATTATGAAGAAAGTGCTTGGTTAGTGAGAAAAAGAAGTCATTAGGTGTTATTGATAATTAAACATCAGAACACCTTAACAACTTGGCTACAAATAAGTGTTTAACACAGCCACAACTCCAAGTGCTTAGCTGAACATTAATTGCTCCATATTTAGAAGGATCTGCAAAGTCACTGAGAGCTGTCATTCGACTATGATTTTAACATGAGTCATTTTCTTTAAAGTGTTTAGCAGATAAGTAAATAATGGAAATATTATATTAACAGACAGTATGTCAATGATTAAAGATTCAAGCTTCTCTTCCAAATACTTGTGCATTATTACCCGATCTCACATTTTCTCTGTAATGACGACAAGCTAAAAAATTGTTGCCAGCGCATGAAATCTTGAATGGATCACTCTGCCATTGACATTCAACTACCACTTGCTAAATAATTTAAATAACCCTCATACGCTGCTGGAACACTTCTGTCCATATTTCTCTTTCCAGGATTAAATTTAAGATTGATACAAGGTGTAATAACAATTAACCAACCATGCGCATCTTTCAGTGAAGATGACAAACTAAACTGTAGTCGGCAGGATTTGAACCTGCGCGGGGAAACCCCAATGGATTTCAAGTCCATCGCCTTAACCACTCGGCCACGACTACTGGTGATGAAAAATGTGTTTGCTGGAAATGACATTTTCTGCATTTTAAGATAATTTCATAATGAGTGGAAACTCTTACTTGACAATGTTTGAAATAATAGAGATTGTTACTAAAGTGCTTTGTAGGTCAGATAAAGAAATCATCAGGTCCCAACGAGATTAGAACTCGGATCTCTGAATTAAGTGATCAAAAGTGCTTGCCATTACACCAAGTTAGCCCTTTCCAAGAGGTTTTTGGAAATAATTCTCTCAGACTTTAGGCCACAAAAGAGTCAATTTGAATTGCATTTATCTGATGGCACCCTGCAACATATTTATTTTGGTTTAAACAGGTAAACACTTGTGTTAAAAAAAAAGAATTTGGAACAAGATTTTTTATCTGATTTATATGCAGAATTAAGTGCATGCTTTGTAAGTTTGTCCAAAGAACCGTGAATTTGGTGAACCTTTGCCTAGTTTCCAAAATAAATGTACAGGAATAAATTTAATAGTGTGCTGATTCACAGATTGAATTTTTTCAGTATTTTAGGGGGATAGCGTAGTAACCGAAATCTGTCATTTTACTATGTTTGCAGCACAAGAGAACACAAAAAAGTGCTTTGTAGGTGAAAAATAGAGACCATGAGATGTCACTGACATTTGAACTTGCCTCTCATCAACCTCCTGGCCACAATAACCTCTTGAAATCTAGTGCTCAGGTGGAGATTTTATTTCTGTATTTTGTAGGGATTTAAAAGTCGCTGAGAACAGTCATTTGACTATATTTGTAATAAGATAGATTATGAAGAAAGTGCTTGGTTAGTGAGAAAAAGAAGTCATTAGGTGTTATTGATAATTAAACATCAGAACACCTTAACAACTTGGCTACAAATAAGTGTTTAACACAGCCACAACTCCAAGTGCTTAGCTGAACATTAATTGCTCCATATTTAGAAGGATCTGCAAAGTCACTGAGAGCTGTCATTCGACTATGATTTTAACATGAGTCATTTTCTTTAAAGTGTTTAGCAGATAAGTAAATAATGGAAATATTGGATTAACAGACAGTATGTCAATGATTAAAGATTCAAGCTTCTCTTCCAAATACTTGTGCATTATTACCCGATCTCACATTTTCTCTGTAATGACGACAAGCTAAAAAATTGTTGCCAGCGCATGAAATCTTGAATGGATCACTCTGCCATTGACATTCAACTACCACTTGCTAAATAATTTAAATAACCCTCATACGCTGCTGGAACACTTCTGTCCATTTTTCTCTTTCCAGGATTAAATTTAAGATTGATACAAGGTGTAATAACAATTAATCAACCATGCACATCTTACAGTGAAGATGACAAACTAAACCGTAGTCGGCAGGATTTGAACCTGCGCGGGGAAACCCCAATGGATTTCAAGTCCATCGCCTTAACCACTCGGCCACGACTACTGGTGATGAAAAATGTGTTTGCTGGAAATGACATTTTCTGCATTTTAAGATAATTTCATAATGAGTGGAAACTCTTACTTGACAATGTTTGAAATAATAGAGATTGTTACTAAAGTGCTTTGTAGGTCAGATAAAGAAATCATCAGGTCCCAACGAGATTAGAACTCGGATCTCTGAATTAAGTGATCAAAAGTGCTTGCCATTACACCAAGTTAGCCCTTTCCAAGAGGTTTTTGGAAATAATTCTCTCAGACTTTAGGCCACAAAAGAGTCAATTTGAATTGCATTTATCTGATGGCACCCTGCAACATATTTATTTTGGTTTAAACAGGTAAACACTTGTGTTAAAAAAAAAGAATTTGGAACAAGATTTTTTATCTGATTTATATGCAGAATTAAGTGCATGCTTTGTAAGTTTGTCCAAAGAACCGTGAATTTGGTGAACCTTTGCCTAGTTTCCAAAATAAATGTACAGGAATAAATTTAATAGTGTGCTGATTCACAGATTGAATTTTTTCAGTATTTTAGGGGGATAGCGTAGTAACCGAAATCTGTCATTTTACTATGTTTGCAGCACAAGAGAACACAAAAAAGTGCTTTGTAGGTGAAAAATAGAGACCATGAGATGTCACTGACATTTGAACTTGCCTCTCATCAACCTCCTGGCCACAATAACCTCTTGAAATCTAGTGCTCAGGTGGAGATTTTATTTCTGTATTTTGTAGGGATTTAAAAGTCGCTGAGAACAGTCATTTGACTATATTTGTAATAAGATAGATTATGAAGAAAGTGCTTGGTTAGTGAGAAAAAGAAGTCATTAGGTGTTATTGATAATTAAACATCAGAACACCTTAACAACTTGGCTACAAATAAGTGTTTAACACAGCCACAACTCCAAGTGCTTAGCTGAACATTAATTGCTCCATATTTAGAAGGATCTGCAAAGTCACTGAGAGCTGTCATTCGACTATGATTTTAACATGAGTCATTTTCTTTAAAGTGTTTAGCAGATAAGTAAATAATGGAAATATTATATTAACAGACAGTATGTCAATGATTAAAGATTCAAGCTTCTCTTCCAAATACTTGTGCATTATTACCCGATCTCACATTTTCTCTGTAATGACGACAAGCTAAAAAATTGTTGCCAGCGCATGAAATCTTGAATGGATCACTCTGCCATTGACATTCAACTACCACTTGCTAAATAATTTAAATAACCCTCATACGCTGCTGGAACACTTCTGTCCATATTTCTCTTTCCAGGATTAAATTTAAGACTGATACAAGGTGTAATAACAATTAACCAACCATGCGCATCTTTCAGTGAAGATGACAAACTAAACTGTAGTCGGCAGGATTTGAACCTGCGCGGGGAAACCCCAATGGATTTCAAGTCCATCGCCTTAACCACTTGGCCACGACTACTGGTGATGAAAAATGTGTTTGCTGGAAATGACATTTTCTGCATTTTAAGATAATTTCATAATGAGTGGAAACTCTTACTTGACAATGTTTGAAATAATAGAGATTGTTACTAAAGTGCTTTGTAGGTCAGATAAAGAAATCATCAGGTCCCAACGAGATTAGAACTCGGATCTCTGAATTAAGTGATCAAAAGTGCTTGCCATTACACCAAGTTAGCCCTTTCCAAGAGGTTTTTGGAAATAATTCTCTCAGACTTTAGGCCACAAAAGAGTCAATTTGAATTGCATTTATCTGATGGCACCCTGCAACATATTTATTTTGGTTTAAACAGGTAAACACTTGTGTTAAAAAAAAAGAATTTGGAACAAGATTTTTTATCTGATTTATATGCAGAATTAAGTGCATGCTTTGTAAGTTTGTCCAAAGAACCGTGAATTTGGTGAACCTTTGCCTAGTTTCCAAAATAAATGTACAGGAATAAATTTAATAGTGTGCTGATTCACAGATTGAATTTTTTCAGTATTTTAGGGGGATAGCGTAGTAACCGAAATCTGTCATTTTACTATGTTTGCAGCACAAGAGAACACAAAAAAGTGCTTTGTAGGTGAAAAATAGAGACCATGAGATGTCACTGACATTTGAACTTGCCTCTCATCAACCTCCTGGCCACAATAACCTCTTGAAATCTAGTGCTCAGGTGGAGATTTTATTTCTGTATTTTGTAGGGATTTAAAAGTCGCTGAGAACAGTCATTTGACTATATTTGTAATAAGATAGATTATGAAGAAAGTGCTTGGTTAGTGAGAAAAAGAAGTCATTAGGTGTTATTGATAATTAAACATCAGAACACCTTAACAACTTGGCTACAAATAAGTGTTTAACACAGCCACAACTCCAAGTGCTTAGCTGAACATTAATTGCTCCATATTTAGAAGGATCTGCAAAGTCACTGAGAGCTGTCATTCGACTATGATTTTAACATGAGTCATTTTCTTTAAAGTGTTTAGCAGATAAGTAAATAATGGAAATATTGGATTAACAGACAGTATGTCAATGATTAAAGATTCAAGCTTCTCTTCCAAATACTTGTGCATTATTACCCGATCTCACATTTTCTCTGTAATGACGACAAGCTAAAAAATTGTTGCCAGCGCATGAAATCTTGAATGGATCACTCTGCCATTGACATTCAACTACCACTTGCTAAATAATTTAAATAACCCTCATACGCTGCTGGAACACTTCTGTCCATATTTCTCTTTCCAGGATTAAATTTAAGATTGATACAAGGTGTAATAACAATTAACCAACCATGCGCATCTTTCAGTGAAGATGACAAACTAAACCGTAGTCGGCAGGATTTGAACCTGCGCGGGGAAACCCCAATGGATTTCAAGTCCATCGCCTTAACCACTCGGCCACGACTACTGGTGATGAAAAATGTGTTTGCTGGAAATGACATTTTCTGCATTTTAAGATAATTTCATAATGAGTGGAAACTCTTACTTGACAATGTTTGAAATAATAGAGATTGTTACTAAAGTGCTTTGTAGGTCAGATAAAGAAATCATCAGGTCCCAACGAGATTAGAACTCGGATCTCTGAATTAAGTGATCAAAAGTGCTTGCCATTACACCAAGTTAGCCCTTTCCAAGAGGTTTTTGGAAATAATTCTCTCAGACTTTAGGCCACAAAAGAGTCAATTTGAATTGCATTTATCTGATGGCACCCTGCAACATATTTATTTTGGTTTAAACAGGTAAACACTTGTGTTAAAAAAAAAGAATTTGGAACAAGATTTTTTATCTGATTTATATGCAGAATTAAGTGCATGCTTTGTAAGTTTGTCCAAAGAACCGTGAATTTGGTGAACCTTTGCCTAGTTTCCAAAATAAATGTACAGGAATAAATTTAATAGTGTGCTGATTCACAGATTGAATTTTTTCAGTATTTTAGGGGGATAGCGTAGTAACCGAAATCTGTCATTTTACTATGTTTGCAGCACAAGAGAACACAAAAAAGTGCTTTGTAGGTGAAAAATAGAGACCATGAGATGTCACTGACATTTGAACTTGCCTCTCATCAACCTCCTGGCCACAATAACCTCTTGAAATCTAGTGCTCAGGTGGAGATTTTATTTCTGTATTTTGTAGGGATTTAAAAGTCGCTGAGAACAGTCATTTGACTATATTTGTAATAAGATAGATTATGAAGAAAGTGCTTGGTTAGTGAGAAAAAGAAGTCATTAGGTGTTATTGATAATTAAACATCAGAACACCTTAACAACTTGGCTACAAATAAGTGTTTAACACAGCCACAACTCCAAGTGCTTAGCTGAACATTAATTGCTCCATATTTAGAAGGATCTGCAAAGTCACTGAGAGCTGTCATTCGACTATGATTTTAACATGAGTCATTTTCTTTAAAGTGTTTAGCAGATAAGTAAATAATGGAAATATTATATTAACAGACAGTATGTCAATGATTAAAGATTCAAGCTTCTCTTCCAAATACTTGTGCATTATTACCCGATCTCACATTTTCTCTGTAATGACGACAAGCTAAAAAATTGTTGCCAGCGCATGAAATCTTGAATGGATCACTCTGCCATTGACATTCAACTACCACTTGCTAAATAATTTAAATAACCCTCAAACGCTGCTGGAACACTTCTGTCCATATTTCTCTTTCCAGGATTAAATTTAAGACTGATACAAGGTGTAATAACAATTAACCAACCATGCGCATCTTTCAGTGAAGATGACAAACTAAACTGTAGTCGGCAGGATTTGAACCTGCGCGGGGAAACCCCAATGGATTTCAAGTCCATCGCCTTAACCACTCGGCCACGACTACTGGTGATGAAAAATGTGTTTGCTGGAAATGACATTTTCTGCATTTTAAGATAATTTCATAATGAGTGGAAACTCTTACTTGACAATGTTTGAAATAATAGAGATTGTTACTAAAGTGCTTTGTAGGTCAGATAAAGAAATCATCAGGTCCCAACGAGATTAGAACTCGGATCTCTGAATTAAGTGATCAAAAGTGCTTGCCATTACACCAAGTTAGCCCTTTCCAAGAGGTTTTTGGAAATAATTCTCTCAGACTTTAGGCCACAAAAGAGTCAATTTGAATTGCATTTATCTGATGGCACCCTGCAACATATTTATTTTGGTTTAAACAGGTAAACACTTGTGTTAAAAAAAAAGAATTTGGAACAAGATTTTTTATCTGATTTATATGCAGAATTAAGTGCATGCTTTGTAAGTTTGTCCAAAGAACCGTGAATTTGGTGAACCTTTGCCTAGTTTCCAAAATAAATGTACAGGAATAAATTTAATAGTGTGCTGATTCACAGATTGAATTTTTTCAGTATTTTAGGGGGATAGCGTAGTAACCGAAATCTGTCATTTTACTATGTTTGCAGCACAAGAGAACACAAAAAAGTGCTTTGTAGGTGAAAAATAGAGACCATGAGATGTCACTGACATTTGAACTTGCCTCTCATCAACCTCCTGGCCACAATAACCTCTTGAAATCTAGTGCTCAGGTGGAGATTTTATTTCTGTATTTTGTAGGGATTTAAAAGTCGCTGAGAACAGTCATTTGACTATATTTGTAATAAGATAGATTATGAAGAAAGTGCTTGGTTAGTGAGAAAAAGAAGTCATTAGGTGTTATTGATAATTAAACATCAGAACACCTTAACAACTTGGCTACAAATAAGTGTTTAACACAGCCACAACTCCAAGTGCTTAGCTGAACATTAATTGCTCCATATTTAGAAGGATCTGCAAAGTCACTGAGAGCTGTCATTCGACTATGATTTTAACATGAGTCATTTTCTTTAAAGTGTTTAGCAGATAAGTAAATAATGGAAATATTATATTAACAGACAGTATGTCAATGATTAAAGATTCAAGCTTCTCTTCCAAATACTTGTGCATTATTACCCGATCTCACATTTTCTCTGTAATGATGACAAGCTAAAAAATTGTTGCCAGCGCATGAAATCTTGAATGGATCACTCTGCCATTGACATTCAACTACCACTTGCTAAATAATTTAAATAACCCTCATACGCTGCTGGAACACTTCTGTCCATATTTCTCTTTCCAGGATTAAATTTAAGACTGATACAA
Organism: Mixophyes fleayi; assembly: GCF_038048845.1. Taxonomy (NCBI): domain Eukaryota; kingdom Metazoa; phylum Chordata; class Amphibia; order Anura; family Limnodynastidae; genus Mixophyes; species Mixophyes fleayi. The sequence goes on along the minus strand of NC_134411.1, from coordinate 44,432,244 downwards.
GGTGTAATAACAATTAACCAACCATGCGCATCTTTCAGTGAAGATGACAAACTAAACTGTAGTCGGCAGGATTTGAACCTGCGCGGGGAAACCCCAATGGATTTCAAGTCCATCGCCTTAACCACTCGGCCACGACTACTGGTGATGAAAAATGTGTTTGCTGGAAATGACATTTTCTGCATTTTAAGATAATTTCATAATGAGTGGAAACTCTTACTTGACAATGTTTGAAATAATAGAGATTGTTACTAAAGTGCTTTGTAGGTCAGATAAAGAAATCATCAGGTCCCAACGAGATTAGAACTCGGATCTCTGAATTAAGTGATCAAAAGTGCTTGCCATTACACCAAGTTAGCCCTTTCCAAGAGGTTTTTGGAAATAATTCTCTCAGACTTTAGGCCACAAAAGAGTCAATTTGAATTGCATTTATCTGATGGCACCCTGCAACATATTTATTTTGGTTTAAACAGGTAAACACTTGTGTTAAAAAAAAAGAATTTGGAACAAGATTTTTTATCTGATTTATATGCAGAATTAAGTGCATGCTTTGTAAGTTTGTCCAAAGAACCGTGAATTTGGTGAACCTTTGCCTAGTTTCCAAAATAAATGTACAGGAATAAATTTAATAGTGTGCTGATTCACAGATTGAATTTTTTCAGTATTTTAGGGGGATAGCGTAGTAACCGAAATCTGTCATTTTATTATGTTTGCAGCACAAGAGAACACAAAAAAGTGCTTTGTAGGTGAAAAATAGAGACCATGAGATGTCACTGACATTTGAACTTGCCTCTCATCAACCTCCTGGCCACAATAACCTCTTAAAATCTAGTGCTCAGGTGGAGATTTTATTTCTGTATTTTGTAGGGATTTAAAAGTCGCTGAGAACAGTCATTTGACTATATTTGTAATAAGATAGATTATGAAGAAAGTGCTTGGTTAGTGAGAAAAAGAAGTCATTAGGTGTTATTGATAATTAAACATCAGAACACCTTAACAACTTGGCTACAAATAAGTGTTTAACACAGCCACAACTCCAAGTGCTTAGCTGAACATTAATTGCTCCATATTTAGAAGGATCTGCAAAGTCACTGAGAGCTGTCATTCGACTATGATTTTAACATGAGTCATTTTCTTTAAAGTGTTTAGCAGATAAGTAAATAATGGAAATATTGGATTAACAGACAGTATGTCAATGATTAAAGATTCAAGCTTCTCTTCCAAATACTTGTGCATTATTACCCGATCTCACATTTTCTCTGTAATGACGACAAGCTAAAAAATTGTTGCCAGCGCATGAAATCTTGAATGGATCACTCTGCCATTGACATTCAACTACCACTTGCTAAATAATTTAAATAACCCTCATACGCTGCTGTCCATTTTTCTCTTTCCAGGATTAAATTTAAGACTGATACAAGGTGTAATAACAATTAACCAACCATGCGCATCTTTCAGTGAAGATGACAAACTAAACTGTAGTCGGCAGGATTTGAACCTGCGCGGGGAAACCCCAATGGATTTCAAGTCCATCGCCTTAACCACTCGGCCACGACTACTGGTGATGAAAAATGTGTTTGCTGGAAATGACATTTTCTGCATTTTAAGATAATTTCATAATGAGTGGAAACTCTTACTTGACAATGTTTGAAATAATAGAGATTGTTACTAAAGTGCTTTGTAGGTCAGATAAAGAAATCATCAGGTCCCAACGAGATTAGAACTCGGATCTCTGAATTAAGTGATCAAAAGTGCTTGCCATTACACCAAGTTAGCCCTTTCCAAGAGGTTTTTGGAAATAATTCTCTCAGACTTTAGGCCACAAAAGAGTCAATTTGAATTGCATTTATCTGATGGCACCCTGCAACATATTTATTTTGGTTTAAACAGGTAAACACTTGTGTTAAAAAAAAAGAATTTGGAACAAGATTTTTTATCTGATTTATATGCAGAATTAAGTGCATGCTTTGTAAGTTTGTCCAAAGAACCGTGAATTTGGTGAACCTTTGCCTAGTTTCCAAAATAAATGTACAGGAATAAATTTAATAGTGTGCTGATTCACAGATTGAATTTTTTCAGTATTTTAGGGGGATAGCGTAGTAACCGAAATCTGTCATTTTATTATGTTTGCAGCACAAGAGAACACAAAAAAGTGCTTTGTAGGTGAAAAATAGAGACCATGAGATGTCACTGACATTTGAACTTGCCTCTCATCAACCTCCTGGCCACAATAACCTCTTAAAATCTAGTGCTCAGGTGGAGATTTTATTTCTGTATTTTGTAGGGATTTAAAAGTCGCTGAGAACAGTCATTTGACTATATTTGTAATAAGATAGATTATGAAGAAAGTGCTTGGTTAGTGAGAAAAAGAAGTCATTAGGTGTTATTGATAATTAAACATCAGAACACCTTAACAACTTGGCTACAAATAAGTGTTTAACACAGCCACAACTCCAAGTGCTTAGCTGAACATTAATTGCTCCATATTTAGAAGGATCTGCAAAGTCACTGAGAGCTGTCATTCGACTATGATTTTAACATGAGTCATTTTCTTTAAAGTGTTTAGCAGATAAGTAAATAATGGAAATATTGGATTAACAGACAGTATGTCAATGATTAAAGATTCAAGCTTCTCTTCCAAATACTTGTGCATTATTACCCGATCTCACATTTTCTCTGTAATGACGACAAGCTAAAAAATTGTTGCCAGCGCATGAAATCTTGAATGGATCACTCTGCCATTGACATTCAACTACCACTTGCTAAATAATTTAAATAACCCTCATACGCTGCTGTCCATTTTTCTCTTTCCAGGATTAAATTTAAGATTGATACAAGGTGTAATAACAATTAATCAACCATGCGCATCTTACAGTGAAGATGACAAACTAAACCGTAGTCGGCAGGATTTGAACCTGCGCGGGGAAACCCCAATGGATTTCAAGTCCATCGCCTTAACCACTCGGCCACGACTACTGGTGATGAAAAATGTGTTTGCTGGAAATGACATTTTCTGCATTTTAAGATAATTTCATAATGAGTGGAAACTCTTACTTGACAATGTTTGAAATAATAGAGATTGTTACTAAAGTGCTTTGTAGGTCAGATAAAGAAATCATCAGGTCCCAACGAGATTAGAACTCGGATCTCTGAATTAAGTGATCAAAAGTGCTTGCCATTACACCAAGTTAGCCCTTTCCAAGAGGTTTTTGGAAATAATTCTCTCAGACTTTAGGCCACAAAAGAGTCAATTTGAATTGCATTTATCTGATGGCACCCTGCAACATATTTATTTTGGTTTAAACAGGTAAACACTTGTGTTAAAAAAAAAGAATTTGGAACAAGATTTTTTATCTGATTTATATGCAGAATTAAGTGCATGCTTTGTAAGTTTGTCCAAAGAACCGTGAATTTGGTGAACCTTTGCCTAGTTTCCAAAATAAATGTACAGGAATAAATTTAATAGTGTGCTGATTCACAGATTGAATTTTTTCAGTATTTTAGGGGGATAGCGTAGTATCCGAAATCTGTCATTTTATTATGTTTGCAGCACAAGAGAACACAAAAAAGTGCTTTGTAGGTGAAAAATAGAGACCATGAGATGTCACTGACATTTGAACTTGCCTCTCATCAACCTCCTGGCCACAATAACCTCTTGAAATCTAGTGCTCAGGTGGAGATTTTATTTCTGTATTTTGTAGGGATTTAAAAGTCGCTGAGAACAGTCATTTGACTATATTTGTAATAAGATAGATTATGAAGAAAGTGCTTGGTTAGTGAGAAAAAGAAGTCATTAGGTGTTATTGATAATTAAACATCAGAACACCTTAACAACTTGGCTACAAATAAGTGTTTAACACAGCCACAACTCCAAGTGCTTAGCTGAACATTAATTGCTCCATATTTAGAAGGATCTGCAAAGTCACTGAGAGCTGTCATTCGACTATGATTTTAACATGAGTCATTTTCTTTAAAGTGTTTAGCAGATAAGTAAATAATGGAAATATTGGATTAACAGACAGTATGTCAATGATTAAAGATTCAAGCTTCTCTTCCAAATACTTGTGCATTATTACCCGATCTCACATTTTCTCTGTAATGACGACAAGCTAAAAAATTGTTGCCAGCGCATGAAATCTTGAATGGATCACTCTGCCATTGACATTCAACTACCACTTGCTAAATAATTTAAATAACCCTCATACGCTGCTGTCCATTTTTCTCTTTCCAGGATTAAATTTAAGATTGATACAAGGTGTAATAACAATTAATCAACCATGCGCATCTTACAGTGAAGATGACAAACTAAACCGTAGTCAGCAGGATTTGAACCTGCGCGGGGAAACCCCAATGGATTTCAAGTCCATCGCCTTAACCACTCAGCCACAACTACTGGTGATGAAAAATGTGTTTGCTGGAAATGACATTTTCTGCATTTAAAGATAATTTCATAATGAGTGGAAACTCTTACTTGACAATGTTTGAAATAATAGAGATTGTTACTAAAGTGCTTTGTAGGTCAGATAAAGAAATCATCAGGTCCCAACGAGATTAGAACTCGGATCTCTGAATTAAGTGATCAAAAGTGCTTGCCATTACACCAAGTTAGCCCTTTCCAAGAGGTTTTTGGAAATAATTCTCTCAGACTTTAGGCCACAAAAGAGTCAATTTGAATTGCATTTATCTGATGGCACCCTGCAACATATTTATTTTGGTTTAAACAGGTAAACACTTGTGTTAAAAAAAAAGAATTTGGAACAAGATTTTTTATCTGATTTATATGCAGAATTAAGTGCATGCTTTGTAAGTTTGTCCAAAGAACCGTGAATTTGGTGAACCTTTGCCTAGTTTCCAAAATAAATGTACAGGAATAAATTTAATAGTGTGCTGATTCACAGATTGAATTTTTTCAGTATTTTAGGGGGATAGCGTAGTAACCGAAATCTGTCATTTTACTATGTTTGCAGCACAAGAGAACACAAAAAAGTGCTTTGTAGGTGAAAAATAGAGACCATGAGATGTCACTGACATTTGAACTTGCCTCTCATCAACCTCCTGGCCACAATAACCTCTTGAAATCTAGTGCTCAGGTGGAGATTTTATTTCTGTATTTTGTAGGGATTTAAAAGTCGCTGAGAACAGTCATTTGACTATATTTGTAATAAGATAGATTATGAAGAAAGTGCTTGGTTAGTGAGAAAAAGAAGTCATTAGGTGTTATTGATAATTAAACATCAGAACACCTTAACAACTTGGCTACAAATAAGTGTTTAACACAGCCACAACTCCAAGTGCTTAGCTGAACATTAATTGCTCCATATTTAGAAGGATCTGCAAAGTCACTGAGAGCTGTCATTCGACTATGATTTTAACATGAGTCATTTTCTTTAAAGTGTTTAGCAGATAAGTAAATAATGGAAATATTATATTAACAGACAGTATGTCAATGATTAAAGATTCAAGCTTCTCTTCCAAATACTTGTGCATTATTACCCGATCTCACATTTTCTCTGTAATGACGACAAGCTAAAAAATTGTTGCCAGCGCATGAAATCTTGAATGGATCACTCTGCCATTGACATTCAACTACCACTTGCTAAATAATTTAAATAACCCTCATACGCTGCTGGAACACTTCTGTCCATATTTCTCTTTCCAGGATTAAATTTAAGACTGATACAAGGTGTAATAACAATTAACCAACCATGCGCATCTTTCAGTGAAGATGACAAACTAAACTGTAGTCGGCAGGATTTGAACCTGCGCGGGGAAACCCCAATGGATTTCAAGTCCATCGCCTTAACCACTCGGCCACGACTACTGGTGATGAAAAATGTGTTTGCTGGAAATGACATTTTCTGCATTTTAAGATAATTTCATAATGAGTGGAAACTCTTACTTGACAATGTTTGAAATAATAGAGATTGTTACTAAAGTGCTTTGTAGGTCAGATAAAGAAATCATCAGGTCCCAACGAGATTAGAACTCGGATCTCTGAATTAAGTGATCAAAAGTGCTTGCCATTACACCAAGTTAGCCCTTTCCAAGAGGTTTTTGGAAATAATTCTCTCAGACTTTAGGCCACAAAAGAGTCAATTTGAATTGCATTTATCTGATGGCACCCTGCAACATATTTATTTTGGTTTAAACAGGTAAACACTTGTGTTAAAAAAAAAGAATTTGGAACAAGATTTTTTATCTGATTTATATGCAGAATTAAGTGCATGCTTTGTAAGTTTGTCCAAAGAACCGTGAATTTGGTGAACCTTTGCCTAGTTTCCAAAATAAATGTACAGGAATAAATTTAATAGTGTGCTGATTCACAGATTGAATTTTTTCAGTATTTTAGGGGGATAGCGTAGTAACCGAAATCTGTCATTTTACTATGTTTGCAGCACAAGAGAACACAAAAAAGTGCTTTGTAGGTGAAAAATAGAGACCATGAGATGTCACTGACATTTGAACTTGCCTCTCATCAACCTCCTGGCCACAATAACCTCTTGAAATCTAGTGCTCAGGTGGAGATTTTATTTCTGTATTTTGTAGGGATTTAAAAGTCGCTGAGAACAGTCATTTGACTATATTTGTAATAAGATAGATTATGAAGAAAGTGCTTGGTTAGTGAGAAAAAGAAGTCATTAGGTGTTATTGATAATTAAACATCAGAACACCTTAACAACTTGGCTACAAATAAGTGTTTAACACAGCCACAACTCCAAGTGCTTAGCTGAACATTAATTGCTCCATATTTAGAAGGATCTGCAAAGTGACTGAGAGCTGTCATTCGACTATGATTTTAACATGAGTCATTTTCTTTAAAGTGTTTAGCAGATAAGTAAATAATGGAAATATTGGATTAACAGACAGTATGTCAATGATTAAAGATTCAAGCTTCTCTTCCAAATACTTGTGCATTATTACCCGATCTCACATTTTCTCTGTAATGACGACAAGCTAAAAAATTGTTGCCAGCGCATGAAATCTTGAATGGATCACTCTGCCATTGACATTCAACTACCACTTGCTAAATAATTTAAATAACCCTCATACGCTGCTGGAACACTTCTGTCCATATTTCTCTTTCCAGGATTAAATTTAAGATTGATACAAGGTGTAATAACAATTAACCAACCATGCGCATCTTTCAGTGAAGATGACAAACTAAACCGTAGTCGGCAGGATTTGAACCTGCGCGGGGAAACCCCAATGGATTTCAAGTCCATCGCCTTAACCACTCAGCCACAACTACTGGTGATGAAAAATGTGTTTGCTGGAAATGACATTTTCTGCATTTAAAGATAATTTCATAATGAGTGGAAACTCTTACTTGACAATGTTTGAAATAATAGAGATTGTTACTAAAGTGCTTTGTAGGTCAGATAAAGAAATCATCAGGTCCCAACGAGATTAGAACTCGGATCTCTGAATTAAGTGATCAAAAGTGCTTGCCATTACACCAAGTTAGCCCTTTCCAAGAGGTTTTTGGAAATAATTCTCTCAGACTTTAGGCCACAAAAGAGTCAATTTGAATTGCATTTATCTGATGGCACCCTGCAACATATTTATTTTGGTTTAAACAGGTAAACACTTGTGTTAAAAAAAAAGAATTTGGAACAAGATTTTTTATCTGATTTATATGCAGAATTAAGTGCATGCTTTGTAAGTTTGTCCAAAGAACCGTGAATTTGGTGAACCTTTGCCTAGTTTCCAAAATAAATGTACAGGAATAAATTTAATAGTGTGCTGATTCACAGATTGAATTTTTTCAGTATTTTAGGGGGATAGCGTAGTAACCGAAATCTGTCATTTTACTATGTTTGCAGCACAAGAGAACACAAAAAAGTGCTTTGTAGGTGAAAAATAGAGACCATGAGATGTCACTGACATTTGAACTTGCCTCTCATCAACCTCCTGGCCACAATAACCTCTTGAAATCTAGTGCTCAGGTGGAGATTTTATTTCTGTATTTTGTAGGGATTTAAAAGTCGCTGAGAACAGTCATTTGACTATATTTGTAATAAGATAGATTATGAAGAAAGTGCTTGGTTAGTGAGAAAAAGAAGTCATTAGGTGTTATTGATAATTAAACATCAGAACACCTTAACAACTTGGCTACAAATAAGTGTTTAACACAGCCACAACTCCAAGTGCTTAGCTGAACATTAATTGCTCCATATTTAGAAGGATCTGCAAAGTCACTGAGAGCTGTCATTCGACTATGATTTTAACATGAGTCATTTTCTTTAAAGTGTTTAGCAGATAAGTAAATAATGGAAATATTATATTAACAGACAGTATGTCAATGATTAAAGATTCAAGCTTCTCTTCCAAATACTTGTGCATTATTACCCGATCTCACATTTTCTCTGTAATGACGACAAGCTAAAAAATTGTTGCCAGCGCATGAAATCTTGAATGGATCACTCTGCCATTGACATTCAACTACCACTTGCTAAATAATTTAAATAACCCTCATACGCTGCTGGAACACTTCTGTCCATATTTCTCTTTCCAGGATTAAATTTAAGACTGATACAAGGTGTAATAACAATTAACCAACCATGCGCATCTTTCAGTGAAGATGACAAACTAAACTGTAGTCGGCAGGATTTGAACCTGCGCGGGGAAACCCCAATGGATTTCAAGTCCATCGCCTTAACCACTCGGCCACGACTACTGGTGATGAAAAATGTGTTTGCTGGAAATGACATTTTCTGCATTTTAAGATAATTTCATAATGAGTGGAAACTCTTACTTGACAATGTTTGAAATAATAGAGATTGTTACTAAAGTGCTTTGTAGGTCAGATAAAGAAATCATCAGGTCCCAACGAGATTAGAACTCGGATCTCTGAATTAAGTGATCAAAAGTGCTTGCCATTACACCAAGTTAGCCCTTTCCAAGAGGTTTTTGGAAATAATTCTCTCAGACTTTAGGCCACAAAAGAGTCAATTTGAATTGCATTTATCTGATGGCACCCTGCAACATATTTATTTTGGTTTAAACAGGTAAACACTTGTGTTAAAAAAAAAGAATTTGGAACAAGATTTTTTATCTGATTTATATGCAGAATTAAGTGCATGCTTTGTAAGTTTGTCCAAAGAACCGTGAATTTGGTGAACCTTTGCCTAGTTTCCAAAATAAATGTACAGGAATAAATTTAATAGTGTGCTGATTCACAGATTGAATTTTTTCAGTATTTTAGGGGGATAGCGTAGTAACCGAAATCTGTCATTTTACTATGTTTGCAGCACAAGAGAACACAAAAAAGTGCTTTGTAGGTGAAAAATAGAGACCATGAGATGTCACTGACATTTGAACTTGCCTCTCATCAACCTCCTGGCCACAATAACCTCTTGAAATCTAGTGCTCAGGTGGAGATTTTATTTCTGTATTTTGTAGGGATTTAAAAGTCGCTGAGAACAGTCATTTGACTATATTTGTAATAAGATAGATTATGAAGAAAGTGCTTGGTTAGTGAGAAAAAGAAGTCATTAGGTGTTATTGATAATTAAACATCAGAACACCTTAACAACTTGGCTACAAATAAGTGTTTAACACAGCCACAACTCCAAGTGCTTAGCTGAACATTAATTGCTCCATATTTAGAAGGATCTGCAAAGTGACTGAGAGCTGTCATTCGACTATGATTTTAACATGAGTCATTTTCTTTAAAGTGTTTAGCAGATAAGTAAATAATGGAAATATTGGATTAACAGACAGTATGTCAATGATTAAAGATTCAAGCTTCTCTTCCAAATACTTGTGCATTATTACCCGATCTCACATTTTCTCTGTAATGACGACAAGCTAAAAAATTGTTGCCAGCGCATGAAATCTTGAATGGATCACTCTGCCATTGACATTCAACTACCACTTGCTAAATAATTTAAATAACCCTCATACGCTGCTGGAACACTTCTGTCCATATTTCTCTTTCCAGGATTAAATTTAAGACTGATACAAGGTGTAATAACAATTAACCAACCATGCGCATCTTTCAGTGAAGATGACAAACTAAACTGTAGTCGGCAGGATTTGAACCTGCGCGGGGAAACCCCAATGGATTTCAAGTCCATCGCCTTAACCACTCGGCCACGACTACTGGTGATGAAAAATGTGTTTGCTGGAAATGACATTTTCTGCATTTTAAGATAATTTCATAATGAGTGGAAACTCTTACTTGACAATGTTTGAAATAATAGAGATTGTTACTAAAGTGCTTTGTAGGTCAGATAAAGAAATCATCAGGTCCCAACGAGATTAGAACTCGGATCTCTGAATTAAGTGATCAAAAGTGCTTGCCATTACACCAAGTTAGCCCTTTCCAAGAGGTTTTTGGAAATAATTCTCTCAGACTTTAGGCCACAAAAGAGTCAATTTGAATTGCATTTATCTGATGGCACCCTGCAACATATTTATTTTGGTTTAAACAGGTAAACACTTGTGTTAAAAAAAAAGAATTTGGAACAAGATTTTTTATCTGATTTATATGCAGAATTAAGTGCATGCTTTGTAAGTTTGTCCAAAGAACCGTGAATTTGGTGAACCTTTGCCTAGTTTCCAAAATAAATGTACAGGAATAAATTTAATAGTGTGCTGATTCACAGATTGAATTTTTTCAGTATTTTAGGGGGATAGCGTAGTAACCGAAATCTGTCATTTTATTATGTTTGCAGCACAAGAGAACACAAAAAAGTGCTTTGTAGGTGAAAAATAGAGACCATGAGATGTCACTGACATTTGAACTTGCCTCTCATCAACCTCCTGGCCACAATAACCTCTTGAAATCTAGTGCTCAGGTGGAGATTTTATTTCTGTATTTTGTAGGGATTTAAAAGTCGCTGAGAACAGTCATTTGACTATATTTGTAATAAGATAGATTATGAAGAAAGTGCTTGGTTAGTGAGAAAAAGAAGTCATTAGGTGTTATTGATAATTAAACATCAGAACACCTTAACAACTTGGCTACAAATAAGTGTTTAACACAGCCACAACTCCAAGTGCTTAGCTGAACATTAATTGCTCCATATTTAGAAGGATCTGCAAAGTCACTGAGAGCTGTCATTCGACTATGATTTTAACATGAGTCATTTTCTTTAAAGTGTTTAGCAGATAAGTAAATAATGGAAATATTGGATTAACAGACAGTATGTCAATGATTAAAGATTCAAGCTTCTCTTCCAAATACTTGTGCATTATTACCCGATCTCACATTTTCTCTGTAATGACGACAAGCTAAAAAATTGTTGCCAGCGCATGAAATCTTGAATGGATCACTCTGCCATTGACATTCAACTACCACTTGCTAAATAATTTAAATAACCCTCATACGCTGCTGTCCATTTTTCTCTTTCCAGGATTAAATTTAAGATTGATACAAGGTGTAATAACAATTAATCAACCATGCGCATCTTTCAGTGAAGATGACAAACTAAACCGTAGTCGGCAGGATTTGAACCTGCGTGGGGAAACCCCAATGGATTTCAAGTCCATCGCCTTAACCACTCAGCCACGACTACTGGTGATGAAAAATGTGTTTGCTGGAAATGACATTTTCTGCATTTTAAGATAATTTCATAATGAGTGGAAACTCTTACTTGACAATGTTTGAAATAATAGAGATTGTTACTAAAGTGCTTTGTAGGTCAGATAAAGAAATCATCAGGTCCCAACGAGATTAGAACTCGGATCTCTGAATTAAGTGATCAAAAGTGCTTGCCATTACACCAAGTTAGCCCTTTCCAAGAGGTTTTTGGAAATAATTCTCTCAGACTTTAGGCCACAAAAGAGTCAATTTGAATTGCATTTATCTGATGGCACCCTGCAACATATTTATTTTGGTTTAAACAGGTAAACACTTGTGTTAAAAAAAAAGAATTTGGAACAAGATTTTTTATCTGATTTATATGCAGAATTAAGTGCATGCTTTGTAAGTTTGTCCAAAGAACTGTGAATTTGGTGAACCTTTGCCTAGTTTCCAAAATAAATGTACAGGAATAAATTTAATAGTGTGCTGATTCACAGATTGAATTTTTTCAGTATTTTAGGGGGATAGCGTAGTAACCGAAATCTGTCATTTTATTATGTTTGCAGCACAAGAGAACACAAAAAAGTGCTTTGTAGGTGAAAAATAGAGACCATGAGATGTCACTGACATTTGAACTTGCCTCTCATCAACCTCCTGGCCACAATAACCTCTTGAAATCTAGTGCTCAGGTGGAGATTTTATTTCTGTATTTTGTAGGGATTTAAAAGTCGCTGAGAACAGTCATTTGACTATATTTGTAATAAGATAGATTATGAAGAAAGTGCTTGGTTAGTGAGAAAAAGAAGTCATTAGGTGTTATTGATAATTAAACATCAGAACACCTTAACAACTTGGCTACAAATAAGTGTTTAACACAGCCACAACTCCAAGTGCTTAGCTGAACATTAATTGCTCCATATTTAGAAGGATCTGCAAAGTCACTGAGAGCTGTCATTCGACTATGATTTTAACATGAGTCATTTTCTTTAAAGTGTTTAGCAGATAAGTAAATAATGGAAATATTGGATTAACAGACAGTATGTCAATGATTAAAGATTCAAGCTTCTCTTCCAAATACTTGTGCATTATTACCCGATCTCACATTTTCTCTGTAATGACGACAAGCTAAAAAATTGTTGCCAGCGCATGAAATCTTGAATGGATCACTCTGCCATTGACATTCAACTACCACTTGCTAAATAACTTAAATAACCCTCATACGCTGCTGGAACACTTCTGTCCATATTTCTCTTTCCAGGATTAAATTTAAGATTGATACAAGGTGTAATAACAATTAACCAACCATGCGCATCTTTCAGTGAAGATGACAAACTAAACCGTAGTCGGCAGGATTTGAACCTGCGCGGGGAAACCCCAATGGATTTCAAGTCCATCGCCTTAACCACTCGGCCACGACTACTGGTGATGAAAAATGTGTTTGCTGGAAATGACATTTTCTGCATTTTAAGATAATTTCATAATGAGTGGAAACTCTTACTTGACAATGTTTGAAATAATAGAGATTGTTACTAAAGTGCTTTGTAGGTCAGATAAAGAAATCATCAGGTCCCAACGAGATTAGAACTCGGATCTCTGAATTAAGTGATCAAAAGTGCTTGCCATTACACCAAGTTAGCCCTTTCCAAGAGGTTTTTGGAAATAATTCTCTCAGACTTTAGGCCACAAAAGAGTCAATTTGAATTGCATTTATCTGATGGCACCCTGCAACATATTTATTTTGGTTTAAACAGGTAAACACTTGTGTTAAAAAAAAAGAATTTGGAACAAGATTTTTTATCTGATTTATATGCAGAATTAAGTGCATGCTTTGTAAGTTTGTCCAAAGAACCGTGAATTTGGTGAACCTTTGCCTAGTTTCCAAAATAAATGTACAGGAATAAATTTAATAGTGTGCTGATTCACAGATTGAATTTTTTCAGTATTTTAGGGGGATAGCGTAGTAACCGAAATCTGTCATTTTATTATGTTTGCAGCACAAGAGAACACAAAAAAGTGCTTTGTAGGTGAAAAATAGAGACCATGAGATGTCACTGACATTTGAACTTGCCTCTCATCAACCTCCTGGCCACAATAACCTCTTGAAATCTAGTGCTCAGGTGGAGATTTTATTTCTGTATTTTGTAGGGATTTAAAAGTCGCTGAGAACAGTCATTTGACTATATTTGTAATAAGATAGATTATGAAGAAAGTGCTTGGTTAGTGAGAAAAAGAAGTCATTAGGTGTTATTGATAATTAAACATCAGAACACCTTAACAACTTGGCTACAAATAAGTGTTTAACACAGCCACAACTCCAAGTGCTTAGCTGAACATTAATTGCTCCATATTTAGAAGGATCTGCAAAGTCACTGAGAGCTGTCATTCGACTATGATTTTAACATGAGTCATTTTCTTTAAAGTGTTTAGCAGATAAGTAAATAATGGAAATATTGGATTAACAGACAGTATGTCAATGATTAAAGATTCAAGCTTCTCTTCCAAATACTTGTGCATTATTACCCGATCTCACATTTTCTCTGTAATGACGACAAGCTAAAAAATTGTTGCCAGCGCATGAAATCTTGAATGGATCACTCTGCCATTGACATTCAACTACCACTTGCTAAATAACTTAAATAACCCTCATACGCTGCTGGAACACTTCTGTCCATATTTCTCTTTCCAGGATTAAATTTAAGATTGATACAAGGTGTAATAACAATTAACCAACCATGCGCATCTTTCAGTGAAGATGACAAACTAAACCGTAGTCGGCAGGATTTGAACCTGCGCGGGGAAACCCCAATGGATTTCAAGTCCATCGCCTTAACCACTCGGCCACGACTACTGGTGATGAAAAATGTGTTTGCTGGAAATGACATTTTCTGCATTTTAAGATAATTTCATAATGAGTGGAAACTCTTACTTGACAATGTTTGAAATAATAGAGATTGTTACTAAAGTGCTTTGTAGGTCAGATAAAGAAATCATCAGGTCCCAACGAGATTAGAACTCGGATCTCTGAATTAAGTGATCAAAAGTGCTTGCCATTACACCAAGTTAGCCCTTTCCAAGAGGTTTTTGGAAATAATTCTCTCAGACTTTAGGCCACAAAAGAGTCAATTTGAATTGCATTTATCTGATGGCACCCTGCAACATATTTATTTTGGTTTAAACAGGTAAACACTTGTGTTAAAAAAAAAGAATTTGGAACAAGATTTTTTATCTGATTTATATGCAGAATTAAGTGCATGCTTTGTAAGTTTGTCCAAAGAACTGTGAATTTGGTGAACCTTTGCCTAGTTTCCAAAATAAATGTAGAGGAATAAATTTAATAGTGTGCTGATTCACAGATTGAATTTTTTCAGTATTTTAGGGGGATAGCGTAGTAACCGAAATCTGTCATTTTACTATGTTTGCAGCACAAGAGAACACAAAAAAGTGCTTTGTAGGTGAAAAATAGAGACCATGAGATGTCACTGACATTTGAACTTGCCTCTCATCAACCTCCTGACCACAATAACCTCTTGAAATCTAGTGCTCAGGTGGAGATTTTATTTCTGTATTTTGTAGGGATTTAAAAGTCGCTGAGAACAGTCATTTGACTATATTTGTAATAAGATAGATTATGAAGAAAGTGCTTGGTTAGTGAGAAAAAGAAGTCATTAGGTGTTATTGATAATTAAACATCAGAACACCTTAACAACTTGGCTACAAATAAGTGTTTAACACAGCCACAACTCCAAGTGCTTAGCTGAACATTAATTGCTCCATATTTAGAAGGATCTGCAAAGTCACTGAGAGCTGTCATTCGACTATGATTTTAACATGAGTCATTTTCTTTAAAGTGTTTAGCAGATAAGTAAATAATGGAAATATTGGATTAACAAACAGTATGTCAATGATTAAAGATTCAAGCTTCTCTTCCAAATACTTGTGCATTATTACCCGATCTCACATTTTCTCTGTAATGACGACAAGCTAAAAAATTGTTGCCAGCGCATGAAATCTTGAATGGATCACTCTGCCTTTGACATTCAACTACCACTTGCTAAATAATTTAAATAACCCTCATACGCTGCTGGAACACTTCTGTCCATAT
Organism: Mixophyes fleayi; assembly: GCF_038048845.1. NCBI lineage: Eukaryota > Metazoa > Chordata > Amphibia > Anura > Limnodynastidae > Mixophyes > Mixophyes fleayi. The sequence continues at coordinate 44,416,615 of NC_134411.1, read as the reverse complement.
TTCTCTTTCCAGGATTAAATTTAAGATTGATACAAGGTGTAATAACAATTAATCAACCATGCGCATCTTACAGTGAAGATGACAAACTAAACCGTAGTCGGCAGGATTTGAACCTGCGCGGGGAAACCCCAATGGATTTCAAGTCCATCGCCTTAACCACTCGGCCACGACTACTGGTGATGAAAAATGTGTTTGCTGGAAATGACATTTTCTGCATTTTAAGATAATTTCATAATGAGTGGAAACTCTTACTTGACAATGTTTGAAATAATAGAGATTGTTACTAAAGTGCTTTGTAGGTCAGATAAAGAAATCATCAGGTCCTAACGAGATTAGAACTCGGATCTCTGAATTAAGTGATCAAAAGTGCTTGCCATTACACCAAGTTAGCCCTTTCCAAGAGGTTTTTGGAAATAATTCTCTCAGACTTTAGGCCACAAAAGAGTCAATTTGAATTGCATTTATCTGATGGCACCCTGCAACATATTTATTTTGGTTTAAACAGGTAAACACTTGTGTTAAAAAAAAAGAATTTGGAACAAGATTTTTTATCTGATTTATATGCAGAATTAAGTGCATGCTTTGTAAGTTTGTCCAAAGAACTGTGAATTTGGTGAACCTTTGCCTAGTTTCCAAAATAAATGTACAGGAATAAATTTAATAGTGTGCTGATTCACAGATTGAATTTTTTCAGTATTTTAGGGGGATAGCGTAGTAACTGAAATCTGTCATTTTATTATGTTTGCAGCACAAGAGAACACAAAAAAGTGCTTTGTAGGTGAAAAATAGAGACCATGAGATGTCACTGACATTTGAACCTGCCTCTCATCAACCTCCTGGCCACAATAACCTCTTGAAATCTAGTGCTCAGGTGGAGATTTTATTTCTGTATTTTGTAGGGATTTAAAAGTTGCTGAGAACAGTCATTTGACTATATTTGTAATAAGATAGATTATGAAGAAAGTGCTTGGTTAGTGAGAAAAAGAAGTCATTAGGTGTTATTGATAATTAAACATCAGAACACCTTAACAACTTGGCTACAAATAAGTGTTTAACACAGCCACAACTCCAAGTGCTTAGCTGAACATTAATTGCTCCATATTTAGAAGGATCTGCAAAGTCACTGAGAGCTGTCATTCGACTATGATTTTAACATGAGTCATTTTCTTTAAAGTGTTTAGCAGATAAGTAAATAATGGAAATATTGGATTAACAGACAGTATGTCAATGATTAAAGATTCAAGCTTCTCTTCCAAATACTTGTGCATTATTACCCGATCTCACATTTTCTCTGTAATGACGACAAGCTAAAAAATTGTTGCCAGCGCATGAAATCTTGAATGGATCACTCTGCCTTTGACATTCAACTACCACTTGCTAAATAATTTAAATAACCCTCATACGCTGCTGGAACACTTCTGTCCATATTTCTCTTTCCAGGATTAAATTTAAGATTGATACAAGGTGTAATAACAATTAACCAACCATGCGCATCTTTCAGTGAAGATGACAAACTAAACCGTAGTCGGCAGGATTTGAACCTGCGCGGGGAAACCCCAATGGATTTCAAGTCCATCGCCTTAACCACTCGGCCACGACTACTGGTGATGAAAAATGTGTTTGCTGGAAATGACATTTTCTGCATTTTAAGATAATTTCATAATGAGTGGAAACTCTTACTTGACAATGTTTGAAATAATAGAGATTGTTACTAAAGTGCTTTGTAGGTCAGATAAAGAAATCATCAGGTCCCAACGAGATTAGAACTCGGATCTCTGAATTAAGTGATCAAAAGTGCTTGCCATTACACCAAGTTACCTCTTTCCAAGAGGTTTTTGGAAATAATTCTCTCAGACTTTAGGCCATAAAAGAGTCAATTTGAATTGCATTTATCTGATGGCACCCTGCAACATATTTATTTTGGTTTAAACAGGTAAACACTTGTGTTAAAAAAAAAGAATTTGGAACAAGATTTTTTATCTGATTTATATGCAGAATTAAGTGCATGCTTTGTAAGTTTGTCCAAAGAACCGTGAATTTGGTGAACCTTTGCCTAGTTTCCAAAATAAATGTACAGGAATAAATTTAATAGTGTGCTGATTCACAGATTGAATTTTTTCAGTATTTTAGGGGGATAGCGTAGTAACCGAAATCTGTCATTTTACTATGTTTGCAGCACAAGAGAACACAAAAAAGTGCTTTGTAGGTGAAAAATAGAGACCATGAGATGTCACTGACATTTGAACTTGCCTCTCATCAACCTCCTGACCACAATAACCTCTTGAAATCTAGTGCTCAGGTGGAGATTTTATTTCTGTATTTTGTAGGGATTTAAAAGTCGCTGAGAACAGTCATTTGACTATATTTGTAATAAGATAGATTATGAAGAAAGTGCTTGGTTAGTGAGAAAAAGAAGTCATTAGGTGTTATTGATAATTAAACATCAGAACACCTTAACAACTTGGCTACAAATAAGTGTTTAACACAGCCACAACTCCAAGTGCTTAGCTGAACATTAATTGCTCCATATTTAGAAGGATCTGCAAAGTCACTGAGAGCTGTCATTCGACTATGATTTTAACATGAGTCATTTTCTTTAAAGTGTTTAGCAGATAAGTAAATAATGGAAATATTGGATTAACAAACATATGTCAATGATTAAAGATTCAAGCTTCTCTTCCAAATACTTGTGCATTATTACCCGATCTCACATTTTCTCTGTAATGACAACAAGCTAAAAAATTGTTGCCAGCGCATGAAATCTTGAATGGATCACTCTGCCATTGACATTCAACTACCACTTGCTAAATAATTTAAATAACCCTCATACGCTGCTGTCCAATTTTCTCTTTCCAGGATTAAATTTAAGATTGATACAAGGTGTAATAACAATTAATCAACCATGCGCATCTTACAGTGAAGATGACAAACTAAACCGTAGTCGGCAGGATTTGAACCTGCGCAGGGAAACCCCAATGGATTTCAAGTCCATCGCCTTAACCACTCGGCCACGACTACTGGTGATGAAAAATGTGTTTGCTGGAAATGACATTTTCTGCATTTTAAGATAATTTCATAATGAGTGGAAACTCTTACTTGACAATGTTTGAAATAATAGAGATTGTTACTAAAGTGCTTTGTAGGTCAGATAAAGAAATCATCAGGTCCCAACGAGATTAGAACTCGGATCTCTGAATTAAGTGATCAAAAGTGCTTGCCATTACACCAAGTTAGCCCTTTCCAAGAGGTTTTTGGAAATAATTCTCTCAGACTTTAGGCCACAAAAGAGTCAATTTTAATTGCATTTATCTGATGGCACCCTGCAACATATTTATTTTGGTTTAAACAGGTAAACACTTGTGTTAAAAAAAAAGAATTTGGAACAAGATTTTTTATCTGATTTATATGCAGAATTAAGTGCATGCTTTGTAAGTTTGTCCAAAGAACTGTGAATTTGGTGAACCTTTGCCTAGTTTCCAAAATAAATGTACAGGAATAAATTTAATAGTGTGCTGATTCACAGATTGAATTTTTTCAGTATTTTAGGGGGATAGCGTAGTAACCGAAATCTGTCATTTTACTATGTTTGCAGCACAAGAGAACACAAAAAAGTGCTTTGTAGGTGAAAAATAGAGACCATGAGATGTCACTGACATTTGAACTTGCCTCTCATCAACCTCCTGACCACAATAACCTCTTGAAATCTAGTGCTCAGGTGGAGATTTTATTTCTGTATTTTGTAGGGATTTAAAAGTCGCTGAGAACAGTCATTTGACTATATTTGTAATAAGATAGATTATGAAGAAAGTGCTTGGTTAGTGAGAAAAAGAAGTCATTAGGTGTTATTGATAATTAAACATCAGAACACCTTAACAACTTGGCTACAAATAAGTGTTTAACACAGCCACAACTCCAAGTGCTTAGCTGAACATTAATTGCTCCATATTTAGAAGGATCTGCAAAGTCACTGAGAGCTGTCATTCGACTATGATTTTAACATGAGTCATTTTCTTTAAAGTGTTTAGCAGATAAGTAAATAATGGAAATATTGGATTAACAAACAGTATGTCAATGATTAAAGATTCAAGCTTCTCTTCCAAATACTTGTGCATTATTACCCGATCTCACATTTTCTCTGTAATGACGACAAGCTAAAAAATTGTTGCCAGCGCATGAAATCTTGAATGGATCACTCTGCCATTGACATTCAACTACCACTTGCTAAATAATTTAAATAACCCTCATACGCTGCTGTCCAATTTTCTCTTTCCAGGATTAAATTTAAGATTGATACAAGGTGTAATAACAATTAATCAACCATGCGCATCTTACAGTGAAGATGACAAACTAAACCGTAGTCGGCAGGATTTGAACCTGCGCGGGGAAACCCCAATGGATTTCAAGTCCATCGCCTTAACCACTCGGCCACGACTACTGGTGATGAAAAATGTGTTTGCTGGAAATGACATTTTCTGCATTTTAAGATAATTTCATAATGAGTGGAAACTCTTACTTGACAATGTTTGAAATAATAGAGATTGTTACTAAAGTGCTTTGTAGGTCAGATAAAGAAATCATCAGGTCCCAACGAGATTAGAACTCGGATCTCTGAATTAAGTGATCAAAAGTGCTTGCCATTACACCAAGTTAGCCCTTTCCAAGAGGTTTTTGGAAATAATTCTCTCAGACTTTAGGCCACAAAAGGGTCAATTTGAATTGCATTTATCTGATGGCACCCTGCAACATATTTATTTTGGTTTAAACAGGTAAACACTTGTGTTAAAAAAAAAGAATTTGGAACAAGATTTTTTATCTGATTTATATGCAGAATTAAGTGCATGCTTTGTAAGTTTGTCCAAAGAACCGTGAATTTGGTGAACCTTTGCCTAGTTTCCAAAATAAATGTACAGGAATAAATTTAATAGTGTGCTGATTCACAGATTGAATTTTTTCAGTATTTTAGGGGGATAGCGTAGTAACCGAAATCTGTCATTTTATTATGTTTGCAGCACAAGAGAACACAAAAAAGTGCTTTGTAGGTGAAAAATAGAGACCATGAGATGTCACTGACATTTGAACTTGCCTCTCATCAACCTCCTGACCACAATAACCTCTTGAAATCTAGTGCTCAGGTGGAGATTTTATTTCTGTATTTTGTAGGGATTTAAAAGTCGCTGAGAACAGTCATTTGACTATATTTGTAATAAGATAGATTATGAAGAAAGTGCTTGGTTAGTGAGAAAAAGAAGTCATTAGGTGTTATTGATAATTAAACATCAGAACACCTTAACACCTTGGCTACAAATAAGTGTTTAACACAGCCACAACTCCAAGTGCTTAGCTGAACATTAATTGCTCCATATTTAGAAGGATCTGCAAAGTCACTGAGAGCTGTCATTCGACTATGATTTTAACATGAGTCATTTTCTTTAAAGTGTTTAGCAGATAAGTAAATAATGGAAATATTGGATTAACAAACAGTATGTCAATGATTAAAGATTCAAGCTTCTCTTCCAAATACTTGTGCATTATTACCCGATCTCACATTTTCTCTGTAATGACGACAAGCTAAAAAATTGTTGCCAGCGCATGAAATCTTGAATGGATCACTCTGCCATTGACATTCAACTACCACTTGCTAAATAATTTAAATAACCCTCATACGCTGCTGGAACACTTCTGTCCATATTTCTCTTTCCAGGATTAAATTTAAGATTGATACAAGGTGTAATAACAATTAACCAACCATGCGCATCTTTCAGTGAAGATGACAAACTAAACCGTAGTCGGCAGGATTTGAACCTGCGCGGGGAAACCCCAATGGATTTCAAGTCCATCGCCTTAACCACTCGGCCACGACTACTGGTGATGAAAAATGTGTTTGCTGGAAATGACATTTTCTGCATTTTAAGATAATTTCATAATGAGTGGAAACTCTTACTTGACAATGTTTGAAATAATAGAGATTGTTACTAAAGTGCTTTGTAGGTCAGATAAAGAAATCATCAGGTCCCAACGAGATTAGAACTCGGATCTCTGAATTAAGTGATCAAAAGTGCTTGCCATTACACCAAGTTAGCCCTTTCCAAGAGGTTTTTGGAAATAATTCTCTCAGACTTTAGGCCACAAAAGAGTCAATTTGAATTGCATTTATCTGATGGCACCCTGCAACATATTTATTTTGGTTTAAACAGGTAAACACTTGTGTTAAAAAAAAAGAATTTGGAACAAGATTTTTTATCTGATTTATATGCAGAATTAAGTGCATGCTTTGTAAGTTTGTCCAAAGAACTGTGAATTTGGTGAACCTTTGCCTAGTTTCCAAAATAAATGTAGAGGAATAAATTTAATAGTGTGCTGATTCACAGATTGAATTTTTTCAGTATTTTAGGGGGATAGCGTAGTAACCGAAATCTGTCATTTTACTATGTTTGCAGCACAAGAGAACACAAAAAAGTGCTTTGTAGGTGAAAAATAGAGACCATGAGATGTCACTGACATTTGAACTTGCCTCTCATCAACCTCCTGACCACAATAACCTCTTGAAATCTAGTGCTCAGGTGGAGATTTTATTTCTGTATTTTGTAGGGATTTAAAAGTCGCTGAGAACAGTCATTTGACTATATTTGTAATAAGATAGATTATGAAGAAAGTGCTTGGTTAGTGAGAAAAAGAAGTCATTAGGTGTTATTGATAATTAAACATCAGAACACCTTAACAACTTGGCTACAAATAAGTGTTTAACACAGCCACAACTCCAAGTGCTTAGCTGAACATTAATTGCTCCATATTTAGAAGGATCTGCAAAGTCACTGAGAGCTGTCATTCGACTATGATTTTAACATGAGTCATTTTCTTTAAAGTGTTTAGCAGATAAGTAAATAATGGAAATATTGGATTAACAAACAGTATGTCAATGATTAAAGATTCAAGCTTCTCTTCCAAATACTTGTGCATTATTACCCGATCTCACATTTTCTCTGTAATGACGACAAGCTAAAAAATTGTTGCCAGCGCATGAAATCTTGAATGGATCACTCTGCCTTTGACATTCAACTACCACTTGCTAAATAATTTAAATAACCCTCATACGCTGCTGGAACACTTCTGTCCATATTTCTCTTTCCAGGATTAAATTTAAGATTGATACAAGGTGTAATAACAATTAACCAACCATGCGCATCTTTCAGTGAAGATGACAAACTAAACCGTAGTCGGCAGGATTTGAACCTGCGCGGGGAAACCCCAATGGATTTCAAGTCCATCGCCTTAACCACTCGGCCACGACTACTGGTGATGAAAAATGTGTTTGCTGGAAATGACATTTTCTGCATTTTAAGATAATTTCATAATGAGTGGAAACTCTTACTTGACAATGTTTGAAATAATAGAGATTGTTACTAAAGTGCTTTGTAGGTCAGATAAAGAAATCATCAGGTCCCAACGAGATTAGAACTCGGATCTCTGAATTAAGTGATCAAAAGTGCTTGCCATTACACCAAGTTAGCCCTTTCCAAGAGGTTTTTGGAAATAATTCTCTCAGACTTTAGGCCACAAAAGAGTCAATTTGAATTGCATTTATCTGATGGCACCCTGCAACATATTTATTTTGGTTTAAACAGGTAAACACTTGTGTTAAAAAAAAAGAATTTGGAACAAGATTTTTTATCTGATTTATATGCAGAATTAAGTGCATGCTTTGTAAGTTTGTCCAAAGAACTGTGAATTTGGTGAACCTTTGCCTAGTTTCCAAAATAAATGTAGAGGAATAAATTTAATAGTGTGCTGATTCACAGATTGAATTTTTTCAGTATTTTAGGGGGATAGCGTAGTAACCGAAATCTGTCATTTTACTATGTTTGCAGCACAAGAGAACACAAAAAAGTGCTTTGTAGGTGAAAAATAGAGACCATGAGATGTCACTGACATTTGAACTTGCCTCTCATCAACCTCCTGACCACAATAACCTCTTGAAATCTAGTGCTCAGGTGGAGATTTTATTTCTGTATTTTGTAGGGATTTAAAAGTCGCTGAGAACAGTCATTTGACTATATTTGTAATAAGATAGATTATGAAGAAAGTGCTTGGTTAGTGAGAAAAAGAAGTCATTAGGTGTTATTGATAATTAAACATCAGAACACCTTAACAACTTGGCTACAAATAAGTGTTTAACACAGCCACAACTCCAAGTGCTTAGCTGAACATTAATTGCTCCATATTTAGAAGGATCTGCAAAGTCACTGAGAGCTGTCATTCGACTATGATTTTAACATGAGTCATTTTCTTTAAAGTGTTTAGCAGATAAGTAAATAATGGAAATATTGGATTAACAAACAGTATGTCAATGATTAAAGATTCAAGCTTCTCTTCCAAATACTTGTGCATTATTACCCGATCTCACATTTTCTCTGTAATGACGACAAGCTAAAAAATTGTTGCCAGCGCATGAAATCTTGAATGGATCACTCTGCCTTTGACATTCAACTACCACTTGCTAAATAATTTAAATAACCCTCATACGCTGCTGGAACACTTCTGTCCATATTTCTCTTTCCAGGATTAAATTTAAGATTGATACAAGGTGTAATAACAATTAATCAACCATGCGCATCTTACAGTGAAGATGACAAACTAAACCGTAGTCGGCAGGATTTGAACCTGCGCGGGGAAACCCCAATGGATTTCAATTCCATCGCCTTAACCACTCGGCCACGACTACTGGTGATGAAAAATGTGTTTGCTGGAAATGACATTTTCTGCATTTTAAGATAATTTCATAATGAGTGGAAACTCTTACTTGACAATGTTTGAAATAATAGAGATTGTTACTAAAGTGCTTTGTAGGTCAGATAAAGAAATCATCAGGTCCCAACGAGATTAGAACTCGGATCTCTGAATTAAGTGATCAAAAGTGCTTGCCATTACACCAAGTTAGCCCTTTCCAAGAGGTTTTTGGAAATAATTCTCTCAGACTTTAGGCCACAAAAGAGTCAATTTGAATTGCATTTATCTGATGGCACCCTGCAACATATTTATTTTGGTTTAAACAGGTAAACACTTGTGTTAAAAAAAAAGAATTTGGAACAAGATTTTTTATCTGATTTATATGCAGAATTAAGTGCATGCTTTGTAAGTTTGTCCAAAGAACTGTGAATTTGGTGAACCTTTGCCTAGTTTCCAAAATAAATGTAGAGGAATAAATTTAATAGTGTGCTGATTCACAGATTGAATTTTTTCAGTATTTTAGGGGGATAGCGTAGTAACCGAAATCTGTCATTTTACTATGTTTGCAGCACAAGAGAACACAAAAAAGTGCTTTGTAGGTGAAAAATAGAGACCATGAGATGTCACTGACATTTGAACTTGCCTCTCATCAACCTCCTGACCACAATAACCTCTTGAAATCTAGTGCTCAGGTGGAGATTTTATTTCTGTATTTTGTAGGGATTTAAAAGTCGCTGAGAACAGTCATTTGACTATATTTGTAATAAGATAGATTATGAAGAAAGTGCTTGGTTAGTGAGAAAAAGAAGTCATTAGGTGTTATTGATAATTAAACATCAGAACACCTTAACAACTTGGCTACAAATAAGTGTTTAACACAGCCACAACTCCAAGTGCTTAGCTGAACATTAATTGCTCCATATTTAGAAGGATCTGCAAAGTCACTGAGAGCTGTCATTCGACTATGATTTTAACATGAGTCATTTTCTTTAAAGTGTTTAGCAGATAAGTAAATAATGGAAATATTGGATTAACAAACAGTATGTCAATGATTAAAGATTCAAGCTTCTCTTCCAAATACTTGTGCATTATTACCCGATCTCACATTTTCTCTGTAATGACGACAAGCTAAAAAATTGTTGCCAGCGCATGAAATCTTGAATGGATCACTCTGCCTTTGACATTCAACTACCACTTGCTAAATAATTTAAATAACCCTCATACGCTGCTGGAACACTTCTGTCCATATTTCTCTTTCCAGGATTAAATTTAAGATTGATACAAGGTGTAATAACAATTAATCAACCATGCGCATCTTACAGTGAAGATGACAAACTAAACCGTAGTCGGCAGGATTTGAACCTGCGCGGGGAAACCCCAATGGATTTCAAGTCCATCGCCTTAACCACTCGGTCACGACTACTGGTGATGAAAAATGTGTTTGCTGGAAATGACATTTTCTGCATTTTAAGATAATTTCATAATGAGTGGAAACTCTTACTTGACAATGTTTGAAATAATAGAGATTGTTACTAAAGTGCTTTGTAGGTCAGATAAAGAAATCATCAGGTCCCAACGAGATTAGAACTCGGATCTCTGAATTAAGTGATCAAAAGTGCTTGCCATTACACCAAGTTAGCCCTTTCCAAGAGGTTTTTGGAAATAATTCTCTCAGACTTTAGGCCACAAAAGGGTCAATTTGAATTGCATTTATCTGATGGCACCCTGCAACATATTTATTTTGGTTTAAACAGGTAAACACTTGTGTTAAAAAAAAAGAATTTGGAACAAGATTTTTTATCTGATTTATATGCAGAATTAAGTGCATGCTTTGTAAGTTTGTCCAAAGAACCGTGAATTTGGTGAACCTTTGCCTAGTTTCCAAAATAAATGTACAGGAATAAATTTAATAGTGTGCTGATTCACAGATTGAATTTTTTCAGTATTTTAGGGGGATAGCGTAGTAACCGAAATCTGTCATTTTACTATGTTTGCAGCACAAGAGAACACAAAAAAGTGCTTTGTAGGTGAAAAATAGAGACCATGAGATGTCACTGACATTTGAACTTGCCTCTCATCAACCTCCTGGCCACAATAACCTCTTGAAATCTAGTGCTCAGGTGGAGATTTTATTTCTGTATTGTGTAGGGATTTAAAAGTCGCTGAGAACAGTCATTTGACTATATTTGTAATAAGATAGATTATGAAGAAAGTGCTTGGTTAGTGAGAAAAAGAAGTCATTAGGTGTTATTGATAATTAAACATCAGAACACCTTAACAACTTGGCTACAAATAAGTGTTTAACACAGCCACAACTCCAAGTGCTTAGCTGAACATTAATTGCTCCATATTTAGAAGGATCTGCAAAGTCACTGAGAGCTGTCATTCGACTATGATTTTAACATGAGTCATTTTCTTTAAAGTGTTTAGCAGATAAGTAAATAATGGAAATATTGGATTAACAGACAGTATGTCAATGATTAAAGATTCAAGCTTCTCTTCCAAATACTTGTGCATTATTACCCGATCTCACATTTTCTCTGTAATGACGACAAGCTAAAAAATTGTTGCCAGCGCATGAAATCTTGAATGGATCACTCTGCCATTGACATTCAACTACCACTTGCTAAATAATTTAAATAACCCTCATACGCTGCTGGAACACTTCTGTCCATATTTCTCTTTCCAGGATTAAATTTAAGATTGATACAAGGTGTAATAACAATTAACCAACCATGCGCATCTTTCAGTGAAGATGACAAACTAAACCGTAGTCGGCAGGATTTGAACCTGCGCGGGGAAACCCCAATGGATTTCAAGTCCATCACCTTAACCACTCGGCCACGACTACTGGTGATGAAAAATGTGTTTGCTGGAAATGACATTTTCTGCATTTTAAGATAATTTCATAATGAGTGGAAACTCTTACTTGACAATGTTTGAAATAATAGAGATTGTTACTAAAGTGCTTTGTAGGTCAGATAAAGAAATCATCAGGTCCCAACGAGATTAGAACTCGGATCTCTGAATTAAGTGATCAAAAGTGCTTGCCATTACACCAAGTTACCCCTTTCCAAGAGGTTTTTGGAAATAATTCTCTCAGACTTTAGGCCATAAAAGAGTCAATTTGAATTGCATTTATCTGATGGCACCCTGCAACATATTTATTTTGGTTTAAACAGGTAAACACTTGTGTTAAAAAAAAAGAATTTGGAACAAGATTTTTTATCTGATTTATATGCAGAATTAAGTGCATGCTTTGTAAGTTTGTCCAAAGAACCGTGAATTTGGTGAACCTTTGCCTAGTTTCCAAAATAAATGTACAGGAATAAATTTAATAGTGTGCTGATTCACAGATTGAATTTTTTCAGTATTTTAGGGGGATAGCGTAGTAACCGAAATCTGTCATTTTACTATGTTTGCAGCACAAGAGAACACAAAAAAGTGCTTTGTAGGTGAAAAATAGAGACCATGAGATGTCACTGACATTTGAACTTGCCTCTCATCAACCTCCTGACCACAATAACCTCTTGAAATCTAGTGCTCAGGTGGAGATTTTATTTCTGTATTTTGTAGGGATTTAAAAGTCGCTGAGAACAGTCATTTGACTATATTTGTAATAAGATAGATTATGAAGAAAGTGCTTGGTTAGTGAGAAAAAGAAGTCATTAGGTGTTATTGATAATTAAACATCAGAACACCTTAACAACTTGGCTACAAATAAGTGTTTAACACAGCCACAACTCCAAGTGCTTAGCTGAACATTAATTGCTCCATATTTAGAAGGATCTGCAAAGTCACTGAGAGCTGTCATTCGACTATGATTTTAACATGAGTCATTTTCTTTAAAGTGTTTAGCAGATAAGTAAATAATGGAAATATTGGATTAACAGACAGTATGTCAATGATTAAAGATTCAAGCTTCTCTTCCAAATACTTGTGCATTATTACCCGATCTCACATTTTCTCTGTAATGACGACAAGCTAAAAAATTGTTGCCAGCGCATGAAATCTTGAATGGATCACTCTGCCATTGACATTCAACTACCACTTGCTAAATAATTTAAATAACCCTCATACGCTGCTGTCCAATTTTCTCTTTCCAGGATTAAATTTAAGATTGATACAAGGTGTAATAACAATTAATCAACCATGCGCATCTTACAGTGAAGATGACAAACTAAACCGTAGTCGGCAGGATTTGAACCTGCGCGGGGAAACCCCAATGGATTTCAATTCCATCGCCTTAACCACTCGGCCACGACTACTGGTGATGAAAAATGTGTTTGCTGGAAATGACATTTTCTGCATTTTAAGATAATTTCATAATGAGTGGAAACTCTTACTTGACAATGTTTGAAATAATAGAGATTGTTACTAAAGTGCTTTGTAGGTCAGATAAAGAAATCATCAGGTCCCAACGAGATTAGAACTCGGATCTCTGAATTAAGTGATCAAAAGTGCTTGCCATTACACCAAGTTACCCCTTTCCAAGAGGTTTTTGGAAATAATTCTCTCAGACTTTAGGCCACAAAAGAGTCAATTTGAATTGCATTTATCTGATGGCACCCTGCAACATATTTATTTTGGTTTAAACAGGTAAACACTTGTGTTAAAAAAAAAGAATTTGGAACAAGATTTTTTATCTGATTTATATGCAGAATTAAGTGCATGCTTTGTAAGTTTGTCCAAAGAACCGTGAATTTGGTGAACCTTTGCCTAGTTTCCAAAATAAATGTACAGGAATAAATTTAATAGTGTGCTGATTCACAGATTGAATTTTTTCAGTATTTTAGGGGGATAGCGTAGTAACCGAAATCTGTCATTTTACTATGTTTGCAGCACAAGAGAACACAAAAAAGTGCTTTGTAGGTGAAAAATAGAGACCATGAGATGTCACTGACATTTGAACTTGCCTCTCATCAACCTCCTGACCACAATAACCTCTTGAAATCTAGTGCTCAGGTGGAGATTTTATTTCTGTATTTTGTAGGGATTTAAAAGTCGCTGAGAACAGTCATTTGACTATATTTGTAATAAGATAGATTATGAAGAAAGTGCTTGGTTAGTGAGAAAAAGAAGTCATTAGGTGTTATTGATAATTAAACATCAGAACACCTTAACAACTTGGCTACAAATAAGTGTTTAACACAGCCACAACTCCAAGTGCTTAGCTGAACATTAATTGCTCCATATTTAGAAGGATCTGCAAAGTCACTGAGAGCTGTCATTCGACTATGATTTTAACATGAGTCATTTTCTTTAAAGTGTTTAGCAGATAAGTAAATAATGGAAATATTGGATTAACAGACAGTATGTCAATGATTAAAGATTCAAGCTTCTCTTCCAAATACTTGTGCATTATTACCCGATCTCACATTTTCTCTGTAATGACGACAAGCTAAAAAATTGTTGCCAGCGCATGAAATCTTGAATGGATCACTCTGCCATTGACATTCAACTACCACTTGCTAAATAATTTAAATAACCCTCATACGCTGCTGTCCATTTTTCTCTTTCCAGGATTAAATTTAAGATTGATACAAGGTGTAATAACAATTAATCAACCATGCGCATCTTACAGTGAAGATGACAAACTAAACCGTAGTCGGCAGGATTTGAACCTGCGCGGGGAAACCCCAATGGATTTCAAGTCCATCGCCTTAACCACTCGGTCACGACTACTGGTGATGAAAAATGTGTTTGCTGGAAATGACATTTTCTGCATTTTAAGATAATTTCATAATGAGTGTAAACTCTTACTTGACAATGTTTGAAATAATAGAGATTGTTACTAAAGTGCTTTGTAGGTCAGATAAAGAAATCATCAGGTCCCAACGAGATTAGAACTCGGATCTCTGAATTAAGTGATCAAAAGTGCTTGCCATTACACCAAGTTAGCCCTTTCCAAGAGGTTTTTGGAAATAATTCTCTCAGACTTTAGGCCACAAAAGGGTCAATTTGAATTGCATTTATCTGATGGCACCCTGCAACATATTTATTTTGGTTTAAACAGGTAAACACTTGTGTTAAAAAAAAAGAATTTGGAACAAGATTTTTTATCTGATTTATATGCAGAATTAAGTGCATGCTTTGTAAGTTTGTCCAAAGAACCGTGAATTTGGTGTACCTTTGCCTAGTTTCCAAAATAAATGTACAGGAATAAATTTAATAGTGTGCTGATTCACAGATTGAATTTTTTCAGTATTTTAGGGGGATAGCGTAGTAACCGAAATCTGTCATTTTATTATGTTTGCAGCACAAGAGAACACAAAAAAGTGCTTTGTAGGTGAAAAATAGAGACCATGAGATGTCACTGACATTTGAACTTGCCTCTCATCAACCTCCTGGCCACAATAACCTCTTGAAATCTAGTGCTCAGGTGGAGATTTTATTTCTGTATTTTGTAGGGATTTAAAAGTCGCTGAGAACAGTCATTTGACTATATTTGTAATAAGATAGATTATGAAGAAAGTGCTTGGTTAGTGAGAAAAAGAAGTCATTAGGTGTTATTGATAATTAAACATCAGAACACCTTAACAACTTGGCTACAAATAAGTGTTTAACACAGCCACAACTCCAAGTGCTTAGCTGAACATTAATTGCTCCATATTTAGAAGGATCTGCAAAGTCACTGAGAGCTGTCATTCGACTATGATTTTAACATGAGTCATTTTCTTTAAAGTGTTTAGCAGATAAGTAAATAATGGAAATATTGGATTAACAGACAGTATGTCAATGATTAAAGATTCAAGCTTCTCTTCCAAATACTTGTGCATTATTACCCGATCTCACATTTTCTCTGTAATGACGACAAGCTAAAAAATTGTTGCCAGCGCAAGAAATCTTGAATGGATCACTCTGCCATTGACATTCAACTACCACTTGCTAAATAATTTAAATAACCCTCATACGCTGCTGTCCATTTTTCTCTTTCCAGGATTAAATTTAAGATTGATACAAGGTGTAATAACAATTAATCAACCATGCGCATCTTACAGTGAAGATGACAAACTAAACCGTAGTCGGCAGGATTTGAACCTGCGCGGGGAAACCCCAATGGATTTCAAGTCCATCGCCTTAACCACTCGGCCACGACTACTGGTGATGAAAAATGTGTTTGCTGGAAATGACATTTTCTGCATTTTAAGATAATTTCATAATGAGTGGAAACTCTTACTTGACAATGTTTGAAATAATAGAGATTGTTACTAAAGTGCTTTGTAGGTCAGATAAAGAAATCATCAGGTCCCAACGAGATTAGAACTCGGATCTCTGAATTAAGTGATCAAAAGTGCTTGCCATTACATCAAGTTACCCCTTTCCAAGAGGTTTTTGGAAATAATTCTCTCAGACTTTAGGCCATAAAAGAGTCAATTTGAATTGCATTTATCTGATGGCACCCTGCAACATATTTATTTTGGTTTAAACAGGTAAACACTTGTGTTAAAAAAAAAGAATTTGGAACAAGATTTTTTATCTGATTTATATGCAGAATTAAGTGCATGCTTTGTAAGTTTGTCCAAAGAACCGTGAATTTGGTGAACCTTTGCCTAGTTTCCAAAATAAATGTACAGGAATAAATTTAATAGTGTGCTGATTCACAGATTGAATTTTTTCAGTATTTTAGGGGGATAGCGTAGTAACCGAAATCTGTCATTTTACTATGTTTGCAGCACAAGAGAACACAAAAAAGTGCTTTGTAGGTGAAAAATAGAGACCATGAGATGTCACTGACATTTGAACTTGCCTCTCATCAACCTCCTGGCCACAATAACCTCTTGAAATCTAGTGCTCAGGTGGAGATTTTATTTCTGTATTTTGTAGGGATTTAAAAGTCGCTGAGAACAGTCATTTGACTATATTTGTAATAAGATAGATTATGAAGAAAGTGCTTGGTTAGTGAGAAAAAGAAGTCATTAGGTGTTATTGATAATTAAACATCAGAACACCTTAACAACTTGGCTACAAATAAGTGTTTAACACAGCCACAACTCCAAGTGCTTAGCTGAACATTAATTGCTCCATATTTAGAAGGATCTGCAAAGTCACTGAGAGCTGTCATTCGACTATGATTTTAACATGAGTCATTTTCTTTAAAGTGTTTAGCAGATAAGTAAATAATGGAAATATTGGATTAACAGACAGTATGTCAATGATTAAAGATTCAAGCTTCTCTTCCAAATACTTGTGCATTATTACCCGATCTCACATTTTCTCTGTAATGACGACAAGCTAAAAAATTGTTGCCAGCGCATGAAATCTTGAATGGATCACTCTGCCATTGACATTCAACTACCACTTGCTAAATAATTTAAATAACCCTCATACGCTGCTGTCCATTTTTCTGTCCATTTTTCTCTTTCCAGGATTAAATTTAAGACTGATACAAGGTGTAATAACAATTAATCAACCATGCGAATCTTACAGTGAAGATGACAAACTAAACCGTAGTCGGCAGGATTTGAACCTGCGCGGGGAAACCCCAATGGATTTCAAGTCCATCACCTTAACCACTCGGCCACGACTACTGGTGATGAAAAATGTGTTTGCTGGAAATGACATTTTCTGCATTTTAAGATAATTTCATAATGAGTGGAAACTCTTACTTGACAATGTTTGAAATAATAGAGATTGTTACTAAAGTGCTTTGTAGGTCAGATAAAGAAATCATCAGGTCCCAACGAGATTAGAACTCGGATCTCTGAATTAAGTGATCAAAAGTGCTTGCCATTACACCAAGTTACCCCTTTCCAAGAGGTTTTTGGAAATAATTCTCTCAGACTTTAGGCCATAAAAGAGTCAATTTGAATTGCATTTATCTGATGGCACCCTGCAACATATTTATTTTGGTTTAAACAGGTAAACACTTGTGTTAAAAAAAAAGAATTTGGAACAAGATTTTTTATCTGATTTATATGCAGAATTAAGTGCATGCTTTGTAAGTTTGTCCAAAGAACCGTGAATTTGGTGAACCTTTGCCTAGTTTCCAAAATAAATGTACAGGAATAAATTTAATAGTGTGCTGATTCACAGATTGAATTTTTTCAGTATTTTAGGGGGATAGCGTAGTAACCGAAATCTGTCATTTTACTATGTTTGCAGCACAAGAGAACACAAAAAAGTGCTTTGTAGGTGAAAAATAGAGACCATGAGATGTCACTGACATTTGAACTTGCCTCTCATCAACCTCCTGACCACAATAACCTCTTGAAATCTAGTGCTCAGGTGGAGATTTTATTTCTGTATTTTGTAGGGATTTAAAAGTCGCTGAGAACAGTCATTTGACTATATTTGTAATAAGATAGATTATGAAGAAAGTGCTTGGTTAGTGAGAAAAAGAAGTCATTAGGTGTTATTGATAATTAAACATCAGAACACCTTAACAACTTGGCTACAAATAAGTGTTTAACACAGCCACAACTTCAAGTGCTTAGCTGAACATTAATTGCTCCATATTTAGAAGGATCTGCAAAGTCACTGAGAGCTGTCATTCGACTATGATTTTAACATGAGTCATTTTCTTTAAAGTGTTTAGCAGATAAGTAAATAATGGAAATATTGGATTAACAGACAGTATGTCAATGATTAAAGATTCAAGCTTCTCTTCCAAATACTTGTGCATTATTACCCAATCTCACATTTTCTCTGTAATGACGACAAGCTAAAAAATTGTTGCCAGCGCATGAAATCTTGAATGGATCACTCTGCCATTGACATTCAACTACCACTTGCTAAATAATTTAAATAACCCTCATACGCTGCTGTCCATTTTTCTCTTTCCAGGATTAAATTTAAGATTGATACAAGGTGTAATAACAATTAATCAACCATGCGCATCTTACAGTGAAGATGACAAACTAAACCGTAGTCGGCAGGATTTGAACCTGTGCGGGGAAACCCCAATGGATTTCAAGTCCATCGCCTTAACCACTTGGCCACGACTACTGGTGATGAAAAATGTGTTTGCTGGAAATGACATTTTCTGCATTTTAAGATAATTTCATAATGAGTGGAAACTCTTACTTGACAATGTTTGAAATAATAGAGATTGTTACTAAAGTGCTTTGTAGGTCAGATAAAGAAATCATCAGGTCCCAACGAGATTAGAACTCGGATCTCTGAATTAAGTGATCAAAAGTGCTTGCCATTACACCAAGTTACCCCTTTCCAAGAGGTTTTTGGAAATAATTCTCTCAGACTTTAGGCCATAAAAGAGTCAATTTGAATTGCATTTATCTGATGGCACCCTGCAACATATTTATTTTGGTTTAAACAGGTAAACACTTGAGTTAAAAAAAAAGAATTTGGAACAAGATTTTTTATCTGATTTATATGCAGAATTAAGTGCATGCTTTGTAAGTTTGTCCAAAGAACCGTGAATTTGGTGAACCTTTGCCTAGTTTCCAAAATAAATGTACAGGAATAAATTTAATAGTGTGCTGATTCACAGATTGAATTTTTTCAGTATTTTAGGGGGATAGCGTAGTAACCGAAATCTGTCATTTTACTATGTTTGCAGCACAAGAGAACACAAAAAAGTGCTTTGTAGGTGAAAAATAGAGACCATGAGATGTCACTGACATTTGAACTTGCCTCTCATCAACCTCCTGGCCACAATAACCTCTTGAAATCTAGTGCTCAGGTGGAGATTTTATTTCTGTATTTTGTAGGGATTTAAAAGTCGCTGAGAACAGTCATTTGACTATATTTGTAATAAGATAGATTATGAAGAAAGTGCTTGGTTAGTGAGAAAAAGAAGTCATTAGGTGTTATTGATAATTAAACATCAGAACACCTTAACAACTTGGCTACAAATAAGTGTTTAACACAGCCACAACTCCAAGTGCTTAGCTGAACATTAATTGCTCCATATTTAGAAGGATCTGCAAAGTCACTGAGAGCTGTCATTCGACTATGATTTTAACATGAGTCATTTTCTTTAAAGTGTTTAGCAGATATGTAAATAATGGAAATATTGGATTAACAGACAGTATGTCAATGATTAAAGATTCAAGCTTCTCTTCCAAATACTTGTGCATTATTACCCAATCTCACATTTTCTCTGTAATGACGACAAGCTAAAAAATTGTTGCCAGCGCATGAAATCTTGAATGGATCACTCTGCCATTGACATTCAACTACCACTTGCTAAATAATTTAAATAACCCTCATACGCTGCTGTCCATTTTTCTCTTTCCAGGATTAAATTTAAGATTGATACAAGGTGTAATAACAATTAATCAACCATGCGCATCTTACAGTGAAGATGACAAACTAAACCGTAGTCGGCAGGATTTGAACCTGCGCGGGGAAACCCCAATGGATTTCAAGTCCATCGCCTTAACCACTCGGCCACGACTACTGGTGATGAAAAATGTGTTTGCTGGAAATGACATTTTCTGCATTTTAAGATAATTTCATAATGAGTGGAAACTCTTACTTGACAATGTTTGAAATAATAGAGATTGTTACTAAAGTGCTTTGTAGGTCAGATAAAGAAATCATCAGGTCCCAACGAGATTAGAACTCGGATCTCTGAATTAAGTGATCAAAAGTGCTTGCCATTACATCAAGTTACCCCTTTCCAAGAGGTTTTTGGAAATAATTCTCTCAGACTTTAGGCCATAAAAGAGTCAATTTGAATTGCATTTATCTGATGGCACCCTGCAACATATTTATTTTGGTTTAAACAGGTAAACACTTGTGTTAAAAAAAAGAATTTGGAACAAGATTTTTTATCTGATTTATATGCAGAATTAAGTGCATGCTTTGTAAGTTTGTCCAAAGAACCGTGAATTTGGTGAACCTTTGCCTAGTTTCCAAAATAAATGTACAGGAATAAATTTAATAGTGTGCTGATTCACAGATTGAATTTTTTCAGTATTTTAGGGGGATAGCGTAGTAACCGAAATCTGTCATTTTACTATGTTTGCAGCACAAGAGAACACAAAAAAGTGCTTTGTAGGTGAAAAATAGAGACCATGAGATGTCACTGACATTTGAACTTGCCTCTCATCAACCTCCTGGCCACAATAACCTCTTGAAATCTAGTGCTCAGGTGGAGATTTTATTTCTGTATTTTGTAGGGATTTAAAAGTCGCTGAGAACAGTCATTTGACTATATTTGTAATAAGATAGATTATGAAGAAAGTGCTTGGTTAGTGAGAAAAAGAAGTCATTAGGTGTTATTGATAATTAAACATCAGAACACCTTAACAACTTGGCTACAAATAAGTGTTTAACACAGCCACAACTCCAAGTGCTTAGCTGAACATTAATTGCTCCATATTTAGAAGGATCTGCAAAGTCACTGAGAGCTGTCATTCGACTATGATTTTAACATGAGTCATTTTCTTTAAAGTGTTTAGCAGATAAGTAAATAATGGAAATATTGGATTAACAGACAGTATGTCAATGATTAAAGATTCAAGCTTCTCTTCCAAATACTTGTGCATTATTACCCAATCTCACATTTTCTCTGTAATGACGACAAGCTAAAAAATTGTTGCCAGCGCATGAAATCTTGAATGGATCACTCTGCCATTGACATTCAACTACCACTTGCTAAATAATTTAAATAACCCTCATACGCTGCTGTCCATTTTTCTCTTTCCAGGATTAAATTTAAGATTGATACAAGGTGTAATAACAATTAATCAACCATGCGCATCTTACTGTGAAGATGACAAACTAAACCGTAGTCGGCAGGATTTGAACCTGCGCGGGGAAACCCCAATGGATTCCAAGTCCATCGCCTTAACCACTTGGCCACGACTACTGGTGATGAAAAATGTGTTTGCTGGAAATGACATTTTCTGCATTTTAAGATAATTTCATAATGAGTGGAAACTCTTACTTGACAATGTTTGAAATAATAGAGATTGTTACTAAAGTGCTTTGTAGGTCAGATAAAGAAATCATCAGGTCCCAACAAGATTAGAACTCGGATCTCTGAATTAAGTGATCAAAAGTGCTTGCCATTACACCAAGTTACCCCTTTCCAAGAGGTTTTTGGAAATAATTCTCTCAGACTTTAGGCCATAAAAGAGTCAATTTGAATTGCATTTATCTGATGGCACCCTGCAACATATTTATTTTGGTTTAAACAGGTAAACACTTGTGTTAAAAAAAAAGAATTTGGAACAAGATTTTTTATCTGATTTATATGCAGAATTAAGTGCATGCTTTGTAAGTTTGTCCAAAGAACCGTGAATTTGGTGAACCTTTGCCTAGTTTCCAAAATAAATGTACAGGAATAAATTTAATAGTGTGCTGATTCACAGATTGAATTTTTTCAGTATTTTAGGGGGATAGCGTAGTAACCGAAATCTGTCATTTTACTATGTTTGCAGCACAAGAGAACACAAAAAAGTGCTTTGTAGGTGAAAAATAGAGACCATGAGATGTCACTGACATTTGAACTTGCCTCTCAACAACCTCCTGGCCACAATAACCTCTTGAAATCTAGTGCTCAGGTGGAGATTTTATTTCTGTATTTTGTAGGGATTTAAAAGTCGCTGAGAACAGTCATTTGACTATATTTGTAATAAGATAGATTATGAAGAAAGTGCTTGGTTAGTGAGAAAAAGAAGTCATTACGTGTTATTGATAATTAAACATTAGAACACCTTAACAACTTGGCTACAAATAAGTGTTTAACACAGCCACAACTCCAAGTGCTTAGCTGAACATTAATTGCTCCATATTTAGAAGGATCTGCAAAGTCACTGAGAGCTGTCATTCGACTATGATTTTAACATGAGTCATTTTCTTTAAAGTGTTTAGCAGATAAGTAAATAATGGAAATATTGGATTAACAGACAGTATGTCAATGATTAAAGATTCAAGCTTCTCTTCCAAATACTTGTGCATTATTACCCAATCTCACATTTTCTCTGTAATGACGACAAGCTAAAAAATTGTTGCCAGCGCATGAAATCTTGAATGGATCACTCTGCCATTGACATTCAACTACCACTTGCTAAATAATTTAAATAACCCTCATACGCTGCTGTCCATTTTTCTCTTTCCAGGATTAAATTTAAGATTGATACAAGGTGTAATAACAATTAATCAACCATGCGCATCTTACAGTGAAGATGACAAACTAAACCGTAGTCGGCAGGATTTGAACCTGCGCGGGGAAACCCCAATGGATTTCAAGTCCATCGCCTTAACCACTTGGCCACGACTACTGGTGATGAAAAATGTGTTTGCTGGAAATGACATTTTCTGCATTTTAAGATAATTTCATAATGAGTGGAAACTCTTACTTGACAATGTTTGAAATAATAGAGATTGTTACTAAAGTGCTTTGTAGGTCAGATAAAGAAATCATCAGGTCCCAACAAGATTAGAACTCGGATCTCTGAATTAAGTGATCAAAAGTGCTTGCCATTACACCAAGTTACCCCTTTCCAAGAGGTTTTTGGAAATAATTCTCTCAGACTTTAGGCCATAAAAGAGTCAATTTGAATTGCATTTATCTGATGGCACCCTGCAACATATTTATTTTGGTTTAAACAGGTAAACACTTGTGTTAAAAAAAAAGAATTTGGAACAAGATTTTTTATCTGATTTATATGCAGAATTAAGTGCATGCTTTGTAAGTTTGTCCAAAGAACCGTGAATTTGGTGAACCTTTGCCTAGTTTCCAAAATAAATGTACAGGAATAAATTTAATAGTGTGCTGATTCACAGATTGAATTTTTTCAGTATTTTAGGGGGATAGCGTAGTAACCGAAATCTGTCATTTTACTATGTTTGCAGCACAAGAGAACACAAAAAAGTGCTTTGTAGGTGAAAAATAGAGACCATGAGATGTCACTGACATTTGAACTTGCCTCTCAACAACCTCCTGGCCACAATAACCTCTTGAAATCTAGTGCTCAGGTGAAGATTTTATTTCTGTATTTTGTAGGGATTTAAAAGTCGCTGAGAACAGTCATTTGACTATATTTGTAATAAGATAGATTATGAAGAAAGTGCTTGGTTAGTGAGAAAAAGAAGTCATTACGTGTTATTGATAATTAAACATTAGAACACCTTAACAACTTGGCTACAAATAAGTGTTTAACACAGCCACAACTCCAAGTGCTTAGCTGAACATTAATTGCTCCATATTTAGAAGGATCTGCAAAGTCACTGAGAGCTGTCATTCGACTATGATTTTAACATGAGTCATTTTCTTTAAAGTGTTTAGCAGATAAGTAAATAATGGAAATATTGGATTAACAGACAGTATGTCAATGATTAAAGATTCAAGCTTCTCTTCCAAATACTTGTGCATTATTACCCGATCTCACATTTTCTCTGTAATGACGACAAGCTAAAAAATTGTTGCCAGCGCATGAAATCTTGAATGGATCACTCTGCCATTGACATTCAACTACCACTTGCTAAATAATTTAAATAACCCTCATACGCTGCTGTCCATTTTTCTCTTTCCAGGATTAAATTTAAGATTGATACAAGGTGTAATAACAATTAATCAACCATGCGCATCTTACAGTGAAGATGACAAACTAAACCGTAGTCGGCAGGATTTGAACCTGTGCGGGGAAACCCCAATGGATTTCAAGTCCATCGCCTTAACCACTTGGCCACGACTACTGGTGATGAAAAATGTGTTTGCTGGAAATGACATTTTCTGCATTTTAAGATAATTTCATAATGAGTGGAAACTCTTACTTGACAATGTTTGAAATAATAGAGATTGTTACTAAAGTGCTTTGTAGGTCAGATAAAGAAATCATCAGGTCCCAACGAGATTAGAACTCGGATCTCTGAATTAAGTGATCAAAAGTGCTTGCCATTACACCAAGTTACCCCTTTCCAAGAGGTTTTTGGAAATAATTCTCTCAGACTTTAGGCCATAAAAGAGTCAATTTGAATTGCATTTATCTGATGGCACCCTGCAACATATTTATTTTGGTTTAAACAGGTAAACACTTGAGTTAAAAAAAAAGAATTTGGAACAAGATTTTTTATCTGATTTATATGCAGAATTAAGTGCATGCTTTGTAAGTTTGTCCAAAGAACCGTGAATTTGGTGAACCTTTGCCTTGTTTCCAAAATAAATGTACAGGAATAAATTTAATAGTGTGCTGATTCACAGATTGAATTTTTTCAGTATTTTAGGGGGATAGCGTAGTAACCGAAATCTGTCATTTTACTATGTTTGCAGCACAAGAGAACACAAAAAAGTGCTTTGTAGGTGAAAAATAGAGACCATGAGATGTCACTGACATTTGAACTTGCCTCTCATCAACCTCCTGGCCACAATAACCTCTTGAAATCTAGTGCTCAGGTGGAGATTTTATTTCTGTATTTTGTAGGGATTTAAAAGTCGCTGAGAACAGTCATTTGACTATATTTGTAATAAGATAGATTATGAAGAAAGTGCTTGGTTAGTGAGAAAAAGAAGTCATTAGGTGTTATTGATAATTAAACATCAGAACACCTTAACAACTTGGCTACAAATAAGTGTTTAACACAGCCACAACTCCAAGTGCTTAGCTGAACATTAATTGCTCCATATTTAGAAGGATCTGCAAAGTCACTGAGAGCTGTCATTCGACTATGATTTTAACATGAGTCATTTTCTTTAAAGTGTTTAGCAGATAAGTAAATAATGGAAATATTGGATTAACAGACAGTATGTCAATGATTAAAGATTCAAGCTTCTCTTCCAAATACTTGTGCATTATTACCCGATCTCACATTTTCTCTGTAATGACGACAAGCTAAAAAATTGTTGCCAGCGCATGAAATCTTGAATGGATCACTCTGCCATTGACATTCAACTACCACTTGCTAAATAATTTAAATAACCCTCATACGCTGCTGTCCAATTTTCTCTTTCCAGGATTAAATTTAAGATTGATACAAGGTGTAATAACAATTAATCAACCATGCGCATCTTACAGTGAAGATGACAAACTAAACCGTAGTCGGCAGGATTTGAACCTGCGCGGGGAAACCCCAATGGATTTCAAGTCCATCGCCTTAACCACTCGGCCACGACTACTGGTGATGAAAAATGTGTTTGCTGGAAATGACATTTTCTGCATTTTAAGATAATTTCATAATGAGTGGAAACTCTTACTTGACAATGTTTGAAATAATAGAGATTGTTACTAAAGTGCTTTGTAGGTCAGATAAAGAAATCATCAGGTCCCAACGAGATTAGAACTCGGATCTCTGAATTAAGTGATCAAAAGTGCTTGCCATTACACCAAGTTAGCCCTTTCCAAGAGGTTTTTGGAAATAATTCTCTCAGACTTTAGGCCACAAAAGGGTCAATTTGAATTGCATTTATCTGATGGCACCCTGCAACATATTTATTTTGGTTTAAACAGGTAAACACTTGTGTTAAAAAAAAAGAATTTGGAACAAGATTTTTTATCTGATTTATATGCAGAATTAAGTGCATGCTTTGTAAGTTTGTCCAAAGAACCGTGAATTTGGTGAACCTTTGCCTAGTTTCCAAAATAAATGTACAGGAATAAATTTAATAGTGTGCTGATTCACAGATTGAATTTTTTCAGTATTTTAGGGGGATAGCGTAGTAACCGAAATCTGTCATTTTACTATGTTTGCAGCACAAGAGAACACAAAAAAGTGCTTTGTAGGTGAAAAATAGAGACCATGAGATGTCACTGACATTTGAACTTGCCTCTCATCAACCTCCTGGCCACAATAACCTCTTGAAATCTAGTGCTCAGGTGGAGATTTTATTTCTGTATTTTGTAGGGATTTAAAAGTCGCTGAGAACAGTCATTTGACTATATTTGTAATAAGATAGATTATGAAGAAAGTGCTTGGTTAGTGAGAAAAAGAAGTCATTAGGTGTTATTGATAATTAAACATCAGATCACCTTAACAACTTGGCTACAAATAAGTGTTTAACACAGCCACAACTCCAAGTGCTTAGCTGAACATTAATTGCTCCATATTTAGAAGGATCTGCAAAGTCACTGAGAGCTGTCATTCGACTATGATTTTAACATGAGTCATTTTCTTTAAAGTGTTTAGCAGATAAGTAAATAATGGAAATATTGGATTAACAGACAGTATGTCAATGATTAAAGATTCAAGCTTCTCTTCCAAATACTTGTGCATTATTACCCGATCTCACATTTTCTCTGTAATGACGACAAGCTAAAAAATTGTTGCCAGCGCATGAAATCTTGAATGGATCACTCTGCCATTGACATTCAACTACCACTTGCTAAATAATTTAAATAACCCTCATACGCATCTTACAGTGAAGATGACAAACTAAACCGTAGTCGGCAGGTGTTATTGATGATTAAACATCTGAACACCTTAACAACTTGGCTACAAATAAGTGTTTAACACAGCCACAACTCCAAGTGCTTAGCTGAACATTAATTGCTCCATATTTAGAAGGATCTGCAAAGTCACTGAGAGCTGTCATTCGACTATGATTTTAACATGAGTCATTTTCTTTAAAGTGTTTAGCAGATAAGTAAATAATGGAAATATTGGATTAACAGACAGTATGTCAATGATTAAAGATTCAAGCTTCTCTTCCAAATACTTGTGCATTATTACCCGATCTCACATTTTCTCTGTAATGACGACAAGCTAAAAAATTGTTGCCAGCGCATGAAATCTTGAATGGATCACTCTGCCATTGACATTCAACTACCACTTGCTAAATAATTTAAATAACCCTCATACGCTGCTGTCCATTTTTCTGTCCATTTTTCTCTTTCCAGGATTAAATTTAAGATTGATACAAGGTGTAATAACAATTAATCAACCATGCGAATCTTACAGTGAAGATGACAAACTAAACCGTAGTCGGCAGGATTTGAACCTGCGCGGGGAAACCCCAATGGATTTCAAGTCCATCACCTTAACCACTCGGCCACGACTACTGGTGATGAAAAATGTGTTTGCTGGAAATGACATTTTCTGCATTTTAAGATAATTTCATAATGAGTGGAAACTCTTACTTGACAATGTTTGAAATAATAGAGATTGTTACTAAAGTGCTTTGTAGGTCAGATAAAGAAATCATCAGGTCCCAACGAGATTAGAACTCGGATCTCTGAATTAAGTGATCAAAAGTGCTTGCCATTACACCAAGTTACCCCTTTCCAAGAGGTTTTTGGAAATAATTCTCTCAGACTTTAGGCCATAAAAGAGTCAATTTGAATTGCATTTATCTGATGGCACCCTGCAACATATTTATTTTGGTTTAAACAGGTAAACACTTGTGTTAAAAAAAAAGAATTTGGAACAAGATTTTTTATCTGATTTATATGCAGAATTAAGTGCATGCTTTGTAAGTTTGTCCAAAGAACCGTGAATTTGGTGAACCTTTGCCTAGTTTCCAAAATAAATGTACAGGAATAAATTTAATAGTGTGCTGATTCACAGATTGAATTTTTTCAGTATTTTAGGGGGATAGCGTAGTAACCGAAATCTGTCATTTTACTATGTTTGCAGCACAAGAGAACACAAAAAAGTGCTTTGTAGGTGAAAAATAGAGACCATGAGATGTCACTGACATTTGAACTTGCCTCTCATCAACCTCCTGACCACAATAACCTCTTGAAATCTAGTGCTCAGGTGGAGATTTTATTTCTGTATTTTGTAGGGATTTAAAAGTCGCTGAGAACAGTCATTTGACTATATTTGTAATAAGATAGATTATGAAGAAAGTGCTTGGTTAGTGAGAAAAAGAAGTCATTAGGTGTTATTGATAATTAAACATCAGAACACCTTAACAACTTGGCTACAAATAAGTGTTTAACACAGCCACAACTCCAAGTGCTTAGCTGAACATTAATTGCTCCATATTTAGAAGGATCTGCAAAGTCACTGAGAGCTGTCATTCGACTATGATTTTAACATGAGTCATTTTCTTTAAAGTGTTTAGCAGATAAGTAAATAATGGAAATATTGGATTAACAGACAGTATGTCAATGATTAAAGATTCAAGCTTCTCTTCCAAATACTTGTGCATTATTACCCAATCTCACATTTTCTCTGTAATGACGACAAGCTAAAAAATTGTTGCCAGCGCATGAAATCTTGAATGGATCACTCTGCCATTGACATTCAACTACCACTTGCTAAATAATTTAAATAACCCTCATACGCTGCTGTCCATTTTTCTCTTTCCAGGATTAAATTTAAGATTGATACAAGGTGTAATAACAATTAACCAACCATGCGCATCTTTCAGTGAATATGACAAATTAAACCGTAGTCGGCAGGATTTGAACCTGCGCGGAGTAACCCCAATGGATTTCAAGTCCATCGCCTTAACCACTTGGCCACGACTACTGGTGATGAAAAATGTGTTTGCTGGAAATGACATTTTCTGCATTTTAAGATAATTTCATAATGAGTGGAAACTCTTACTTGACAATGTTTGAAATAATAGAGATTGTTACTAAAGTGCTTTGTAGGTCAGATAAAGAAATCATCAGGTCCCAACGAGATTAGAACTCGGATCTCTGAATTAAGTGATCAAAAGTGCTTGCCATTACACCAAGTTACCCCTTTCCAAGAGGTTTTTGGAAATAATTCTCTCAGACTTTAGGCCATAAAAGAGTCAATTTGAATTGCATTTATCTGATGGCACCCTGCAACATATTTATTTTGGTTTAAACAGGTAAACACTTGAGTTAAAAAAAAAGAATTTGGAACAAGATTTTTTATCTGATTTATATGCAGAATTAAGTGCATGCTTTGTAAGTTTGTCCAAAGAACCGTGAATTTGGTGAACCTTTGCCTAGTTTCCAAAATAAATGTACAGGAATAAATTTAATAGTGTGCTGATTCACAGATTGAATTTTTTCAGTATTTTAGGGGGATAGCGTAGTAACCGAAATCTGTCATTTTACTATGTTTGCAGCACAAGAGAACACAAAAAAGTGCTTTGTAGGTGAAAAATAGAGACCATGAGATGTCACTGACATTTGAACTTGCCTCTCATCAACCTCCTGGCCACAATAACCTCTTGAAATCTAGTGCTCAGGTGGAGATTTTATTTCTGTATTTTGTAGGGATTTAAAAGTCGCTGAGAACAGTCATTTGACTATATTTGTAATAAGATAGATTATGAAGAAAGTGCTTGGTTAGTGAGAAAAAGAAGTCATTAGGTGTTATTGATAATTAAACATCAGAACACCTTAACAACTTGGCTACAAATAAGTGTTTAACACAGCCACAACTCCAAGTGCTTAGCTGAACATTAATTGCTCCATATTTAGAAGGATCTGCAAAGTCACTGAGAGCTGTCATTCGACTATGATTTTAACATGAGTCATTTTCTTTAAAGTGTTTAGCAGATAAGTAAATAATGGAAATATTGGATTAACAGACAGTATGTCAATGATTAAAGATTCAAGCTTCTCTTCCAAATACTTGTGCATTATTACCCAATCTCACATTTTCTCTGTAATGACGACAAGCTAAAAAATTGTTGCCAGCGCATGAAATCTTGAATGGATCACTCTGCCATTGACATTCAACTACCACTTGCTAAATAATTTAAATAACCCTCATACGCTGCTGTCCATTTTTCTCTTTCCAGGATTAAATTTAAGATTGATACAAGGTGTAATAACAATTAATCAACCATGCGAATCTTACAGTGAAGATGACAAACTAAACCGTAGTCAGCAGGATTTGAACCTGCGCGGGGAAACCCCAATGGATTTCAAGTCCATCGCCTTAACCACTTGGCCACGACTACTGGTGATGAAAAATGTGTTTGCTGGAAATGACATTTTCTGCATTTTAAGATAATTTCATAATGAGTGGAAACTCTTACTTGACAATGTTTGAAATAATAGAGATTGTTACTAAAGTGCTTTGTAGGTCAGATAAAGAAATCATCAGGTCCCAACGAGATTAGAACTCGGATCTCTGAATTAAGTGATCAAAAGTGCTTGCCATTACACCAAGTTACCCCTTTCCAAGAGGTTTTTGGAAATAATTCTCTCAGACTTTAGGCCATAAAAGAGTCAATTTGAATTGCATTTATCTGATGGCACCCTGCAACATATTTATTTTGGTTTAAACAGGTAAACACTTGTGTTAAAAAAAAAGAATTTGGAACAAGATTTTTTATCTGATTTATATGCAGAATTAAGTGCATGCTTTGTAAGTTTGTCCAAAGAACCGTGAATTTGGTGAACCTTTGCCTAGTTTCCAAAATAAATGTACAGGAATAAATTTAATAGTGTGCTGATTCACAGATTGAATTTTTTCAGTATTTTAGGGGGATAGCGTAGTAACCGAAATCTGTCATTTTACTATGTTTGCAGCACAAGAGAACACAAAAAAGTGCTTTGTAGGTGAAAAATAGAGACCATGAGATGTCACTGACATTTGAACTTGCCTCTCATCAACCTCCTGGCCACAATAACCTCTTGAAATCTAGTGCTCAGGTGGAGATTTTATTTCTGTATTTTGTAGGGATTTAAAAGTCGCTGAGAACAGTCATTTGACTATATTTGTAATAAGATAGATTATGAAGAAAGTGCTTGGTTAGTGAGAAAAAGAAGTCATTAGGTGTTATTGATAATTAAACATCAGAACACCTTAACAACTTGGCTACAAATAAGTGTTTAACACAGCCACAACTCCAAGTGCTTAGCTGAACATTAATTGCTCCATATTTAGAAGGATCTGCAAAGTCACTGAGAGCTGTCATTCGACTATGATTTTAACATGAGTCATTTTCTTTAAAGTGTTTAGCAGATATGTAAATAATGGAAATATTGGATTAACAGACAGTATGTCAATGATTAAAGATTCAAGCTTCTCTTCCAAATACTTGTGCATTATTACCCAATCTCACATTTTCTCTGTAATGACGACAAGCTAAAAAATTGTTGCCAGCGCATGAAATCTTGAATGGATCACTCTGCCATTGACATTCAACTACCACTTGCTAAATAATTTAAATAACCCTCATACGCTGCTGTCCATTTTTCTCTTTCCAGGATTAAATTTAAGATTGATACAAGGTGTAATAACAATTAATCAACCATGCGCATCTTACAGTGAAGATGACAAACTAAACCGTAGTCGGCAGGATTTGAACCTGCGCGGGGAAACCCCAATGGATTTCAAGTCCATCGCCTTAACCACTCGGCCACGACTACTGGTGATGAAAAATGTGTTTGCTGGAAATGACATTTTCTGCATTTTAAGATAATTTCATAATGAGTGGAAACTCTTACTTGACAATGTTTGAAATAATAGAGATTGTTACTAAAGTGCTTTGTAGGTCAGATAAAGAAATCATCAGGTCCCAACGAGATTAGAACTCGGATCTCTGAATTAAGTGATCAAAAGTGCTTGCCATTACATCAAGTTACCCCTTTCCAAGAGGTTTTTGGAAATAATTCTCTCAGACTTTAGGCCATAAAAGAGTCAATTTGAATTGCATTTATCTGATGGCACCCTGCAACATATTTATTTTGGTTTAAACAGGTAAACACTTGTGTTAAAAAAAAAGAATTTGGAACAAGATTTTTTATCTGATTTATATGCAGAATTAAGTGCATGCTTTGTAAGTTTGTCCAAAGAACCGTGAATTTGGTGAACCTTTGCCTAGTTTCCAAAATAAATGTACAGGAATAAATTTAATAGTGTGCTGATTCACAGATTGAATTTTTTCAGTATTTTAGGGGGATAGCGTAGTAACCGAAATCTGTCATTTTACTATGTTTGCAGCACAAGAGAACACAAAAAAGTGCTTTGTAGGTGAAAAATAGAGACCATGAGATGTCACTGACATTTGAACTTGCCTCTCAACAACCTCCTGGCCACAATAACCTCTTGAAATCTAGTGCTCAGGTGGAGATTTTATTTCTGTATTTTGTAGGGATTTAAAAGTCGCTGAGAACAGTCATTTGACTATATTTGTAATAAGATAGATTATGAAGAAAGTGCTTGGTTAGTGAGAAAAAGAAGTCATTACGTGTTATTGATAATTAAACATTAGAACACCTTAACAACTTGGCTACAAATAAGTGTTTAACACAGCCACAACTCCAAGTGCTTAGCTGAACATTAATTGCTCCATATTTAGAAGGATCTGCAAAGTCACTGAGAGCTGTCATTCGACTATGATTTTAACATGAGTCATTTTCTTTAAAGTGTTTAGCAGATAAGTAAATAATGGAAATATTGGATTAACAGACAGTATGTCAATGATTAAAGATTCAAGCTTCTCTTCCAAATACTTGTGCATTATTACCCAATCTCACATTTTCTCTGTAATGACGACAAGCTAAAAAATTGTTGCCAGCGCATGAAATCTTGAATGGATCACTCTGCCATTGACATTCAACTACCACTTGCTAAATAATTTAAATAACCCTCATACGCTGCTGTCCATTTTTCTCTTTCCAGGATTAAATTTAAGATTGATACAAGGTGTAATAACAATTAATCAACCATGCGCATCTTACAGTGAAGATGACAAACTAAACCGTAGTCGGCAGGATTTGAACCTGTGCGGGGAAACCCCAATGGATTTCAAGTCCATCGCCTTAACCACTTGGCCACGACTACTGGTGATGAAAAATGTGTTTGCTGGAAATGACATTTTCTGCATTTTAAGATAATTTCATAATGAGTGGAAACTCTTACTTGACAATGTTTGAAATAATAGAGATTGTTACTAAAGTGCTTTGTAGGTCAGATAAAGAAATCATCAGGTCCCAACGAGATTAGAACTCGGATCTCTGAATTAAGTGATCAAAAGTGCTTGCCATTACACCAAGTTACCCCTTTCCAAGAGGTTTTTGGAAATAATTCTCTCAGACTTTAGGCCATAAAAGAGTCAATTTGAATTGCATTTATCTGATGGCACCCTGCAACATATTTATTTTGGTTTAAACAGGTAAACACTTCTGTTAAAAAAAAAGAATTTGGAACAAGATTTTTTATCTGATTTATATGCAGAATTAAGTGCATGCTTTGTAAGTTTGTCCAAAGAACCGTGAATTTGGTGAACCTTTGCCTAGTTTCCAAAATAAATGTACAGGAATAAATTTAATAGTGTGCTGATTCACAGATTGAATTTTTTCAGTATTTTAGGGGGATAGCGTAGTAACCGAAATCTGTCATTTTACTATGTTTGCAGCACAAGAGAACACAAAAAAGTGCTTTGTAGGTGAAAAATAGAGACCATGAGATGTCACTGACATTTGAACTTGCCTCTCAACAACCTCCTGGCCACAATAACCTCTTGAAATCTAGTGCTCAGGTGGAGATTTTATTTCTGTATTTTGTAGGGATTTAAAAGTCGCTGAGAACAGTCATTTGACTATATTTGTAATAAGATAGATTATGAAGAAAGTGCTTGGTTAGTGAGAAAAAGAAGTCATTACGTGTTATTGATAATTAAACATTAGAACACCTTAACAACTTGGCTACAAATAAGTGTTTAACACAGCCACAACTCCAAGTGCTTAGCTGAACATTAATTGCTCCATATTTAGAAGGATCTGCAAAGTCACTGAGAGCTGTCATTCGACTATGATTTTAACATGAGTCATTTTCTTTAAAGTGTTTAGCAGATAAGTAAATAATGGAAATATTGGATTAACAGACAGTATGTCAATGATTAAAGATTCAAGCTTCTCTTCCAAATACTTGTGCATTATTACCCAATCTCACATTTTCTCTGTAATGACGACAAGCTAAAAAATTGTTGCCAGCGCATGAAATCTTGAATGGATCACTCTGCCATTGACATTCAACTACCACTTGCTAAATAATTTAAATAACCCTCATACGCTGCTGTCCATTTTTCTCTTTCCAGGATTAAATTTAAGATTGATACAAGGTGTAATAACAATTAATCAACCATGCGCATCTTACAGTGAAGATGACAAACTAAACCGTAGTCGGCAGGATTTGAACCTGCGCGGGGAAACCCCAATGGATTTCAAGTCCATCGCCTTAACCACTCGGCCACGACTACTGGTGATGAAAAATGTGTTTGCTGGAAATGACATTTTCTGCATTTTAAGATAATTTCATAATGAGTGGAAACTCTTACTTGACAATGTTTGAAATAATAGAGATTGTTACTAAAGTGCTTTGTAGGTCAGATAAAGAAATCATCAGGTCCCAATGAGATTAGAACTCGGATCTCTGAATTAAGTGATCAAAAGTGCTTGCCATTACACCAAGTTACCCCTTTCCAAGAGGTTTTTGGAAATAATTCTCTCAGACTTTAGGCCATAAAAGAGTCAATTTGAATTGCATTTATCTGATGGCACCCTGCAACATATTTATTTTGGTTTAAACAGGTAAACACTTGAGTTAAAAAAAAAGAATTTGGAACAAGATTTTTTATCTGATTTATATGCAGAATTAAGTGCATGCTTTGTAAGTTTGTCCAAAGAACCGTGAATTTGGTGAACCTTTGCCTAGTTTCCAAAATAAATGTACAGGAATAAATTTAATAGTGTGCTGATTCACAGATTGAATTTTTTCAGTATTTTAGGGGGATAGCGTAGTAACCGAAATCTGTCATTTTACTATGTTTGCAGCACAAGAGAACACAAAAAAGTGCTTTGTAGGTGAAAAATAGAGACCATGAGATGTCACTGACATTTGAACTTGCCTCTCATCAACCTCCTGGCCACAATAACCTCTTGAAATCTAGTGCTCAGGTGGAGATTTTATTTCTGTATTTTGTAGGGATTTAAAAGTCGCTGAGAACAGTCATTTGACTATATTTGTAATAAGATAGATTATGAAGAAAGTGCTTGGTTAGTGAGAAAAAGAAGTCATTAGGTGTTATTGATAATTAAACATCAGAACACCTTAACAACTTGGCTACAAATAAGTGTTTAACACAGCCACAACTCCAAGTGCTTAGCTGAACATTAATTGCTCCATATTTAGAAGGATCTGCAAAGTCACTGAGAGCTGTCATTCGACTATGATTTTAACATGAGTCATTTTCTTTAAAGTGTTTAGCAGATAAGTAAATAATGGAAATATTGGATTAACAGACAGTATGTCAATGATTAAAGATTCAAGCTTCTCTTCCAAATACTTGTGCATTATTACCCGATCTCACATTTTCTCTGTAATGACGACAAGCTAAAAAATTGTTGCCAGCGCATGAAATCTTGAATGGATCACTCTGCCATTGACATTCAACTACCACTTGCTAAATAATTTAAATAACCCTCATACGCTGCTGTCCATTTTTCTCTTTCCAGGATTAAATTTAAGATTGATACAAGGTGTAATAACAATTAATCAACCATGCGCATCTTACAGTGAAGATGACAAACTAAACCGTAGTTGGCAGGATTTGAACCTGCGCGGGGAAACCCCAATGGATTTCAAGTCCATCGCCTTAACCACTCGGCCACGACTACTGGTGATGAAAAATGTGTTTGCTGGAAATGACATTTTCTGCATTTTAAGATAATTTCATAATGAGTGGAAACTCTTACTTGACAATGTTTGAAATAATAGAGATTGTTACTAAAGTGCTTTGTAGGTCAGATAAAGAAATCATCAGGTCCCAACGAGATTAGAACTCGGATCTCTGAATTAAGTGATCAAAAGTGCTTGCCATTACATCAAGTTACCCCTTTCCAAGAGGTTTTTGGAAATAATTCTCTCAGACTTTAGGCCATAAAAGAGTCAATTTGAATTGCATTTATCTGATGGCACCCTGCAACATATTTATTTTGGTTTAAACAGGTAAACACTTGTGTTAAAAAAAAAGAATTTGGAACAAGATTTTTTATCTGATTTATATGCAGAATTAAGTGCATGCTTTGTAAGTTTGTCCAAAGAACCGTGAATTTGGTGAACCTTTGCCTAGTTTCCAAAATAAATGTACAGGAATAAATTTAATAGTGTGCTGATTCACAGATTGAATTTTTTCAGTATTTTAGGGGGATAGCGTAGTAACCGAAATCTGTCATTTTACTATGTTTGCAGCACAAGAGAACACAAAAAAGTGCTTTGTAGGTGAAAAATAGAGACCATGAGATGTCACTGACATTTGAACTTGCCTCTCAACAACCTCCTGGCCACAATAACCTCTTGAAATCTAGTGCTCAGGTGGAGATTTTATTTCTGTATTTTGTAGGGATTTAAAAGTCGCTGAGAACAGTCATTTGACTATATTTGTAATAAGATAGATTATGAAGAAAGTGCTTGGTTAGTGAGAAAAAGAAGTCATTACGTGTTATTGATAATTAAACATTAGAACACCTTAACAACTTGGCTACAAATAAGTGTTTAACACAGCCACAACTCCAAGTGCTTAGCTGAACATTAATTGCTCCATATTTAGAAGGATCTGCAAAGTCACTGAGAGCTGTCATTCGACTATGATTTTAACATGAGTCATTTTCTTTAAAGTGTTTAGCAGATAAGTAAATAATGGAAATATTGGATTAACAGACAGTATGTCAATGATTAAAGATTCAAGCTTCTCTTCCAAATACTTGTGCATTATTACCCAATCTCACATTTTCTCTGTAATGACGACAAGCTAAAAAATTGTTGCCAGCGCATGAAATCTTGAATGGATCACTCTGCCATTGACATTCAACTACCACTTGCTAAATAATTTAAATAACCCTCATACGCTGCTGTCCATTTTTCTCTTTCCAGGATTAAATTTAAGATTGATACAAGGTGTAATAACAATTAATCAACCATGCGCATCTTACAGTGAAGATGACAAACTAAACCGTAGTCGGCAGGATTTGAACCTGTGCGGGGAAACCCCAATGGATTTCAAGTCCATCGCCTTAACCACTTGGCCACGACTACTGGTGATGAAAAATGTGTTTGCTGGAAATGACATTTTCTGCATTTTAAGATAATTTCATAATGAGTGGAAACTCTTACTTGACAATGTTTGAAATAATAGAGATTGTTACTAAAGTGCTTTGTAGGTCAGATAAAGAAATCATCAGGTCCCAACGAGATTAGAACTCGGATCTCTGAATTAAGTGATCAAAAGTGCTTGCCATTACATCAAGTTACCCCTTTCCAAGAGGTTTTTGGAAATAATTCTCTCAGACTTTAGGCCATAAAAGAGTCAATTTGAATTGCATTTATCTGATGGCACCCTGCAACATATTTATTTTGGTTTAAACAGGTAAACACTTGTGTTAAAAAAAAAGAATTTGGAACAAGATTTTTTATCTGATTTATATGCAGAATTAAGTGCATGCTTTGTAAGTTTGTCCAAAGAACCGTGAATTTGGTGAACCTTTGCCTAGTTTCCAAAATAAATGTACAGGAATAAATTTAATAGTGTGCTGATTCACAGATTGAATTTTTTCAGTATTTTAGGGGGATAGCGTAGTAACCGAAATCTGTCATTTTACTATGTTTGCAGCACAAGAGAACACAAAAAAGTGCTTTGTAGGTGAAAAATAGAGACCATGAGATGTCACTGACATTTGAACTTGCCTCTCAACAACCTCCTGGCCACAATAACCTCTTGAAATCTAGTGCTCAGGTGGAGATTTTATTTCTGTATTTTGTAGGGATTTAAAAGTCGCTGAGAACAGTCATTTGACTATATTTGTAATAAGATAGATTATGAAGAAAGTGCTTGGTTAGTGAGAAAAAGAAGTCATTACGTGTTATTGATAATTAAACATTAGAACACCTTAACAACTTGGCTACAAATAAGTGTTTAACACAGCCACAACTCCAAGTGCTTAGCTGAACATTAATTGCTCCATATTTAGAAGGATCTGCAAAGTCACTGAGAGCTGTCATTCGACTATGATTTTAACATGAGTCATTTTCTTTAAAGTGTTTAGCAGATAAGTAAATAATGGAAATATTGGATTAACAGACAGTATGTCAATGATTAAAGATTCAAGCTTCTCTTCCAAATACTTGTGCATTATTACCCAATCTCACATTTTCTCTGTAATGACGACAAGCTAAAAAATTGTTGCCAGCGCATGAAATCTTGAATGGATCACTCTGCCATTGACATTCAACTACCACTTGCTAAATAATTTAAATAACCCTCATACGCTGCTGTCCATTTTTCTCTTTCCAGGATTAAATTTAAGATTGATACAAGGTGTAATAACAATTAATCAACCATGCGCATCTTACAGTGAAGATGACAAACTAAACCGTAGTCGGCAGGATTTGAACCTGTGCGGGGAAACCCCAATGGATTTCAAGTCCATCGCCTTAACCACTTGGCCACGACTACTGGTGATGAAAAATGTGTTTGCTGGAAATGACATTTTCTGCATTTTAAGATAATTTCATAATGAGTGGAAACTCTTACTTGACAATGTTTGAAATAATAGAGATTGTTACTAAAGTGCTTTGTAGGTCAGATAAAGAAATCATCAGGTCCCAACGAGATTAGAACTCGGATCTCTGAATTAAGTGATCAAAAGTGCTTGCCATTACACCAAGTTACCCCTTTCCAAGAGGTTTTTGGAAATAATTCTCTCAGACTTTAGGCCATAAAAGAGTCAATTTGAATTGCATTTATCTGATGGCACCCTGCAACATATTTATTTTGGTTTAAACAGGTAAACACTTCTGTTAAAAAAAAAGAATTTGGAACAAGATTTTTTATCTGATTTATATGCAGAATTAAGTGCATGCTTTGTAAGTTTGTCCAAAGAACCGTGAATTTGGTGAACCTTTGCCTAGTTTCCAAAATAAATGTACAGGAATAAATTTAATAGTGTGCTGATTCACAGATTGAATTTTTTCAGTATTTTAGGGGGATAGCGTAGTAACCGAAATCTGTCATTTTACTATGTTTGCAGCACAAGAGAACACAAAAAAGTGCTTTGTAGGTGAAAAATAGAGACCATGAGATGTCACTGACATTTGAACTTGCCTCTCAACAACCTCCTGGCCACAATAACCTCTTGAAATCTAGTGCTCAGGTGGAGATTTTATTTCTGTATTTTGTAGGTATTTAAAAGTCGCTGAGAACAGTCATTTGACTATATTTGTAATAAGATAGATTATGAAGAAAGTGCTTGGTTAGTGAGAAAAAGAAGTCATTACGTGTTATTGATAATTAAACATTAGAACACCTTAACAACTTGGCTACAAATAAGTGTTTAACACAGCCACAACTCCAAGTGCTTAGCTGAACATTAATTGCTCCATATTTAGAAGGATCTGCAAAGTCACTGAGAGCTGTCATTCGACTATGATTTTAACATGAGTCATTTTCTTTAAAGTGTTTAGCAGATAAGTAAATAATGGAAATATTGGATTAACAGACAGTATGTCAATGATTAAAGATTCAAGCTTCTCTTCCAAATACTTGTGCATTATTACCCAATCTCACATTTTCTCTGTAATGACGACAAGCTAAAAAATTGTTGCCAGCGCATGAAATCTTGAATGGATCACTCTGCCATTGACATTCAACTACCACTTGCTAAATAATTTAAATAACCCTCATACGCTGCTGTCCATTTTTCTCTTTCCAGGATTAAATTTAAGATTGATACAAGGTGTAATAACAATTAATCAACCATGCGCATCTTACAGTGAAGATGACAAACTAAACCGTAGTCGGCAGGATTTGAACCTGCGCGGGGAAACCCCAATGGATTTCAAGTCCATCGCCTTAACCACTCGGCCACGACTACTGGTGATGAAAAATGTGTTTGCTGGAAATGACATTTTCTGCATTTTAAGATAATTTCATAATGAGTGGAAACTCTTACTTGACAATGTTTGAAATAATAGAGATTGTTACTAAAGTGCTTTGTAGGTCAGATAAAGAAATCATCAGGTCCCAATGAGATTAGAACTCGGATCTCTGAATTAAGTGATCAAAAGTGCTTGCCATTACACCAAGTTACCCCTTTCCAAGAGGTTTTTGGAAATAATTCTCTCAGACTTTAGGCCATAAAAGAGTCAATTTGAATTGCATTTATCTGATGGCACCCTGCAACATATTTATTTTGGTTTAAACAGGTAAACACTTGAGTTAAAAAAAAAGAATTTGGAACAAGATTTTTTATCTGATTTATATGCAGAATTAAGTGCATGCTTTGTAAGTTTGTCCAAAGAACCGTGAATTTGGTGAACCTTTGCCTAGTTTCCAAAATAAATGTACAGGAATAAATTTAATAGTGTGCTGATTCACAGATTGAATTTTTTCAGTATTTTAGGGGGATAGCGTAGTAACCGAAATCTGTCATTTTACTATGTTTGCAGCACAAGAGAACACAAAAAAGTGCTTTGTAGGTGAAAAATAGAGACCATGAGATGTCACTGACATTTGAACTTGCCTCTCATCAACCTCCTGGCCACAATAACCTCTTGAAATCTAGTGCTCAGGTGGAGATTTTATTTCTGTATTTTGTAGGGATTTAAAAGTCGCTGAGAACAGTCATTTGACTATATTTGTAATAAGATAGATTATGAAGAAAGTGCTTGGTTAGTGAGAAAAAGAAGTCATTAGGTGTTATTGATAATTAAACATCAGAACACCTTAACAACTTGGCTACAAATAAGTGTTTAACACAGCCACAACTCCAAGTGCTTAGCTGAACATTAATTGCTCCATATTTAGAAGGATCTGCAAAGTCACTGAGAGCTGTCATTCGACTATGATTTTAACATGAGTCATTTTCTTTAAAGTGTTTAGCAGATAAGTAAATAATGGAAATATTGGATTAACAGACAGTATGTCAATGATTAAAGATTCAAGCTTCTCTTCCAAATACTTGTGCATTATTACCCGATCTCACATTTTCTCTGTAATGACGACAAGCTAAAAAATTGT
This sequence comes from Mixophyes fleayi, assembly GCF_038048845.1. Lineage (NCBI taxonomy): Eukaryota > Metazoa > Chordata > Amphibia > Anura > Limnodynastidae > Mixophyes > Mixophyes fleayi. The sequence continues at coordinate 44,375,082 of NC_134411.1, read as the reverse complement.
TGCCAGCGCATGAAATCTTGAATGGATCACTCTGCCATTGACATTCAACTACCACTTGCTAAATAATTTAAATAACCCTCATACGCTGCTGTCCATTTTTCTCTTTCCAGGATTAAATTTAAGATTGATACAAGGTGTAATAACAATTAATCAACCATGCGCATCTTACAGTGAAGATGACAAACTAAACCGTAGTTGGCAGGATTTGAACCTGCGCGGGGAAACCCCAATGGATTTCAAGTCCATCGCCTTAACCACTCGGCCACGACTACTGGTGATGAAAAATGTGTTTGCTGGAAATGACATTTTCTGCATTTTAAGATAATTTCATAATGAGTGGAAACTCTTACTTGACAATGTTTGAAATAATAGAGATTGTTACTAAAGTGCTTTGTAGGTCAGATAAAGAAATCATCAGGTCCCAACGAGATTAGAACTCGGATCTCTGAATTAAGTGATCAAAAGTGCTTGCCATTACACCAAGTTACCCCTTTCCAAGAGGTTTTTGGAAATAATTCTCTCAGACTTTAGGCCATAAAAGAGTCAATTTGAATTGCATTTATCTGATGGCACCCTGCAACATATTTATTTTGGTTTAAACAGGTAAACACTTGTGTTAAAAAAAAAGAATTTGGAACAAGATTTTTTATCTGATTTATATGCAGAATTAAGTGCATGCTTTGTAAGTTTGTCCAAAGAACCGTGAATTTGGTGAACCTTTACCTAGTTTCCAAAATAAATGTACAGGAATAAATTTAATAGTGTGCTGATTCACAGATTGAATTTTTTCAGTATTTTAGGGGGATAGCGTAGTAACCGAAATCTGTCATTTTACTATGTTTGCAGCACAAGAGAACACAAAAAAGTGCTTTGTAGGTGAAAAATAGAGACCGTGAGATGTCACTGACATTTGAACTTGCCTCTCATCAACCTCCTGGCCACAATAACCTCTTGAAATCTAGTGCTCAGGTGGAGATTTTATTTCTGTATTTTGTAGGGATTTAAAAGTCGCTGAGAACAGTCATTTGACTATATTTGTAATAAGATAGATTATGAAGAAAGTGCTTGGTTAGTGAGAAAAAGAAGTCATTAGGTGTTATTGATAATTAAACATCAGAACACCTTAACAACTTGTGCTGTAAGGGTTAAATTGGGAGAGAGAATTAAAAATAAAAAAAAAATCCGCACATCCATAGCAAGCCTGATCCATGGACTCCACAGATTAACTCTTTCTTCATTAATGCCGAAGATCTTGTCTCTTTTACCAGCTCGTTTTATCCAAAAACGCTCCAACAACCAATGTATTTAAATCTCTGTGGACCTATGTATTGTGGAAATGGTTAAATCACATGCTGTATAGATAAGTTATTAATGTATTTCAGTGTTTTATTTTTGTTTATTCTAACCTCCAGTGACTATTTTGTGTTTAACACAGCCACAACTCCAAGTGCTTAGCTGAACATTAATTGCTCCATATTTAGAAGGATCTGCAAAGTCACTGAGAGCTGTCATTCGACTATGATTTTAACATGAGTCATTTTCTTTAAAGTGTTTAGCAGATAAGTAAATAATGGAAATATTGGATTAACAGACAGTATGTCAATGATTAAAGATTCAAGCTTCTCTTCCAAATACTTGTGCATTATTACCCAATCTCACATTTTCTCTGTAATGACGACAAGCTAAAAAATTGTTGCCAGCGCATGAAATCTTGAATGGATCACTCTGCCATTGACATTCAACTACCACTTGCTAAATAATTTAAATAACCCTCATACGCTGCTGTCCATTTTTCTCTTTCCAGGATTAAATTTAAGATTGATACAAGGTGTAATAACAATTAATCAACCACGCGCATTTTACAGTGAAGATGACAAACTAAACCGTAGTCGGCAGGATTTGAACCTGCGCGGGGAAACCCCAATGGATTTTAAGTCCATCGCCTTAACCACTCGGCCACGACTACTGGTGATGAAAAATGTGTTTGCTGGAAATGACATTTTCTGCATTTTAAGATAATTTCATAATGAGTGGAAACTCTTACTTGACAATGTTTGAAATAATAGAGATTGTTACTAAAGTGCTTTGTAGGTCAGATAAAGAAATCATCAGGTCCCAACGAGATTAGAACTCGGATCTCTGAATTAAGTGATCAAAAGTGCTTGCCATTACACCAAGTTACCCCTTTCCAAGAGGTTTTTGGAAATAATTCTCTCAGACTTTAGGCCATAAAAGAGTCAATTTGAATTGCATTTATCTGATGGCACCCTGCAACATATTTATTTTTGTTTAAACAGGTAAACACTTGTGTTAAAAAAAAAGAATTTGGAACAAGATTTTTTATCTGATTTATATGCAGAATTAAGTGCATGCTTTGTAAGTTTGTCCAAAGAACCGTGAATTTGGTGAACCTTTGCCTAGTTTCCAAAATAAATGTACAGGAATAAATTTAATAGTGTGCTGATTCACAGATTGAATTTTTTCAGTATTTTAGGGGGATAGCGTAGTAACCGAAATCTGTCATTTTATTATGTTTGCAGCACAAGAGAACACAAAAAAGTGCTTTGTAGGTGAAAAATAGAGACCATGAGATGTCACTGACATTTGAACTTGCCTCTCATCAACCTCCTGGCCACAATAACCTCTTGAAATCTAGTGCTCAGGTGGAGATTTTATTTCTGTATTTTGTAGGGATTTAAAAGTCGCTGAGAACAGTCATTTGACTATATTTGTAATAAGATAGATTATGAAGAAAGTGCTTGGTTAGTGAGAAAAAGAAGTCATTAGGTGTTATTGATAATTAAACATCAGAACACCTTAACAACTTGGCTACAAATAAGTGTTTAACACAGCCACAACTCCAAGTGCTTAGCTGAACATTAATTGCTCCATATTTAGAAGGATCTGCAAAGTCACTGAGAGCTGTCATTCGACTATGATTTTAACATGAGTCATTTTCTTTAAAGTGTTTAGCAGATAAGTAAATAATGGAAATATTGGATTAACAGACAGTATGTCAATGATTAAAGATTCAAGCTTCTCTTCCAAATACTTGTGCATTATTACCCGATCTCAGATTTTCTCTGTAATGACGATAAGCTAAAAAATTGTTGCCAGTGCATGAAACCTTGAATGGATCACTCTGCCATTGACATTCAACTACCACTTGCTAAATAATTTAAATAACCCTCATACGCTGCTGGAACACTTCTGTCCATATTTCTCTTTCCAGGATTAAATTTAAGATTGATACAAGGTGTAATAACAATTAACCAACCATGCGCATCTTTCAGTGAAGATGACAAACTAAACCGTAGTCGGCAGGATTTGAACCTGCGCAGGGAAACCCCAATGGATTTCAAGTCCATCGCCTTAACCACTCGGCCACGACTACTGGTGATGAAAAATGTGTTTGCTGGAAATGACATTTTCTGCATTTTAAGATAATTTCATAATGAGTGGAAACTCTTACTTGACAATGTTTGAAATAATAGAGATTGTTACTAAAGTGCTTTGTAGGTCAGATAAAGAAATCATCAGGTCCCAACGAGATTAGAACTCGGATCTCTGAATTAAGTGATCAAAAGTGCTTGCCATTACACCAAGTTAGCCCTTTCCAAGAGGTTTTTGGAAATAATTCTCTCAGACTTTAGGCCACAAAAGAGTCAATTTGAATTGCATTTATCTGATGGCACCCTGCAACATATTTATTTTGGTTTAAACAGGTAAACACTTGTGTTAAAAAAAAAGAATTTGGAACAAGATTTTTTATCTGATTTATATGCAGAATTAAGTGCATGCTTTGTAAGTTTGTCCAAAGAACCGTGAATTTGGTGAACCTTTGCCTAGTTTCCAAAATAAATGTACAGGAATAAATTTAATAGTGTGCTGATTCACAGATTGAATTTTTTCAGTATTTTAGGGGGATAGCGTAGTAACCGAAATCTGTCATTTTACTATGTTTGCAGCACAAGAGAACACAAAAAAGTGCTTTGTAGGTGAGAAATAGAGACCATGAGATGTCACTGACATTTGAACTTGCCTCTCATCAACCTCCTGGCCACAATAACCTCTTGAAATCTAGTGCTCAGGTGGAGATTTTATTTCTGTATTTTGTAGGGATTTAAAAGTCGCTGAGAACAGTCATTTGACTATATTTGTAATAAGATAGATTATGAAGAAAGTGCTTGGTTAGTGAGAAAAAGAAGTCATTAGGTGTTATTGATAATTAAACATCAGAACACCTTAACAACTTGGCTACAAATAAGTGTTTAACACAGCCACAACTCCAAGTGCTTAGCTGAACATTAATTGCTCCATATTTAGAAGGATCTGCAAAGTCACTGAGAGCTGTCATTCGACTATGATTTTAACATGAGTCATTTTCTTTAAAGTGTTTAGCAGATAAGTAAATAATGGAAATATTGGATTAACAGACAGTATGTCAATGATTAAAGATTCAAGCTTCTCTTCCAAATACTTGTGCATTATTACCCGATCTCACATTTTCTCTGTAATGACGACAAGCTAAAAAATTGTTGCCAGCGCATGAAATCTTGAATGGATCACTCTGCCATTGACATTCAACTACCACTTGCTAAATAATTTAAATAACCCTCATACGCTGCTGTCCATTTTTCTCTTTCCAGGATTAAATTTAAGATTGATACAAGGTGTAATAACAATTAACCAACCATGCGCATCTTTCAGTGAAGATGACAAACTAAACCGTAGTCGGCAGGATTTGAACCTGTGCGGGGAAACCCCAATGGATTTCAAGTCCATCGCCTTAACCACTCGGCCACGACTACTGGTGATGAAAAATGTGTTTGCTGGAAATGACATTTTCTGCATTTTAAGATAATTTCATAATGAGTGGAAACTCTTACTTGACAATGTTTGAAATAATAGAGATTGTTACTAAAGTGCTTTGTAGGTCAGATAAAGAAATCATCAGGTCCCAACGAGATTAGAACTCGGATCTCTGAATTAAGTGATCAAAAGTGCTTGCCATTACACCAAGTTAGCCCTTTCCAAGAGGTTTTTGGAAATAATTCTCTCAGACTTTAGGCCACAAAAGAGTCAATTTGAATTGCATTTATCTGATGGCACCCTGCAACATATTTATTTTGGTTTAAACAGGTAAACACTTGTGTTAAAAAAAAAGAATTTGGAACAAGATTTTTTATCTGATTTATATGCAGAATTAAGTGCATGCTTTGTAAGTTTGTCCAAAGAACCGTGAATTTGGTGAACCTTTGCCTAGTTTCCAAAATAAATGTACAGGAATAAATTTAATAGTGTGCTGATTCACAGATTGAATTTTTTCAGTATTTTAGGGGGATAGCGTAGTAACCGAAATCTGTCATTTTACTATGTTTGCAGCACAAGAGAACACAAAAAAGTGCTTTGTAGGTGAAAAATAGAGACCATGAGATGTCACTGACATTTGAACTTGCCTCTCATC